>NW_019396017.1:1618470-2218470 GCF_000612105.2 Orussus abietinus
GGGGGGGAGAGGGAAGGGGGCGGGATCGATGTCGCCCCGGCGAGCTCCTCTATGGTTTTCGATTACAGATGCCGAGTGCGAACGCGATATCGCGGATGTACGCGGCCGGGATCCATCTTTTTCGCCCCCCGAGTGCGCAATCGGGGGTGCAATCGAGAGGCCGTTGCTCGGAACCGCGGAGATCCCCCCCTTCGACCCCCTTTTTTTTATCACCTCCTTTTTCACGGTTTTCGAACGGCTCCGCTCCTTTCACCGAAGGAAACGCTCGGAGATACCCGCGGGTGATAAGGACAGCGCGAGGCAGTGCTCTCCGCACTTATCGGTGCATCTGCGAGAGCAGATGTGTATTTATCGGCGTCCCGATGTCGACGCCTTCGGTTCCGAGTGATATGTACACCGGCGGACAGGTATACGGGACCCGAGCCCTATTTGCATAGGCTTAACCGTCTATTATCGGATTTCAATGTTGAAGATGGGTCTCCGGGTAATTAGCTGCGAGGAGGGAGACAAATCCACGACTCGCGGAGGCGTCGCCCCCTCGGTCGAGGACGGTCGTCCTCGCGCTCTTATCGGATCGTACGACGTGAAATCGAATTATCGTCGCTTGCTCGAGCAGGGATCATTTTTTACGAGGATGTTTATTCGAGAATATTTGCAAGAACGAAGCGCTCACGGCAGAAGGGCATGCGCGCGCATTATCGCATCGATATCGATGAACTGGAACCGTGTGAAGGTGAATTTCTGTCGCGTCCTGTGCCACCCCCGAAACCGCTCTAATTATCGGCGCCGATAATCGCCGATAACCGCGGCTCGGAATTCCCTCACGAGTCCCCGCGTGGCCAGCCATTATGGGGCTTAAACGTTAAGGGCGTTTGAGAGCGACGATTTCGATCTTCCCCCGTCTAATTCGCTCCTCCGTCGCGTTTGGCAAATATGGCGTCCAAAGTGACGGTGTTCAAAATCCTTTTCATACATATACAAACGTGATATATTATACATTACACACACGCGCGCGCGCGTTTATAGTTTCTATTTTGATGAATAACAAGATGGCGTCGATTTCGATTACGCAGGGGTAGCGAGGTGCCTTGTCTTCGTCTTCGTTTTTTAGGAAGTCCTTCCGTCCTCCCTTCGAGTCGTCGTTCGAGGTTCCGGATGTTCCGCTTCTCGTCGGAGCTTCCCGTCTCCCTTCGGTTAATTCCGACCCCGCTGATCCCTCTCGGCCTCCTTCTCGGCGGGTTCTCACGCGGGTCGCGGCCTAAGAAGAGGTTCGCGCCGCGGGCCGCAGGGTGGCGCACAATGTCGGCGTTAATGGCGCCATTACGGGATGAATGCGATGCCGTCGTTGTTAAATCCAGATTGGTCCTGCTTACGGCCCTCCGAACGCCGGCGCGCCCCTCGTTTGTTCCTCGAACGTCCGGACGTGCCGCCGCTCCGCGCGGCCCGAGTTTGTGGAATTAAGTGTGCAAATATATGTACCTACGTTTATTGAATGGGAGGCGAAGGAACAATGGTACATGGTAATTGGTTCATTGGACGAGCGTCGGAGGAAACGCGCGTTTCGACGTCGCGTCGGAGACGGATAACCTTATATTCGCGATTCGCTAGAAAAACGAAAAGTGAACTCTAAGAGGATTCACCGGGAAAAATTATTCCTCGTCGTAGCTCCTCGTGACGCGACGCGTCTAAAAATTCAATTGAACCAATATTTCATTATCGTGAAAGCGACGTACGGAATTAAACACAATTTTCAATAAAATTGTTCGTCTTCCACGCGTCGACGCGACGCAGTCGGTGCGACCGTCCGCAAAGTAGCCTGCCTTCGATTCCGATACCCGGCGAGACGCGCCGAACTAGCCCGAACAGGTCCGAACGCGCCCGAGCTTGTCCGTTCGGGCACGGACTCGCTCGACGAAAATGAAGCCTCCGCCGCGTGACCGGCCGGCTAAGAGATAAAACGGAACCTCGCAAAAGCTAACCTACTATGATCCATTCCAGAGTTGTCCGTTCCTTTTGCCCGAGTGCGAAGAATTGATAACGGGATCCCGGCGTCTTGTGCGCTGGTCGTACGGTAACGGTAAGGAGTGTACGATAAGTCGGCAACGGGGCGCGATCTATGCGAGATACCCGAAGACCGTGCACGGGGATTCCTAGAGCGTGTCTAAGGACGAACGGCGGGGCAATGAATATCCAAGAGCAGAATCCGGGAGAATCGCTATGGCGTTAATCGCGAGAAATGTGTCAAAGGTCTCTGGGAGCGGTATAAACGTGGACAATCGTTGCGGCGATTCGTATCGGTCGGGCAATCGGGGGCTTATGGGTGTCCTCTGTCGGGGAACTAATAATTAGCGACGCAGGGGGGCGAATTCGCGGGCTAATCTACGGGCCGGGTGGATTATAAAAATACTTGGGCATCCGGGGAAAATGCGGGAAATTTACGGGGGGGTCTTGCAGCAGGGGTAGCTACCGGGAACGGTAGCTCGTGAATCCCGGGAAGATGCACGACGGCCGTGCCGGTGGCGGCCGCGTGTATACACTCTTGCAAAAAGCCCGCGCGGCAATCCATTACGGCGGAAGCGGCGACTCCGTTCGCGTGCGTGCACTTGTCCGCTTTAACTCCCGCGCGTTTATCCGGGATTTATTCCCGAGGTAGGTACCCGGGGAGAGGCTCGTTCTCCTCCGTTTTCCAGAAAATCATACCCCGGGGGTATAATTGTGGTAAAAAATTCAACG
Organism: Orussus abietinus; assembly: GCF_000612105.2. NCBI lineage: Eukaryota > Metazoa > Arthropoda > Insecta > Hymenoptera > Orussidae > Orussus > Orussus abietinus. The sequence continues at coordinate 1,621,204 of NW_019396017.1, forward strand.
CGACTCTCGAGCTACCGGGCCGCGATAACCGCCGCTCGAGGAATATCCGCGCTGATAAAAAAGGGGGTCACTCGACGCGAGCGATTTCCATTAAACTTTCCGAGAAGGTCTCTCCTCCTCGTGAAATCCGCTCGTTCCGAGCGAATGGGCAGCTTTTATCCCGTGCGCTCTTCGAAAACAAATTTCTTTCTTTTTTATTTTATTTTTTTTTCATCATATCGTTTCCATCTTCGCTTCCTTCCGGTTATCCGATCCCTGAAAACATGTCCGCACGGGAAGTTCAGGTATCGAGATTTGAATTCGGTCGGAAAAAAAAGATAGATCGAAAGTCCCGGGATCGAGAATTCGAAAGTTGAATTTAATAGGAAATGGATTTTCGGAGGTTAGATAACAGGCGAGAACCTCGTCTTCCTTTGGTCGGATAATCGTCGTCCGAGATTAAGCATGCCACGAGGTCCGGTCGGTCCTCGGCGCTCCTTTTTTCGGATGTGCATAAAATTAGCGGGATTCGGAGAAAGGGTCCGGAATAACTCGGCCCCCTCTCGGACATATCCCGCTCCCGTCCCGAGGAATCTCGTCTCGAGGCCGCCGCTGTCCTTTCGCGGCCTTTGTCTCGTCCCCCGCGAAACGTTCCCCGAATGCGAAACGAACTGGAACGCGTTCTTACGACACCTCCCCGAGAAGGGGCGGCTAAGCCGGACGACGTCGGCGTGGTATAATGAAATTAACAAGAATTCAATTAATTCATCGATTACCCGGCCGGCGTTCCCCTCCCCGGGTCACAGGCGAAGGAGAAAAAGGGGAGTCCCGAGGGTTCCCGGAGCCTCGCGAAAAGCGGCGACGCTTTTCCCGTTCCTTGGGGCGAGAAACCCCTAGAGGACGGGGCCGGAGGGGAGGGATCGCGGGCACCTCGGCCAGGGGGAGACGAGGTTAACGTAATTTCATTCATTTTTACCGGCGCGAACCAGACTTTAAGGCCTTAAGCCACTTAGATTTAATGGCGCGCGGCCGTATACGGCCGCCGGACCGGCGAAAAAGTGCGGCCCAAGGAAACGGGAGTGGGAAAAAGAGCGAGGCGAACGCGCGCCGGACACGGCTGAAATTCCTCGTAAAAACCGGACCGAATGGCCTATTCTGGTCCGGACCCATATATCCGATAATACGATGCAATTAATCCTCGGGTTGGTTAAAAGCCCGGGCTTTTCTGTCGGGGGAAAAAAAAGGGGGGGAAAAACAAGGGGGCGAGGGCGAGAGGAAAAAAGAAAATCCCATTTTGCCGGACTTTATCGAAAACCCTCGGCGAGGGGGGAGGGATCCTGACGGGGCGGGGGGCGTTTTTTAACAAATCCCACGGTCTGAGATAACAACCCGCTCCGCTCGTTGGCAACGCGAATTTAATCTACGTAAATCCTACGAATTCCCCCGGCTGAGAGCGGCGCGTTTTACGCGTTGCGGTTCAATCCGCGAAATTAACCTCTTGCGCGGGAGATTTCTTGTAGCGCGGTGTATCGGTGACTCGAAGTCATTGGAAATATGCCTACGTTTTAAGGCGATTTGAAAGTGAGGTTGTGTATATAATGAAACGTCAAAATATTTATAAAACTTTCCTCCAAACTGGGTGCACCGAGTCATTTGTTAAACTTAAGCAGGTGATCATGAAGGCCATAAAAAATAACGCGATGCTCGTGAAATGTAATTTTTCATAATACATTTTTCATAATAAAATGTGATCTTAGTTCGTGTCGGCTAAATTAAAAAAAAAAAAAAAGAAAAAAAAACAAGTTTGGTTGAAAAACGAAATTTCACCAGCATCTCGTTCTTCCTTCTGGCCTCCATAATCACGTGCTGAAGTTTCAATTGATTCGGTACACTCAATTTGGAGAAAAGTTTTATAAATATTTTGACGTTTTGATGTACACAATGACCCTTTCATGTCACCTTAAGGGGTTTAACAAGTTTTAGTAAGTACTGGAGAGCGTAGGTGTAATGCGCGCGGGGGGTAGTTGGCACTTTTAAAGGGACGTTGAAAACAATTGAACAACAGGTATACGATATGTCCTAGCTGTGAGATTATTATGAAAGTATCTTTTCAAGTCCAAATTTTTCCGAGACAAAATCCCGGATTCGAACGCCGTTTGTGCGCCTACAGTCTTGACGCGATGCGGCACGCTCGAATTCGGAATTTCAGTTTAGTTTACCGTTCGTGCAATTTCAAAGACAAGGAGATCCTTCGCTCGAGGTTCGAATACGAATTCGAGTTGGGTAGAGCATCGCCCTATCGATCCCGGACTCGCTAGGGAAATCGTCGTCCCCCCGTACCCTTCGTCGCGATCTCCCGGGCTCGGGCATTTTTCAGTATGACCTAGGCGGCCTCCTCGCCGCCCGTCAAATCTAATTTCATACACGTAATGCCTGTTATTTAAATGGTAATGAGATCTCGCGCGCTAGATCTCTCGGCATTGCAACCGAGGCCGGGTTTCTGCGACTACCCGGTTTCACGGAGCGTTACGCAAATTAGGTGGATTTGCGGTAATATCTCGTTTTCGCGTCCGATCACAGCTTTCCGCGATTAAACGGGCCGCGTTTCGCGGACGAACCGAGAAATCCCCGCAAAGGTCCAGGAGTACCTTCGCCGTTGAAAGCCAATTAATTGGCTAATTAGTCGATCGATTTTGCCGTTCTTCGAGCTCGAGCCTTCTCTTCTGGAGTAGGGGTTCCCCGAGGATGGTCGACGAGGAGGTCGGGCATCGTTAGATGCAGTTTTGGATGGCTCGCCGATGTCGCTTCTGCCGGTTTCCCCGGGACCGATTCCAAAGATCTCCGCAAAAAGACGACCGCGCGCGGGCGTAAGGATCGTGAAAATCGCTCGGCACGTAATTGTCCCGATAATTGATAGGCGAAAAAGGGACGGTGGCCGCGCGTCCTCTATGAAATTTACGACGGGCGTCGCCGTGGGAACCGCTCGCCCCGAGTGATAGATAATATCTGACCTGGTTATATATATGTATATTCGTGTGCGGCGCATAAATATGCGCGCATACGAACTCCCGCGAGGATCCTTCTTGCGCGCCGCGGAGCGGACGGATAAATGATGTCTCATTTGGCCGTAAACTAAAGCCATTTCTGGATTATCGGCGCGGCGATATTCAAATGGATGGAGTAACAGTATCTACCGGGTACAGTGGCGGACGCGAATGCCTTCCCTGCACATATGGAGTCGCCATCCATGATGGGAAAGCATTCGCGTCCACTGGTGTACCTAACGTATACACGGATATAAATCCTCACAACCGCGCGTCCGTCCGTGACCGGGCGCGGAAATTCACTCGAGTACTCGCGGCGACCGTCGCGATCGGCAGGTACTCGCGTTCCGCTCGGCGGAAAAATCATTTCCCGACTCGCTGCGGCATTTAGCGCCACCGTGAGAGGTGGATTACGCACGCTCGTCGACGCGCCTCTGGGAAACGGGCCCATTTGTCGGGATTAAGTTATCGGCGTACTCGCGCCTGCGCGGCACGAGCACTATCTCGCGACTCGATCGCTCGATTCGCGCATTCCCTTAGTATCCTCGTAATCCCCCCCGAAGACGGAGGAATTATCTTCGAGAAATGATTTGCGAGCCTCGAGAGAACCGAGGGCGACGAATGGGCGCGCGGATTCTTCCGCCTCCCTTTGTCCGCGGAAACCGGCGCGGCGCGAACGTCCCACCGAGAGCGCACCTGCTCTCTCCGCTGGCCGGCAGGTCCTTCCCGAAATTCCCTAGGGCCCCGCCTCCCCCTTTCCAGGGTTCCCCGGATTCCCCGGCACGGCGGGGTGGGGTCCCTAGGCCTCCGGAGGTCCCGTTTCGAGGTCAGGAGAATTATCCCCTCTCGAGGCCGAGGGCCAATGGCCGCGGCCGCCGTGATCCTCTCCGCTCCGGGCCCGACTTGCAACAGGAATAGTCGTTTCGCACGATCTTCTCGCCGAACTTTCTCTCTCTCTTTTTCTCTCGCTCTTTCGCCACCTCCCTCGTCGGGAGTATCGCCTCGGCGGGCGAATATTCCTGCAATTACCGCGTGGAATTAATTACGCGTATTGGTTGCGGACGGTACGCGAAAAGAGGTATATAGAATTTACTAACCTTCGAGAATACCAGGGGGATCATATTTCTCGCATTCCCTCGGCTCTCTTCTCGTTTTTTGTAACGCAAGACATCGGCCACGGTGGGTCGCGGGCTCGGGGAAGAAAGCAGGTAGGCCTTCGGGGGAAGTCGTACAAGAGAGTATCCGGTTAGTCCGATGCCCCAGATTCCTTGGGTTCTAGAGCTCCGCCTGAGCCCGCTTGACACGATTCCGCGATATTTGGATTATTAACCATTAGCTGATAAGGTTCGCGAAACATGCGTTCCGCCCTCTCCATTGTGTCGAGAAGCGGCGCGGCAGCGAGTGGAGTCGAGCAGAGCCGAGCGCGGCCGAGCGTGGCCGAGGGGTGCCGAAGGTGGCCGAACCGGGCCGAAGCGACGAGAGGCAGCGCCACGGGAGGCCGGTCGCCTGCTCGCCGCCTCCGCCGCCACGTGTTGGCTGCAACCGTGCACCGCTACGTCGTCACGCGAGCCCGACGCGCCGACTCGGCGAGAGCGCCGGGGCGATTTAGCGCGGGCATTCCGTCGGTCCATAACGCTTCATTGCATAACGATTAATAACGCTTCCATGCCGGCTATGCTAAACGGCGTAACGGTTTTCTGATGGAAATACGCGAGCCCGGTATGGCGTCTCATCGGCGACTGGGGATTCTCCCACGATGCTCGAGGCGGCGCTATGCGATAGAAAGGAGAAATAGAGGAGCGTCCGGGTTTTAATTCCAAGCTGGTTTCGATCTTAATTTCAAAGGTAAGGGGGGATTTTTGTCTTGGTTCGGAAGGAGCAAAGCGATAAGGCACACGGCAACGGGTCAAATGGAATTTCGGTGTCTCGCTCTACGGGTGAGAGGTTGACTCCAGAGGAAGGCCCTTTCCCCTGGATCCGGGCGGCTAATTGGCTCGAAATAAACGGGAAGGAACTCGGCAAAGGCCAGGAACCGCCGATGGCGACTCGGGGAAGCCTGGAGGAGAGAGTCTCTCGGCGACGGGACTTCGGGACGACCGTAACGGAATTTAATGTCAACCCGACACGACTCGACGCGAGGCGAGGCGACGTGCCGTCGCCGCGATGGGGTTTCACACGCCCCGAGCGTCTATTTGTCTCTGTCAGGAATAAATGGCACGACGCGAGGCGCGCACGTTCCCGGGCATGGGCGTACCTAATGCGGGAGGAGTCCACCGTGAGCCGGAGGATGCTTTATAGGTGCGAGGTCCTGCGGACCGCGAGGCTGATGGGCGCCGCCATCTTGGCCGCCATCTTGCCTGCCTCGCCCAATCGGCGCTTCGACGCCCGGTGCCCGGCTTTTTCGAACGGTTCTTGCGAAACCGTCGCGACTTTATTTATGTCACGAGGACGAACAAAGGAGCCGGTACTTCCGGTGAATCGGCGAGTCTACCTTGATACCGCTTTGATCGCCGCGGTGAGACGCGAATATCAGCAAGTCGTCCGATGACTGATCCAAGATGGCGGCAATCGGGGCAGACCCTGTCAGAAGGGCCCGTGACTGGTAGACGTTACTTCCCTGCGTATATTTTTTCAAAAAGGCCCGTTAGGGTCAGCCAAGCTCCGAGATCCCCACGGTGCGCTGTCCACGGGACGTCCAAGACGTCCGAGACGTCCGAGATGCGTCCCGTGGGCATTCGACAGACAGCCGTGGGATACGCGTAGACAAAGAAGCGCGTACTCGTGCGTTTTTCTGCATCCTTTCCGTAACCGTGTGGCGCGGCCATCGGTTCGTTCGGGAGGGTTCGGCCGATTGTCGGCGAGGGGAGACGGCGGAAGCGGCGCTCTCGAGAATTATGCGCCTTTAATTAGCGCCCTCGTTGCGCGGTCAGGATACGCTCGGCCTCGCCGCACGAGGGCATTGTGTCGCGAGAACCTCCTCGGACGAGTAACCGCCTTCGGTGATGGAAAGCGCGCCCGTTTAACGCGGGAAAGTGCTCCGGAAACCTCTCAAGAATTCGTGAGAAATTGGATAGTTTTAGAGAAACGTTGAGATGGACTCGTTAGAACGGAATATTGAGATGAGAATAATAATTCTCGATCGATTGCATCCAATATTCTAGCATATCACCTAGAGTATTAATGGAACTTCGTACATTCAAGCAAAATATTTCGTTCAACAATTACGATATTGTCTAAAAGTGCAACTATTCAACGAAAACGCTTCAATTAATCGAAGCATATATTTGGTAACATTCAAAGAAATATTTCTTTGGTTCGATGAAATTATATTGTCAGGGTACCGATGCGTCGAAATCGGCGTTTAACCGGTCAGGCCGAGTTGGATGGTTCGGTAGCACGGTGGAGTCAGCACGTGCTGCGCAGATGCGTGACGCGCACCCGGTGGAAGGACGCTCGGAGGGTCGGTGCGCGAAGGAAGAGCCCAGCCAGTCGCATCTCCGCCCCGGGCACGTGCCACCGCGGTGCGCGCGGCCCGGGGACGGAGCCTCGGGGTTTACGCACGGCGAGCTCGCGGAGCCTCCCCGGTCTTTGTTGGCGAGTTCCACTTTCTTGTTGCTCGGTCTTCCTCTCTACTTTTTATTGCGACTATTTTCCCCGAGCGGACCGCGCTCATCTCGGCTGGGTGACGCGGCTCGACGGTCGGACGGCGAATTGCGGATCCTCCGCTGCCGCGCCGGAATGCGGGTGGGAGCGTCGAAATCTCGCGAGCGCCGGAACGGCGGAACAATGAGGCGCCCGAGCGCTCGTAATCCCGAATAATGCCGAGTCCCGGGAAGCATCCGAGCCGATCGACTGCGCGCCCCTCTCGGCTCAACCCTTTCGTCGCCCCCTCTCCCCGGGCATCCTCGCCTCCCCGCCTCCCTGGACGAAGGAACCTTCGAGTGGCGGCGCTTTATTTCCACCCTCGCCGAGTCGACGTGCACCATCGGAGCTGCGCATAATGCAAAAGAGAAAGAAATAAAAACGGAAGAATCCGAAGACCTAAGGAAAATTCAAACCCCTCTCTCCCCCGGAACGGGGCGGCGTCGCGCTCGCTCCTCGGAGCGATTCCTGACCTCGCTTCCAGCCGAGGTTTGCTCGGCGGGGGATAAAAGTATCGGGAGACGGGAGATCCCTTGATCCCATTTGCAATTAAAGAAGGGATCCCCCGCGCGATCTCGGGGGCCGCCGGGTCCACGTCCGTCGCGGAGGTCCGATAAACGCGGAAGGGCCGTCCATAAAACTCGGACCTCTCTGTCTCTCCCCCGGGCCGGCCCGCGGCGGCGCGGAGCCTCGGTGGATTAACGAGGGAGAGCGACTCTCCGCCGGCGGGGGGAGCGAGCGAGAGGGTACTAGCGGCCGGTCTACAGCGCGAGAGAGACGACGCGAGGGTCGGTTGCGGCGCGCATCGCGCAACCACTTTAATCGGGCTTCCGAGGTCGGCGATGTTGCCGATGTTGCCGATGTCGGCGATCCCGACAGCCGGCTATGCCCGGACCCCGAGCGCGATGCTCTCTCACGCGACGCCGCCGTTAATTGATTCTCTATCGGCGACCCCGTTTCCCTTTACGAGCCGAGCGCAGGCTCGATTTCACCTGCGAGGCCTAAGGCCCCCTTCGCGCGGATCGATGCGCCGAGCTGCCTCGCGACAAAATTCGATACATCGACCGGACGTAAATCCCCCGAACGGCTCTTCGATCGAGCCAGCGACGCGCACTTGGCGCGGGACTCTGCCCTCGGGCTTTCGATTCGAGGCCTCGTTACCGACCCCCTCGTAAAAGTCGAGTCCACGTAAATGCAGCCATCACCGGGCGCATGCATCCTGCCTACGTCGTTCGAGTTTACGGGAAAGGCGGGGGAAGTCGCGCGGAAATCCGGGAAATCCGGAAAATCCGAGGAATCCGAGGAATCCGAAGAAGATCGCCCTTTTGCCCAAAATGGCCGCCGGTCCTCGGACGTCCGGGGCCGCGGCTCCCGTTGTGTCGGCGTTGTAAAAAGCGACGCTACCCTCGAAATTGCCCTGGGGAGGTACGACCTTTTTACGACGACGAGGCCTTGCGATTCCAGGTCCCGTTCTTGATAAGGGTTCTCCGCAAGTAATTCTCTAAAGTAATTTTCCGCGATTCCGCGTGCGACTCGTTTGACTCGTCGTACCCGTTAGGGCTCGGCGGACCGCGGATTTTCTTCCCTCTAGGCGTCTCTTTCTCTCTCTCTCTCTCATCTTTCTTTGCCGACCGGTACAGTGTACGGTTAATCCGCGTTTCCGCGAGCGATCGCATTCGTTACTCGAACGGCAGTTTTAAGAGGCACCGTGCCCCGTAATGCCTTCGACCTGCGCGCGCACTCGCTGCGAGTACTTTCGCGTACGGCTACCTACGTGCGCTGAGGTATATGCGGAGGAAACGCGGCTTGCCTCTCTCGGGGCCTTTTCCGCGGCTCTTCTGGCCTCTTTGTGCCGCTCTTCGCGTCGTACCGATTCGGTACACGCGCTCGTACCTTCGGACGTGTCCGTCCATTCCGGGCTTTTAGCGGAAGGCCAGCTGCATCGCGGACGAATCTGATGGCGTCCTTATACCCGCGGTGCATCTTTAATTTCCTGCCCGCCAGCGATATGCCCTTCCGTCGGCCACGGCAATGCGACACGCCAATTCGATTTACGTCCGATCGCAGAGGCGAGCGAAGAAGAGACAAGGTGCGCTTCCCACGGGGACCCCGCTTTTGACTCGCTGCGCCTTCTAAAGCGCCGCCATATTCCAAGATGGCGGCGGCTCGCCCCGCGAGTACCCCGAGGAATGAAATGCGTTTTCGAAATAGAAAAATAACCGAATACCCGGTAGATTCGCGTGAAGTGGAATGGAAGGACGAAAGTTCACGCTACTTTGGGGTCTTTTAGTTTAACCTCTTGTAAATTTACGTCGTATTTGGCGAGGTATTTTTATTGGACGGTTGGCAAACATGGCTACGTTTTGGAGGTGCATTACGGTGGGGACCGTTGAAAGGGGTGGAGCACCTCTCTTGCATCACGGGTCGTTTCTCCTAGGTCGATCGAACTCGACTCGAGACTTTTCCTTCAATGCCCGAAAATTCGATCCTCTCTCCTCGGACGCGAAACCGCAGCGAAATTCAATTCGGAAGTGGACGTCCTTCGCGCCCTCGGTCCCGTCCCCGAGGACGGATTATTTTTACGGCGTGAAAAGAAGCATCTAAGGAAGAGGGTCTAAAAAGGGTGTTCCTAGTAGAGCGGCGGATTCGCGTGAAAAAAACGGCGCGCGTGCACGCCACGTGCTCGCCCGTGCTTTTAATACTCCCCGTGGGTATACTATGGGTACACGTCGCGTTCGCGCTAACATTAAGTAACGAGGAAAAAGTACTCTCGGCTCGTTTCTCCTCGTTGCGCTCCTTCGCCCTCGTCTGGGCTCGGTCTCTGCCGAGGAGGCCGATCGGTAGATCAAGGATTAAATTCGGGCAGCTCCTTGCGATTACCTGTACTACCTGTACCCTGGACATCGGGACAAGACACTTTAGGAGAGGGGTGACGTTAATACTCCAATAGGTAGCGGTGCTCCGAGGTCGGGCATTTCTTTGGCTTATACGAGATCTTCCGTCCGGTGACGATCTGCACGAATAAAAATACTCAAAAAATTCACACATCCTCGGCACATAAGAACGGTAAAATTACAAAATTGACATCTTCCAAGTGAATCGAGATTTATCATGAATTTTTAATTATATTTAAAATTCTACACCGAGTAATAAAAATTCATCGAACCAAAGAGATATTTTGTCAATTCATAGAATAATTTGACTGAAATAAATTGTCACATTTCCGAAGAGATGTTGCATCCAATTAATTTGAGTTGGAGTCAAATAAACATTCTTTGAATCAATAATGACGTATTTTTCTTGGTTCATCATCATCTCGTGAAATTTCCAAGTAAATTAATATTATCCTTGCGTTTGCTACATTTTGCTTATGAAATATGTAATTAAAATGTGACGAAATCGCTACGTTTGATTAACGGTGCAATCGTTGTTCGGCTTGCAGGAGGCAGAGGAGGCGCAGGAGGGGCTCGCTCTCTCGGAAGCGGTCGCCGGCCGAGTAGAGGATGGTGCCCGGGGGCGGAGGCGGAGGGGGACCACCGCGGCACCACCGGCTGCTGGTGCTCTCGGTGATGGCGACGCTGGTCTCGGCCCAGCTGGCCCAGCCGGCCTCCTCGACGCCCGAGGCCATCGTGCACCAGTTCTACGACCCGGAAGTCGAGAAGATGAACCACATGGTGGTCGACAAGAACACGGGCCGCGTCTTCGTAGGCGGGGTTAACCGGCTGTACCAGCTCTCGCCGGACCTGCAGCTCGTCGTCGAGGAGGTGACCGGGCCCCAGGGCGACTCAACCTACTGCTCCACCCTGGACTGCCCGCGGGAGATCGTCAAGCGACTCGCCGACAACGTCAACAAGGTCCTCGTCATCGACTACACCACCAGTCGGCTCATCTCGTGCGGCACCCTCTTCCAGGGCATGTGCACGGTGCGGAACCTCCACAACATCTCGGACATCGTCCAGGACGTGAAGGAGCCGATCGTCGCGAACAACGCGACCGCGTCGACGGTCGCCTTCATCGCCGCAGGACCGCCCAACCCGCCGGTCTCCCAGGTCATGTACATCGGCGTCACCTTCACCGGCAACTCGCCCTACCGGTCCGAGGTGCCCGCTGTGAGCTCCAGGTCGGTACATCTCCCTTGTGGGTTAATAATCTCATTCTCGCTGTCTATCCGCTGGAAACTTTGATATCCATGGATTTCCGGGCCAGGGTGTATATCCACGCAAGGGGACCGATTGCCTGGATATTCACCCTGGACCAGAAGCCGGCCAGTTAAAGAAGGAAGAGGTCCTCGAAAGAAGCGGACGGGTTCGCGTAGCGAGTAGATCGCAATTAGTCGCCGGAGACGCGGGGGAGGGAGTCGGCAAAGGGAGTCCAAGAGGGTCTAACAGGAGTCCCCGTTGCAGGTCTCTGGACAAGGATCGCATGCTGAACATCGCCGAGTCGGCGGTGACGACCGGCACGCGGATGTACGTGAACTCGCTGGCCCGGGAGCGGTACTTCATCAACTACGTGTACGGGTTCAGTAGCGAGGGCTTCAGCTACTTTCTGACTACGCAGAGCAAGAACACCGAGACGAACGTCTACATCTCGAAGCTGGTCAGGCTCTGCCACGACGACGAGCACTACTACTCCTACACGGAGATCCCTATCGACTGCACCAACGAGAGCCGGGTCTACAACCTGGTGCAGGCCGCCTACGTAGGCAAGGCGGGCTCGGTCCTGGCCAGCGATTTGGGCATCACGGCCCAGGACGACGTCCTCTTCGGTGTCTTCTCGGAGAGCGTCTCGCCCACCAGCAACAAGCCCGCCAACGAGTCCGCCCTTTGCGTCTACTCGCTCAAGGCCATCCGGCGCAAGTTTATGCACAACATCCAGAAGTGCTTCACCGGCGAGGGCCAGCGGGGCCTGGACTTCATCTCGCCCAGCCACAACTGCGTCCGAACGGTGAGTGTCCGGGGCGAATCCGAGGCCCGGGTGGGATGGAAAGCACGAGGGGGTGTCCCCTAGCCATCCGGCAGATTGATAAAAGTGGCCGGAACTTTCGCACTCCCCGAGAGGGCGTGTAGGAATTTCCGGGGACGAAGATTCCTTCCCAAACCTCGGACCGACTCGCCTAGGAAACTAGGAAAGTAGGGAAGAATTCCCGTAGTGGAGACGAGTCGTCGTGGAAAAATTGCCCCTTCTCGATTCCCTTGATTTTATAAATCGAAGCCCAATGGATATGGTAAATTAAGGACGGAGGAGGAAATAATTGCGTCGCGATCACCGTGCACGCGCATGGAGAGGGCATACTTCGTCTCCGCGGCTTCGATATTCAGTTATTCAGGGAATCGCGTCAAGGTATGTTCCCGATGTCCGGTAATCGCGAGGACACGTGTAGCTCCCTGGATATTGCATTTATGGGCCATTCTGGATTTCCCGAGCTCGTAAACGGCCTCGTATGCAAATCTCTCAAGTTCAAGTCGCCCGGAGCGTTTTCCAGCTCGCGCGCGGCCGTGCCTAACGGCCCTCGAGCTATCTCTCTAATGTGCGTTCTTCGAGTCACTCGAATCCTTACTCCTGCCGAGGTTAATCCGTAATTCCTATGCCGTTTCGTTACAGCGCTTATCCCATATTACCACTGTACTCCCTGGAGAACCGGCAAGCTGCACCTTCCACCGTCCACGCCTCGACTACCCGAAGAGAGGGAGAGAGAGGGCCATCGATTTCGCCCGATATATCGCGTCGATCGATCTCCCTCCCTGCGAAGACCTTCAATTTTTTCACGGGAAAAATCCGAAGTCGTGAAACCGGCCCCGTGAAAATTAGAGGGGGGGGGAGATTATCTCCGTTTTTGAGGAATAACTGGCCGCTCCGAATGCGCGAGGGCGGTTTAATGGAGTCGTAGCGAAGGGTTAACAGCGGCCATTGGCCTGGCAATATTTCGGAGGGTCGAAGGGCGTTATCGGGGGTAAGGTCCCCGATCGATCGGCCCCCGTTGCCGATCGATCGCGTCCCCAGGGACCGGCGCGATTCAGCCGTTCCTCGCGAACGACCGGCCGACGCGGATAGGCGCTCGCTCGGCCGTTACTCGCTAAATCAATTGGCCGCGATTCAAGCTGCACCTGTATTTGCGTAACAGGTGGCCTCGAAATCTCGCCCTTTTACGAGGAGCCTCTCGAATGCGCGCCATATGCCGGGTCCATTACGCGAGGCGAACGCGACGCGAAGGGCCTCCCTCGGAGGCGAGGTTAAAGAGTCCCCTCCGAGGGATCCTTATTTCCTCCGAGTCTTCTTTTTCCACTCCTTGTTCCTCTGCCTCCTCCATGTCCGAGCCAGTGACTCGATCTCTTCGTTGCTTGACCTTCTACCCGGCTGGTGTCGTCCCTCTAGCGACCTCCAACCATGCCCTGGGGTAACCCTCGCCACATTTTCGTTCCGACTGTCTTTTAGTTTCTCGAATTCTTCCGATTTTTTAAGACAACCTCTTATCACATGACGACGAATGGGGACGGTCCCTTGACGTTACAAGTTACGGCAAGGGTTAAGGGGATGCAAAGGCGACATCGTTCATGAAACATTTCTCCGAACAGGGGGTACGGTTTCAAATTTCACGACGTGAATGTCGGGACTACAAGAAAGGTCCTGACATCCGTGAAATTTCATTTCCTGTGAAATATTTTAAAATCGCCCATAAACAGGTTTAAAAAATTATTGAAATTCATGGGGGCCGGGACCGTCCGTATAACTTCCATATTCATGTTGTAAAGTTGGAAATGATTCGATGCACCTAGTTTGGAGGAAAATTTCATAAACGAGGCCTCTTTGACGCGACTTTCGCACCGCCTTAATTTTCAGAAATCGGCTTACGCGGGTGGAGTCCGTTAAGCCGTCCGATTTGTATCCGTTTAATTTAACGATCGCCATTATTTCCGGGGATTCTCGATACCCGTGAGAAGCGTGGAAGGGAGTCGGGAGGATCTTTCTCTCTCTCTCTAGGAGGGCGATTATTTCCCGGAGGTTGAGAAGCCGATCCAACCCTGTAAGGATAGCTCCTCTTCCCCGTGTTCTCTTCTTTTTCCCAGTCTTTTCTACGTCCGACCTAACGACTCGACCTCCGGTACTTGACCTTCGGACCGACTAGCGTCACTTCCCCCGGCGCCCCCTTGCCTCCCTTCCCCCCCTCTCGCGAACCCCGGACCCCGTCTATGTACCGGACCACGTACTGGACTATGTACCGACGAGCGTCGGACTCCTTATCGGCCGACGAGGGGCCGATGCACCGATCGATTTTCAATTGCGCCTCGGTTTAGCCCGGCGCACTGAATTTCCTCAAACCACCGCTTGGAGCCCGTCCAACGGCCTGTCCATCGGATTCGCCTGGGATAAATATTTAGATCGGTCGAGTAACCATTCTCATCGGCCCACGTGGATCCTGCTGGAATTGAATTCGAGGGGGGTCTTTCCGTCTCTTTCCGGAGGTGCGAGATGGCGTCCCATCTCGAAGCCTGGGCGCGAAAAAGAGGGGTCGAAGGGCGTCGCGGGATTCCCGGGATCTTAGATATACCCGAGGAGTGGAATCCTCCGTGGAACGAGCCACGAGTCCGCCGATTCAATTTCCACGCGACAAAGGAATCGGAAGCGACGGCCATTGGCGCGCATGCGCGGCCTCTCCTCCCGCTCCAGGGGAAAGCTCGTTCGCGCAAATTGGATCGCCTCGTTTTTCCCCTGCCCGGAGACCGAATCCCCCACAATTAAAACTTTCGTCCGGGTATAAAAAGGAAATAAAAAAAAAAAAATAAAAAGAAGAAAAAGAAAAACGGCGACGACCGTTCGATAGGGAAAACCGCCCTTCGCGACTCTTCGAGGGTCGCGGCGAGTCCATTCGCAGCGTTTCCGAGCTCGCGCTCCTGCGGTTTCCGCGGGGATTTCTCGGCCCTGATTTGCCAGCTGTGGAGACCGCAGGGTTCGACGGAACTAGCCGAATCGAACTATAACCCGCGCCTCGTTTGTCAACCGAGCGCACTCCGCTGACAGTAGCAACTACGCCCTCCATTCTCTGGTACATTTCTATTACCGCTCTGTTCGAACCGCCGGACCCATAAAATATCCACCATGGGGTAATGACTGGGGCAATAGGCAGCGAACAATTTCTCGGGGCGGTACCGAGAGGCCCGTTTCGTATGAGTCCGGACTTGGACTTTCTCTCTGTTTACTCGCTCCGAAAGCGGCCATCGGGGCTGATCGATCTATATATCCGTATACGCGTACATATGTACGTATATATAATATATATGGGTACATGTCGTCTCATCCGATCCCATCGACGAAAGGAGACAGCACGACAATGCGGATGCCCACCTCGCCGGGCGGAGGAATTTCATATCGCGATGGGAAACGTCATTTTCCGCCGCGTCTTCGGAGGTATTTCCGCGCGTGGCCGCGTATATTTGCGTACGCCGGTAATGTCTAGACCCGGTCGAATTTCATCCCCCGGGAAATAAGTCCGGGAAAGTATTGGGTCCGGGTGAAAATCGCGCGGAATTCGGGCGGGGAGGGTGGCGGTGTTTTTTTTTCCGCCTTTTTCCCCCCGCCACTCGGGGTAATTAGCGGAGCAGTTTCGCCGAGTCCGTAGTCGGCGGGTCTCCTTCGAGGAAAACGCGCCGTTTCGACCGCAGCCTTTCGGCGAGGCGATTTCTTTTGCGAGAGGAACTCTCGGAGCTGATCGATATTCCTATCGCAGGCGGTCCGATCAAAGGGAGTATGTTCGAGGATGAGGAATCTCGGATCGAACCGGAACGCCCGTTTCTCCGCCATCGAGTTTCGACGGAATGGCCGCATTTCGTTCTTTATCTCCCTTTCTCTCTCTCTCCCCGTCTCTCCTTGGACCGTTTTGAAATTGCTTGTCGCCGCTGATCGATGTCTCCACGCCGAGTGCGCCGTGGCACGAGCCTTGTCCTCTCGGAGCCGGACTTGCGGTGTATTCCTGTCGGGATTCTGAATTTAATCCAGGGGAAGCTGTTAGGACGACCGAAACGACGAAGAGGGGAGAGTCGCGAGTCGTTTCGCAATTATCCACGCGCAAGAGCACCGACTGGACCGTGTCGCCGATCCACGTGCGCAACGGCACTCCGCTACGGTACTACTTACGGTTTTACCTCGAATCCGCAATTTCTCCGCTCATTCGGGCCGGTCACAATTTCCAGAACGCTGCGCCCTCCCGCGCTCCAGCCGAGCGGAAAGACGGCTTATTTTTTACGTCGTCCATTTAATGCCGCCTTCGCCTGGGAGACAATTTAGTTACTCCGAAACTCGCCTTTGTCGCCTCGCCGACGTTTCTTCCGCCCGTGATGCCATTTGCGATACGCGTCGAGACTGCCTTTTTCAAACTCTTACGAGAAATCGCGGACGGCCGGGACAGAGAGAGGCATCCGATGATTCCCTGTTTCTCGTAACGATCGGATCGCTTCTATTTTTGGGGGAGAGTCGCGAGAGTCGAGCGTCACTCTCCCACGTAGTCGCGGTGTTGCGTCGCTGCGTCGCTGCGTCGCTGCGTCGTTGCGTCGTTGCGTCGCTGCGTCGTTGCGTCGTTGCGTCTCTGCGTCTCTGCGTCTTTGCGTCGCGGCACCGCTCCCGTTTCGTATCTCGGCCCCTTCCTCCGCTCTTTCTCTCCACTTGAATCAGCCGCATTCCATTAACCTGAGCAACTCGAATTTCTGCCGTACCGTTCCCCGCGATGGCTCCGACAATGAGTCACTGTCCCGCGATTGCCCAAGCAGATAAGAAATCTCGACCGCTCGGATAAGGGAACGCGGTACTCGGTGCGTTTCGTTCCTCCTTTCTTTTGGCTCCTTAGGTCCACCCGAATGCCGAATTGTATCCAAAGGCAGATTCGTTGACTCCGGCTAGCCAATATCTAATCTCTTTCCGCCAAGTAAACGTAATCGAAGGTCGCTATACAAGTAGTCCCATAAATTCCTGCACTTTTTTTTTTTTTCTTCAAAGGAATTTATTTCAGAGAGCGTCATTTAATCTTTATAGATATATAATGTCCCTCTTCGTAGTTCATAACCTCTTAACGATTCCGATAGCCAACATTTTTTAATCCCTTACTTGAAAAGAACGTAATAAAGTTTAAACGGTGCCGAACTCGCGGGCCAGCTGTCGAGGAAGACCAGGTCGAAAGAATGGATTCTTGGCAATTTTGGCAAAATATAGATTTCCCCGGGAAACGAAGGGTACCGTTCACCGATTTACCTTCGACGAGGTCGTCCTTGAACTAGAAGCCGCCTCCCAGGTTAGCGGGCAACTCCGACGATCTCCGAGATCGCTGGCCGAGTTTCCACGCTCGATTATTCGCCCGCGTTCCCGAGGCGGATTTCTTCCCAAGATCTCGAGGAGAGCACGGCGAGGCGTGAAACGCCTCCGGCCCCTGGGAAGGGAAATTCTTAAAAGTGAAACCTCAGCGCAAACAATGCAGGGATAATCGGCTCGCGATCCGCAACATCGGAAAAAATGTTCCCCCGAAGGCGGAAGGAGATCCTCGATAGGAATTCATCGGCGTCGTCGGCGGGACTCATTTTTCGTTAACTTAGCCCGAAAGGAGTTGGGAAAGGGGCGGAAAGTATTTTCCAAGTAGAGTAACCAGAGAGCGGGGAAAACTGCGGCGACTTTTCCGAGCGAGATCCTCGGCTTTCCGTTTCCTTGGCTGACTCGAGAGTGCCTCGCCCCTCCATTCATAAGACGCTTAGCGAATCAATTGGAGTCGCTTCGTTAAGAAATCCAGGAAGTCGAAGCCCCATCGACTTATCGATTCCTATCGGGCCCGTTGTCCGATCGATCTACGGGGTCAGGACCCGATCCAATGGGAACGGGACGAGGCGGCGCCCCTTTTTTTCGCTTTTCCCCTAATTAGTCGCAAGGACCACTTTCCTTCCCTTCGGAATATAATTTCCTGCCTGTCCATCATGCCGTTATCAATCGTGCCGAATTCGAGGCTCTATTAGGGATTTAAATAAAAAAAAAAACCGAGTTTCAGGAATTTCTGGAATTTTCTTGAATTTCCGCGAATTTTCGCGATCGAGGCTGCCCTTAATGCCGGAAACGGGAGAGATTGAAAAAAGGAGAAGGGGTGCGCGGATTCGCGAGAAGGGGTTGCATCGCGGAGCGTCGCGACGCGCGGGGCGCGGTGGGATGGACGTTGACGCGAATGGGCGGACGAGAGATGCAACAGGGTGGAAATACCGTGAAATAGATAGATGGAGATAGGATTGTGTCCGGAGCGGAGGAGAGCATCGCCCTTACCCGGAGTGTCGTTCCGGTGGTTAAGCTAGGTTAGGGCGTCGCGGGGCTCCGCGCCTGCGCGGCCCCGATAACGACGCGGGCGCCGCGCGTAAGCCGCGGAGGGCGTTTCGTGCACGCGCGAGGAAGCTCTACCGAGAAAAAGAGAGAGAGAGAAAAAAGAAGAGGAAAAACCGCTAAAGCCGGAGCGTGAATATTGCTTTCCGCTTTTAAGGAAAATCGATCCGCGGCGTCGATTCTTTCGGTCTCCTCGGGCGTCTCGAAGTCGGCGGCCGAACAATGGCGCCCCGGCAAGTCCTGTCGGGAAATGATTTGAGATAATAATTCGTCTACTTTCTGCGTACGCGGATACAGGACCGACGACACAACGAGTCCGACCGGGACGAACGTCAAAGGACGGAGAACAAAGGGGTGGCGTCGTCCAATCGCGGCGCTCTCGCCCGGGCGACTGCCGGACCTCCGTTCATCGGGGCTCTTTTCTATCGAGCGGGGCCGCGATTGGTCGGTGACTTTCCCTGACCCCGCGCAAAACCTGCCGACCGCAGCCACGCATACCGGTTCATCGAATTCGGGCCACCCCGTGTACAAAAAGACAAAGCCGGGCGTCGAAAAAGACCCCGCCAGGACGAGCCTCGATGGACACTCCGGATGGAATATTACGATTCGCTTAATCCCGCCAGTTTTACCCATCCCCTTCAAAAATGAACATTCGTCATCTAACAAACGGAAGTGTAACGAAAAGTGAAACAGGCACTATTAATCTAAACTTGGGACGGTTATCAGACATTACTTCGCCGGTTTCCTTTTTCGTTTCACAGGAAATTTAAATTTATCTCCGTATACTTCGGTATCGATAGAATTTATTTAATCCCAATCTATAGTCCATCGAGTCGAGGCTGTGGTTCTTGTCTTATTTTTTTTTACCGATAATTGAGCCAGTACCGAACACGTGTAAGCGTTTCGAGAAAATTGAGGATAATCGAGAGATATCTGATAATTTTCTAACTTGAAAGTTTCCCTTCCACGCGTCGATTCTTTCTTCCTTCTGCGAAGCTTCACGGTCGGTACGTGTCGGATTCCCGTCGTCGGCGAGTCCCGTTTTCCCTTGTCCCTGGGCCTCAAGGGGCCCCATGGGCCGAGAGGGACCGCGGGACCCTCGAAGACGAATGGCCGCGGTCGGTCCTAGGCGTCTCGGCCGCAACCGACGACTGGAGGCCGACGAGATTGAAATTGAACATCGGAGGGCCGGGGTGCCCGCCAGATGCGAACAGACGGGGTTCTCTCCTCGCCTAATCCCGAATCCTATTTAGCAGGGCCGACTCTCTACCCGGGGCGAGACTCGCGCCGTTAAACGGATCCGCGTTCATTTTCGTTCCCCCCAGCCCCTTGACGAGGGCATTCGCGTGTTTTACCAGTTCCGGCGGTCTCGCAAGAATTTCCCCGTCTCGCCAACACCGGCTGACGGAACCCCGATAGCACTAATTTATTTCTCCGAGGTGTCCTCCCAGGAATTGCGCCCCTTGGAGCAGGGGGCGTCAATTAGCGAGGGTCGAATCCGCGAGCGGTTTTCCCGAATCGAAGTTCGTCGAGATCGACGCTCCTCCATTCTCTCCTTTTCGGAAGGGGATCCTCGCGAGAAGCGGCATTGTGCCTCGCGATCCACGAAGGCGAGCATTGAGGCGGTATATATATATATATGTACACCGGGGTATATATACTTCTTGCAATTGGAAATCTCCAGCCCGAGAGGAGGTTCCGCTAAAAGGGCGGATTGGGCCGAGGGAAACCGAGGAAACCGAGAAAAAGCCGGGAGATCTCGAGGAAACTGAGAAAATCGGGGCCGCCCGGGGGAACCGGTAAGAACCGCTCGCTCGCGTTCCTTTCCGAGTCGATGGCTCGAAGCTTTCCCGGGAGCCGGAAAAACCTGGGGAACGCTCTCTCGGGTGTCGGGAAGGGAAAGCTCCCGTTTTGCCGCGGAAAGCTCCGAGGGGAGAGACCCGGAAGCTAATCGACTCGCCCACGAGGAGCCGCGTATAGAGAGCACTGGGTGGGTACCGGGTGCGAAGCGCCGGGAGACTTACGGTCATACCTCGCATATGACTGCTACAAGAGCAGACGTCGGGGTGACTCTAGGTGTAAAAAAACTCTATTTCCTCTAATAAACCTCGAAGATTTCCCGACAAAACCAAGACAAACGCCCCAGAAATCGACCCGCGATCCAGCGGTTCAGCTCCGACCTTGCCGGGGGGAAAAATCGTGGCGCCTTTAAAAAGCGCGATAAATTATTTAATCTCCATAAAAGGATTCCCCGATACGGGGACAATCTCCTCGAGTCCATTAAACGGCCGTGAGTGCAATAGCGTGTTTCACGCCGGCTATTAAATCGAATATCTAATTCATACAGCCGAGTTTATACGTCCATCTTTATGTTCCGGCGAAACTGCGAGCATTTAAATTTGTTTTTGTCGCCCGTCCCTCCCGTTCGGAGGCTGTTCCACCGGCACGCGCTAAATTCCCGGCGTCGCTGACATCCGCGGACATGTTTTACGTACTCGCGTCCGGTTTTCGCGGACGTCATTATATCCAGGATACCTTCCCTGGAGCGAGACTGGCCCCTAAATGCGCGTTACAAGCTCGGTCGTGCTCGAAACGCGGGATTTTCGTGCCAGCCTTCCGGGCCATCTTTTTCTCATCGCTCGAGACCTCCACCCCCTCCCAGACGGGACACGATTTTTCTCCCCGTCGTGACCGGTCGCACCTTGTAAATGCGTAACGAGAGAATCAACGAGCACCCACGTCCTCCCAAAACCTAGGGAACGACTTCCCCTCCGCGACGTTATCCGTTATCGGTTATCGGCCCGGAGTGCGTTCGATAAAACGCCACCAGGGACGGCGAACCTTTGCCGCGCCACCCCTTTTATTCGGCGTCCCGAATCCACCGGGTTTTCATCGGCGAAGCTGAATGCGTGCACGCCCCTTGACCCGGAGCGATGTCGTGTGGGTTCCGGGACACTCCGGAACACGTGGACCACTCCGAATTCGATCCTCATTCCGTGGGTACCGAGCACCGGCAGGTGGATCCTAGGGCTCTCTTTTCACCGACGTCTCTCGTCGACTCTTGTACATGAAAACGATATCAATCATCTGGCCTGACGGTGTCATCGACTCGACCCGAGTGCACAGTGCACTCCCGATTCATAGGTGCCCATGATTAGAGGGTACTTTCATGAATTTTAGGGGACTTATCCTCGGGATTATGTACTTACGTTTCTAGACGCACTTTTCCGAACCGGGTCTATCGAATCGTTCGAAATTTCACCATGACATCACAGCGAATATGGAGGCTCTAACAAAAATTCTAACACCCATGACACTTTTTTCTTATTCAGAATTACATAAATCTTACGAACAAATTGAAAGAAAAAATGAAATTTCATGAGTTGGGGGCTCCATATTCGCGTGGTCAATTTT
The DNA here is from genome assembly GCF_000612105.2 of Orussus abietinus. NCBI lineage: Eukaryota > Metazoa > Arthropoda > Insecta > Hymenoptera > Orussidae > Orussus > Orussus abietinus. Next base: position 1,642,620 of record NW_019396017.1, read on the forward strand.
CACCCGGTACACCCTGTTCGGAAAAATGTTTCATAAACAATTGACCCTTTAGATGTCTCTTTGATAGACCCTTAACGGTCTAGTCCTTTCTTACGGGTTAATCCACCTGGACCAGATCATGCCATGTTAAAAACCGTTGCATTCCCCTCATTCATCATATGGGAAATGCGCGGTTTTTCCCACAGTTTTTGCGTTTCGTCCCGGGTTAGGCTTATCACGCAGACCCTGCCTTAGACCCCAAAAAATCTCTCTTAGCTATGAGCGGGTTTTGAACTCGGAAAAGTCGCGGTGGTGTGCATAACCGTTGGGCCACCGGGGCCCGTGGGGAAGTGAGAACTTCCAATATATATATTGCAACCGCCACACTTCGTATTGGAAATTCATTCCGAAATCGAAGTCCGGGACTGTACATTCGTGTATAGGCATTCGGATGTCAAACAAGGGTGGAAAGTTCGAGGGACGTCCTTTCGCCGTGACGTCCAACGCGTCGGCTTAGCCGTACAAAAGTGGGTCATTGTCATGCGCTACCGAATTCGCGTCCAGGGGCGAGGAGAACCGGGGATACAATAAACTCGATACAAAAGCACCCGGTCCCGCGGGGAGGGGGGAAATAACAGTCACCAATGGCGAGCGCACAAAAAGTAGCGTGAAAAGTGTTCCCATGATCTCCCCCTCCCTCCTTGTTTATCGGGTCGTGGTGAAACATTTTTTGCGTCGCGCCGCCACTCCCGGAGGAACAACGAAAATCGCTCCAACGATTGCGTTATTTATACTTGGCGATCTCTCCGGGGGCAATCCGCGGCTTTTGTGCGGAAACAATGCGGAGACGCGTGGGCACGTCGCGGGTTATCCGCGGGGGGAACAACGGGGCGCAATCTCGCGAGATTTGGTAGCCGGTTCCAAGATGGCGGCGCTTCGACCCCGGGAAGATAGTCATGGAAAGTTTCCCCCGGGTCCTGGCAAGTTTCGAGTCGGGAGAGGAAGTCGGTCGCCTCGCGGCTTCGCTGCCATTGTCGAGGAACGATCGTTGGAGGCGACGTCGAGCTAAGGGACGCTTTCAGGATTCGGTGCATCGCGCCGCATCGCGGAGGCGAGTCGCGTCCTCTCGGGTTCGTGACGTCGAGAGCTCGATGACACGCCGTACGGGCACCTTGGGAACTTTTCGATATCGCGATTATGTCGTATAATCCGCGGAGATTATGCGGGATTTTGGCCGGGATCGATCGCTTTTCAATTTGGATTTGCTTAGGGACTTATCCGGGGTCGCGCGAGGGGGACGAGGGGTCGGAAGGGGGAAGAGAGGAGAAGAGGAGGACGAGAGAGGAGGAGGCAGGTCGGCAGCCGGCAATTACTATCTGGAATGTCTGGGAACGCGTGGGACCCGCTCTTAAAGGCAGGACAGAGGTCCTTCCACCGAGTTCCCATCAAATAATTACGCGGGAAAATTTCGGTTCTCGGCCTTACCTGTAAAAACCTTTATCGAAGAGTGACCCTAGGTTAGGTTAGGTTAGGCCGCTAGGAAATGAATTTCTCGAGGCGAAACCGATAGTATGTAGATTAGTAACGTCTTTCCGGCCGAACGATTGTCACCACCCTCCTGGCGGTTTCGTTCGAGCGTGCGATTTATCTCGAAAGAAAGTTTGCCGCAAAAGAAAATTTATTCGGGAATTTCTGGGGACGCGTAGCAGCCGTCGATCGGGAACAGGGGGTCGGGAGAATTTTGCGTAAAGCTGTCCACGCCACTCGGGTTTATCCCCTTTCCGGTCTTGTGGGCATAAGTGCTTCGCGAGCTTAAGTCGTAATTACCGATCGAGCGACTTCGCTAGGGATTCCCTAGCAGTGCCGTGTCCTTCGTTAAACGGCCGACGAGCACTCGCTAATCGGTTTAGCCGGCCAAAAGGTTAACCGCGTAAAGTGGTTATTCGCCGGTCGAGCGAGCAAACGCCGACATAATGGTCCATTTATAAGTCAATAAATTACGGGGAGATCTTTCTCATCGCTTCGCTGTATAAAATGATAAACCGGTCCCCCGGGAGTCGATCGGTCGATCGTGAGCCGACTATCGGGTGTCGCGCATCGATTGGCCGAATTTAAATCGCAGCCGGCTCCTCTCGGGCACCCCGCCGGCCACGGGTCGTAAATTCTTATAAACGCATTAATTCGCTAATAGCGAGTACACAAATCACCGGCGAAAGGAGTGGGAACCAAAAAGGAAGGCGAGTCGTTCGATAAAAGTAACCGGATTTTTATTCCGCGCCGATCGTGCATCATTGGCGACAGACACGGCGCTGATAAGCATATTAGCATACATCTCAAGATCCATCTTTGGTCCATCCACGAGCGGCTGCAAAAACAAACGAGACGTCGAGAGGATTCCCGCATTTATTTATCCAGCGCTCCATTCCCATTAAAACGACTCCTTCGTCGGGTCCGAGGCACGAAAGGCCCCGCGCGTTCCATCGGCGTCTTCTCGATCTCGACCGCGAAGGTGGAGACGGGGGTCGAGCTCATTGGCCGTTCTCCCGGCGCCACGTCTCCTCCCCCGGCTTCTCCGGAATTCCTCGGAGTAATCTCCCTCGCCGAGGCACCTCCACCGAGGACGGGGTCGAGGAGCGCGCGGCATTCCCACACGAGTCGGTGTCGCTCCCGCGGCGGCTGGCTCGTGAATGACCGCGCGTGGGCCGCGGACCCGTGCGCCTCGCTGCAGCGCCGCCGCCTTTGTGCGCGCGCTGCGCCCGGCGGCCATCTTGCCGAAGGACGAGGACTCGCGGTGCGAGGAATTCTCCTCCAAAAAAGAACCTCGATGCAGGCTGACACGATTTTGTCTTTTCAAATCTTTCCTCAGCATTTACAATATTATTTTAAATCGTATTAACGGCATAAAAGGCGCGTCGATGACCGGCGTTTTTAGCAGCCAGTCATGGTCCCGAGTCCCCGAGAATGACGCTACCAGATGTACGAATTATACTCCGATGTGGAATTAAGAGCGATATAATTAATTCATGAATGCCACAATGAGTGGGGAAATTTACGAGCTTTAGTTAGGAAACGATTAGTCCGTAAAGGAGGGAACCGCACTCGAGTCATCGCGCGAGACACGTTTGTTTCAATCGTACCGCAGCAGAGAGATGGGTATTTTGGATTTGCGGCGGGAAGCGTTTTTACGAGGTGCCGAACTCTCGATTAAGAGCGCTCGTTCTCGGAGTCGAAGTTACCGCGCTTCTGGAAGATTAATCTCGCGAGGAGTCGAGGCCTCGGGCCGGAACAAAGAGAGCCAGGATGAATATTACGCCGGATAAAAGCCTAATTAGCATTTTCCAATTAAAATGTCAAACGCGGGGCGAGCTCGGCAAACGTCTCCGCGCCGCTTCCGGCGCCTCCGGAGATCCCGTCCCGGGAGAGCCGCCATTGGTCGGGAAGTCTTGTCATCGGACGCCGTTGGCCGCCATTTTGGACGCCTCGGGTCGGAGGTCGAACCTGTCGCGTCTGGGATCGATCGGCGACGACTTAGTCGGCGCCTTTGCCCTTTTTCCAGCCCTTATCTCCCCCTTTTTCGATCGAACGCGTATCGATACACCGCGGTGGAGTTCCATTTAGACGAGGAGGAAGCGAGAGGTTCCCTCATCCCCGACGGCCGGTTCTTCGGTCGAAACGATGACAGCAAAATATCCCAGTTCCATATTCGGAGTCGGCCGTTCGTTTTATGGTTTTATCTGCGAGTCGGTAATTTCAGAGGTCGTTAAATTTGGGCCCTGTGTTCCGCGATGGAGATTTACGGGCCGGTCGGGCGCAACTCGTTCCTCTTCCCTCGGATTCCCGGGGGGACTCGAACCGTGAAGTCCGTCCGCGACCTCGAGGCGTGCCATTCCGGTCATGCAACGTCTCTATACGCGACAGAAAATTCAAATGACCCCGCCTTCCTCCTCTCTACCTCGATTCGGAGGCCCGAACTCCTCTCCGTCTAGTTGGCGTTGCGTAATCGCGACGCAGCCGGCGGAGGCGCGCGCAGGTACGCACGTGCGCGACACCTCACGGCACGGAATATACTCGAGGCGTCCGGGACAGGTTCCGGGGCGCAAAAACTCACCGGAGCCGCGAAATGCGCCCGCAAGGTCGGGGCCGAGGTCGACCGGGATCGGGATCGAGGCATTAAGGCCGCGGGCCCGACCGGGCCGTTATTGGGCCCGTTTCCCGGAGACGGGACCGGGTCCTAACGGGCTCCGTTCCCGCCGCAATGGTAATCCGCGCTCGTCTCGGCCTGGACCCCAAGTGATATCGTACCTGAGTCGGCCAGGTGTTCGGGACCGTGATCGAGAATGCGATTTCCCTTCCTCCTTCTTGATAACAGTAGACTATAAGAGATTTGATAAACGCAACGATATTATCTAAACGTAACGATATTCATTGTTTCAGGTAAGTCCACCCGGAGTATAAGCCAGAAGTAGTGCGACGGAAATCGACCAAAGGAGACATTCGGATAATCAGTGCTCTGCCGTAGCCCGAATCGATGCATACCGAGCTGGTACGACTCCTCTTCGTTGAACGATAGTGCACGAGCATCTGCATTAGCACCGCATCCTCCGCACCCGCCTGGGAAATTCCCTAATTTCCATCCGCCGGGTTCGTAAAGCTCGGAAGTTACCGAGTACCATCGGCCGGATGATTATCTCCAGTGGAGCTTCCTTCGGATAAGTCGGGGGAGAAAGAGATAAATAAAGTTAATCTCTCGCCGCGGCGCCGTGGGGATGAGAGCATTCCACGGGGCCTCGAGGTTTAAGGTCTAAGGTCTAAGGTTCAGCTCGCGCAAGAGGGGGGGTTACTTGGACCTAGCCGAGGCCTCGGCGCGATAATTCGCTCGAGCGGGTTAATTACAATTTCCCAATTAAAATGCCAAACAGCAGTGCCGCGACGCGCTCGCAAATGCATGGCTTCAATCGGATTTTCATTAACGCCGCGCACCGCGATAATTTGCGGCGATCGGACGCCACGCTCGCGAGCCCCGGGTACGTCCGACGACCGACGTTGGGCGTCGCCCCGTCGGCGGTTCGTTTTCCGCTTTCCGTCTTTCCGGCGGACGTCCGATTAGAGGGGGGCTTCGATTCTCGTCCCGCGAAATCCTCCCCGATTTAATTTCATAGTCGACGCTACAACGACTTTTTTTTCCACCTCCATTTGCATTTCTGCCCACGCGAGCGCTGATTTTCCCAAATTCCGCAGCGACGCCCGCGGCCGCGTTTCGAATTCTCGTTGGCCGATCGAACGTTTCGTTAACATATCCGGACGGCCGATACCCCGGTGGTTTATTAATATTCGCACCTATCGATTCGGACCGCCACGCCCGTTTGCCCTAAATACTGACGCGCTCCGATATCGTGCACCAGACTGGCTAATTATCTGGTCGCAAATTACCGTTATTGCGGCAGGTACGATCACGTGTCTCGGTCTAAATGCGTAACTGGAGCGCATTGTGTCGAGCGAGTACTTTCAGATCGGTCGGGGTAAGGTCGGCGTTAAAATCCCCTAAATACCTACGGGCCTCTTTGTCCAAGCAAAGGTGAGCCACGGTAACGAAAGGAGTAACTTGAAAAAGAAGATTACAATAACTCCATTGAAAGAGGCGGAGGAGAGAGGGTGGGAAGGAGGGGCAACTAAGATAATTCGGAAAATAATTTTAAAAGGAATTGTAATAATCCCATTGAGAGGGGGAAAAGAAAGGATCTTTAATTATCAGCGAGCTAATTGAATTCTCGCTGTTCCCCCGTCTCCCCTCCCCCCCCCCCACCCACCCACCTCGGGGCTCGGGAGAATTTCCAATTTCGTGTAGCTAGCTCGGTGATGCGGCGCTTTGGAGGTTAGGGCGATTATTAAAAATTCACCTGGAGCAAGGCCGGCGTAATAATGCATCGAGTTCCTCGGTGCCGTGCCAAGTCCGGGCCACCTCGTGGGCCCCTTTATCGGTCCCCGTTGTCTCCGGACTCCGGCGACGCTTTACTCCATCGATATTGCAGAGAAGACGAAAGGAGGACGAAATTGCCGAGTCCGTCGTCCTTCTACTTCCGCTTCCGTTGCTACTTCCGGTGTCCGCTCCGATTTACGCCCGGCTGCGCGATCCGATATTTCCCCGGAATTGGTCGACCGCTGACACCGTGAATGTCCTGGAAAACAGGGATGCCGAGGTTAGATCGAAGATTTGTTAAATTCAAAGCTACTTTACCTGCCTTCGAGTGACGTCGTTTCTCGGAGCGAACTTCGCGGGTCGTTGGAAGGGTCCGATCGATCGGCTGCACGACCTCGTGGACGGCCATTACAATTTGAAATCCCACTTCCGGGCGCTGGGCGCTCGAGATTTACGGTCCGTCGAGGGGACTCGGCGACGAAACCTCGGAAGAGTCGTTCGTCCCGGTCGGGAGCCGCCTCGTGGACGCGACCCGCAGGCCGCCATCTTGTTTCTAGAAGTTCCCCCGGTTCTTTTCGACAGATCTATCCGAAGGAACTCGAGGCTAAAGGGCGTTGTAAAAAGAAAGGGAGGACGCTTTCTCTGCTTTTTCGAGACTCACCGAGTAGTCGGACGTATAACTCGGCCAAGTCCTGGTCGAGAGTCGTCTCGTGGAAGCGACTGGCAGGCCGCCATCTTGTCCCGCGGAAGTTCCCCCGTTCATTTCGAGATCCACCCGAAGGAGGGAACTCGAGGTTAAAGGGCGTTAAAAAGGAAGATGGGCATACAGCGCGAATGCTTTCGCTCCCTTTTTGAATCTCGCCGGATGGTCGAACGTAACTCGGTCGACCCGGTCGAGTCAAAGGAGCTCGAGGTTTAAGGATTATCGCGAACGCGAATCGTTACCTGGCGCGTTACGCGAGTTCAAAGGTCCCCGTGGGGAGGCGCGGAGGGAATTTCGCCCGAGATGGAAATCCATTACGCCTATGGCTCCGAGAGCGGGAACGGCCGAGAGGGAGACCGAGGGAAAGAGAGAGAGGGATCTCGCGGATCGACCAGGCGCACTCGCCACGCTTCTCGCACTCGAGACTCGGGACTCTTTGGATTTTAATGGATCGCGTCTCCGGCCGCGGCTCCCTGAACTTTACGGACGAACGCGCGCCTGGAGCCGCGCCCGGGGACGCGCGAGGATTGCCGAAGACGGCCGACCGCGTCCGGAAACCCCCGATCGCGCCCGCCCCAAGGACGAAAGGGGAAGCGAAGTACATCGGACACGTACCGATAAACGTCGTTTTTCGAATAATCCATTCCCCGGGAGATAAAGTATCTCGGGGAATCGGAGGCGCGCTTTAGAGCGGTAGGTTAATGGCGCGCTACCCGGTCTATTTTAGCGAGCAATTAGGCGGCATGTTGACTGTAATTACCGTGTTATTTATACCGCGGTAGGCCGGCGCGGACTACTCAGCCCATGGCTCGTGTTTTTATGAAGACATGACGGACTCCTCCCTTTTTCCTTACAATCACGTGTATCATTACGGCCATCGACAAGGGGTACGTGCGTAACGCGAAGTGATTACCTGCCTCCGCCGAGTCGCGCATGGCCGATCGCTCGTCGTTACGCTTATCGCGGGTATAATGACCGGAGTTTAATTTTAGGACGATCGTGAGGTGATAGGGTCTTCGAAGATCCACGACAAATGACCAAAAGGTGGCAACTCCTTCCTTTTTGTTGTCTCTGCAGCGTTACATCGCCTTTTTCTTTTCTCCTCTTTGCTCCCTATGGAAGCAGAGAGGCCAACTTTCCTTCGTTAAACGAAATCCCTCGCGACTCCCAGCTTTATAAATATAATTATATCAATTAATGTCGCATCCCAGGGTGACCTGAAATTAGACGGAATTAAATATGTACGGGAAACGAGGCTCGATTATTTAATAACAGTGATTAAAACCCCCATCGTCTGGCGTTTTGTTGAGCGGCCATTACGGCTGCGAGGTACACCTACTTATTGGGGCTTGCAATTAAAGTGAAACACCGAGAGAACCCGGGGAAAGTTGATCGCGTCTCCACGGAACCGTCGTACCGAAGTCCAGAGGTGTCTACGAATGAAGTCTGCATTTTTCTTCCCTTTTAAATAATAATCACTATCATTGGGTCGCGAGGGTTCATCGAGAACGGCGCAAGAACAGCGGATCGACGCCCGCGGCACGTCGAATCGAAGACGACCGGAGTGAATGGAGAAATCATTACCCGGTAATGGGTCAATTTTGCCGAGAGGAAACGAGAGCGGCCAAATTGCGTTTCTTCCGATTAACTCGAGTCCAGTCGCTTTCTTCCTCCACCAGAAGAGACGAGGGGAGGGGCCCGTTCACACGTACAGAAAGCTGGTTCAATTTGCAGCTCGCCACGTGCGAGTGACGCGTGCCACGTGCGTCGAGTCTGCGTTTCGTAAGGATTTACCGCCATTCCGGGTTGAGATAAATCGGGCAAAAAAAACGAGCGGAAGAACTCGGTGTCCCGAGATTGCGCAATTGGGACACCGAGGAGAGTGCCACCGATCGTTCGCAAAAAATTCGCGGAAGGAGCCGCGGTTCGAGTCGCGACTGCGAAATCGCTCCGGAATCGGGGAGCGTGGCCGCGTATCCCGGAACCAGACGAATCTCCATTTCCCCCCGAGGTTCCATTTGAAAGGAAAATCAGCTCAAAGTACCCCGGAGGCCCCAGCACGACCGAGGAAGGACCTGCTTTAGGGGTGGTCAACTCGCGCCTCGTGACGGTCGATAACGTGGCAAGGCCTTAAATATTTATTATCATTTTTATTATCGTCATTTTTGTCGCGTGATTTTCTGGTGACTATTTTAGACAGATGTTATGGATCTTATGTGCCGCTCCAGATAGTTACCGTTCACTCGACGTGGTCCGGGGAAGTCAAAGGTTGGAGACCCCTGACCTGCTCCATTATGCGACCGCGTCTACGAGGTCGACTCCTCGGCGCCGAGACTGCGCGGACCCGATCGGGACACTTTCGGGTGGAATCGCGAGCTCGAGTCTCGACTTTAATTCAGCGATCCGGAATTAATACCTCTCGCTCCACTCGCCCCCATTAAGGAATCCCTCGAACGAGCCCGGGCTCAATTATTCAACGCGCCCCGGGATCCCGAGACAGGGTCGCGTTTTTAACGCAAGCGAATGGTCTTTCTTGGCCGGGATGGCCGCCGTGTAAAATTAGAGCATAGAGCTCCTTTCAATTGCGCCGTTACTTGCCCCTGCCGGAAGGGGTGCCCGCCGAGTGGAAGCTGTAAAATGTAATTAGAACGCGCTAACGATATTGTGGGCCGTAAAGTGCGTAATTAGTCCGATAACGGCGCCGAAGTATGATCCCCGAGGACGGAGAGGAACGCGGGAGGTAATCGTTTGACCCACTCTCGGAATGCGTCCGTCAAGAAATTCGATAAATTCGAAGAATCTCGTAAATTTCGGAAATTTCAAATTTTGCCAAGTTCCCGACGGAGGCACCTCGCGTCGACCGACGTCCTTGCGGTCCGGAGTTCCCGGAGGTTCCCGAAGGACTCGGAGGTCTCGAGGAGCGCCCGAGGGCGAGGCGGTTCCGGAGTTATTCCGCGAATTCTCAGACTCGCCGAGAATCCCACGTGCCGGGGCCATTCCGGTCCGTGAAAACGCGCGCGATTTTTCCGCCACCCGTGACCCGCATCCCTCGCAGCATCCGGCTCTACCGCGACCGCCGTTCCGGCGCCGCGGCATCTGTATGCGGTCCAGCCCGCGAGAAGGGACCTTCTCGCGGATCTTTTCCGCCGTTTCCTTCCCCTCGGGATTCCTCGCTCTAAGAATGCACCCGTTGCCCCTCGGCTCCCCGCCGAACGTTTCCGCCGGTCGGACCCCTCGCGGAATTTCTTCCGCGAAATGAAATCAACGTTAACTCGCTCGCCCCTTATCGATCCGGCCTTATCGGGGGCCGGAATGCCGGCGCAATTCGGCCGATCCCTCCGCGCGCCATTTTCGACACCCAATCGGTTTTCGATTCGAGACGCGACCCAGCTCGCGCAATGCGCCACGTCCGCCGTGTCCGCCGTGACGTCAACCCGCCCAGCAACCCGCGCAACCCTCGACTGCAAAGCGTATCGAGTTCGCGGAACTACGTGCGTCCGGGACGCCGGGCGAATCTCAAGTTACCCCGCGGATTCGCCCTTTCGGTCCTTTCGGCCAATCCGAGTCCTCGTCCGCTATGGTGGCGTCCATGGCGACGTCCATGACGGCGTCCATTCGTAACCCACCCCCGCCACGAGATATTGGATCTGCCTCGCGAGCGCCTTGCCTATTTACCTAGGCGCGTTCCTGGCGCACCTGCGACTTTTTTACCCGGGTGCAGGTGCACTCGCGTCCCCTCGGGAGCGGTTTACCCGGCCCCGTAATAACCGCGTCAAATGCGGATAGAGCATGAACGAATAAACGCGCGAGGCGGAGGCGCGGCGGAGCAACTAGTTGGCTCTCGAGGACTCGGATGCGCCGTTCCCCTCCGGTGCGCGCTGATTTAATTACACATAGGCGAGGAGCGCGAGAATGAATTTCGTATAAAACGGTTCTACTTTCGATCCCGACCGACGCGGCGAGCCTCGGCTCTTTGACGCGCCTCGCCGCGAGAAACCTCCCGGCCGACTCGTCGAAATTTATCGACCCCTGCCATATGCCCACCATCAAAACGCATCCAAACCCACCCCTCAAAACTGCCATAAAACTCGCGGGTATAATTAGATTTTCAGAGGGGACATCCCCGGCGGCGCACTCGAGCCTCGATTACGGGGGAGTCTGATTGGTTCCCGAGGACCGGCGCGTCCACCCCAATGACGCGACCCTCGACTCGTAAGGAAGGGAAAAGGGAGAAGACATCTCATGCGAGGAGGCGGAAATATCGGAAATCTTGAAACTTAGGCCCTGAAGAAGCCCGGCTCGACGTCGATACCCGAATAACCATGTTATTTCTCGTTCGGAGTTCGAACGCGTTCATTTTTTACGTGTACTCCGTCCAGCCTACTTTTCAAGGGGTCGAGACGACGTATAAAGGTCGATTCATCCACGTCCGTTCCAAATATCGATATTCCTCCTGTACGTGCAGTAAATCGTGGTTCGGTCCTCGCGGTTTCCAAAAACGAAAAAATGAAAAAATAAATGTATGTCGCCCCGGTTACCTCGGTTACCGAGGAGATTTGGATTTTTTTTTTCTTTTCAATTCTACGGAGCGGTCGACCACCTTCGTATGGAGAAACGTTCCATATCGGTTCGGTATTCCTCCTGTACGTGCAGTAAATCGTGGCTCGGTCCTTGCGATGTCAAAAAACGACCGGAAAAAATGTATGTCACCCTGGTTACCTCGGCTACCGAGGAGATTTGGATTTTCTTTTTCTTTTTTCAATTCCACGTTGCCGTGCGCTCCAGGAGTTTCGAAATTTCGGTTTAACGGAGCCGTCGACCACCTTCGCATGGAGAAAGCTCGCCAGGTGAAGAAAGCCCGACACTGGGCGAGGATCAATCCACTTTTCCGGTGCTCCCGTCTCTCGGCCGAGCGCGGAGCAAAGCGAGGCCGTGCATCCACCGCGGAGAGGTTAGATTACGTTAGGTTAGGTTACACGTTACGTTACACGTTACGTTCGTGCGGCAGCTCGCCCTCTCGCTCGGTCGCTTCTTACGATCTCATCACGCGACGGGATTCTTTGGGTTACGGTCGTGCGCCCACCTACCGCGCGCCCCTCCCCCGGCCCGCCGGGAAAGTTAGGTTAGGTTCGTCCACTTTGCACTTTGCGCGGCCGTCACGCGATCCGCCGGCCGTTGGGTGACGTTACCGCCGAGCGAGCGAGCGAGCGAGCGAGAGAGAGGGCCTTACGGGGGCCGCGCGGGCGCGAGAGAGACGGACCGACTCGGACCGAGCGCCGCGCCGATCGATCGGTCTCTTTAGTTTCGACGACACCCAGAGGGCGCCGATCGATGGTACTCGAACCTACTCGAACCTCCTCGAACCCGTGCTCGGTTTCTCTCCCGCACTCTTTAAACTTTCTGTATTAGATTCTCAAGGCGTCGCGAGAATTCCGGGCCCTCCGTGTGCATTGCCGGGGACAATGCCGGTTTTTCGTCTCCGGGGCCGGGGATGCGGATAAAACGAGCAGAACATTTTTTGCCCCCTGGCTCGATCGCTCTATCTTTACGGAAATCCCTTTAAATGGGATTTATCAAGTGTTACCGCCGGTTAGTTGAATAATCCCACGAGCACCGCGACGCGGTCCTCCTCTCTTTCATCTCGGTTTTTCTCCCCTTTCTTCCCGCGTCTTACGGGCGTCCGCGGACGCCATGATTAGTCCGCCGCGTGCCCTTCTTTGTACCGGGCTATAGAGAGAACATCCCTAGGCTCGACATATGGAAGTGTACTCCGTGGGCCGTGGGACGGGGAATTGTAACTTTTGTTGGAGTAACCAATAACGGGGGGATGAATCTCGTGCCGCAGGGGCGAGAGCCGAGCCTCGGGGATGAACTTTGATTCGCCGAAACTCCCAGTCGAATCGAGGGACTTTGTTCCTCCTTTTCCCCACTCGCGTTCTGGCCAAGGGCTGACTGTGAATTAATAATTATCATAACTCTGGTGAATTCGCTCGTGCTTCGATTATCGAAAGAAAAAAAAAAATACATTTATCTTACTTCCTCGGGCGTGGCGGATAAATTGCGTTCTCTTTGTGGACGGTACTAATCGATTACAAGTGCTTACCTCTTAAGAGCGTGTAACTCGGCTTATAAGACTCGGCCAAGGAAGGACCATAAAAGAGCGAATGATGGACCATTCTGTGTTGGATGGCCGATCACCTGCGAGCACGTTGACCACCAAAAGTATCCAATAACCGTCGTCTCGGGATGAACAAACGCGGGGCAGCCGGGAATAAGGGGAAGAAGAGGGAAAAAAGGAAAAGGATAAACGGGTCTGCGACGTTGCTACTTAAAATTTAAGAGACTCTTAAATTGGGCCCCACCGCGTTAACCACTTTTATCGCGGTTATCGTTAGTCGATCTCGGACTTTAAAGGGGGCTAAATCTCTGGGAAAGTTCGCCTCGCTCTTCTTCCATTTTCATTAATTCTTGCGACCTGTACCGGGCGCGATCGCAGATAGGAATTACGCCCCGATTTTCCCGAGGTATTGAAAGATTCACGTCCACCCGGGGGAATAGAATTCCTGATCCGGTTTTATCGCCCGAATTAGACGCTTTATCTTCCTCGCGTGCACAATGGAGCCTAATCGAAGAAGCCTTCCTCGATCCTTTCGATGAGGTAATCGGGTTAGCGCTATTAAGGCTTCCTCGATCCCGATGAATTTTAGAAGATCGTTTTCTCCCGTGACGATCCGCACTCGGGGGATTAAAATTTCGGTATACTCGGGACGCTCGGGTCCGGCAATTTTTTATTCCGACTCGAGTATCGAACAACCTTAGATCCATCTGTAACGGCTATAAACGTTTCTTTTGAAAGGGCTGTCGGTCTTGTCTGGGATTTTTGACACGCGAGCGATTTTTAAAGCGCGATTCGAATTTCGCGTGGCGGACGCGAGGCGATTCAAAGCCCGTCATTCGAGCCGGCGGGCAGGGTCCGACGTTACCGACCGGGCGAGCGTCGGTAAAGCGGATACGCGCCGGTGGGAATTAAATGGACGTCGATCGCTTCCACCCCGGAGCGACGCGCGACCGCGCCGAATGTTTGCCTTCGAGCCAATTAATTTTCCCCGTCCCGCAGCCGTTGCCGGCGATTATCGAACGAACCGACTAATTTCGGCGTCCCCTTCCGAACCTGGACTTGCTTCCGCGGATTCGGACCAATATGGCCGCGACTAATGCCCCCAGACAATGCCTTGCTTTTCGGTCGTCTAGATCGAGAAAGTCGCCATCCTCGCGAGGTACCCCAAAAATATGACCGGATCGAGGGCAATCCCCCCAGAGGTGACAATTTAAATTGTCAATCAGACACATAACCATACTAATATTTCCTATTAGACTCTTCAGCGTTCGAACCGTAAAGATCGAGAGTAAAATCGACGTCGACGTTTTCTTTTCATGAGCCTTTCTACGCTAGAGCGTTGCCAAGAACACGTGACTATCGTAAAACTCGATTTCGGCGTTAAACCGAGGGTAATGTAAAGACAGCCAATCGATTGCGCGTCTCGTGACCGATTTTCTCCACAATATGCCGAAAGTTTCCCCGATCGGCCTCGATACGCGCGTCGTTCCGCTCTCGAACTTTCGGCCCGTCGCCGGATAAACTTGGCCGCGGCGAACAATCGGAACGAACTGCCCCCGAAATTTCGCCCGAGGAATTTATCGGGGTTCCGGTCGATAACCGAGCGACCTGCGTCGCCATTGCCGGCATTGTCCCTCGGCTATCATTTACCGGCGTTTCACTCGACTCTTATAGCGCGATCCGCGGCTCGATAACCCTTCGCAGTCGATACGGAATTTATTCGGTGACCGGGCGAGCACCCTTATCGCCGAGGCAGCCCCTTATCGGTCTCGAAATCACTCGTCGACAAAAAAAAACAAACAAACAAACGAACAAAAAGTGGAGGAACAACGAAACGAAAAAGCTCCCACTCGGCCATCCGTCACGATAAAAAACGTTTTCACCGGCTGGCAGATAGCGGATAGGGCGGCGCGATCGGGATCGCTCGGAATTTTCTATTTTCTTCTTTGTTGTCGGTTGTTCCCTCCATTTTTTCCGTTTGCCGGTAGGATCCTCCGATAACGGGTCGGCGATATATAAGGCCGCGCGGTTGATTACGGGCTGCATACCTCCGTGATAAATTCCCACAGAGCCGGGCTTAACTCCTGCAGGTTGGAGTACGTTCGTTACTCCTGGAGTATATTTAACGCGGTTCTAATACAGGTCAGGAATTAGCGTGGGCGGCTGTTAATAATGCAGCCGCAAAACGAAAAAAGTATAAAAGCCGCGCTTAGACCAGAACGCGACTTCAAAGACCCGGGGAATTGCATTTGCATAACGGGGAATTAAATCGAAGAAAACGTGTAACAACGTTTGCCGAGAAGAGAGCGAGCCATTCCGCGGGCGCTCGTAATTGCGACAGTATAAATATTGGACCGCGACAATTTTCCCGAAAACGAAGAACAAACTCGAGAGTGCGGGGGGCGGTCGGGCGGGGGAGGAGGAAAAGGACCCTAAAGGGGTGAGTTCCAGCGTCGCGAAGGAGAAAAAAAAAATTCGTGTCGGTCCGAACGTTATTCGAATTAGGCCCGGGCCGTTCGATTCGGACGTGCCGTTCCTCCCGGGCCCCATCGCTCGTCGGAAAATCCGCGGAGAAGCCGCTCCGCCTCTAATGGATTCCACCCCTTGGCGCAATAAACGTGGAACGCGCCGAAAAGAGGAGCTCGCGTTTTCGGGCCGCGCCGGGGGATCCTCGAGGGCTGGAAACTCGTTAAGCGGTCCTCTCGAGCCGATACCATCGTACATGCGCGACGCGCGTCGGACAAACGAGCCCCTCGAGAGGGAGCGAAGGGAGGAAGAGAGAGAGGTGCGCGCGCGCTAGCGTTGCGCTACCGCGTTTGACACGCGAGCGCGCGCCGCGCCAATTCGGAAAGGCTTAACCCCTCGTTCCGTTTCAAGCCTCGCTCTCTCGACGCCCCGTTCACCGTGACACCTCGTTCCGGGCCGCGGCCTCGCTCCGTCGCTCCGCCGTTCCGCGGCCGCGCCGCGCTCGCGGTTACCGCTCTCGACCGCCGAACGATCGGCGCTCGAGTGTCCCTCCGCGGTCGGGTCGCGGCTTATGAGGGTGTTGCGGCCTGCGCGGCGCGAGTCCCGATTGGCTGCGCGCCGGTCGCAACTCGAGCCCTGATTGGCTGCCCGCATCTCGCTCGACCAATCGCGACGTCGCATCCGATCGTACCTGGAATGCGGGTACGTCGAGTAACACCGACTTTGATCACCTCCAAAAAGTAGCGCCCGCTAAAGCGACGTTGCCAGTTCGAGAGTCCTTTTCATATCCGGAGAACGTCGAAAGTCCGGGGACGCGGGGAGAAGGTCCCTTCTCCTTCTGCGAAGTCGACCCGTGGGGGTTATCCGTCCTCGCGTTTTGAGTTATCGCGAGCGAAGGGGGTCGGAATGGGGGGGGTTATCGCGCGCACCTCGCGAGATTTATCGAGGTCGCCTCCCGGCGCGGCCCGACTCGCGGATCCGTCGCCTCGACGAGCGCGAATCTCGAGACTTTCGGCTCAGCGAGCCTCGCGGATTAATTATCCCGACGATAAGGTCCCTTAATTGCGGCATTTCGGTATCGCCTGGCCTGCTCTCTCGTCTAAGGGACTCCCCTCTCGCGAGAGGGACGTTATTAATGACCGAGCTGCCGAGCGCGACACTACCTGACACGCCCTGTAGTGACGCTCCACGTGACCGGGCCGGCTTATCTAACCCCGTGGTAGACTTTTTGCCCCCAGATGTGCGAAAGTCGACCCAGAAGATCCTATCTCGGGAAGAGAAGCCAGGTTTTTAGACGGAGAAACGCGAAGGGTTAACAGGAATCGATCGACTCGGGGGCACGGTGGCCTGACACGCCCTGTAGACGTGCCCCCGATTAGCCGATCGCGCCATCGCCGAGGCCGTGTCGGCTGCTTAGTTAGTTAAATGAGACTCATTACTTGAGGAGGGTGTTCCAGAAATCGGCGATCATTACGGAATCGATAACTTCCGCGTTACGGAATTGCGGTAGACCGGGTTCATTGTTAAATTACCGTAAGTGTCGGTACGGTCGATAAGTACCGGCACGCCAGCAATAAATACGGGTGAATTATGGATAACCCCGGGTACATGCCCGCGGAATAAACGCCGGCGCGGCGTTAAACGCGCCGAGGAATATTCGTAATTGCCCTGGAAACTGCGACACCGCGGGCCGAGGGGAGGAGAATTAACCCTCGTCGACAATAAATTGACACAAACCAGACCAAAGATCGAGTTAAATATATCGACTCCGAATATCGCCGTTTCCGATGAACGGCTACCGTTTTGCGTTTCGCATATCGGAGCTACGAATTAACCCTCGAGTCGAGAAAATATAAACGGTCATACCGAATTATTTGAAAAGCGATTTAAGCGCATCGAGTCTGACTTTCGCCATTTTCTACGAGAGGATCTCCGCTTTGGATTTTGCATTTCGCGCGATTTTATCTGCCCGAGTTGTTCCGGCAGAGCCGGGCGAGAGGCCGGAAGGGTGCCGAGCGATTTTCACGGAGCGAGAGAGACGGAGTGAGAGAGAGAGCCGGGGCGAGGGAGGGCGCGGGGAAAGGTAAAAGGAAGAAGAAAACGCGTCCTCGGCGAAGCTGGAAAGCGGAACAGAGAGGAAGGTCCCCCGGCACCGGGCGATCGTTTTTCCCGGAACGATTTCCTGACCGCCGACAATTTCCTCCGCGAGGAGGGCGACCCTCCTCCCCCTCGTTTTAGAGGGCCGGTAACGGCCCTGGGCACCCCCTCAAGAAATTAAGGCGACGTAAAAAATTCCGGCCCCGTCCCAGGAGCCATCGACCGGCCGCTTTATCGACACCGATAAGACCGCTCCTTCCGAGAAAAAATAAAGCATACCTGATATATATCTCCATACGCGAACCCATATATAAAGGGAAAATTTCTATCGCAGTCCGTAAATTCACGCGACGACGCGTTTCCAAGATGGCGGCGGGCGTGCCTCTGAGACGCTTTAAAAATGTACCGCGAAGGCCGTGCAGACACGTGGGCGCTTATTCAGCTCGAGGTAGTCCTCGCCGGCGGGGGAGAGAGTGCAATTTGTCGGATGCACTCGGGAGGAAACGGGAGCCGCGCGTCACCTTAAAGAGAGAGGGGCGACGCCGCCACCCTCGGGCGAGGGATCGACCGTACGCGGGTAACGGGGGCATTGTTCGCCCCTGAAGTTACCCGCGGCCCGGAGGGCCGAAGAATGGGTTAACGTTACGACGTGCCTCCCGACCCAATTCCGGGAATTAGTCCGACGGTCCGGATTTTCGGGCTTCTTCGAGGGGCCGCCATCTTTAGTCGTGGCGCGACCGCCGTGCGCTCAACGTCGCGGAATCCACCGATCGGCGATCCCCGCGGAGTGCTATTTTGATACCACGAGGACAGGAAACGAGAGATCGATTATTTCCGACACATTTCAAAAGTTCCTACATCGTTCACGTCAATACCTTACCCTTGACTGTGTGTATACACGGGTATTTACAGGTATGTATATGTATTTACCCCCGTACGTCGTTAAAGGAAGAGTGAATTCCCCTTATCAAGCCGCACTCACCGCGACCGGCTTCGTTTCCCATTCGCATTTTAACGCGCTCCGCTATACGTTTCTATATATATTTTTTTTTATATTTTTCTGTCCCACCTCCAGCCGGCGCGCGCGTACCCGCCCTGGCTGGGGTTAATGGGGGAGACTGCAATTTGTCGGAAGCACTCGGTAAAACAGCGGTTTCACGTCACCTTAAAGGGAGAGGGGCAATGTCGCCACCCCCGGTGGGCGAGGATCGACCGTAGGCGTGTTACGGGGGCATTGTCCGCCCCCGAAGTTAACTCGCGAGGGGCGGGAGGGGGTTAACGTTACGACCCAATTTCCAGGGCCGCGACCTCTCCGGAGAATTAATCGTCCTGGGAGGCCCCGGAATTTTAGACCCGAGTCTTTTTTACTTACGACCCCCGAGGCCAGGGAACCGAGGGAGGTTTTTTGCGCAACGGAGGGCAGGGTCACGTAATCCGATGCATAATGCAGGGCGCAATGCAGGCATACCGAAATCCAAAAAGGGGGGAGACAAAAAGGAGGAGCGGATTCGATATCCGCGCGCGAAATGAAAATCCAGTTAACTCCGAATCAAAGTCAAATGGACTCGCTTGACGGCGCGTTGCGTCTTGCATATTTTTGCATTAATGCCCCCAGCTTTGCGGGGGTAGCCGACCGTTGTTGCTCGCGATATTAATGTCGCTGTGGTCACGAGCACGGGAAATTAATGGCCATAGGTCGCTTTTTAATCGGGAAACCGAGCGAAACGTTGAAAAGCTGTCGAGTTTTTTGACGTTTTGCGCGCCCTCCCGCAATATCTCTTCTTATTTTTTTCCCCGTGAATCCCCTCCTCGTATTTTATTTTCCCTCGGATTGTTAATTAACAATGAATTAGAATCCGAGCCGTCCAATTACTCGAAGGAAAAACCTAATGCGGCTAATAATCGCGGGATCCGGGGAAAAAAAAAATCGGCATTGCCGACCGAAAGAAGGGACCAACCGGAGCGAGCGAGAGGGATAGAACGGGCTCTCAGAGAGAGGGAGAGAGAGAGGAGGAGGATACCACCGTATAACCGCGCGCGATGGGGAGAAAAAGAGTGAAAGAAGGCGAGGAGGGGCAAGAGGGATGGGGAACGGAAAAGGAGGAAACTATCGGATAACCATAATAGGGAGGGAATGGAAGAGAAGGGGGGAGGGATAAAGACGATGGTGATGAGGTCGACATTTATTACCGATTCGCTGCTCATTTGCATAATAACGAGTCCACGGGCAGGGGTGACAATGTCTACTTTCAGGGCTCTACGGTTATATCGCGATACCGTATTTTACGACTAAACGAAAAAGACGTACCGCGCGGAATTTCCTCACGTATGTGTGCGTACACGTACCTCGTACGTATTCTTGGCGTGGGGCTCTACCGGGATATGCTCGCAACGAAAAGATCCTATTCTCGAGGTAGAGGCGAAAAACCCATACTTGACAAGGGGAAGAAAAGGAGCGGAGGTACGAGACGGAGAAGGCGACGGTCAGAACGTCAGAGAGAGAGTGAGGGGGGGGGGGTCGAGAGGCAAGTACCGGATAAGCGGAAGGGAGCGAGAATCCGTCCAGGGCCGAGTGGCGGAAGAGGCACCCTCGGGAAGGGTCAGGTCGGGGAGCAGGGATCAGATTGGTTGTTGTTTCGGAGTCGAGCCCCTTCGCACCCGCTCGCGACCCGATCCGGGGGGGAGGGGGAGCCTGCCGCACGCGCGCCGGGGGGACGCGCGGGCGTTTTCCGCGGGCTCGCCCGCGGGTGTCGTCGCGGCCGCGTCCCGGGATCGCGTCTCGCTTCTTCCCTCGCGCCCGCCCACCCGTCTCTGGCGCCCTGGCAGCCCCGCGCCCGTATATAGAGAGCCAGATATATTATTATACAGTATATCATGGAGCGGGGTGGGGAGGGGAGGGGGCGGGGCGAGGCGCGCGCCAGGTCGGTATCTCGGCGAGGGGGGCGGGTAGGTAAAGCAGGTAGCCGCGGGAGGGGAGCGGTGGCGGCTTAGCCGGTCTCCCGGGGCCCCCCCGACCCACCCTAACCCGGCCCTGGGCCACCCCCGCCCGGCCCCGCACCCCCCGGCGCGCTCTCCCATGCGAATCAATAGTGCGTAGTCGCGCCGCGCGCCGCGCGCGCGACCGCTGCCGTGGGAGGGGCAGGGGCGAGGCTGCGCCCGATGACGGCCGATGACGCCCGAAACCTGCCGATCCCCGATACCCTCGAGTGTGCGGCTGCAGGCGTGCTCTCCGCGGTCTACCGGGTGTTCCCTTTGCTGGTCGACTGTCGAGCGGAGCCCTCTCGTTTCCGGGGCTTCGCCCGATTGGCCGCGCATCCACTCCGAGCGCAGAGACGGAACCGGGGATTAACCCGGTTAATTTTTCTTCGTCTCTGCCGAGGATCCACCAGGGCGTAAAGTCCTCGTTCGACGAGGTCGCACCCACTCCCCATCGAAAATTCTGTTTCCGTTAACCACGAAGACGTTAAACGAGCGACGGAGGTCGGGATCGAGAATCGGTAGTCGTCCCGGAAGTACCTCGTCTTTGAGCCATTTTACGAGGAGCGAACGACGTTCGTATGCTAGACGAGGGTCGAAAATGCCTCGGCGGTAATTCCCGGCCACCCCTTGGGTCGCCGGACGGGGCGGGCCGCGATCGCCCAAGTTTCCCGACAATTTTTCCTCCGGCGGGAGCACCCCGAGAGCAACCCGAGGGCAACCGGGGAGCACCCTCGAGCGTTGCCACTGGTTGCCACGGGCAGGCCAGGGGCGGATCGAAACTCGGCCGGGTGACTCGCGGGACTCGCAGGGGCGACCAGACGGGCGGCTCGGAGGTGCTTCTCTCTCCCTCCCTCGTCCCCTTCCCATCCCCCTCTCCTACCCGTCGTCTCGCTCGGTCTCTCGAGGGGGGATTTTCGGAAATTGGATTTCGAGGGACGGCCCGCGAACGAGGAGGAGGCAAGAAGTTAGAACCCCGAGTTCTCTTAGCCGAAGCTTTAGCCGAGCCGGGGCGCTCGCAGGGGTTGAGCAACCCCGACGCGTCCACTCGAATCGATCTTATCCGATGGGCGATCCAACGCTCCGCGAATTTTCCCCGGTTCTACGAGCCGTTCCTTACTCGCGGGGAACTACGGAATGGAAATCCGAGGGCCTCGAGACCCGGGGTCGGAAAGGGCGGCACCTCCGGTTCGCGCGTGCGGCGTTTTCTTCCTCTTATCGGGGACCATGGGAGCGGGGTTGTCGGCTCCGTTCTCGGTTTTACAGGGTCTTACAGCGGGGGCCGAGACGAATGGCGACGCGCAAGCTGCATTCTCGGAATGCAATTTGGGGACCGGTGAATGGGCTCGAGCCCCGCGCCGAGATCGAGGGACGAGATTATCCGCGGGGGGACTTCTAGATCGATATATGGAAATTTCTAACCGGGAGTTCCGCTCGGGATTCCCCGTCGTCGCGTTTCCAGATATCGCCACCTCTCGTTGCGCCCTCGGACTATGCGGGAGAAGTTTGTATCGCCCCCCCCCCCCCCCCCCTTCGAGTAACCCTCGAATTATTTTCCCTAACCGCTCCGGGGAATTTCATTAAACTTTTTCAACTTCTCCCCGGGAGCCGCAAAAATCTCCGCGATCGCCGATCGGCCCTTTCGAGAACTTGGAACTCGTTCCTCTTTGCCTTCGCGTTGCTACGCTTTTTAGAGTGCCATGCCTTTGTATGGCTACGACGTGGATCTAGGCGGAATCGCTGACACGACGGAAATCAATCGTGGGGAGGTGAGATGGTGTATATTTTTATGGTGCACGTTGCGAAGGCGTTTCCGATGCTCGCGTGGCCTTAGCCTTAAGCGATCGATGTCCGGTTTAAACGGCTCGAACATATGAAAACGGAGTCCGAAGCGACGCGGGAGCAGCTGGGGCGCGCACGGCGGCCATTTTTCAGGCGACGTCCCCCGGATGCTCCGGAGGCTCGCGAACCACCCGGTCGATTCGGAATGGCCGAAGCTCGGAAGGTCTCGCCGCGATCGACCTCGACGGGGCTCCGCATCGATTTCCCTGGAACGCGGAGATGAGACCTCTCGCGGCATCAGCGGGGCAGTGTGCCAGGAGTTATTTAAACGGAACTACCATGACCCAGGCCCCTCTCTCTTGCTGATCCCTATTCGAGAGTGTCGCTTTCAAGAGTCTATCGTCTATCTGAAAATAGGAAAAAAAAAATCGGCAAATCTATTCACACCGGGAAGGTGAAAGGTTTTTATAAGATACTCTCTACCCACACCTATCCAGCTTAATCTCTTACTGGTTGAACTCGTGTTTCAAATTATTCGAGTTAATTCGCTAATGCAAAGATACAAGATAAAATCGATGGAAATTTACATACATTTTTACAGCCTAGATAATTGATGTTTTACTTAAAAAAAAAAAAAAAAGTGTACGCCTACAATACATTTTTTGGGTAAATTTGGATGCCGAATGTGACGTCATCCGGACAATGTAATTTTTGGTTATTAATAGTGGCATCGAAATAACCAGTGTCAATTTACATGGGAATGTAATTACATGGGAAAATTCTGAGACATCTTTTTTCCACCACGTGTGTCTTGGTCACCGGGAAGAATTGATGGTAATTTTAAGTTATCAGAGGGGTGGGTATCGTTTTATTGGGGGAGTTGTAGGAAAATGGCGAAAAGTCGCGAGGTCAGCCGCGATAAGGCTCGCTCTCGGAGCGCCTTAAACAGCAATTAAGGCCCCGAGAAGCTCTCGCTTCGATTCGGAAATCTTTGCTGTCGGGTCGGAGCAGTTGGCTGCATAATGGGGATTTAAAAAGTCCCGAGGACTCGGGGCAGATCTCATTTGATCTTCCGGATATACCGGGCTCCTGCAGCGCCGGGGGTGGAAGAGGGGTCGAAACGGGCCGGAAAGAGCAGATTCATCCTCCCTAGGAGCGCCTTTTTAGCGGACCGATTCCACTATTTTATACCGAAACCAGTTAAAAGTTACCCCACCCCGGCCGGCTGCTCGGCGAGTCTCCCGGCCTTTTCGGCCGAAATTGATTTTAATCATTTATCCTCCGCGTCTCCTGGCCGCGACACGTGGACGGCGACATTTCTCACGGGAACGTTTCTCCGCTTTCGCGAATTCCGCTGACGGATCTCCGTAGTTATTTTTCATCCCCCCTTCTTTTTTCTCCCTGGCGAAGTTATTATCGGACATCCGAGTGCCTCGCGGATTTAAGAAGCAACGGGATATCTTACCGATTTCACGCTCGCGATTACGTTTCGCGAAACCGCTCGACGATCTCGCGTTTTGCGGCCGATCGTAAAGCGGCGCGGCCTCGCGGATTAAAAAGCACGCTGTACCGCGGAGGGAAAAAAAAAAAACCACGTAAAACTGTCGGGGGATTGTTTCCAATTATTCGTAAGTACCGTTCCCCGCGAGCTTGCAGTTTTACCTTTCCCTCGCTGCCATAATGTAAATATTGTTGAGTGATAACGGGTTGGGAGTAGTAATTTATCGTTACCGCGGTGACTCGTCGATCGGTGGCGGGCGGTTTTCCCACGCTTTCGTAATGGACGCATTCCTCCATTTTTCGAACCGCGAGCGATTTACCAGAATTTCACAGCGCGATAAATGATCTGGCCACCTTTCGATAAATTTAATGGAGGACGCGTCGGCGCGCCTCCACCGGCTTTCTCCATATTTCCGGGGTACGTTAATATTATTATTAGCGGCTTAATCATCGCGACGAGTGTCTTCGGCCGCGTCACTCGCGGAAGAAACCGACGATCTATCGCAAAAGGAATGCGGCTCGGATTTTAGTCATTTTTTTTTTTTATTATTCCCTTCGCGTTATTCGGGAATCACCGTATTTGCCGAATACTTATGCCTTTAGAAAGGTAGTGCAAACACGCGAAAGGATAACCCGCGAGTCTCGAGTCTCGAATTCTCCAGGGTTGACGTCATAGTCCCCGTCTCTATGGAATTCCGCGACTGTCGTCATCGCGAGACTTTCGACTGTTGACTTTCGAGCGAGTGTCGCGTCCCGTTTCCCAGCCGCGAAACGCCTCCTTATTCCGCCGCGAAAATTGCGCCACTTTCTTCTCGCCCCGGTTCTTTTATCCTCCAGCAATTAGAAGCCGCATGCATCTCGTTAAATCCCGCTTTTAAGCTCTCACGCTCTGGATATATTGATAATTGCACCGGCTCGCCAATCAGCGATCGAGAGCGAGCCCTGCGCCGAGAACTTCTACGCGAGTCCTCTTTTTGCCTCTCCTCTTTCAATTTCCCTCCGAGGAAACGTCGCTCCTGGGCCGAGTGAATCCATCGATTGCTCCGTTTGAAAAATATCTCGCAACGTGGAGGACCGCTCGAAGTTCCCGTTCAATCGGAAATTTCGCTGCGCCAATCACTCCCGCCGCGGAGTTTGACGAATGGGTGATTTCGTCCTGACCGTGTCTGCAAAAAGAGAAACGCAGGGGTGGAAAAAAAATGGGGGGGGGGGAGGAACTCGACGAAAGGGCACACTTTTCAACTCCACCGAAAATTCCACCTCGTCTTTCATCGTGTTTTTGTTACCAGGCGAAGCGTTAATTGTTACCTTGTTTCTGCCCAGTTTTTACCTGAAAATTATTGCGTCGTTGAATGGACGGTGGGGGCGAATCGCCCCCGAGATACTTTTTATCCCGGCGTGTACTCTCAGGCGTGATTCAGGGTGCACGCGAACGCGGTAATTGGACCTAAAGAGGCAGGAAGGAATTTAATAAAAAATTCAACACACCGCTCTCTGCGTAGTAGGAAAAGGATGCGCCTCCACCGGGTTCGCTCGGTGGGCGCTCGCCCCCTCGTTTCTGGTTATTGGCGACCCGCGCCGAAATGGACTCCCATTCGGGCGATAGGTTCGACCTGGAAAGAGAAAAACAACGCGCCAATTGATTTTACCATATTTCACGGTAAAATATGGCGCATCGAGCGCATCGGAGGGCCTCGTACATTGCTTAAGCGGTGCCGGCCGTGTCTGGGTCGCGACCGATCGACCGTTCTCGGGCGAAAATTGCGAGGCCACCTGGACTCGCGCGGAGGCTTTCCAATCCGTTAATATAATATAATCTCGCGCTATCGGCGATCGATAACCGCCGAGTTAGGGCGGCCCCCGAAGCCCCGAATTGGCCGGGCGCGAAGGCGCGTTTCGGCCGGCTCGCCTTGTTTATTTGCTCGTCAGATTCTGCCCTATTATTCGCATTACCGTGCCCGCGTTAATACGTTTGCCCGGTTAACGACGCCGGCCCGGAATTTGCGGCCGACTCGTTCGATCCGGCTCTACGTGGCGGGGCGTGAAATATATTATTCCAACTCGCGGACCGCTGCCAACACCCGAGAGCGTTTACCCCGCGTGTAAACCGAAATCGGGACGTTGGATCTCGTCGCGAGTATTCGGTCCAACTACCCGGACTCTCTCGAAGTTCCACCTCGAATAGACAGATTTACCTCGCATTCCCTTCATCTCGCAGTTTTACCCGGGTCATGGATCCTCGTAGCCTCGCGCATCTTCTGCGTCCCCATATTGCGCTCACATTTATCTCATAATGCGATACACGTATCGAGGTCGTACCAACCTCGTTCC
The DNA here is from genome assembly GCF_000612105.2 of Orussus abietinus. NCBI lineage: Eukaryota > Metazoa > Arthropoda > Insecta > Hymenoptera > Orussidae > Orussus > Orussus abietinus. Next base: position 1,668,489 of record NW_019396017.1, read on the forward strand.
TTGTTCCAAGAACGACAATACGAGTCGGATAACATATCCACCTACGCGTACCCACATAAACGGAGTATCTCAAAATGTAGCTCGAACGCATCCTCACAGGACATACGAAACGATACGGCGCCGACGTGCGCCCTGAGGAAAAGAACATTCATCGAACCAGTGAAATATATCTCTCATTCAGAGAATAATTTATTCCACTCGAATGAACTGTCACAATTCCGAAGGAACGTTGCGTCCGACATTATTCGCGCTTATCCGAGTGAAATAATTATTCCTGGAATTGGCGAGATATTTTTTTTTGTTTGTTTGTTCTCAGTCCGGAAATCAATCGCACTGACGCCGGTCGTGACCGCGTCGATTGGGGAACCTTATGGAGGGTATTCGTCCGTCAAGGCGCAACCCGAGACCATCCGGGACAGCGAAAAGCCATCCGGGACGCCTCGATCGGGCCCTAATCGCGTATCGGGTCTGCCCGGGCGGATCTCCACTCGCGGGGTTACATATGTACTTACCTACATAGGGGAGGGTACGTACACGGTGCGACCTATGTGGAGCGCGTGCCGCGCGCGTCTGGCGCGGCCCGCCGCCACCCTCGGACTCGCGCCTCGCGCGCCACCGACCCCTTCCTCGCCCCGCGGCTCGCCGCCAACTTCGGGACGGAACCGGCCCGGAGTGCCGGAAGAAAAAGAGGGACTCTCCCAGGTCGATGCGCCAGATTTACCCGGCGCGGCCCCGGCCCGATCCGCCCCCGCGCGAGCGAGAGGACCGACTCGCTCCCGCGTTCATTCACGGCACCGGGACACGCCTCGGAATTAACCGCGACTGTTTTTCTCTCTCTCTCTCTTTCCCTCCCTCTTTCCCTTTTCCTCGCGGAAAGCGCGAGGGAAGGAGACGGCGAGACAGCCGCGCAGAATCCCCGGGTACCGCCTCGTCGTCTCGCGCTCGCGCACACGTTTTTTCCCTTGTAGGATAATTTTTCTCTCTTTTTTTTTTCCTCTCTCCCGGGTCTCCGCGGAATACAAAGTCTCGCGTATTTTTGATAACTCTGAGCGCCTCTTGTTAAGTAATTAAGTCCCGGGGTTGCGCGGTTCTTTGTGGAACGAGCTTCTCTGTACGTCGGTTCCGGTCGCGCGTATATATATATATGTGTATATATATTTGGGCCCATTTGCAGTGGCGATTCGAGTGGAAGTTAAATATTTAAGTGGCACCTAAATCCAAAATACGTACTCGCAATTGGCGTGTTCAAACGTCGGTTCAAATTTAAGTGCTATTTAAATATTTAACCTTTCATTAAATCGGGGGTCGTAGCCGAACCCTACTGACTGTTTTCAAATCCAGGCTTAAATCCTCCGAGCGCGCGTACATGCTCGAGGGTTGATCGAGGATCTATCCTCGCCTTTGAGAGACCGAACGAACGTGGTTATCGAGATCGAGGCCTTTTTGTTTTACTTCGCTCGCCTTGGGGTAGACATTGAGACGTTCGATGCCCGCGCGATCGCGGAGTCCTTCCTTGACGTAAAGAGACTCGGCGTTCGGCGGTGCACTTGGCGCGGGCCTCCGTCTAGTCTTACGAGCCCTCGGAGGGCGCCTCGAAAAGTGATTCCCACGGCTCTATCTCCGCTTTGCGTCGATTTAGTTCCGATACTGGGAATCTGCATCTCCCGCGGATGCATCAAACCCATTACATTTCGGACCGAGACTGATCCGTGCGAGCCGATCATTTTCCGGGAAGCTTTTCCTTCCTCGTGGTAGCTACGAGAGCTAGGGGCCGATCGATTGATACGATTGATACGATTTCTCGTACGTGCCCGGGTTTACTAGGCGCGGGTTCAAAGACGCATCCTCGTCGGATCGCCTCTCTCATTCCGCTTGCTCGGCTACCAAAAGTGCACATCTACCCATCGAGCGCGGGCACGTTAGAACTGTAATTTGTCCTGAAAGGTTCCGAGCGATACATATATATACACGCCGGCACATGGGCATATGCGCCTATACCCCTATATATATTTATTTATTTATTTATATACACAGCTAGCGCGTCCGCCGAGCGCTCGGGAGAAGCACCGCCGGTTTTACGCGAATTCCGCGGCGGAACATCTGGCCTGCCGGAGTCGACTCGCGGATGCGGTAAAAAGGAATCGAGAAGATTGATAAGTTGCAAGAAATTAAAAGCCAAGGAAAATTCCCTCGACGCGCGGTATCGTTACTCTTGACGTTTCAGATTTACCGAGACCTCGCCGAGACGCGGAGGAGCCCTCGAAATCTAAATAACGTTCTCGAGTCGGTCGAGTCTTTGAACGAGCGGATCGCTCGAAAATTGCGGAAAGAGATTCGAGCCCCGATTCGCACCCTCGCGAATTACCTCGCGCCCTCTCCCTTTCTTCTCCCTTTACTTCTCCGTTCCTCCACCCTCTTCTCTCCTCCTCGCGACGCGTGCACGCGCCTCGACGGCGACCTCGACTCCGCCCTCGTCGCCAAGACTCTTCCCCTCTCATCCCCCCCTCTCCTCCACCTTCTTGGTGCTTCATTATCAGCAGTTTTGCGCGGAAACTCCTTCCGGTTTGTCGAGGCCTTTTGCCTCCTGGAGGGTGGCGCTTGTTAGCCGAGTGCCGGTGCGGAACGCTCCACGGTTTGACGTCTTCAACGAGGTGGGCAATTTGGATGTAATCGTTGTTAGTATACTGGAGGGAAAAAAAAAAAAAATGCCATGCAACCTTTTTTGAAAACACTCTTACGCACGTTTGTCGTTATATTAAGGTGACACGGAAGTGGCGAATGAAGGATCTCGTTTACGTGACTTTTCTCCGAAGGGGGTACACCGAATGGTTTGAAATATTCCCGCGAAAATAAATAGCGGCAAGTTTTCGGGTTTGATAAAAAATAAAGAATTATTGTAAACAGGGTTCAAAAGTGAGACTTCATTGTCAGCTCCTCATTCGGGGCCTTCATATATTCACGTGGTAAATATTAAAATCCAGTTTGCAGAAGTTTCTTGTATGATCGAGCCCTCGGACGGCACTTTCATATCGATTTAAGAAATTTCCTTTATGAAGCCTCGTGGGAGATGGAGATGTCGGGGGCCGAAAAACGGAGGGCCGGTCCACGTATAGTGGAAATCGCTCCGATTTCGATTTCATTTAGGGTTGCATAGGTCCGATTAATGGAACCCCTCTCGGCAAAACGTGGCGTTGTTTACGGGGTATGCATCCCGGATGCCATGGCCATGCCCCCCCTCCCCCGTTTTCACTTGCAAGTCACACCTCTCTGTTTACCCCCGCTTGATTTAACTGGCATATTTTCGGGCTGAATCTCGGCGTTAATGGCATACTCGGGCCCCCGAGGGTCGCGTTTCCAGGCCGGCGGCGGATCGTTAATCCGGCGAAATCGCCCCCTTTCAACCCTTCTTCTTCGGCGAGCGAATTCGATTCGGCTCTGAGAGGGCGGCAGCTAAAGCGCACTTTGGCCCTTAGGAGAGAGATCGCCCTTAGAGATTGCGTCGGTTCAACCATCCCCGGAATTCTAATTGAGCCCCCGCGACCGTCCAAAGTGCCGGCCGTTAACCCTCCCCCCGAAAAAAAAAACACCCCGACTTCCGAGTGGCGTTTCGAGAACGAATTTTCCCCCGTTTCCGAGAACCTGCAGGCGAGGGTGCAAATGGTCGCCCACCTCTTTAAGGGGGTACAAAGGGAAGGGATAGGTAAAAAGGGACCATTTAATGAGGCACGTCCCCGCTTTCCTAGTTCGCCAGAAGGGATGGATACCTAGGAATTTTCGGAAAATCACGGAAACGCGATCAGGGACTCGTGCACCCCTTCTCGATAATTCTCGCCCTCCCTCTTGCGCGCCTTGAAGTTTTAATCGGACCTTCGCTTCTGGGCAGTCTCTCGACCGGGAACATAAATTCGGGTCCTGCGGGGGCGAGACTTCGGGGAGAGGATCGCCCCGGAAACTCGATATTCCCAATTTCGCTTGCGCCCGATATATCGGAATTCGCGGCGGATAAAGGCGAAAATAAAAAGAGACGTCTATACGTGGAGAGAAAGGGAGGGGGGGGGGGAACTTACGGCTCTCGCGTTTTATTTTGCTCCCTTTTATCTTACCGGTGCCGTTATAACAACGGGCTTTGTTTCGTTGCACGCGTGTCGGGGCTATCGCTTCGGCCGGATGCCGAAGCCGATCCGCCCTCTCCGTCTCGCGCCTCCACCCTTCGTATTTCCGTCCTCCTCCGGCACGCTTCTCCGGCGAATCGCGACCCGATAGAGAGCGCGGCTAGATAGGGCCGTTTCCGCCGGCGGGCCGAAAAGTCGACGCTAGTTCCTCCCGTTCCCTCTCCCCTTCTCACCTGGCGGTGAAAGATCGATACCGTCGCCACCTTGCCAATTACGGCAGGTGTCGCGCGAGACTACGCCCTCGGGCCCGCGCGGTTTCGATTTATCGATACCTCCCGCGAAAGCGGCGCATTCCGCCGATTATCTCGGCCGACCCAGAGACCTAATGAGACCCTAAATGCATCGGGCGCACCTAGCGTTAATTGGCGGCGCGCCGAGGGGGCGCGCACCTGAAAGTATTCCCGTGTCTTGAGTCGGGGTTAATATATATTTCGCTCCCACCGCGGTATGTCGGGCCGATGTCGGGCCGTAAACGCGGCTCGCAGAAATTCCGCGGAGGGTGAAATTAAAACGAGGCGCCTCGTTGGGCCGGCTGAAAAAGGAGCCCTCCGAGCGGAATAACGGGGAATAGGCCGTTAACGGGAGAGTAAAATCCGATCCGTCGTAAAATTCCCGAGCCCCGTCGAAGCGCCGGATTCGCCGGCTCGAGAAGCTGCCGCCTCGGATCGGTGTCGCGACAAAGTGATTAACGACTTGCTCCCGGCGCCCCTCGTGCCGAAGATCGCGAATGCACCTTGCATCTGGTTCTGTTGCACCTTTTAGCGGTCGAGATCTGGACTTCCTTCTAATAGGCATCGAATCCCTGCCCTCGTCCTTTAAAAACCGGGCCGCGACCCACGACCGAGATCACAGGCCTCGGATATATTTCGGGAGTTATTTATCGTTATTATCAATAAACGGCAGACTTACTATACAGTTTACATATTCAAGATTTACATCCCACGTAACAAGACGCCGTCATGGCGTTCATAACCTTAAATCTTTGCCTCGAGCCCTGGTCTAGGGCTTTGAATAAATCTATCTATCCGCCTATCTACTTCCGTGATAAGAAAAAAAAAAAAAACTTTCCAATAAAAGATGGAGGCATGGAAACCGCGCAACGGCAGGTACATCGAAACTCGGGGGTCTCGGATGATGCGTCATCGATGGGGACGTCGAAAGGCGTCCCGAATCGAGAAGCCCGATATCTCCGTGCACCGGTGCCTCGGCGTCGTTGCGAAGGCTTACCGACACACGACCGGGCTTACCGGCATCGGCCATATGGGGGGAGGAGAGGGGGTCCGTACGCGCTCGTACGCTCTCGTACACCTTCAGGGGCCGACTCACCGTCTCGCTCGCTCCCTCTCACCGGCGCGGTCCCCATTCATCTGAAATTGCATGCCGCTCCCGCTCCCCCTGCCGGGCGGCGGCACGCATGCGCGGGCCGCTAGCCGGGCTCTCCGGGGTTGCCGGCTCGTCGGTTCGGTTCTTTCGATCGCTTCTTATCAATCGCGTGCACCGCTCACGCGTGTCGCGAGCCCCGTCTCGGGGATTACCGAACGTCGAGAGATACGGCCGGGGGGGAGGGGGGGAGGAGAGGAAAGAGAAGAAAGCAAGGAAGAAGAAGGCCGAAGAGCGTGGGAGAGAGGACTTATCAAGGACGGATAAACGCGGCCGGCTGCGTGCGCCGAGGGAACACGGCATCCTTTCGGGTTCAAATTGTTTCCAATATGGTGGCTTGGCGTATTATATTTGCTCCATCGAGGTCTCGTTCCCGGAAACGAGCTCGGCAACCTTTTTGCTTGGGTGCAAGGTACTCGATGGTCGATGTTGCTCGGGGATTTTATCAGGTTTCGAAGGCGACGTCGTTCGCTCCTTTGATCACCCTCTTATCAGCCGCGCACACCGTGGCGGTCAGCCGCCGCGGTTCCGCGTAACCACCGCGTGTCGCCCGCTTCGCGCCGGGGATTACCGCGACGCGAGAACCGGCAGTAGAGTGGCCGAGAGAGAGGTCCGAGGCCGCCGACCGTTGGCAGAAAGAGACCGAGAGGGACCGAGAGAGTTTATTAAGCCCAAGGACGGGATCTTGCAGTCGACCGTGGCGGAACGCCCGGATTACGAGAGCAGAAGTTCTTATTGTTGGAGGGTACGCAACGAGAGCGCGGGACGCGTCGAGTTTTCCTTGACACGGCGCCGCGAAATATGGAGCTGGCGCCGAGCGATCGCGACGGCCGCCATCTTGAATCGCCGTGGGAGTCGAGCGTCGGCCACTTGGACGTTTCTCCCTCGATCTCTCGATCGAGATATCGGATCTTAATTGTCAATCACTCACGTGTATGAATATAAATATGCGCGATACGGTCGGCGGAACGGCGTAGCCGTCTGTTTTCCCTTTTTTTTTTTCGTCCCCCTCTTATCGGCTGCTGCAGCCAGCGCGGAAACGCGGAGGCGGCGCGGCGTCCGCCATATTGCATTTCTTCGGATGCCGGCGGCGGCCATTTTGGATTTTTCAGCGCGTCGACTCGCGATTATTACAACGAGTAGACGGGAAAACTGGCGCCGTTTTGACCCTTTGAGGGAGAATTGGGACTAGGACTTGTTTTTTGGAGGGCATTGGAACTAATAATTAACCAATGTCGGGGGTTGTTCCGTCAACGAGGTGCCTGTACGCCGAACCGATCGCATATGTACGAGTTGGCCAATAATTTGTTACGGCAATCCCGTTACGCCGCCATGTTTTGTGTTGCAATTAGTAGAATTATGCCACGGTCGGTAACATTAGCGATAACCGAGTGACTATGAATTGTAGAGGATATACGGATTACGAGGGGAACAGAGAAATGGAACATGGGAGCTAAATGCGTTCCGTTTTTCTCGTCGACGTCGGGTCACGGGAGGGGGACTGCATTTGTATTCGATGAACACCTCGACAATCAACGTACGTATTTCGCCGGATAACGAGTCCGAAGTACTCGAACTAAAATTCCAAATTTCCCCGAATCGCCCGAATCGATCGTGAATTCTCGGAGTAATCAAGCGCTCCGAATTTGCGATTATTTTTAAATATTCACCGGGTACGCCAATTACTCCCGGCAGTGAAAACACCGAAATTGCATTACCCTGCCGACAATAAAAGCAAAAAAAAGGAGAGATATATATATATTAAAATGCCAGGAATACCGCGTTACCGCGCGAGCACGCGACGCAGGGTGCATCGGTAATTGCGCGGTGCATTATAATTTCCCTTTTTAGATATCTCACGATAATCAACCCCGACTCAAGTATTCGCGGCAACGATAGCATTACGCATTACGACGGCCAACCGGGAGGGGGTTAATAGACGGGAATAATATACCACTCGCACGGTCTGCGAGAAATAAGTTCTTTACCGTCCCTTGGCAGAATCTCGATGAAGAATTCACGTATTCGCTATTTATTTCAAGCCCGGGGGCCGGAGCCAAAATACTTGACAAATGAATTTCTCCGTGTAATATTTACATGCCCGTGTACATGCGTACACGTATGCCGCGTCGGGATTTGCATTATTGAGCGCGTTCCTTCTCTCGTAATTGACCGGGAGGGACCTCCGGGCTTGATTTACAGTTTCGAATAGTTAGCAATTTTCAGGTTTTCGGAGTCGGCACGAATGGATTTCGAAGAGCAAACGCGGTATCGAGGGAATGACGAAACGCGAGGGTGCACGGGGCGAGGATAAAACGGTACAAAGCATGAACGAGGATTAAGGATTAATTAGCGGATTTGGGGAATTAAAGGATTACGAGTGCCAAAAGGCTTAATAACTAAGTTCAGACCTGTGCTTATGCAAAAGTGACTTTCGGCCTGGCTGTCGGAGGTGTTCCCTATTATCAAGGGTTCGTTCACGCCAGCGACTCGAGGAGTGACTTAAGAAATTATCAGCCGCGATTTTAAAGAAATTTGGCACGGCTCGAAGTTTTCCCCCTACTCGAGGGTATGCACGATACGGTAATTACGGCTCTGTCCGAAGCTCCGGACAAAAAGCCGCGGAGAACTGGTTTAGGAACTGTAAAGACGACATTATATTTAACGATACGAGGGAAATCTTGCCAGACGAGCCCTGAGTACTGGATCGTTCACGTATATACACTCGAGCTCGAACTCGGCGGCTGAAATTGTAATTTGGCGCGAAACTCAACCGATTTCTGTGGACCTTCTTATTTATTTATTTTTTTTTAAATCGCTCGAGTCTAACGACAGGGTGCCCTCGCTCGTCGCATTTTATCTCAAGTGAGGGGGTGTTCGGTAACTCCTGGATTCGTCGCCGGGCAATTAATTTCGGAATTTGCATTTAACCGGAGGAACGGAGCCGGGTGCAATTAAAACGCGTCGTTCCGAATGTACGTCCGACGGTGCACTTCCGCGTAAGGAAATATGTCCTTGTTAAAGTAGAAACGACGACTCGATCAATCTCGCGGTATCAGGGGTCACTCCGGAATACCACTCCAGCCGCATCGTGGCCACGGGGTAGAGTACTCCCAACTATGCCCACTCTCTTTTCCATAAAACGTGACTATAGAGGGGGCAAGCGTGTTTGCACGACATCATTAGCTGTCCGCGCGGTACCAGCTAACCACAAACGCGAGTCAACCGTAAAAATGCAGCCGTGCAATTACCGGCGATTCCGCGCACTTTTCTCCGTGGCACGGCTTATAGCCCTCGAACCGATTGACCCCGTGGGTTCATCGCATGGGAGCACTCGGTGCCTCTCCAGTTTCGAATTAAGTCCCCTCCCCCGGTCCTCGGAAACCGTGGAATACGTTGCGTACCGGTGCATCGTCTCGGGGATACATTTTTCGGCGGAGGCTGGACGTCGTTAAGTGCAAGACTCCCGACTACTCCCACATAGGGCCGCTCGCGGTGCGCGTAACTTGAGCCGGCCTTAAATAAAAAGATAAGTAAAAAGCAACCCTGCTGCAATTACTAGAAATTCCAGGGATTTTTCCCCTCGGCGCGACTCGCGGCTCTCGGGCCGATTGACCCCGCGGGTGCATCGCATGGGAGCCCTCGATGCCTCTCGAGTTTCAAGGCGAGTTCCTGGGATAGGTCGCCGGAAGCGCAAAGTGCCATTACACCGACTCCTGGCTACTTCCACGCGTACCTGCCGAGTGTCTCGTCGCTCGTTCTAATTTTCCCCGAGGATCGATCGGCCCGTCGATGGCTCGTCGTCGTTACCGTCGCCGCGGAGAGCCCTTCTCCGGGCGTGCAGGATGCCGCCAAGTGGGCCCGAGGTGGAGGTCAGTCGGTGCGATAAGGAGCACCGTTGGTGCACGTCATCGGCTCGACCTTAGGCGGCTCGCTAAAAACGATTAGTCCGAGATTAGCCCAAGATAAGCTCGCGATCGGCTCTTCGAATTCGCTCTCGGCCGATCTCCAAGGAGGGGAGAAAAATTTCAGCGATTCACGCACCGCACGCAGGAACGCCGAGAGAGCCTCTCCAGGTCTTCTTTTTGGATGCCTCTTCGGGCCTCCACCGAGGTCCGCTTCTTATGGCGCGACCAGTCCTTCCATACGTGCCTGTTTCTCTACAAACAGACGTCCGGATTAATTAATACTCCCTAGATCGAATCTTGGAGATAATTGTTTCTCGTAAGTCATTTTCGCGAGGCACGGATACCGCGCCAAATGATTCGAATCTTTTGTCACGTGTACGGATCATTGATGCCTCGAGGCCCATTACTGGCCGGTCGCCGAGAAGATCGTATCGGAGATGCCTGCCGCTTTCTCGCGCTCTCTTTTCGCCCTATTCTCGTATCTACCTCTGGTTTTATTTCTCGATCTCCGATTCGCGTAGCACGCGCTGCCCATAAAGAAAACGGGCCCGGTGGAAATGTCGATTTCTAACGGCCTCGTCGCGCTCGCGATAACGCGGTTACCGCGCTAACCCAACAGATGTGATACCAGACAGTGTCAAATAATTGCGATCGGCTAAATCCGGGGGCGGGTAAATTTGTCGAATTTCTCGCCGTGTTTTGCACGCGGCCTGCACTCGGGTGGAGGGCCACGTGGTCTCTAACGAGAGGGCGGTGTTTATTCGTCGTTAGCTTCGGTGTTTGCCGGCAAAGGGGACGAGTGTTTCGTGAAAGCGAGACCCTGGCCGATTGGTCAACGACCGTAAACTGCGGACCTAAAAAGAAAACGAAAGTTTTATATCGATAACAAGTGACAACGACAGAGGGGAGAGATGAGAGAGAAAAGGGTATACGACGAATCGTATTCGGCAAACGTTTAAAGAATCGAGAGGAGCCTGTTTAGGTTCGGAGATAATATGGACCGATGAACCTTTCTCCATTGTTAAGCCCGGCGGTGCGTTAAGAGCATAATATGTCCACGTCATTGCGTCAGAATTTGAATGGTAACATTTTTTCCCATGTACTCGTTCGAAAGGGCCACGACCTCCGGTCGAAGATGACGGAGATGATCGAGATGACTGGGGAAAAAGAGATGCCGAGGTACCGAAGATTTCCGAGGGCCTTTTATAGCGCGGCTTGTCGGTGGTCATCATTTATTATGCCCTTCTCCCCTCGAATTCCTGTCTCCCTCTTGCCGTGAGCCGAATTTTTCGATTTAGTTAGTTCTCCAGCACTTTTGTCTCGGCGAGGCGAAAAAGGGTACGGTGGAATTGGCGCGGAATGAAAGTAGAGAGCGATTAAAGCGAGGTGGGCTTCGATGTCAGTAGCGAAATACTTTGCGGTTTCGCGCCGCGGTGGGGGTTAACCGAGGTTAATGCACCTCGGTGGGTTAACGAGGAAGGAGAGGCGGGTTAACCGAGTCATAAGCTTCCGATTATGCCGTTATGTTTGTAAAACTTGCCGGCGTACGGGGTATGCGTCCGTCGCGTCGCTGCACGGGGTCAATTCGTTTGATGCCAAGAGAAAAATGGCCGTTCTCCGGCTCGTCTAAATCACCGCGCATCAGCCGCCACTTCCGCGCCCCCGGACGGGGTCGCGCATCGCTCCTGCCCCGCCGCGGAATGACGACCTCGGGGGCCGACACCGCCATGGATCTAGAAATAAAAGGATGGAGCGTAAAGTTAGGTTCCAGACACGGACCCTGAAGCCCGTGGGGTGAGGGGCCGAGGGGGCATCTTACGTTGCCGCGCGCCATCTTGTATTCCTGAACAGCGGTAGCCGGCGTATGTACAGCCGTCATTTTGATATATGACAAAACACGTGGCTAAAAAGTATCATATGTAGTTTTTAAATACTGAAAACTTGCAAATGACGATAATGGTTACCGATTGCGAGTCCTTGACCCTGGTTTCATGAGCGTTTACAAGACGTGGGAGAGATAGCAGAAAGAAAGATGGCCGCCAACCGTTCCTTCGCCTCAGCGTCACCCGCGCTCCTTATTTTCTTAGGTCAATGGCCACCGCGATCGCTCGCGGCGTTTTCGCGATCAACGTTATCGAATAAGGAAGAAGGAAGCGCGGGGGGCGTCGAAACGTAAGGTGAAAAAACGCGCGGGCCGCTTTAAACTCGGTGAATAGCGCAGCCCCGTCCTTTGGTCTCCGGCGTTGAATACGTGTTTCCAAGATGGCGGCCACTCATCGACCCGAGGGGAGTTACGAGCGACCGGGTCGTTTCTCCGTCCAGGGAGTTCAAACTAGGCCGACGCCGCGGCTTTAAAGCGAGTCGCGCGACTCGTGCGAATTGCGGGGAAACGGAAACAAAGGTGCCAGAGACTCGTTTGGAGGCGCGCGCGGATATAATGAGCGCGAAGGGAGGGGACGCCTCGCGTTGCGTTCCTCCTCTGCGGTTATAACAAACTCACCTGGCGAGCCCTTTTCCGCGTTTTATCGCCTGGCCTGCGAGCGTTTCGCGAGAAGCTCCCTCAGGTTTCGGTAGGCACGCTCCCAACGCGAAACTCGAGTTTTCGCAACGGTCCCAAAGACCGGAACGCAGACGCGAGCTTCGCGCTCCGGCTTGAACCGCGACGGCGGCGCCACCCGGCGGCGCGCCGGCGAACCTCCGGGGAGTTCCAGTCCATTTCCACCTGAAAAATTCTCGGGGAAATGAAGTAGCGCTTCCACTAATTACATCGATCCGTATACTTTCTATCGAAACGTCACGTTTCTCAAGAATTACGTGGAATTTTTATCTCCCGTCGAGAACCGTCGATACATCCGCCATCTTTAATTCGTTCTCGAAACCGTGGAGATTCTCCCGGGACCTCTGCCTGCTCTCGCAGGCATTACCGTTACGCTTCCGCTCAAACTTTTCCCGTATACATGTGGCACAACGGTGCGTAATATCGTAGCCAAGTTCAAAGTGGACAACCAGGACGAGGGGAACCGCCAACGAGAACGGTTGATGGGCGCGCCGTTACCGTGTACCACGTAAGACGCAGCCGTGTACGGTCACGTTGCCCTTGTAACGTAAGTTCGCCGTAACGTCCTCGCCCCGCGAAATTGAGTCTCTCGCTCTCTCTTTCTCCCTCCCCGGTCTCCGCCGCGTCCATCAAAGGGACTTGTAATTATAACGATGAACTTTCCGCGGGATAAGGCTCTTGCGGTTTAATTAGAGAATCCGCCGTACGTTAGGGGAATTAGCGGGCGAGGCCTTTGCGCGGTCGCGACAGCTACGAGGAACTTCTTGACGAGCCTCGACGTAGAGAAAACTGATCGCGATATTTCTCGACTTTCCAGGTAGAGGGAGAGAGAGAGAGAGAGGATGCGACTCGCCCAGACGACTCGACGTCGCGATACGTGGTCGAGTCGGCGTCGACCCGTAATTACGAAACCGGGCCGAGGGAAAAATCCGTGATAATTGAATTTATCGCTTACTCTTCCCGTGCAGTTAGATCAGAACCGAGAGACCCGGCGGAGCCCACTTGCTGAGCTCACACTTTGCGAGCCCGGAGCTGCGGGTTTGCTCTCTAAGTCCCGGGCGCCGCTTGCGTAACTTCGGGCCAACTTAAAATCGCGATAAGTGAAAAAGAAGTTCAAGCGGAAACGTGCGATTCCACCTTCGGGGAGGAAGTTCCCGGAGTTGGGAGAATGCCCACTCACGAGCGGACCCGGGCTGAATCAACGAGGGCCGATGATCAGTCATCTGGGCTCAAAAGCGACGTCGTACCCGCTAATTAACCCCGTGAACTTCCTTTTTCCTCCTCCTCGACTTCCTTTTTCCTCGCGACCACTGAACCGCCTGGTATCGACTCGTACTCCGTTAATCCTGCCTTTTCCGACCCTCCCTTGCCTTCGGCGGGAGAGAAATTTCTGTTCGGGTTTAAGGCCGTTAAGGCGCTTCCCCTCCTGGCGGGGGCGCAGGTCCTCCGAAATTCTGTTCACCAACGGCCGTTTCGCTCATTGTAAACGACCCCTGGGGTGCCTCTACTGAAAAGGATGAAGCACTGTCCGGGCCGTTGCGCGAGTCCAGGGTAAATGCGGCTTTATTCCTTGGAAGCTGTTCCCAGATCGTCTTCGGGGTCGTTTTCAGGGCCGTCTTCAGGGTCGCGGGCGACCCTCCTCCTCCTGTCCCGGACCCTTAATAACGCCGCTCGCCATTAGGCTAAAGTAGTCCGGCCGGACACCGAAGTTACGTTCCCTTGAACTTTTACGCAGACCTCGCCGTAACTTCGGATTCCAGATTCCCGCGAGTCTTCCCGGGAAAATCCGCGAGTTAACTCGGTCCGGTGGGAACGCGGCCGTTGCCGGCCGCGCGCGTTAACGGCCGCGTTTTTGCGCCGGCGCACAATGTACTCGCTAATTGCTGCGCAAACCGGCGGGAAGATTAAAAGGGGAGTATTGCACTATCCTGGGTAATTCTTCGACCAAGGTGGGCTAGAATGTCTGGCCTCCGTCTACAGCATCGAGATTCAATGGCACCGTCTACTTCTCCCTCTCTAACTCGAAACAAGGACAGAAAATCCCATTTTACAAAAACAGCAGAATACATAAGGTCGGCTCCACGTGTTGCGAAAAATCAGTCATTCGTACCCCTCGTCCTTAAACCGAGTCCTTCTAGATACACCGTCCGAACATCGTCCACGCGTTAATTAAATCTGTACAGCTCAGTTTGCCCAAACGTATCATGATTGGCAAGGTTTGACCCATTCCGGTTAAAACTATTGGTTTTTTTCTAGTAAATAAAATACATGACATAAAACCCACTCGGTTTTAACCGGGAACTTAACCGGTTAAAACCATCTTATATAATCCATCGGTATGTATGCAGTGTAGAATTTATTTTAATACTGCATACCCACTGTACCTACACATGCGCTCCACTCCACTCCAAAAAAATTAAAATAAATTCTAACCTATCTACGGTGTAGGTAGCATTCAAACATATTTTCGTTCCTGCGCATACTCGGAATAAAACAATGGAAAGAACCCGGATTACATATGTTTTAAAACAGGTTTTACCCACCGTTTTTTAGGCAACGATTTAAATGGTAAAAACCAGCAAATATGGTTTCAACCGGTTAAAACCATTGGGCTGGGCTTTTTGTAAAAAAATCGGATTTATGCCAATCCTGGAACGTATCGCACCGTTTTATTTATTTGGTCTAACGAACTTAGCAAGGAAGCAAAATTGGGGCTGGCGGATTAAACTATATATATAAAAAAAGCAAAAACAAAAAATACAGCGAAACGCTGCAAAGGATCCACGAATTTGGTGCGATAGGGATGCAAAGGTGCACCCACGAGCAGATATACCGCATCGTCGTGACATAATGGGTATATTCATCAAAAGGAGCGGGCGCCTCGACGCCGTGCGAAATGGAAATTCCTCCGTTTCCAATTTTCGGGCGTTAAAGCGGCTTTGCTCGGTCGCTTGGCCCGAAATCTCGGCAGTTCCGCCGATTGTAAACGAGCCCCGGAGAGGTCGTTGACAAGGGTGGAGGCAGGGTGTTCCATTCGCTGAAACTCTTCGAGGTCGTCGGAGGTCCACGGGGTCGGTCCATGGGGTCGTCCATGGTGTCGTCCATGAGGTCGTCCGTAGGGTCGTCGGGCCTCCACCGTCGTCGACCCTGCAACCCCCCGCGGAACCATAATGGCGCTTTTCACTCGGACGGCGCCGAGCCGCGAGGGTAATGCGCTCCATGTCGAGGCATAATTATTCCCCATTCCGTCCGTCTCGGCCGGACGCAAATTCGATAAACCTCTCGTTACCGACCGACAGCTTCGCCGCTTACCGACGCATCCAATTTGCGCGTTCTTACGTGCGGCGCGATTGCGCGATTGCGCGATTCAGGGAGCGAACCTTCGCATTCAATCGGGCCCGGAGGGAAGGTAAGGTCAAGGGGAAGTTAAACGACTTAGAGGACGATTACGGGGCACCGCGGTTTACGAGTGCACTAGCCGGGACGCGGAATGCGATCTCACGCGGGGAGAATGATATTCCACGGTTATTAAAAGGAAATGTATATTTGCGCGGTCGTCGTGAGAGAACGCGACCTTCGGGCGGAATTCCCGTCTGGAAGGAATTAGGCGGGCCTTTTTTACTCTCCGTGGCGTCCGTTTCCTCGGCTCCCGTTTGCTGGATATTCCTGGCCATCCCCCGCGCATTTCGACGGGAAGTTATCGCCAACGAGTAGGCGCGGGCGTATTGGACGAGAGCTTTGTCGCGCGAGACAATGGCGCGACATCGGATGCCGAGGTATAACGGGCAATTGTTGAGCCCGGTAACGGATACGCCAACGGAGACGTCCGTCGGCGTCGCATAGGCGTCGCTTGTCGCTCGATAATTGTCCTTAAACTGCGCCCCTCGCAATTTCGAGGTTATGCGAAAATCGACGCTTCTTATCGGTAACGGCCCCTTCGCCCTCGAGGTAATCGACTCCCCGTCTCGACGCGAGTCGGCGAAAAACCGAGGAGGCCTTCGAGTGCTCCAAGTTTAAAATTAGTTCCGACCGTTTAATGAAATTAGTCGGGCAAAAAGGCAGGAAAGTTCGAGTCGACTGCGGGAAGAACCTCGATAATCGATCGGTCAATCTCGGAGCTAATCGAGTTCGAACTTCCAACCCGGTTACGGTCGAGTCGTGCGTAAATATTTTCCGAGTCGCAAACGACCCCCAGGTTTCTTACGTCGTAGGATGTAAGCTCCAGCTGGGATTCCGGGATATCTCGCGAAATCCCGATCACAATCGGCGCGCTTTCGCGTAAAAGACAATAAGGGGGGTGGCAAGACGAACGAGCCCCGCGCGCGGCAGGTTGACCCCGCAATTATCAGTTAGTACGGTAATTGCGGAGGAGCGACGCGACCGTGTTGCGTCGCGGCCACGCCGGGAGAAATATGAGTTATGTCCCTTCGTAACCAATGATTATCGCGGATTACGTCGCGTGCGTCGGCCACCGGCTGCCTCTTATCGCGCGCGGGCGTTCCGTTTTAACGCCGCCGCGAGTATTTTCGGACCCGACTCGACGAACCAGTCGCGACTGCGGAGTCTGGGAAAATTCCCAGCGACCGGACGGATCGGAGCGGATCCGAGCGTATTTATGCAACGCGAGTCCCCGAGAGGAGCGCCTCGGCGAAAATGCATTCAATTACGGGTATCGACACACTTCCGCCGAGGCGATAAGCCCGTCACTCGCGGCCGGGCGGGCAGTCGTTGCGGATTCGTTCCTAACCTAAAAATAAAATCGCCGGGCGAGGAGATACCGCGAGGGTAGACCCTGCCGGGCGGAATGCAGGATGCAGAATGCTGAATGCAGAAGATATACCCCGGAATACAGACGGCGGGCCGCTCGGGTCAGCTGGCAATTAATACGGAGATCAAAGGCTGAAGCGGGTGCTCACCTCGCGGCGGTCCGGACTATATTGACAGCCAATGCTAACGCAGCTAATTATCGAATGCCAATCCCCACCACTAGGCTCGCCGACCAATGCGCGCGGTCGATAGCGCCCCAACGGCCGGAACGGCGGAATGCGGGAAAACGAGTCAGCGGCGGAACGGCGGAACCGTGGAACGGCGGAACCGTGGAACGGCGAACCCGAGGTCACCTCTCGGCCCTCGGAGTTTCCCGAGTAAACGCGAGTCGGGGACACCCGGCGGCCATCTTTCATTTTATTATTTCGCGACTCGAACCCCGCGCTCGATAATTTCCCCTCCGGCTCCCTCGCGAGCCTTCCGGGCTTTTTTCACCGCGGGGAAGTATTTCGTTAAGATCGTGGACCTTGTTCCTCCGTTACCTCTTTTTTTTTACTTAGTCGCCGAGGTGAAGTCGATAATCCTGCGAGCGCTGGGGAGATTAAATGAGTAAACAGCCGTCTTCCATGGGAATGGCTCGAGCGCACGGTTTCGGCCGCGATCGATTCCGCGAGCGGAAAGCGAGACGCTATCTCAGGTGCGAGAGGTTGGCACCTTTAGAAAATTCAAATTTCTTTGGAGACATATTTTGGAACTTTGGAGATTTGAGAGAGGGTGCTAGCTTGCCGAGTACTTGGTAACGGAAATCTGAATTTTTCTTGAAAACCGAGGCCAACCAATATGTATGAACGTAGCACATAATTAGCACACAATGGGGCGCGAAATGTTAAGATATATTATTGTTATTTCGTAAAAGTGGGGGTGCCGGTTTCATGCATCTCGGTATCTCCTTCCTCGCCGGAGCTGCATCGCTAATCGGACTCGAACTCGGCCCGGCGCGAAGCAAAGGGTTCGAACAATGGAGCAATTTAATTGTGTGCCTCTCTTCGATAAAACCGACGTATCCGCTCTTCGTCGAACTCGCGTTATCGCGACCTGGCTACGTTGTGTCTACTCGCCCCCCGATAAACGCGAATCTCGGATCGAGCACGAAATAACCCGACGCGCGTACAACAAAGAGGCATACGATTCCTATGTACTCCACGTTATCGCGAAAAATTCTCCCCAAATTTCTATCCTATACCTTCCCCTTGGATTTAACCTCCACTACCCCTATTTAACATACTTACTTTCAATACCTAGCCATAGTTTGTTTTTTTCCATTTCTCTAAGACATCACCTCACAACGTCTCCTCAAACCCCCGGAGTAGAAAAGCGCGACTTATTAATTCGTATAAAAAATACGTGATAATTACAGTAACTGCGAAAATTCGACGTTTCGTTGCAGCCTTGTCCTCGGACTCGTTAGTAACAGCGAGGCATTTTCCTCATTTTTCCCTTTTTTTTTGGCTCGAAAGCGAGTTCAGCCGAGTTGCGTCCGCGCGCTCGTTTCCTCGATAAACTCGAAGCGTGGGCGACGACGAGGGCGAAATAATATCGCGGTCGCGTGTGTACGAGTCTTTCTCGTCCTCCGACTTGGATTCGAAAACTTTCCTCCTCGCGCTCGCTCGAATCTCAATGAGGACATCGCCGCCGAGACGGTCTTTCCTCCTCTTTTTCCCTCCCCCGGCGTACTCTCTCCTCGACTCGCAGAGGACCGGTACTCGCGACTCGGTGTTACGCTCGGCGGTCTCCTCGCCTCTTCCTATTTTTCCTCTTCTCTCTCCTCTTTTATTTACCTCCTCCGGCGCACTTTCCGCATCTCGGGAGAGGACGGTTCTCGGTTACGGCCAACCTCGGCGGCCTCGTCTTCGAGGTCCTCTTCGTAGGTCGAGACGTCGTCCTCTTCTCCTCTTTACGGCCCGCTCCTTCTCGCCGACTCGTCCTTGCGAGGACGAGTCGGCGAAAGTCCGGGCCGATGTGCCCGGAATGTAAATACTCCTCTTCAGGATATACATGGCAATGACCCGGTGCTAGTCGAGGGAAAGGATTCGCTCGAAGCAAGAGTTTGGATTACGTTCTTCCAGCTAATCGATAATTAAAGTCCTGTAAGGGGTTTTGATATCTCGCGCACGGCTTGTCTCGAGCAATACACTTAGAAGAATAATTCCAAGAAATATTTCTATGAGTAGTACCAAAGAAATATGTTTTCAATTCAAAGAAAAAATATTTCTCTCTAATAAGTTGCCAATTCCGGAGAGACATCGCATCCAAATCATTCGATTTTTTTTTTGAGTCAGATAATTATTCTATCAATTCTTTCAATAACCAAATATTTCTTTGGTACTATTTAAATTTTTTTCAGGGTAGAAATTAGAAATAGTCCTCGGGTGAGGACAAGTTTCCTGGGAAATTCGGTAGTAATTGAAGATTAAATCCACCCCAATTAACATGTTCAGGGGTTTAACTAAGCACGATCTCCGGAAACAATAGGAATCGTCCTCGTAAATGAGTGGAGATTTCGTGGGAAATTCTTGAGTGGTTATTTTAGGAGGTCGCTAATAAAAGGGAGTACTTAATTATTCGAGTAAACGGTCCTTGATATTTCGCGGGTACGGCGAAATAATTCGTTTGCGTTATTCAGTCTTATTTCTAGGGAATAAAGCCCTCTCTTGAGGCCTTTGCGTAAATTCTTCATCGTGCCTGGGACGTTTTATCGATAAAAAATCTCAAATAAACAGGATTAAAGGCGGTACGAATTTCTTCCTTGCATGGAAACGCCGAAGCGCGAGTACAGCCCCGAGACGTTTTCGTTTTCTCGAACGGCGAGCTCTTCGTCTTTCCTTTGATCCTGGGTCACGCCCAAGAGGAGATTCTTTAAGGTTGCAAAACACGTTCTCGGATGAGTATCGAAAGATCTGCCGATAATAAAATCGTGTAATTACTGAACAGAGAGGTGCGCTCCCGCAGGACCTCGGCTCGTTTCACCTTAACCCACAATTTAAGTTAAGGAGTTACGAAGTCGTTCCATGTTTATCCAGCTGAAAACCTATTATAAGTTTAAGGGTCCGACGGGGTCCTGGATGAGGACGTGCGTCGCTCGTCGGCCCTTAATTGGCGTTGGAAAAAAAAAAAGAGGGACAAATCTTAATACATCATCCTTCTCTCGACATACCGTGACATAAATGTCATGAGAAATCCGCCGCGATCGCGAAACCAAATGGATTTCATATTCATCCGACCAAAAGGGTCCTGTAACGTTAAGAGACCGCGCCGCCAGCGAATCGATTGCAATTGAGGCTTAAAAATGAGAGAACAATAAATATTCATTTTGCCCCCCTCCACATGCTTCCGGGGAATTGAATATGCATCATTATAGCGCGACCGAGACGAGGGCCTTGTCGATGGGTGTTATAATGACTCGGTGATAAATATTAATTTTATCTTCCTGCAAACATCCACGGGGGCCATGGGGTATTAAAGCATTCTTCAATTATTTCTCTTGCGCAGATCCGGAAGCGAATCGGACTAGTCGCTGCTCATCTCTTATTTGCAACCCCCGGAAATGGCGGAAATGATTTACTCCACTTTGGGGAATTTCTTTTCCAAGTTATCCCTCAAATTTAACGCCCGCGAAGTTCGGGATTATTTATCCGCGTCAGATTTGCGTCGCGGTTCCTTCGTGGAAGGAACTTTTGCGGGCTCCTCGAGAAAACAGAGTTGTTAAGAGCCCGTAAGAGACGACCGAGTATTCCTCGAGGGGGATGATTGCGAACACGGTTCAACGAACGCGATAATAAACACTGATATCGAGCCTCTTCTAAATCCGGCGAGCATGCGCGAGTCGGGCGAACAGAGCAATTATTATCGCAGAGGTCGGAGTGCAAGCCGGTTCAGTATGCAGGAGATAATTCGACGAGCTGATTTATTCGCCACCCGATCCGTTTATTCCTCAGGGTCGTTCGATTGTCTCCGCGCGGTCACTCGAGGGCGCCATTTTTTTCCAAACGGAGCATTAACCCGCACACATATATATTTTTTTTTGTAATTACAATTCACTCTGTTCTAACGAAATATTCTATTTGACTTTTCAGAATTTGCAGACCATCAGTGAGGACTTCTGTGGTCTCGACGTGAACACGCCTTTGGGAGGACAAGAACCGATCGCCGCAGTTCCGGTCTTGACATCGCCGACACAATTCACTGCCGTCGCGGCGACCTCTACGGGAGACTACACCGTCGTTTTTGTGGGCACCTACGAGGGCTACATTAATAAGGTCGGTTTATGAAAGATTGATCAATAATTTCTGGATGGAAAAGTGTGTATAAGAGCACATCCCTTTAATGCAATAAGCCCTCCGAGCCGCCGCGAAGGATAACTCCTCGTGACGCAGTATGGCGTCCGCGGGATAAGGGCGGATTTTCGGGCTTATTTTTCGTGCTTATTTTTCGTGGGAACGCGGCGCGGTGTCGCCTGAATCAAGCCAGGATTTCGGATTTAAGCCTTGCCCGGCTGGATGCGAGCTCTTTATACAATTGAAAGTATAAGAAGCGAGGTCTTTCAATGGCGCCGGCTCGAAAGACGATCCGTCACCTTTGACACGAGTCGCCTTAAGAATCCCAAAACCTGCGAAATCGATCTTTCTACCACGTGAAAAGTCGAAGACACTCGGACTAAACTTCATGGATAACGACTGAAAACGATTTGTACTTATACCTAACACAAAACATCGCACTTATAAGACCCCTACTATGCGTAGTGCGAGGAAATTTAAATAAAATCGAAGATGCATGTAAAAGTATTCCAGGTGAGATGAAATTTGACATTCCACTGTCGAAAAGGACAATTTGCTTCAGACGCCCAGAAATTAAAATGAAAAATTAACCGCGAATTACGAAATACACTTACAGGGTGCAGAGGTCTGCATACGCATATATGTATTTGGCGCTTAGCTCTATCGTGTCTCTTAGTTATACAAAACGGTGAGGAAAAAAAAAAATTAAAAGCAGCGCGATTTATCACCATTTCTTGTGAGACGAGTCACACTTTTGAGTCAGAGTAAGTACCCTCTGCAACGACTCGTGTTCGACAGGTGCACGTGGCCGATGTGCGATAGGTGTACTACACCTTTAAGGAGATAGAGGCCTCGTCAACCACTCTGACTAACAACACCCGTTTCCGGAAGGCATTGTTCATCGCGATGCGAACGAGATTCGGTCGATTGTCCCGACGTCGTATCGCGCTTCGTTGATTCACGAGGTCTGCCCCCTCTATCTCCTCCTCTGGGATTGTTAAGATTATTAATAAGCGTCAGCGCGTCTTCCCGGTCGGAGTCGTGAAAGAGGCGGGGTAAAAAAAGTCGAGGGAAAAAGTTGACGGCCGGGCCTCCCTGCTAGGCAGAAGTGAAATTTCTATCGAACTTTCTACGGATCGAGATTATCTCCCGATAACGTCAGTGGGTTTTTTCTCCGCCCGTGAACGAGGAGTCGAAGCGACGATAAACCCGAGCCGTCCTAATAGTCTCGTTTAACGGGGGATAAAAGTGGGCATTGAAACCTTTCTCTCTACCCCGTTGAAAAGAAATTTAATAAACCCATGAATCATGTATCAGACGTTTCACTGAGATGCACTTAATCGACGGACTCTATAATTGAACAAATTCAAGGTTTAAGAAACCCCGATAAGGTGTAACGAAATTCAAAACTCGTTGATAATTTTTCAAACCTTCCTATTGATGTCGTCGCGTTCAAATAAAAATCTTAGGGTTACTTGGTGTACAGAAAATGTATAAATGAAATACTTTATTAGAAATACTTTTAGCAGCGTGGGAACGTTCCATTTTATTAGATAATCGTAAGCTGTTTTTCTTAGAAGTTCGTTATTGTAGGAGGTGCCCGGAATTTGACGGTTCTTCTCGAGGGACTTTACCGTATTTCCGGGAGCGAGGGTCGATTTATCCGGGATCACCGGCAGAGATCGATGACCGTATCGAATATCGGTCGACACGCGCGTTCCCTTTTCCCCAAGGCCTTTAATCCTCTTGTGCCATCTCGAAACCGTTGTTCTCCTTGCTCTTTGCTCTTGTTCGTGATAAACCGTCGTTTTGTAATAACGATCGTCCCGTTATTTAAAAAAAAAAAAAAATAAGAAGAAAGAAAAGTAGGTCTTGGACAAGAGATGCACCTCTCGGAGCACTCCGAAAGTCCTAATTCCGCCGCGGCCGGTCTTAATCCGCGCTTAAGAAATGAGAGATCGAAGGAATAATTAAAGACTCTCGTGACGAATGTAAAGCCTTAATCCCGGCCGATCCGTCGGAATAAATCGCGACTCGGTTTCCCCCGACCCAATTTTGTTCAGGCTATCGGTTGCGTTCGATATTCCAGCCGATCGGAAACCATGCTCGATAAGGTCGACTAATTGGCGGCCCTTGAAAAGGACGAGTTTGAGTATAATTTCGCGAAAATCAGGGCGCTCGTCGAGATGGCGAACTCCCATGGAGATTACCCTAAAGATCGGGGCAAAGTTTCGGGACGCGCGGGTTTTCGAAAGCTATACAGATTCCCCTTAGAAATTGATCAAGGTCCTGGAGTTTCTCCGCCGAGGTGAGCTCACCATCCGAGGCGCGCCGGAAGAAAAGTTCCTTAACGAGTTACTTTAACCAGCCGATTTTCGGGAACGCGAGCCTTTACCCGGGATCAAAGAGCGCCGATGCGTTCCTTGATCTCGTGTAAAATCGACGAAGAACGTATCTCGGCACAATTGACCCCTTTGCAGCGAACTCTTGTGCTCCGCGATTTACCGGAGCGAGAGCCGACGTTTCCCTCCTCGAGCTGTCTCAAAAGTATCCGTACACTGTTAAAAAAGAAATATTATAATTGTATATCGTTTTTGTTAGAAGTTTCATTCAGATATGGTATACTAATTTTATAACATATTTTCAAATAAAATGTATAACATATATTATAAATTTAGTACATATGTGTAATGCATTTATAATACACGATATTAATTTGACGACGTCGCGTTATCATCTGGGGATATTGTCCAGGGAAATTACTACACCTGTGTACTGAATCTACACGTTGATACGTTATACAATTTGGATAGGAAGTTTGGATGAAATTAAAAAGAAATGTTTTAACGGTATTTCCTTTTAACGGCGTTCTCGACGCATCTTTTGCTTCCTTTTTTACTTTAATTTTAATCGGACGAGAGATGTTGGTTCCGGTTGGTATAATCTAATACGAGGACACGTTTACGCGGGGAATCGTAATTGGAAGAGTGCGCAAAGAGGTCAATGGCGGCGATCGGTGTATCGCCATCTGAGTGCGCTGTTGACCTCCGGGACACCCTTTGATTTCCTCAGGATTAAAGCGAGTGGGCCGGGCCCGATGTTACGTACAAGTGAACATTAAATTGACAACACGAGTGACGTTTTATATCCTATTAAGGACTTCAAACGTTGCGCTAAATGCACTCCGCTAGCGGAGAGCGTTCCAGCGTCTGATATCAGATATCTCTGATGAACGTCAACAATTGCCCTAGAAATGATTAATGTGGTCAAAGCGAGGCTTTTTTCACCGCGACGGAAAATTTCGCCCGCGAATTCCGCTCGAAATTCGGAAAATGGACCACTCGGAGCCATCTCGCATTCCGCTCTCTCTCTTTCTCTCTCCTGTCACGATCTCTCGTTATTTCGGGGGTAATCCACCGAGACGGAATTCAGATAATAGTGGCACGAGTCTGCCGGGAGTTCTTCTTTTTTTTTTTTTCGAAAGTTCGAGGCCTCGTCATCACCCACGACGCTTTTAGCCGGCCCAAGGAAAAACCGATGACAGAGGCAGGCTCTCGCGACGCGCGTGCAAAATCGCTCTCGTCGCCTCCATTATTAGAGTGTCATGAATCTGTGATTTTGTGGGCTTCGACGTGTCGTCGGGGATTGAAAAAGAGATATCTCCGGGGAGAAAACCTGGCTTATTATTAACGCGGTAACGAGGCCCGCGATTTGTCTATTATTAGCGGCATATATGCTTGGAGAATTTTCGAAATTCGATTAACAAGTACAATCTAATCGCGGATGAAATCTTCCCCCTTTTTCGAGTCAAACGCCGGGACGAAAAAGTCGGGCAATGGGAACGTTATCTGCCGGTGTATCGTTACACTCGACGTATTGAATTATCGCGGCCGATTGAATGGTCATTTCTCTTAGAGCGAACAATGACGCGCAATTCCGCGGCCGAAGTGATTCGTCATCCGGACCGCGGAGTAATCGAATATGACGAGGCCGATCGTGCCGTATCCACGAGGCTCCGCTAATTTTGTAGATGGAGCCTGACCGACCGACCTGATTTCTCCGGATCCCAAGAAGTTCTGACATCCCCGGTCCGCCGGGAAGAAATCCCAAACCCCGGCGCTCGTTTCTTGAGAACTTCGCAGAACGGTCCCATTAACTAAAGTGCCGCGTCGAGGGTTTCCCTTTTTTACGTTTCTTTGCTTCGACGTAACCTCCGATTCGATCTGGCATTTTTTTTTTTCTTCTTTCCTTCTTCGTCGGATTCTAGGAACTTTGAAGGTAAATCCGCGATTTAGGCCCATGGGGCCTCGGCGAGACGAATTAGATCGGATGATTCCTCGAGACGATCGCCATGACGGACTTTTCGTTGGACCGAGGAAGATCCGCGCGGTCTCGGGATGGCCTCGCGGAGGATCGAGATCGGCCGAGAGATCGATTTCTCAGGGGGCAGAACCGACAATCGATCTCGAGGAGGGCCGCGCCTCTAAGCGAAGAGGCGGACGGGATCCGGTTCACCTTCGACGCGGCCAATCAGCTGGGCACTTCCGTTGGACCGGTCCCGCGGAATTGGAACTTCTCGCGGCCGCCATCTTGTTTCCACCACGTCCCTCCAATTTCGAGTCCGGCGCGAGATTTAAAAAAATCTTCCAATTATACAACATTCTTCAAGTTCCATTCAGACCTGGTATACCGATTCGAAATTAAAAAAAAGAAACAAACAAACAAAACAAAATCAAATGATAAAATCATAAATCTACGTTACAGGTATTTACATCAAAGATTATTTTTGAGACATCGAATTCGTCGTTTCAGTGTAACCTTGGGAAGCAAAAGTGCTGGAACTTACGAATTCTTTCACCAGCAAGGGTCCCGCAATTAATTCCCAGGGATTTATTTAATCGGCGGGGTGCGCGGGCTCTCCCTCGCGTTTCTACCGCGTTTTCGTCCGGCGCGTTAACGAGATACGCATCGGCCGGCTCCTTTGCGTGAGCGGATACGCAGGCGCCCGCATTCGCAAATTGGACGTCGCAAGGTTTGCCCGGCCATTGCGAGTTCTCCGCCGCCCCCGTAGACCCCTTGCTGTCCAGGGTCCTTTAACTTCGCGATCCTCGCTTTGACGGGGACGCTTTTCGCTCGCGCGGCCGGTTCCCCGGAAATCCGCCTCGGACGCGGAAACTCCGCCGACTGCTCCAAGTTCCGGCTCTCCGTTTGTCCCGGTCATTACCGAAATGGACGTAGTTCAGGTCGGCCCTTTCTTTTTCCGCCTTCTCTGAAAAGTGTTCCCGCCATGGCGGCGGATCGATGTGGCCCAAATCAAGCGATGGCCCCGAATCTGCGGATTCCAGCGGGTTTAATTGCGGAATTCATTTTTACCCCCGCGGTTAAGCATCGCGAGAAACCCATTTCCCCTCTTCTCTTTTTTCTTTTTTCTTTTATTTCCCCCCTATGGGAGGGAGTCGGCGTCTTCCCGGTGCAGCCTCGGCTTTCGTGCAATATGCCGGCGCCCTCGTAATTATGCAGATTACGACTTTTAGCCGGGATTATTTAATTGTCAGGATTTGCGCGAGTGCGTAGGCACTCCCCGGGTGAATAACGCGTCGCTTATGGCGGCCGTTAACGAGATACGCGACGGCCTTAACGCTCTCCGGCGTCCTGACGTCGCGGAGGTGTCGCCGCTTCGGTAAATTGGACGTCGCGGCCTCCCCGGGGAATCCGGGACGTGGCTCCTTATTTTTACCGCAGGGTGCCGCAAGCCGCATTAGAACGCTTCCCGGCACGCTCGCGGAGGGATGCGGAAAACGCGGAAAAATCCGTGGAGGCCCGGAAAATGAAAAATCTCCGGCGGAGCTTTTTCCGCCCGTCCGCCTGCGGAAATAATATTTCGCCCGGCGCAACTTTTGCCGATAGGACGATCCCCGGGCGATGGAATCGCCGCGGATCCACCGGGTGTCGCGGATGTCCCGAATGCTCTCGATGTTCCGGTTACCCTCTACAGGATACTCGTCCCTGCGTTCGCTTGCGGACCGAGGGGGCGGTGGAGCCGCAGGGCACGACCCGATTGCGTTATCGGCGCGTCGTCGACGCATAATTTCGATATCCCCCCCTCCGCCTGCGATCGACTCGCATTACTTCCTAAGAATCTGCATCTCGGCTTCCGGATATGCGATTATGGCCCCCTCTTCGCTCCACCCTTCTCTTTCTCCCGGAATATCCGGCGTCTCGTAATGGCTGCTCCGCGTCGGCTCTGGAAATATGTGGATCGTTATTTTTCCCGCCTTTGGAAATCGCGGCCGATAGATGATCGCGATTGAGAACGCTTACAGTCCGGCAAGTATAAACAATGAAAGGCCGCGGTTAAGCAAGGCGGCGCCGGCCTAGAGAGAAAGGAAAGTCGGGGCGCGATTCGCGGCAACCGCGATTAATGCGTATGAATCGTTTATGCGATTTATCTCGTTCGAGTACTACGCTTATTCCCGGGCGTTGAGATGTTACGGCACCTTCATTTATCGCCGCTCTATCGCGATACATATTCGCGGGGTATATAGCCTTTACAATTCCCTGAAAGGATATATGAGACATAGGAGTGGTACTCGCGCTAAACTGCTCTCTTTCTTGCCGCGTCATTACCTGTGGCCTTGCAGCTCGGAGCACTTCGCGTACTTGCCCAAGCGGCAAGATGGCGCCGCCGTGACTGTATCGAGGTCCAGCGCTGACCGCAGGATGTATGGACCTTGCACACCGAGATCCGAGAACGAAGGCAACAGAAATGGAGAGAAAAGGGGGCTATTTTCCTGCGCTTCCTTTTTTCCACCTCTTCCTCTCGTTTTTCTCCCATTTTTCTCGCTCTTTTTCTCTCCTCTCGCACGAAACGTTGCCCAGAACTTGAGAACGGTACCAACGTCTAATGATATCCGATAATCCTTTTTAACACACGGGCTTCTTTCCTTTCCATGAATTCCTTTCTAGTCTCTTTCTCTTCGTAAATGTCGATTCTCTGAAAGGATATGGGAGTTTTATCCGCCGTTCTTGGATGCGTCATCGCGACCTTGCTACGCGGAAAACCTCGTGAATCAAGATGGCGGCGGCCGAGAGGAAATCGATTAGTCGGATCGAGCGAGTCGATACCTGCTCGGAGCCAAGATGGCGGCGCCAGCAGCGGCGATTTCCAGGGGAGGGCAAGCCTCGTGGAAATGCATAATTTACTTCCCTGAGACGGCTCTCGCGAGGCCTTCCTCCGCCTCTTCCTCGTCCGATTGCCATATGTCGCGCTCGGACGCGCCTGCACGTAGACGTGCACGTAGAAGTGCACGCCGATGTGTTCATCTCCGGAACGGCGCGATGCGCGCCTGCGCCGGAGCGAGAGAGAGGGAGGGAATGACCACCAGTCGTCGCGAATGCATGTCTCGCGGATTTTAACCAAACTTGGCGCGGCTCGACTTTCACGCCGCGATATATCGCCTCTAGGTATTGTGCGCACGCACATGCGCACACGCCGAGTCAAGAAAGCGCGTCGCCAAACCCGCGCTGCGCTTACCTCGTGTATTGCACCTCCGCGGCGGGGGCCGATATCCTCGCCGCCTCCGCGCGCTTTCTCGGGAGGAATCCGCCTCTTTTTCGCCGTAAGGACTGATCGCTCTCGACGGCCTCCTCTTTTGGCACCGCCCTGACCTCAGAGGAAGGTAAACGGAATAAAAGAGGACGGGAAGCTCGACCTCCTTGCACGGAAAAACTAAAGACTTTCACCCTCTGTATAGGAGATATTTTATTCCTCCTGCAGTAATAATTCCATTAACAGCGGACATTATTTCGCAATTCTATAAAACTGGAATTGAGAAATTTCGAGATGGATTTTGAGCACAGGCAAAAGAAAATAATTGGACTCCTCGAGTGGGCGATATGTCGGTTGTCGGTTTAATATATTGCCACCATGATTATCTGTGTTTCCTTGGTATTTCTGCTTTTTTTTTTGTTCGGTATACAGCTGAAATTATTTTTCGCAGGATAGTTGCAGGTTTATTATCAAGTGGCTTGGTTTGCCGAGGGGAGGAAAATTTTAAGTAGAGGGGTTGGTTATGTCTGGTGCATTGTGAAGCCTAGGAAGAGGACGTCCTCGCGTGAAAATCCACGGGTTTCATGGTCGGAAAGCCTTTCGACAAAATTCTCACACGCTCGTTCTATGTGAATCCGGCTTGAAGCTTCAACGAGCTTCGGATGACCGTCGCGGCCCTTTCGGGCCATGTTCGTGTCTCGCAATTACGACTCTTTCGTTTAATCCCCCTGACGAGGGTTCTCCTCATAGAACGGAAACGTTAGGAATCGTCCGAATAAAAGATTCCACTTAGTCAGTTAAGCCGTAATCGGGCCATTTTCAACGTCGAGGCGTCCTCCGGCCCACGCGAGTTCAATGGACGCCATATTGTCGTTCGGGCGATAGAAACGATGCGACGAAAACGGTGTTGAGTCAACATAGGAGACGCCGAATTAACGCCGGCTTTTTCAGCGGATTATGACTCTAATCGCGAGCGAGATCGAGACATTAGTTCGACTGAATGAAGACGGGGTTAGACTGGAGTCGATCAATCATGGAACAATTTGAATGGTTCGCCAGGAGTGGCCAGATATATCCCGCGGAATCGATTATCGATCGCGAAAGGCTAGCCAATGCGCTCAATCGTATGCATCGAGAAAAATAGATCCGATTGAATTCGACGTCGGCCGGGAAGCGGACTCCTGCGGAATTCGAACGCCGTTAAATTATCCCGGATCTACCGGGGACTTTATCGAGTTCCGCGTTTCACGGTACCGGGTTACTTCTAAATTAATCAAATGGAGACCATTCCCCGTCCCTTCCGTTAAATTTCGAATCGGCCTCGTATAATGTCGAGACCGACTCTTTCCCCGGTCTCTCTGTCATAATGATTTTATCCGGTTAACTCGATTAACGTAATCGGACGGCAGTCGATGTAGAATTATTTCCGGGATTTTAAAACGAGATGCCCCGTCGTCGAGTCCCTTCGACGTTGAAAAGGAAGTTTATCTACTATGGCCGTAGAATGCATGGACTCCGCACACCGATATTACCGCGAAGACGGTAAAAGCGAAGGAGAGGAAACAAAGGAGCTGGTTTTTCGCTCTTTCTCTCAGTTTTTACGCGAAACCGTTACGCGATGCAATATGGCGACAGCCTATCTAACAGCCAGAGACGGCCCTTGTCTTCTCTTTTTTCTTTTCCCTGCCTTCGCGGGAATATGAAGGAAACGGTTGGGTTTGCGGGGTCCATATATACCACGTCCGTGGCCGATTCATAGAAACGCGCGTCAATCGCTCTCGTGCGGTCGTCGTCGGTTAAAAATAACCGTCCCCGCGTAATAACCTGCCGTGGTGCGTCCTTTTTCACCCGGTGGAATTCGGTTTTGAACGAAAGCGCGTGGAATTCCTTTGAATCGCTCGAACCGGTTCCGCGCTCGCTCGCGAGATGCCGCCGGCCCGCTCTCGCATAGCGTTACGCGATAAATCGCGTGAAAACGCGCCGCGATGCGCGCCGTACGGCACGGCGATCGGTTTATTGCCGCATCGGAGGAGCCTCGAATTATCGACCGTCGCCGATCACCGATCGAGCCGAGATCGGCCGCGCCGATCGGCTCGGGCGTGCGGATCGAATAAACCCGAGGTCGCTTACTCCCCTTTAGAATCTAATCAATTGGCTTCTTTTTCGCCTCGTTGGAAATCCTCTACGACGCACTCGGGAAGGGTAATAATTCGTACGCCTTCGTTACTTCCATTTTATTAACTTAATCTACGTAGATTGTACATCGCGTTCCCTTATTTACGAGTCTTCTTTCCGTTTTCACGAGTGCTGAGTAAATCCCAGGAAAAGATGGCGGCGCTGACCCAGTCCGTGTCGAAATCCGTGGAGAGCGGCATCCTTCCCACGCAGGCCGGCACGCCGGTCTCCCTCGAAGTGGTTCCGGCCACCCTTACAATTTGCATAAGCCAACTCTCGCTCGGGAGCATATTTTTCTCAAATTCCGAGAGCTACACTTCCGCCTACTCGGTCCAGGGGTGCGCGCGGTTCCTCGTAAGGCTTCGCGCGCGAAGAGAGGAGGGGAGGAGAGGGGCGCCTCTCCCCTCGACTGTCTCTCTTTGAAGCGGCGCGCCCTCTCGCTTCTCCGCATTGAACGAAATCCCCCGGCTCGGAGTTTTCCGATATTCACCGCGGGCTGGGCCGCCTCAATTAGAGCTTCTGGCTGAATGGCTGTTTTTTTTCTTCCTTCTTTTTGCCCGGCGCACATGTAAACGGACGTAAGTATCCGCCGGTGAATGCGCGCTCGCCGCTGCCCGCGGCCATCTTGGAATTTAGGAAAATGTCCCCAACGCCAACTTCTTAATTAACGCCTCCTTCTTGTCCGGACCGGCACGCGTTGGATTTTGCCAGGATTTCTTCCGCCAGTATCAGAAACGGCGAGAAATTTGGCAGTCTCGAATGGGAAAAGGTCAATGCGTGAGTCCACTTAAAGGCCGTTTTCCTTATCTTCCTCCTTAATACGGGAGGCGCCTCGATCTCGCTCTTCTTCTTTTTGTCCCTTATAACGAAATGTCGAGGCTATTTGCAGAGGAAGTTTCTTAGTCGATTTAGAGCCGTTGAGAAGGAAAACGAGAGAGAGAGAGGGAGTTTGAAGTGCAGAATTTCTGGAAAGGAGCATACAAGAGCGACGTCGTTATTCATGGTTCGGCCCGTCGGCGCGCAGCCATCTTGGCAGAGCGCCCTATTAGTTCCCGGCTGCGCCGCGGGCGGCGCTGCCGTCTCTCGACATTAAAGATTCCGGATTTTCGGCGCGGGCCTCAGGGAAACTCGGCATAATTTAGTGTCTCATTGACGAAGCGGTTCGCGGTTTCGCCGCGAGGGCGTTCGGACGGTGCGTTTCACCGTCGACGTGTAAAGAGGGGTCGAGGGTGCAGCGTCCTGTGCATACGCGTGCACCCGGGGGAGGGACGGCGAACCGTGGGTCGCGTTTAGGTATCGCTATAATTATCGCGGGGTCGCGAGAAATATCGAAGGCAATCGATAAAATGGATGCCTCTCGTTAGTGGGAAATATGGAATGCAGCCGATAGGGTCCTCGACGGGTTTACCATTTACACAGTGGGTCGTGCAATTGGCTTGTTCGACTAAAGGTTGATTCAGCCGTATCTGTACCGTATCCGTGTCACATCCGTACCGCGTCCGTGACGCATCCGCGTCTCTGACGAGAATATCCTTTTTTCGAATTTACATCGTATTTATGAATTTCCGCATGAGTACTGATATTTCAATATAAATCCAAGGGTTCATTTCCATCAGTGTGCGGAATCGTTTGAATCGGCCTTGGTCGCCCAGACCAGCTATCGGCCTCTAACCTGACCTAACCTAACACAGCCCGACCATAACCGGCCGGTCAACGTTCACTCGTTGAGAATTTTGCGAGATCTCGCCTCCGGGGAACCGTCCCGGAACTCCCCTGGGTCGGGGAGCTCCGGACTTCCACCGGAAGTCCTACCTCCTCGCTTCCGGCGCTCCCCTCGCCGACGGTGGCGCCATCCACGGGCTACGACGCTACTCTTTTACGATCGGGACATGGAACTTCGGAAAATGCGCCGTCGCCGGGAGACCACTTATCGCCGCGGCACTTTACGCGAATTGCTCGTTGCGGAATTTATTAAACATCGCCGGCGAGCGTGCAAAGCGCCGCCGTACGTACACGGTAACGGAGTGGGCGAGAAAGTTCGACATTTGGTCGGACCTTCTGCACTTTGCACGCCCCTCGGAAGAGCGAGGTCCGTCGGAATTCGATATTAACTTAATCCCCATTTAGTACGCGGCAGGCAGGCTGGCTTTTACCTCGGAGATGAATCCAGAAACTCGGCAGAGTTTCGCTACAAGTACATATATGAGTTTCACATTTATGGCAATGAAAAAAAAAATAAAATAAAATAAATGTCACTCCGTAAAATTCATGGGACAAGCGGTGTCACTCATTTTGTGACCAGATTTGCACGTATTTTGGATATACTAATTCCAGCTTTTTCCTAATTCCTAAACCTGAGTCTCGATAGGTACCGCAAAAAGGGCAAGAAAGATCTCGCCATGTCGCTCCCCACCTAATCAACCATCTTGTCAACGGTCTAACGACAATTTTAGCCCGCCACGGGTTTCACTTCCCCCTTTTTCCGCTTTTTCCGATTCCCCTTCTAGGGGGAGCCCCGATGGAAGTTACACCGGGGAGAAACTCGCGCTCGCGAATAAAGAGACTCCGAATCGAGATTACACGTCCGGGCCAGCCCCGAATCCCTTTGAGATCGCCTGCGATCTTTTCTGCTGAAATCGCCCGGATGAGACGGTGCCGGGGGATAAAGAAGTCTGCCCCCTCGCCGCGTTGACTTTTCCGTTGCAACGGTGTTTTCGGGAAACCGCAGGGGGGGGGGGAATTAATGGCCGCTGGGGGGGCGTATCTGAAAATATCGAATTGCAAAGGTTACAACATATTTTTTTCGCACCGCGTCACGCGTGTATTAATCGATAATGTACCCTCCACCACCGTTGATCTCGGCGTTTCATTTAATCACGCAATTATCCCTATAAAAAAAATACTTTGCAAAGAAAACTGCCGTGAGAAATTATGGAACAACCTAATGAATACACGGACTGGGTCGGTAAAGTTATTAACAAAAACCTCCAGAGATTCTCTCTCTCTCTTTCTTTTCCCTTTTTACTCGTTTAAGTTCCTCTCGCTTCGCTCCGACCATTCTCTCTGACGTAGAGGAAACTTCTCCGGTGGATCTATTTTTTCCCCTTTTTATAAATTTACCATTTCATAATTTCCTCTTCATTCTCCGCGCGCTAGGTTGAGTCCTCGCAAAGGGGTGTTATTTTGTGAACTGCTCTCGACTCGGATAATAAGCTGAATTGTAAGAGGCTCGCTCCTATAAGAACCGAAGACAGTTTAGATACGTCGAGTGTGGCACGCGGTGTTAAGTGCGTCAAACCAGAGAATAAAGGGGTCCTTTGTGCCGGCGAGACTACCGACTTATTGTTAGTTAGTCAACCGTGTTACTCATTCATGCCCGGAGACAAGAGAGGGAATGCTCGAAGCAAGACTGACCGTTCCGTTCCTGGGAAAAAGTGAAACGAGCCGAGCGAATTCGGAGGAGACGAAGAAACGAAAGGAAAGGAAGGGCATGCGAAAGCTCATCTAAAAACGATAAGCGCCGCACGAGTCATCCGGGAATGATTCGATAAGGACCTTCCATTAGGGCACTTAGGATAATTCAGTTTATAATACCAGCGATTCTCCTGGATCTCCGATCCTGGAGCATCGAGCTTGTTAATAACAGTGAGTGCAGCTCTCGTGACACATCGCGTTGCGTTATCCGTCGAATTCGCGAGCAATCCTCTATCATGGAGAGCCATTCCTGGCGCGATAAATCGATAGTTGGTACGCTTCGATTAATACCATTATTGTTATTGTCGCTGGTGCCATGCGTGTTACCTCCCACACCTCGTCCCCCTCGCCCAGGCATGCAATTACGTCCTAACTCTGCGAGCTAACCCCTTACCTTACCCCTTTCTCCCCTTTTTTATATTTAATCGCTACAAAGCACGACTAAGCCTGAGCGAGAAAAATGTCGGATTCGATTTTTCCTCCCGGGTAATGAAATTAATATTTAAAAACCGTTTCTCCGTTTAGCACAAACAATAGCCATTGTTCCTCTTCCCTTCCTTTGTATGTTTTTTTTTTATTTAACCGCCATGGATTTTGGATCGCCTTTGACGAGCCGCGGTACCAATGGGGGGAGGGAGGGGCACGTTCGCGTCTTATTAGTCTTCATTAATCTCCGCAAGCTGGTCTTCGGTTAACTAGTTTTCTTAATTAGCGCCCCACAGCCACGGCGCAGATACATCTCATTGTGTACTCCTTTTTGTATTTTATGAACGTGCCCAAGGGGATTTATTCAAGAGCTGACAATAAATTACCCTCTCCCCGTCCCCCTGGTTTGGCCGTATCTACAATGTTTCTTAAAGAATTCCGCCCTTAATATTCCGCAAAAATACGGCGCACTTTAAAG
This sequence comes from Orussus abietinus, assembly GCF_000612105.2. NCBI lineage: Eukaryota > Metazoa > Arthropoda > Insecta > Hymenoptera > Orussidae > Orussus > Orussus abietinus. The sequence goes on from NW_019396017.1 coordinate 1,703,709, forward strand.
CACTTGTAATAATGCCCGGTGCATTTCTGACGTTTATGGCCCGCTCTCGCGGGAGGGCGGAGGGGACACTCGGAGGATTTAATTATTTTCCCGTTGTTATTACCTGTCGTTAATATTTCATACCGTAACGCGCTGCACTTCCGAATGATATTCTCCGCTCGGGCGGTTTCTTTCTTCAATGGGGCCGAATTGCATATTCATTGGCTGATTTTTCACGGAGGGTCGCGCCGCGTCGAGTCATGAAAATCGCGCATCGACGTAGCGATTTTCCGCAAGCCGACCCGCCCGTTCGGTGTACTTGTCCCCCTCGGTACATCCGTCTTGACGAGTATTCTTGGCCGCGTAATCTCCGAAGTTCCGACCTTTATCGACAAGTGTGGACCCTGTGGACGCGTTTGAGGTTCCCTGCGGTCGATTCGATCGCCGTAATGGAAAGGGTTGGGATTCGCCCGTTATTATCGGCGTCGTTACGCCGCCATTCGCGGCGCTCGTCCTCGTAACAGCCGATCGCCGATCGACGAGGATACCGACGAGGATATCGACGAGGATATCCTCGAAATCCCGATCGCGAGATTAGGCCTACGGCGGCGCTCTTACGGACTAAACCTCCGGACGATTATCGCTTATCAATTACCCGGCAGGCCTCGCGCAGATTAATCGTATCGATAATATATTTTCTCGGCGGCGAGAGCCCTCGATGGATTACTGGCCGTTGTTGCGCCCAAATTATCCGGCGATTTGATAAACGACACGTTTGAAGGGCCTCGCCGCTCTCCTCTCACGGTCGAAATTCCGACGCGAAAGCGATTCGGTAATTTAAAGGGGCTAGGTGCTCAATTGGTGGATATTTAAAAATAAATATAGAAACAGTGGTTGGGATTCGCTTTTTTTGGATGCGGAAACGGGTTCTCCGGGAAACCATCCGTCTCATCCCCGGGGAGGAAAAACTCCGAATGAAGAAGCGCGTTACAAGGAGTCGACTATCGGTTCGGTGAAAAACGAGCATATGGTTCCAGGGGAGGAGGGGGTCCCTTCGAGTCGGGTTTGGAGCCACGCGCACGCGAGTTATGCGGCCATTCGAGGGCTCAGGTGTTCGAAATGTGGGTTCTACGAGCGGACCGTTTGCCCGATATTCGATAAGCGCGGTTTCTCGAGGAACTCGCCTCGTTCACCCGCCTTCGTATCCGCTGGAGGACCTTGAAAACAATGAGGCTTCGACGTTTCGTCGAGACGCAGGAAGTGGTGGGTGGATATCGGATACGAGGCGGGGCGGAGGCCGGAAAGGAACGAGACCGAGGGAGACCCGCCCGAGTCGCCTCGGCTTCCGGGTTGAGCCGCAATCTCCGGTTACTTTTTCGGGTACTCGAAGACACTCGTCGATAATATCCGGCATTCGATAATATTCGACCAATGAGGGCCCCGACGGCCGGCGGTCCCGGGTGCTCGTCCGCGAGGAGCCCGCGCCGATCGGCGTCCCCGAGCGCTGGGGTCGCTATGGCAACGCGCCCGCCTCGGCCGCGCTCGGCCCTCTCCGGCGCGCCTCGGCTCGGCCGACTTCCCGTCGACGCGCAGTCGGCGCTCCGTCGAGGAGAGGCCGCGAGCCTCGAGGAGACGCCGAGCGGTGGCGAAATCGCAACCCCCGGACCGCCGCCCCCTCTCCGGAGGGCGCGTCGGCACGCTTCGATTACAATTAACGCGAGGGAGGCATGCGTAAGCCCGGGGTTAATCGTAAATCTTTGCCCGCAATCGATACCTGCGCCCTCGCCCCTCTCCCCGCGTCTTCTTCGGCTCTACCCCCATCCGCCACTCCCGCCCGGAACGTTAAAGGGTAATGGGTAATGGCCGGGAGGGGCGGCGGAAGGAGTTTCCTACGAGGGTCGCGCGAGCCGGGGAGAGGAGCCATTGTTTCTCCGGAGAGGCTCGCTCCTCGGGACTAATGAATCGCATTATTGGAAATTCCGAATATAAATAAGGTTACGCCGCCGTTGTATGTCCCCGGCTGGTAATCGGCGGCTTCTTGGGCCGCCATGGCCGGGGACCTCTCCTTGATCGATGGGTAATGCCGTCGGGGCCTTTGCGAACCGACTCTGGGAATCTTCTTACCCTCTGCTTAACGATCGCCAGTGCTCTGGGATATGTCGGGAACGACTTGGGGTCCAAGCTCTCGCTAAGACTTCTTGGAGCATTAAATAAATACTTAACGTGCTCCCTGCCGAGCGTGACTACGGTTACCGATGAGATGGTCGATCTCTTGCCACTTTGCATTGCTGGCACGGAGCGGCCACTGTCCTTAAATGGTTCATCAATCCTGATGCATTTAGTCCGCTTAATGCACGAGACTGCACCATCCGAGTGACTAATGACCCCGCGCACCTGTACGCGCCGGGAACCACCGATCATCGGGGATCTCCTTAATTCGTTCCGGCAAATCTGGTTCCCCCCCCCCCCTAATCCCAGAAATTCTCCATAACTGCGGAACGGTTTCATCGTCCGTTCCTCCGTCGTCGATACCGAGATAACGAGTCGTGACGTCGTCTCGAGATATCGGCCCTCGGAATAATCGACGTCGTTGTTCGTCGAGAAATTTTCTTGATTTATTTCTTTTCGAGGATACTTTTTTTTTTCCCCCAATTTTTTCGGAGATGTGCTCTCGCAAGGAGCCTTGGAACGAGCGGGAGGTTTCGGTTTTGTAATCGAATCAACCTGTCCGCTGTTTCCGGCGAATGATTATTCGCATCCGTGTCCATTGCTGGGAACGATCGGAACGGGAAAATCTCCCTCGATCCGGGTATAAAGGACCGCCTTTAAATGCACTTCCGGCTTCTCTTTCATCGCTCGGCATGAAAAAGTCCCCTCGGAGTGCTCTGGTGACATTTCTAAGTGCGGCACAACGGAGTCGCACGGTTCCTTTTCTCTCTTGTGCGCACATGGGAAAGGTGTCTCGCGATTCCCGTGAAAAAGGTGACCCAGACCCTGGGGCTATTCTTTTTTTAACCCGTTAAAATCATATTTTGAGAACCGCCCTCGATGACGACACGTTAATAAATTTCGACTTTAGCACGTAAGGTTAAAGTGAAATTATATGGACGTCATATAAGTGGATTGGTGGATCCATGTATTACAGATTTAATAAATAAATCTATGATTTTATGACATCACCGTGTAACTTTGCGAAATTCTGCAGGAAATTTAATACACTTGTGCGCTGAATTCATAACGTATGTCTATAAAATATTTACGGGAAATGTTATACAGCTCGTTTTCTCCTGGGTGCACGTCGGAAAAGGGGTTCGCGATTCAAAAGTGACCCAGACCCCGGAGCTATTACCTTTTTTACCTCGTTAAAATCACGCATATTTTCAGCACCGCCCTTGATAACCCCGGGTACATGGATTATTTACTCGTCCGATATTTAACGAGGCCCATTAACCCCAGACTCGGTACACTTACCCGAGGTTCACATGACTTCATCTCCGGATATTAAGCGGGACGTAACGCAGGATGCGGAGAGCATCCGCCTCGGTTTGTTCTTTTCTGGGATATCAAGTGATAACGCGTGTACACACGCGCCGGGCGATACCAGACGGCGAATGAGTCCTTTGTTCGCAGAAAAAAAGTCGGGATCTAAAAGGTCCCTATCTCTCCTCGCAGACGAAAAAAAGGATACCGAAAACGCCCACGCCTTGTGAAAAGCTTCAAGATTTCCCAGCTTTCTTCGGCAAATCGTCGCCGTTGGACGAAGAGGTACTCGTGAATAAAAAAAAAAAAAACCGAGGGAAAACCGCGTTGTTTAATCCGCTTGGCCTGTAGAAAATTCAAAATTTCCCCGCTTTCTTCTACGAAAGCCTCAAGGATCAAGGAGCACTCCTGAATAAAAATCGAGGGTAAATCCCTTTATTTAATCCACCTACCCCGTGGAAAGTTGAAAACTTCTTTCTTCGAGAAATCGTCCTCAATGGACCGAGGAGAATTCCTGAATAAAAAACGAGGGCAAATCGAGTTGTTTAATCCCTCGCATCCGGCGGTGGTAACAATCGCGAATGCGACTGTCTCCCATTTTCGGGGCTTAATGGGGGGCAATTTTTTTGTTGCGCGGCTGAAATTTAGGAACGCACTCTCGGCGAGCTTTAACGCGATGATTCGGTAGTTACATCGGCCTGCACGGTTTTTTTTTTCGCCCCCGCTCTTCGCTTAATTCCCGCCCGTTTTCGGCCATTTACAAGCTCGACAAACCAGCGCCTGTGATGCAGCATTTCCGTTGCGAAGAGCTTTTCGACACGGCCGCATTCCGCGTCCAGTTTCGCCGGACCGGCTTGACGCGCCGATAAATAATCCGTCCATTCCGGCACGCGTATCGAGTCCTTATTAACAGTGGAATTTAGTTTATATTCACCTGGATCCGGCGATTCCGCGAAAAAACTCGTTCTCGCCGCGCCTGGTGTAGGCGCGGCATATATATGTATTTTTTTTTTCTTCCCTTCTTTTTTCGCGACAGAAACTAACGAGAACGACTCCGCGAAAGGAGACGGACTTCGCGATAAAGGCTGCGCCGTATTGGCCTGAAATTTCCTTTTACCCGACTCGACTTCGTGGCTTTGCCAAACGGTCACTTTCACTGCCCCGAGTGTGTGGACAAAGTCGCTCGGAGGATAATTGATAAATTCGTGCACGTAGGTCGGCGCCAAAACGAGGCGGCTCCACTTAGCGACAAGGGCTGGACAGGATTAACTAGAAATCGATTTTTATCCGGTGCGGCGATCCTGATAACGATCGCTTTCACCGCTCCTACTGTGCGTCCACCCTGCTAAAATAAATCCAAATAATTATTTAGCGGGGAAAACATCGAGCTGAAATTTTTTTTTTTCATTTGATTTTACACTAATACGAGAGTGTCAATAAATTGGTCATTTCTTTCCTTCCGATGTACGATGATAAGTCGAGGCCTGACAATGATCACTTTCACCGCTCCTATTGCGTCTACGCTGTAAAATGATTCTGAGTAATTATTTAACGGAAGAGATTTCGAGCTGAAATTTTTTCATTTGATTTTCCATGAAGATAAGAGTGGACGTTTTTTTTCTTTTCTCCTCTCCAGATGTAAGGCGGGAAATCGAGGCCTCAATTCGGTCGGTGCTAACTTTCCTCGGCATACGCCTATGTACAGGTTCGCCCGTAGATACGCGTTCGCGTATGCAAAAGTGTACACGTACGCACGTGTACCGAGAGAGGGAGAGAGAGGGAGAGCATCTGCTTTAATCGCGTCGAGCGCTCATATCGCGTTACCTCGAACGAATATCTTACGAGTTACGAGAACTTGCCACGGCAAACGTGTCGGGATCGTGTACACGTAGGTGGATGGGTAGACACGTAGATTGCTCGTTACTTACCAAGGCACGCGCAAATTATTCACTCGCGAGCGCGGAGACGTACGACCTGCACAAAGTGTACGAACCGCGAGAGCAACACTTTAAAGGGGCTCGAAGAGTCTCGAATAATATCCCAGCCTCGAAAGTCCTGGAATCACCTCTTAATACAGCCTAAAAGTTAATCCGTAACGTAACCCTGAAATTTGTACATGACATCGATACCTCGGAAGAGCCGATCGGCATATCTTAGGGCCCAATATATGGACCGAATTATTTCAAACCGTTCGTAATTAATTATTAATGTCAATTCACTTGCGAAACGACCTCGAGGTACCTATCTCTTCGTGTACCTTGGAGGATATATACGCCTCTTTCTAACACCGTTGATACCAGATCCGCGAGAGAGACATTAATGTCCGCCAGTACACCTCGGTGTACAGTGGTGGACGTTAATTCCTTCCCATGACGCATTGGTGACGCTACCTGCAGGGTAGACATTCATGCCCGCCAGTGTACCCTGGTGTACATTGGCGGACATTAATGCCTTCCCATGATGCATCAGACATTCAGGTCCGCCACGGTACGAGATCACAGAGGGATGCGATGTACCAACACGTGGGGAGCGCGGTCACCGACCAGCTCCTTGTAGAAGCGACCCCGGGACGCCGTGATTAGGCCTTTTTACGAATCGCCGGCCGATCCCGGTACTTACTGGCTGACGCATCGCGAATCGAAGCAAACCGCTCCTCGGCAATTAAGTCATCGGGTGGCAGTCTTTACGACTTTACATAAATATCTTCGTCCCGAGTTCCGTAACGACGACAGGCTGCTTCCTTTCGCCCGCGAGAGGGCGCAAAGGAGGGCCGTGTTACTTGGCGTGGCGTCGTCGTCGTCGCTTGTTTCTCGGCTAACAAGCAACGTCCAGCTACCGATAACGAATCCATGCACCGCGTCGCACCGAGGTGCACTTTGTATGTCGCAATTGGACGAGAGAGGAGCACGGAGTTTAACGTTATTCGATTCTGGAATTCGGAATTTTTCTCCTCCCCTCGCTCTTTTTCATTTTTTTTCTTTCCTTTATTTTTATACATTAAATTCATTATTTGCGAGTGACTTGATTGCGAGCGTGATTGGGCGAACGAGCGCCGCTGCTGTAACGGGAGGAACACGGTAATCGCGGTAGTGATCGCATTTCCCAAATGCGAGCCGTTTGCCCCGAAAATAATGGAATTATTTATGCAGGGGTGAAGGGCTTGCCTACCGCTCGTATTATTCCTAGCCGGCGCGGAATCGCGCTCGTTTATTTCGCCCGGACGAAATTCACGCGATTAAGTTACAGGGCCCGAGCTTATGCGCTGGTCGCGCCGAAATGTAAGTTTCATTTTCGTCAAATTGTAATCCCGCGAGGTGAATTCCGCGACCCCCTGTGTACGAGTCGGATCGAATACCCGATGGCACGCCTCCCCGCTCTCGAATCGCTCGCGGATTATTCCCGATGATCCTCAATTTTCCAACGATTTTCCGCCTTCTTCCTCCCCCGTTTGCATTTGCCGAATCGTGCCCTGCGAGGTCGAATCGCGGCCGAATGAATTTCCATGCCCCTCCGAAATCGATCCCCGACCTGGTTGAAAGAAATCCTGCAATTTTATGACCTCCTTCTGCCAGTTTCAATTAACAATTCGTAACACCCGTTAAAGATTCGCTACGTAAATGCGTTAATTCCCATATTTAATTCTAAATAATTATGACGGGATGTTGCATGATCATGAACTCACCTGGTTCATGATAAATGTGTAGTAATCCATGGTTAAGGGCGGCGTGAAAATCGCGTCAAAGAAGTCTCGTTTATGAAATATTTCTCCGACCTGGATGTACCGAATAGTCTAAAGTTTTACAACGTGAGGGTGGATGCTGCGAGGAAGGTGAAATTTCCGTGAGATTTCAATTTTTTTCTTCAAGAACTGCTTTATAAAGATTATTAAGTCTTTGTAACGAAACAATGAAATGTTATGGGTGCCAGGACTTTTCTCATAGCCTCTACGTTCACGCTGTAAATTGAGGCAACGGATTTATAATTTTACTAGAATGAATGTACTAAAAATTAGTATTTTATGATAATTTTTAAAATTTGTACGTAACGTCACTTACCCGTTACCCTGACGATATTTCATATTTTACATGCAGGTCGTCGTAGAGAGCTCATCGTCAGCTCTGAAGTACGGGGAACTGGAAATCGACCCAGGATCCCCGGTGAACCCTGACCTGCTCTTCGACACGCAGCTGATGCACCTCTACGTCCTGACGGAGAAGAAGGTGTCGAAGGTCAAGGTGCAGGAGTGCTCGGTGTACAAGACTTGTCTGGAGTGCCTGGGCGCCAAGGACCCGTACTGTGGCTGGTGTTCCCTGGAGAACAAGTGCAACCTGCGCAGCGACTGCCAGGACGCCGCAAAGGATCCTTTGTATTGGATCTCCTACAAGAGCGGGAGATGCACGACCATAGCGACGGTCGTGCCGGAGCAACTTCAGCGAACCACTGCCAGGACCCTGGAACTGATGATAGAGAACCTGCCGACCCTGAAGGGCCAGTTCCTGTGTGCCTTCTCCGCCCTCGACAAGACGCTTATCACCAACGCCTCGAGGAAAGCCTATGGCGTTAACTGCACGACCCCTCGGACAGACCTGCTGCCCAGCATCCCACCAGGTCACCACCACTTCATCGCCAAGCTATCCGTCAGGATGACCAACGGGCCCGACCTCGTCGCCACCAACTTCACCTTCTTCGACTGCAACACCTACAGCTCCTGCACGCGATGCGTGTCTTCCGACTTCCCCTGCGACTGGTGCGTCGACGGACATCGCTGCACCCACGACACCGCCGAGAACTGTCGGAACGACATCCTGGTGACTGGCGTGAGCGTGAGTATCAGATGATAAGACACTTACGATGGTCTCTTTGTACATCTTAAACGAGCTTTGCTTCCTTTGCAGAGAATGGGTCCGAGCTACCGCAGCGGACCTGGGTTCTGTCCCACCATCAACGCCACGGACTCGGAGGAGATCCTGGTGTCTTCCGGAATTAAGAAGGTCATCCGAGTGAAGGTGCACATCATCGGAGTAAGTGGCATCCTGGATGAGGGGGAAGGGGTTGAGTTCTTCCGGAAGTGTTTGTTTTCTAAACGACTTCCTCGTTTCAGCAATTCATCGTGCAGACCAGGTTCGTCTGCCAGTTCAACATCGAGGGTCGGGTGACCAGCGTGAACGCCCAGCTGCTCGCGGATACGATTTACTGCGACGAGACCGAGTTCTCCTACACGTCCAGGGCCCCGAACATCACCGTGCCTTTCGCCGTGATCTGGGGAGGGTCCAAGCCCCTGGATAACCCAGACAACATCCACGTGGTGATATACAGGTGCCGGGACATGGCGGACAATTGCGGCATGTGTTTGGCCTTGGCCCAGAAATACGGATGCGGCTGGTGTCAGAGCTCGGCCAGGTGCGAGGTGAGGGACCAGTGCGACCGGGGCATCGACGTCTGGCTGAACAGGAACCGGACCTGTCCTAACCCTGTGATCGAGTCCTTCGAACCGATGGTCGGTCCCTGGGACGGCAAGACCAACGTCACCATTCGCGGCATCAACCTGGGGAAATCGTTCAACGACATTTACAGCGGAATCTCGGTCGCGGGTATGGCCTGCAGTCCCTACCAGGAGCTCTACGTCCGGACCAAGGAGATCGTCTGCATGATCGACGGCCCTGGTGACGGCAGATTTCGCAGCGGACCGGTCATCGTCAACATAGAAGACTACCGAGGTCAGTCGGAGTACAACTTTGAGTTCGTCGACCCCCAGATTACCTCGTTCTCCCCGAAGTACGGCCCCCTGAGCGGCGGCACCATAGTCAAGATCATTGGCAAGTACATGAACGCCGGTAGCAAGATCGAGGCCTTGATCGAGAAGCTGCCCTGCTCGATCATCAGCGCCGAGGCCACCGAGGCACTGTGCATGACCAGCGCCAGTCATCGGAAGCTGAAGAGCAAGCTGACCATGAGCTTCGACGGGGGTAACCGGACTTGCGACGACTACTTCGAGTACGTCGACGACCCGACCATCGAGAGCATCTCAAGCGGGGTCGCCAGCCAGATAAAGGTCCCCAAGGGCATCCCCGTGGGCGGCATCAGAATATCCGTGACCGGGAAGAACCTCGCCTACATACAGAACCCACAGATGTACGTGTACTATGACGAGAAGATGTTCGTGTCCCAGTGCGTCGTCCTCAGCCAGACCAACATGGTGTGCCGGTCGCCCACCATCGAGGTGCCGGAAAACGTCGAGCTGGGCGACGAGAGGCCTCTCCCGCTGGAGTACGGTTTCCGGATGGACAATGTCACCAGCGTGCGGAATCTCTCCCAACACGGGTTCAACCACTTCCTTCTCTATCCGAACCCCGTGTACAAGGTCTTCGACGAGGAGATCAAGTACTACAAGAACGACTACCTCACCATCAATGGCCAACACCTGGACCGCGCCTGCCAGGAGTCCGACGTGGTCGTGCAAATCGGGAACGCGTTTTGCAACGTGACCTCTCTCTCGCGCCAGCAGCTGACTTGTAAACCACCCTTGACCCAACCGCCGGCTTTGGACGCCGAGGGGATGCCGAATCGACAGGAACTTCCCGAAGTCATCGTCATAGTTGGAGGTACTTTGCGGTATTCCATCGGGAAGCTGAGTTACGCCCTGCCGGCCGGGCTTAACGGCCCTCTCTCCAAGCCAGTCCTCATCGGCGTCATCGCTGCCATCGTCGTGCTCGTCCTCGTCTTTATCGCCTTCCTGATCGCCTACAAACGAAAGTCAACCGAGAACAACAGGGTCCTGAAGAACATGCAGGAGCAGATGGACATCCTGGAACTGAGGGTCGCCGCTGAGTGCAAGGAAGCGTTCGCCGAATTGCAGACCGAGATGACTGACCTTACCGGCGACCTCACCAGTGGAGGGATTCCCTTCCTGGACTATCGCACCTACGCCATGGAGATCCTGTTCCCCAACGTGTCGAACCACGTCGTGCTCCAGTGGGACCGACCCGAGCTGGCGCGCAAGGAGAAGGGCCTGCGCCTCTTCGGGCAGCTCATCATGAACAAGACCTTCCTTCTGCTCTTCGTCAGGACCTTGGAGAGCAACCGGTACTTCTCGATGAGGGACCGGGTTAATGTGGCGAGCCTCATCATGGTCACCTTGCAGAGCAAGATGGAATACTGCACCGACATCCTGAAGACCCTTCTCGCGGAGCTCATCGAGAAATGCATGGAAGGGAAGAGCCACCCGAAGCTGCTGCTCAGGCGGTAGGTGTATTTCGACCTTTCTCTTAATTTTATTCTTTGAACTTGGGCTTACCCTTCTTCGTCCTTTTCTTCAGGACGGAAAGCGTCGCCGAGAAGATGCTGTCGGCCTGGTTCACTTTCCTGCTGTACAAGTTCATGCGAGAGTGCGCCGGGGAACCTCTCTACATGCTCTTCCGAGCGATGAAGCAGCAGGTTGACAAGGGGCCCGTCGACGCTATCACCTCGGAGGCCAGGTACTCCCTCTCGGAAGAAAAGCTGATCAGGCAGTCGATAGACTTTAAGCCGATGGTAAGAGTTTCTTACGATCTCCCGAATCGTATCCCACCTCTCGTTGGCTCGACTTTGTCATCTCAACTCTCTTCCGCAGACTGTCTACGTATCGATCTCCCAGCAGAACATCTTCGTTGGCGCCCTGGACCCGAACACGGAGAACGTTCCGGTGAAGGTCCTCGACTGCGACACCATATCTCAAGTCAAGGAGAAGGCTCTCGACACCATCTACAGGTCCACGCCGTACAGCCAGCGACCTAAAAAGGAGGACCTCGATCTTGGTAAGTCATGTATCCCTGGATGTTTCTTTTTTTTTTGGAAATTATGGGTGGGTTAGAATTATTTAGAGGAAGGGAAGTTGCATCAACGGTCGGTTTATCTTTCAGAATGGCGAACCGGAGCCTCCGGAAGACTGATCCTCTACGACGAGGACTCGACCACCAAGATGGAGGGTGAATGGAAGAAGAGGAACACCCTGAATCACTACAGGGTACCCGATGGTGCCTCTCTCAGCCTCGTGTCGAAGCAGTCCTCCATCTACAACTTGTCGATCCTTTCCGAGAAGACCGACAAGTCGCACAAGTACGAGACCTTGAATTTGAGCAAGTATAGCTCGGCGAGTCCTCCCTTATCGCGCGCCACGTCGCCCTTGAACCACGACCACGACGGCGGGGTGAAGTGCTGGCACCTGGTCAAGCAACACGACACCGACTCGAAGAAAGAGGGCGAGCGAGGCAACAAGATGGTCTCCGAGATCTACCTGACGAGGTTACTGGCCACCAAGGGCACGCTGCAGAAGTTCGTCGACGACCTCTTCGAGACGATTTTCAGCACGGCCCACAGAGGCTCGGCGTTGCCCCTAGCTATTAAGTACATGTTCGACTTCCTGGACGACCAGGCGCTTCATCACGGCATATCGGACCCCGAGGTGGTCCACACGTGGAAGAGCAACTCCCTTCCCCTGAGGTTTTGGGTGAACCTTATCAAGAACCCGAACTTCGTCTTCGATGTGCACAAGTCCAACATCGTGGACGCGTGCTTCTCCGTCGTGGCGCAGACCTTCATGGATAGCTGCTCCACGTCGGATCACAGACTGGGTAAGACGCCCTCCTTCATCGAGCACGTCCCCCTGGAATTCCAAACTAATTATATTACGCCTCCGGCATCCCTATCCGTTCTCAGGCAAGGACTCTCCGAGTTCGAAGCTGCTCTACGCAAAGGACATTCCAGTGTACAAAGAGTGGGTGGAGCGGTACTACTCGGACATCAAGATCATGCCCGCCATCTCCGATCAGGACATGAACGCCATGCTTGCAGAGGAGTCTAGGGTAAGGCTCTTCTTCCTTGGAGGATGTAGTTAATGGTCTTGGCTGATACTAATCAGGCTAGAATAGATTGAACCGGATTCATTGTTTCTCATAGACGTGACTTCATTTTGGTCATCCCTCATCTGATTAGATTGAGCTGTATCACGTGGCCGTAGTTGTTTATCTCTAACTTTTAACGACTTTATTGTCAATGCAGCGTGCAACGATTCCATTTTTTTTTCCATGTTTAGCTGCACGCGGCGGAGTTCAACCCGAATTCGGCGCTGTACGAGCTGTACACATACGCGGGCAAGTACAACGAGCAGCTGATAGTGACGCTCGACGAGGACGAGTTCTCGAGGAAGCAGCGGCTGGCGTACAAGTTGGAGCAGGTTCACAACATCATGGCGGCGGACGCCAATCCCTGATGCTTCCTGAACTCTAAGCATCCGACTAAACCTTCCCGTCAAGAGTTGCCCTGCTGAGTGTCCCTGTGTTTCCTCAGCGGACGAATCGCCGAGCGTACCGGCCTAGAACGGCTCGTGCATCGAATCGGGTATCGAGTCGGATATCGAGTCGGGTATCGAGTCGGGTATCGAGTCGAGTATCGAGCGTCGGGAGAGCGAGGAGCGTCGCCTGGCCGCAGCTTCGGTTTTCCGCAGTTGCTTCTAAGAATGGCCGCCGGAGGAGCCACTAGCGGCCCGAAAAACTGCACGGCTGCCCCGGGCGACCGGTAACGACTAAATAAACGATTAAATAAATCACTAAGTATATAAATAAATGAATAATTAAACTAAGCAATCGAGCGGATCGAAGGGATATACGTGCCGGGTGGACGTTCGAAAGCCATTCGATGACCCGCGCTCGACGGAGTCTCCTCGAGGGCCGCTGGCTGGCAGGTGTGTGTTAACATCGGGAATCATCACACTCACTACGTAATCTGTAAATACGAAAGGAAACCAAAACCACGATTTATTATAATATAATATTAAATAACGACGCGCCTCTCACACCCCAGCGGCGGGCGCCGTTGTGCAACGCCTCCAAGCGTGAGAGGAGGGAGAGCAAGGGAGAGAGCGCCTGTGTGCACGAAAGAGAGGGAGAGAGAGAGAGAGAGAGAGAGAGAGAGAGAGAGAGATTTGAAATTCGGCGAGATCGCGAGCGAGAGCACGGGCGTGCATTTAAAGGTAATACATAACTTCGAATCAATTACTCGATTAACGATGTTGTACATGTGTAAACGGCCGAGAACACGAGCGCCACCGCGGCGGCCATTTTAACGAAGAAACATTTCCATCCACCGCTACTATAGCCGATCCCCTTCGGGGCTACGAGAGAGAGAGAGAGCGAGTGTGCGGAAGAATGCGTGAGGAAGCGAACGTGGGTGGAAAGAGAGAGTGAGAGAGAGTTGCGAGAGAAAGGAAGCGAGAGCCTGAGAGAACGAGTGCGAGAGAGAGAGAGTCGAGTTTTACGAGTTCTAAGGATTAACATTAACGGTAATTAATTACTTGATATGGGTATATATTATATACACGATGGATGGTGTAACGTCTCGTATGTATATTGCGTGTACATATATATATATTGTCGACGCGTCGCACCGTACGTGTACGTATGTATGTGCACACGCATTACGCGTGGACGCATTTATATGTATGTATATACACGTATAAAACGAAAGAAGAAAAAAAACAGATTCGCGCAATGGAACAGACTGTGTATTAGCTAGTAGGTATTACTCTATGGACTATGGCCCCGTGCGCGTGCGCGCGCGCGCGGCGGCCAGCTCGATGTGACGGTTGTGTTGAGTGTGCGTGCTTCCCTGCCCCCAGCCCCCGCCCCCCTTCCCGCGTGCTCGCGTGCACCCGCGCCTAATTGAACCTGCCACGGTTTTTTCTAGCACTTTTTCCGCGCGTTTTCGCTAGGCCACCCGAGCCGCTCCGGGGGCACTCGCCCCCGTGGGAGGCCCCCGTCGAGGCTCGGCGAGCCGCCACTCGGACGAGGGCCTTCGGTGAGTGCCGACGACGCCAGCGCGCGCGCGGCCCGGCTCGGTACCGTGGCCGACCAATGACGCGCCGGCCGGCGCGGGAACCGACCAATCCCCTTTTGGGATTTTCCAAGATGGCGGCGGGCGCGAGGGCGCGCGAGCCTACCCCGGACTCGTCCCACTACTCCTTCCGCCCGCCTCCTCTGTACCCATCATCTCTCATATGCTTCAACGCCTCCGTCGTCATGTTGTTGTCACTCTTAATTATTGTAATATATAAATAATGATCACTGTTGAGTATTGTCTGATTGTAATACATTGATATTGAATTGATATGAATTGATAATCATTGATCGACGTAACATTACTCCGTGGGTGTAGTCGTGTAGTCTGCGAGCGTGTGAGAGTAGTGATGGGCGTCGAGACGCTTCGGATCGCTTCGAATGTTCGGGTACGAGTCCGAGTCACCTCGGGTACCGTTCGAATCGAGGAAGTCGCGAATGGTCCTCGATCGACTCCGATTTCCCCGCACGTGGATAACTCTCTTATCTACATATCCGATTGTATGGAGGTACAGACGATAAACGTTCATTGATTTTCGACGACTCGCGACATCTTTCTTGGAATGTCGAACCGATGGAAATTGAGGGACGCGCTCGATATCACGCGTTGGCGTCGCGTTCGAGTTTATGTTAAAATTCGTTGACTTTTGGCGATTTCGAGATTTCGAGCGATATGCGAAGCGGCTCGGGTATTTAAATCTATTGTTTGGAAACCCAAGTCAGACTCAAATGCTCATCACTACGTGTGAGGCGACGGGGGCGACCCTTCCGACAAGGTTCGACTTTTTCGGATTTGGAATTGAGGATGGTTGTTAAGTTGCACCGAACTCGCGGCGCGGAACCTCGACGGAAGAGCCGGCTCTATGGGCTGGATTCGTAGTCGCTTTTTGGAAAAAAGATCTCTCTCGGTGTGCGTCGAAGGTCGGCGTCGTTTGTCCACGGAGGAGCTAATCACCAAGAGTGCCACACTAGAGGCCTGATTTGGGATTAGTTGGCCTATCGCTTACGTCACTCGATGGCATCGGCTTATCCTTGGCAATTCATTGATAACTAATCAGGGACATCCCTGAGTCTTTCTCATGCTTCCTTGTATCCGAGGATCGACTACGAACTCAGTCTTGGCAATCGTTCCCTAATTAACGTTGACGTGAGAAGTGCTTATCACATATATGACGCACTTTGACTTGCCTATTTGAAGTTAAAGTTGAATCGAGGTCAATTCGTCGAATAGTTCTCGTCCAGATAACTGGCAGAATCACCAAACTGATCCAGAACGTTATCATAAATCTAAACGCTTTCTTGGGAGCTTCAGATGGGAAAATCAAAGTCCGTGGATGTGTTTCATCGGGGTATCGAAATTTTCCCTGATCAGAGTTCACTTTTTTTTTTTTCCTACCAATTTACGTTCCCTGAAAGTCGAAGGTGCTCCCAGGGAAGGAAATTGCACTTCTCGCGTTTAATTGAAATTCGGGAAGGACGAAGTCGCAGGGCGAATCGGGGTGAATGCTCGACTGGATGTCCCGTGCGTCAATTCGATGTGCAATCGCCCGTACGGAGAAAGTATTTATTGCTCAAAAAAGTAATCGAAAGCTTATGGGAGGACGGGAGAGATTCGGATAGGCACGGAGAAGATAGGCAGGTGGATTCAGGGGAGGCTCTGATAGGACGATTTCAAAATACGACGAATTTTCGGAGTTCTTTCGGGGAATCGACTCTCGCGATGCAGCGACGCAAGAAAGACGAGAATCCTTAGCTATTATATTAACCTATCTATTTTTTATCGAGTGACAGGCGTTATCTTTCATTTGATAAATCGCTACACTTTTAATATGTATATTTGCTATATTTTCCTTTCGTATCGCAACCTACATCACAGGTAATCGAAGCGAAGAATGATTCGATTAGGATGTAACGATGCCGAAGCTCGGCGAGACCAAGTATATACATTGCAATTAGACATGTACGTTCCATGCCCTGCTAGACATTTTCTATACAGATCAAGGTAAGCGAGGCTGTTGAGAAAACGTTTTAGGCAGATATTTACTCGGCGGTTAGTGAGTTCGGGGTGAGACCACTAAGGATCCAGTGAATTTGCGCATAATATGCTCGACGAGACAGCTCGGCTTAACATTTCTTGACTTGTAAATGAGAATCTTCCGCAGGACGGTCTCCCGAGGCTTCTGCAACACTTACATTCGGTCACTGTGTTGCCATATTATTTTTTTGAAACTCATGTGTTGCATCACAGACAAAGCGAATAATGGCATATTGTATATAATGTGTATAATGTCTTGTCAATTGATTATTTTATTCTTATTAAAAGATTCCTATGTAAAACTGGAAATGTCGGAAATATTACTGTGGATGATTTAAGAGTCTGGTACGTCGTTTCGTGTCTATTTCTTTTCTTTTCTTTTTTGTCGTCTACACGTGCACTCGGGTCGACAGGTGTATACAGACATTCGTGAATTTCTTGTCTTGACTTGCTCGTCATTCTGAGGTGTCCGAAACGCATTTGGAGCGCCCTAAGTAAAGAAAAAGAGAGAACGTTGTATACGGCTTTTGTATAAACTATATCGAATATGGTTTATATACTTCATGTAATATCCGATATGCAGTTTATAAATAATCCGTGTTTGAATTTTTTACTTGGGCTTTTCATTTCGACATCGACTCGCAGCTCTGACGGAATCATGTTTCTGTTTCTTTTTTGTTTTTTTTTTAGCCGTATAATTTCTAGGAGCAAGAATCGATAGCCGGCTTGCCGATCATTTTTGGCATACATTCGTTACCGAGGTGCTCGGCTTACATCTTCGAATATTTTCTGAGGAAAATGAGATTTTTTCCTCACTTGGAAAAAGAGAGCAAGGTAGAAACAACACGGTAGAGAAATGCGAATATATAGACATCTGGAATTCCCAGACAGATCTTTTCGTTTGCCATGTACATTATTGGACGGACACGTTTATCTTGTGAAAAAAATGAATATTATTTGCTCGTGGATGACTAAAACGATCGAATACCCTAACTCTAAAGTAAACCCGACTGAAGTGGTTGAGAATTGGCAGCGTATTCGATACTTTGCATATCATGGATAAATTGAAATACAATTACGGTGTCTTACCTAAGCATTCTTAAATCAGGCTGGTTCCAAGCCGAATATATATTTACCTTTTGGGCCTTTCAAAATCTATTTTGAATAGCAGAAAACGTAATCTAATTTTTATCATCCTTCAGAAGTCCACCATATGATCGTCAGCTGATCTCGAACGAATTGAAAGAAAATTGCGCAGAGAACAGGACCAAGCAGCGATGAGTACGATTAAACGATAGAAATTGTTGAAAACTCGACGATTCTTGCTCGAGTGCGCATCCGACACGATAACGTTACGTTCACGGATGTCATGTTCCTTTCCGATCTTAACGATTGAATGATAGTATCAATGTCGGTTCGCGGCCGATCTAGCCACGTTATTTTGTACTTGTTTTTTATCTCATATAAATATAAGTACTGCGTTTTAAGTTATCCGACCTTTTATTTTTGTATAAATGTGTGATCGATATTACGGATAGTGTAATAATTTTGTATGTTTATTGAACCAAAAATAAATATTATTGATAATTAATCCGGGAATGGTCGGTTAATTAGCTTTCTGGAACGGTACGTAAAGGGGACCTCACCTCAGGGTCTAAATCCTCAGGTGAGCCCTCGCGTTTTTGGCCTCGGTCTTCCTTGTGAAGGCTCCGAGGACCCAAGGTACTTAACACTACTGGCAAGAGAAATAGTCCATGCCATAAACCGAATACTACAACTAGGACGAATATTTTGAAGAAGGCACGAAATACGTAGGCTTGCGAAAAAGACAGCAATGATAGCGCCAGCAACGTGGAACCAGCTCCAAAAATGACTGCCGCTCCGATGTGTCTTACTGCCACCAATGTCCTTGTCTGACGGTCTCGTTTTCCGTCATGTGACGAGGTATTTAGGAAAGCATGGGCTACGTGAGCCGCGTAGTCCACGCTTAATCCAATGGCCAGCTCTAGACCTGGGTAGAAACACGAAGAAAACATTACTTTTTGACAGTTAATTGGCAGAAGTAGCAGCGAAGGAGGAGTAAACCTACCGATGCAGGATGCAATGTCAATGGTCAGTCCCCAGTAGTACATGAAACCGCAAACGTCGAGAAGCGTTAACAAGACACAGAGGAGTATCCAGAAACACGTTTGCGGTTCGGCAATGAGAATAGCTGTTGTTCCCATTACACATATCAGTGCCAAAACGAGATTGCGTGACACCTCGCGAGAGATTACTTTGTCCGTCACCCAAGTAGCAAAGGCCTTGGCCCAAACCGTAACGAATCCTTCAATTCCGACGTTGGCCACTACTTGTTTCACTTCGTCCATTGCTGGAATCCATTCGTGGGGACCGCTGAACATGTAGAACTTGAAGTCTATACTAGCAATTAGGATTTTTGGCGCTCCTTTACCGCAAGTCAACTTCCTGTCGAACAGGAAATTTCTTTGATACTTGCCGCCATCTCGACTGAAGAGAAATCTTGACAAATAATTGCCGAAGTCCTCTTCGGAGAGATTTTTCGACTTCGCGTCTGAAATGTGGTAGTAAAACCAAATCACAATATTAAGAAGTACATACATATAGTGGAGGTAACTTTATATTACCTTTATTGTAATAAGTCTTGACAAATTTAACAAAATCTAGAGGCCATGGCTCCACTGTTTGTACAAAGGACAGATTTGCCAGGGTCTCCGTAAGAGTAACTATTCGTGGGAGTTCGAACACGTAATCTATGTCTCCCATAACTACGAATCCGACTTGCCCCAACTTAGGATAGTGTAGATTACGCTGGTGAATGTAGTTACTCAGATAGGTATCGTTTGGAAGAAACCAATCAGGATCGAACCATTGTTCCAGATTCAACGAGCCCATGACTCCGAAGGATGCAATGCCAGCTGTCATTAACAGAATTATGATTTTTCCTGGCAGTGTTAAAACTACCTTTGAGTAAATGCAATTCATTATCTTCCATGAGAATTGTCGGTTTTCGTTGATCGCTGTTGGCTCGAAATTACGATGCACTATACAAGGCAATATGCCGTTTTGTTTGGCTTCGATGCGTTTTGCATCTAGGGTGAAAAAACCAACGAAGAAGGTGAGCTGCAGTAGAAAGGTGACGAAAACACCCATCGCTGCGTAAATGCAAAATGATTCCAAGGATGGTAAGATCTGGGCAATTGAAAGAAATATGTGAATTTCTGAATAAATTTTTCATAGGCGTAGAACACATACCGTAGATGCACCGATGATGAAGGCGACGACGTCTGTCAAGGACGTGATTGAAATTGCAGTGCCAGCGTGGCTCAACATCAGGCCAACCCTTTCAGGTAATGGCTTGTTAATGTTACACTTATTGGACAGAACCTGTTTCCAGGAAGCCATCACAACGAACATGTCATCGATTCCTAAGCTCATTAGCATAAACGGCAGTGATGTGTGAACTGGTCCATAAGGCACTCCGATGAGAGAACATACACCTACAGCGATGATAAATGCACCTCCGATGCACAGGAGACCAGCAGTGGTCAGCCAAAACTATTTAATTGAATATTTATTATCTTCATGCATAACAGTTTTATTGTTATGTATTTTATATGCAGCTGCTTACTCGCCATTCCACCCAGTTAAAGTCAGATAAAATCACTTGTACGTAAATTGACATCATAGCGGTACCAGCTATTATCTTGTCCATGTCCTGAAACATGGCAGCCGAACTGACATCACCAAAGCTACGTCCAGCTTCATACCATAATGCCCAGTTTCGACCGGAACTATTCCTCAACTTAATGATTTCTGCATTTATTTCTAGTTCGCGGAGGAAAGCTGATTCCCACGCTAAAACGTTCTCCGTTGCCTGTATCCAATTCAATCGTCAGCATTATATAGTGTAGAAAATTATAATTACGATAATCAGAATTCTTAATCCATTAGATCTCTAGAATTTCGACGTTATTAATACCTGAAAAATTATCATTCATAATTAATTGCAAAGTTTAGATGACGTCAAACAATATCTAATCAACTGTTTTATGTTTCACAACCTGTGGCATTATTGTATTTGATTTGGAACTGGTGGACAACTTACTTTACCCAGTCGGCTGTTCCAATATCATTCCCAATTTTATCCATATTCACGGTAGTGAAATTAACGTGAACCATCCACATTGTTTTAACTGCTTTTGCTGATATTATTCTCCCCGATGAATCTCTAGTTATACCTCCTAGGAGCTCTGCAAAGTTTATTGGATGTCCCAACGTGGGGCTAATACTTTGAGAGTTAAATTTCCATATGATATCATTCTTTGTTTGCTGTGCGATGAAGGTGGAATTGTATTCCCAAATATCGAGAATACTTAAGACTAGACAAGCTGATGGAAAACTGTTGACCATTTCGCAGTAGAGATCACTCGGAGCATGAACTGCAGGTTCAAATTTTGTTTCATTCATTCGAGCCGCTGGCTCTTCGTCAAAAAAATCATCACTAAGAGAATTAGCATTGCGTCTTTCACGTCTTGTAATTTCTGTTATCACAGGTACCCTATGTAAAATATACAATATTAATTCTTTAAGCTTTTTATATTTAATAAGAGATGAAATTTACATATAGAAATACATACTTGAAACATATGTCAGTCCAAGAGATTCTTGGTTCGTCTGACGATTGTGTTGCTAATACACGTTTTGTAATCTCGTTCAGCTAAGAATTAATGATGAGTTATATTTGTGTATATAATCATGATTGTTTATAATTCCACATGAGAATGAATCATGCATGAAGCATAAGTGGATGAATTCTTGTTGTATATTATTTAAAAGGAATGTTGCTTCTAACAACGTGTTCAATTTATTTATTACCTCGATGAAAGCATATTTCAGATCTAAAATTACCCAAATTTTATATATTAATCAAGATCTATGCTGCGGTCATGCAATGTGAGTCCTTTTTAAATGTATATACTTCAACTAAAGCCTGTGGTTGCAAAACGTCGTCTCCTGTAAAGATGGCTGTTTGTACTCGTTGTCCTTCCTCAAAATTTTCCATTATCCAATTAGTGTCACGAACAAAATCTGAATCCGGAGGAACCCAAAGTTTCAAAGGGTTCTTCTCTATTCTGAATCGGAAGAGTCCTCCAAGACAGAGTAAAACTATAAGCGAGCTGCTTATCAGCCATTTTTTTGGCTCGCTGGCAATGTGGAAGCCAAGGCTACAATATCATAAAACCCGTAATTACAAATGGAGGTCAGTGAACCGATAGGATAGTCATCCATTTGTCTGTACACTTACAAATAGTAGAATCTCTCCGCCGCATCTGCAATTCGATTTGGTATATTTTTCAGACCCATCCATGGTGAGCGTCTTCTGTGTGCGTTTTCTTGAATTTCCATTCTTCGTCTACTCTACTTTGATGATCATCATATTGGTCAAGGATACCAATGGACCTTTATTCATCTGATAAAAAGAACAGTTTATAACACGTTGCAAAAACTGAACTTATCTGACAAGGTCAACGGTTAATAGCGAATTTTTACGTACTTTATCATTGAACTGAACCCCACATTCAAATCAACAATTCTCACTGCTGGATAGGTCATTATAATTAGAGATTTTTATTGAAAAGATCACTGGACGGGTTGACATAAGTTGATCTCTCAGCAACCTCAACTGACAGCTGGTCGCCATGTGCAACTGCACTCAATAGTCTTGATGGCGTCGCTAGTTGGCGCCACTGGTGGAGATAACGAAAAAACAAAAAGAGGATCACGTACATTGAAAATTGCGTTTTTTATTACGTGTTATTTTTACCACAGTTTGTTTATATTTGAAATTGACATAGTAAAATATCCGTAACTTTAATTAGGGCACGTTTGGGCTAAGACGATCACGCCTATATTGCGTTAATTTATAAAGAATATTCATTTTTATCCTTGATTCAGGAAAAACCAATATGGCGTAACTACCTGTCACGTGATCAGCATTTGAATCGGTTTAAAGTCCTCCAGGTTTATAAAAAAACCGTCAGCATCTATAAATTTATCATTTACTAGCATGCACTGGCTAGCGAGATTTACAAAGCATCGTCGTCGTGAATAAGAAGTTCATTTAATTACAAGTTCATTGCTCTTATCGAATAACTTCACCGAACGTGACCTTGGGTCAGCAGAGTCATCCATACTCTGGATCGATCGATCAGAACGAGTGAAACTGGGTCGGCTGATCTTTAATCGCAGAGCGGACTACTACTTCATATGTTGGACCATACAGGCAAGGTTAAACGAGGTTAATCTACAACTCATTCGCCAAACTGTACGAGCATAGATAGACGCGTGGAACATGTCCTCCGCCTTGATCCAGTTTCACCTCAAGGAAGTTACGCTTCTATAACTCAAACACCTCAATTACTGCAAATCAAATAGAGGTCAAGAATTAAGGATTCCCCCGGCTCGTAGTATTTTTAAATATTATTTTTCACGGGTAATATAACTATAGAGTTATAGGTAACGCATTTATTTACAGTTAACAGTAGCGATAAGAGTTCGTACAAAATGTCTCGATGTTCATGGAAATGTCATGCGAGTCGTCCCACTGGAATAAGGGCATATGCGATCACCTCTTCTTTATGGAATGTCGCATTTCTTTGGTTCACTACCATAACTTGCATTTCTTCGCGGGATTCATCGTGCTTCCTCTTGGGCATTGGTAAGCCTGGCTGAAGTTCTCAGAGTGGGACAAGATACCAAGAACCCTGAGACGAGCAGGTGCATGGCCGTCCTTCTTCGACAGCAGCGACAGGAACTCCGGACGGATGGATTCACACCAAGACTGGAAAACAACGATTCAAGAAGTTATCCAAGAAAATACCCTGATAAAAATCGATGGAAATTTGCATACATTTTTACACACTTCATAATTTAAGTTTCACATAGAAAAATGTTCAGTGGAAGAATTACAAATTAGAAAATGTATAGATACACTTAACATTGCATATTTACCGTATTGGTGCATTTTTACATTGGTAAATTTAGATGGGCATTTTTATCAGTATAGTTAACCCATCGAGTGGAACTTGCAGAAGACACATAGAAAGAAGTTTTCGAAAGAAGTTCGGCCACGAAATAATTTTCAAGTCTCAGTACTCACGTGTGCGAATGCCAAATAGAAGAGCTGGTCTCCATCGAAAGCTTCAAGACCTGGCAGTTTCAATTCGTTTACAGTCTTAGATTTCCTTTTGTAAGCGTCAAAGGATGCCGCCACACCGGCAGAGTCGGCGATGTTTTCTCCCAGGGTGAGCTTGCCGTTTACCTGGAATTGTACAAGACAAATTAATATATATATTTTAGGGCAATCGCTATCATTAACCCTTTGAACACGGAGCCATTTCGACATTTGGGCGAAATTCGTCTGACCATGCAAGCAATATTGGACCAAACGTCGGGCGCCTTTAGGCGCTCTGAGTAGCCAAAGGGTTAATTAGCACCGATTGACTCTGAAGGAATACCGCTAAAGAGAGTTAGGAACAAACCGTGGTGAATTCGTTGATAGCCTCCAGCTCCTTGATGGGGTATTTGTTGAACTGGTCGATGAAGCATTGTGCTCTCTGGTTGTAGTTATTAATCGTCTGCTGAGGCCACCATGGCACTGAGTTGCCGTTCTTGTCAAATTGGCGACCTGTTTATAGAAGTTGATTTTATAGTACAAGGAAATCTTAATAACGATATTCATGTAAAAGGAGGTGGTCGGGAGACTTACCGACATCGTCGAATCCGTGAGAGATTTCGTGTCCGATTATGGCACCCATGCTACCGAAGATAGCGGGTCTGAAATGGAAATGCAATGCAGTTAGAATGTGAAATGTCGATCAATAAACGCGAGAGTAGATTCTTTCGATTAAGAGATTAACTTACGCAGGAAGACTGGGCTCGTAGAAAGGCAGTTGCATGACTCCAATAGGGAAGGCTGAAAAAAAAAGACGAATATTTATAGCTCAGGAAATTTGACGTCGATGTGCGATATATGGTTGTAAACACTCACTTATGCTGTTGGCAATGTGGTAGTAGAAGGCATTGACATCGATGGGTGGAGCGATCCATCTGGAAGATGAAAAGAAACCATTAGCTTAGGTCGTCTCTATTTCATTATATATAACTTAGAAAAATGTCGTCGCTTCATTTAATGAATGTACTAATGTGATTATTAGAGAAATGCACTCACTCTTCTTTGGTGACAGGTTCGATCAGTTTGTGCAGTTTCTTCTGGATACCGAACTGGATGTAATTAAGAGAATTTTCGAAGTACTGGGATCCAACTTGCAGCTACGAAGAATGTGAGGTCTCGTTTTAGATTTCTGGATCGAAGCGATTGATGTTATGCGTATTAAAAATAAATTTAGTATGTACCCCTGCGTAGTATGCATCAACAGACGCGGGATTGCTGTACCAATCGGGGAAGCCAATGAATTCCTTCATGTTGAAAAGCTTCTCCTGAGCTGCTTTCTTGCTGGTAGGGTCCATCCAAGTAGCGTGAGCGATGTGATCCCCGACAGCCTGTTTGATGTCCTGGATCATCTCCTTGGCCTTTGAACGAACAAAAAGAAATAATTAAATACACATAGCAACTTGTTGCTGTCTTCGGTGCAATTTTTAAGGATCTACCTTGGTCTTAGCGTCGCCGGGGTAGTATTGCTTGATGTACTGGTAGGAGACTGCGTGCACCAGCTGATTCTGAGCAACGCACGTGTACCACCTGAAAATGCGAAAGTGTGTAAACGATCGAGCTGTACATATCTAAGTTTATATTATGCGTACATTTTACTTGCGTCATTGTGAATATCTGTTTAAAGAAAAAATGGTACCTCGGAAGTTGCTGGGTAACGCCATTAAGAGCGGTGTTCATTTGCAGAGCATGAGTAGTGGTCTGGCCAGTCGTGAAGCCCAGCATGCTGCTGATGAAACGCCAGTGGATGTAGTTAACTGCAAAAAGAAATTAAATACCTAATTAATAATGGAGACAAATTTCGAGATTATAATTAAGGCGAGGTGGCGGCGAAGACATCAAGAATTTCGATCGCGATTAGAAACAGCAATAAAAATGTAGGATTTTACTGATGGTTCTGGTCGGTGTCTGGTCGAGGATGCTGGCAAGGTGGGAAATGTAATCCGTCTCGAGAACGAGGATCCTTTCGGAGCTGTCCATGGTGACACCACCGGTTACGAACAACTTCTTGATAGTCTCGAGCCAGTCGATCTGCGAATTAATAAACAATGCAATCACACAATATTCTCATAAGCAAAATTGTAAAACTGTAGACGTAGAAATATTTTCAGAAGAAAATCTTCTATTTTTACAGTGCCATCTCTTCTCACCTGGCTGTTCACGGTTGTAGGGTTGCCACTGTTGAACAACTGTTGCAGCTGTCCGATCGTCATCGGGTTGTAGATACGGCTCAAAATTCTCCTTTGCTCATCAAGTGGCGTAATCTAAAATCGTCAGTCTCATGTAAGTTAATTATCGTTTCAGGGTAATCTCAAAGACAACTGACCTGGGCAAGGCTGATCTCGAAGTTCAACACAGCCTGAGCATCGGCGGCAATTGTTTGGGGATTGACAGCTACTCCTTTGCTCTGAGCGAAAACCATTGCAACGTTCTGCAGATATTGCAGATATCCATTAACTTGTGTAGCGTACTGCCAGCGATTGACCAATATGGCACGAGGCAGCGAGAAGGCGGGTTGATCAAGCTGTGGAAAAAAGGCCAGGAAATTATGTTCCCCGCTTCAATGGCATTTTTCGAAATTTGGACAACTCGTCACTTGCCGACATCACGTAGACGTTCGTGTTCTTTATGTCAGGGGAGACGTCAAGGTTGAAGAGAATGTTGCTTCCGATGAGCTTGGCATAGTAATCGCTGATCGGTTGCCAGTCGGTAGGATTAGAGGCAGTTTGTTGTATCTGGTACGGATATTGGAATGGATATTGGTACGGGTTCACAGCGGCACCTCCACCAGAGGCCATTGGCCAACCTCCGAGTTTGTCCACGTGGGCGAGCACAGGGGCGATGCCTCTAGCATTGATTGCCTCTGTTCAAATGAATGGAACAAAAATTATCGAAAATTATATAACACATTCCGAGATGAAGGATTCTCAATTGATGTAAAAATCTTCTACCATGCGTAGGATAAGATGAAACGGGCAGATTGTAAAGTCGAACTTACGGACATCCATGCAGGATCGGTAGATCTGCTTCGCCGCTTTCACTGCTGTGATGTCGGAAGCTGTGGCTGGGCTCTCCAGAATCTCTGCGAGATAATTTAATTTCAGAATCGGTACGTACGAATGATTTGCCTCTTTTGTTTTCGTACGTCGTTAGAAATCTTTAGAATATATTCAAGATAATTACGGCGGACACGTTTGTCCTTGATAGCCCTAAGTTGGGTGAATTGGTTTACGCTGGTTCCAGTTTGGGGAACCGGATGTCTTTGACGCCATCCACCGCAAGCGTACTCGTAGAAGTCATCGCAAGGATCGACCTGAGTGTTCAAACCGCCCACGATGTTGCTACCTGAAATTAAGAAATTTTTTTTATTAAAACACCACCTCAAATTTCGACAGAATTTTCCTGAAAAGAAGGTGCAAATGGAGCCGTATTTCTATGGGTAGGATTATTGTCAGGAGTTAATGTCACGTGTGAAATAATTTCGAGTTAACTAAACTCGTAATTGAATATTGATCAAAAAGCGTGTCTACCTAAGCGGGCATACATTAATTACGCAGTGGCACGAGCAATGCGTATATTTTGCATGTTGAGAGGTATCTCATTGTTGATCGATTAAATAGAGAAACTGGCGAGGCGTGTTATTGTCGTGCTGCCTTTTACACGAACCTCTTGATGTATGCAAATGAATTGTGCCCGATGAATTAAAGGCAAGTCTTGGCCAATCTCACGCGGGAATAATTACGCGAAATAATGTACTCGGTAAAGGCAGCTATTCACTCGCACGCAGGTACTCCTCGGTGAATGATGTAACAATTGCACGCGCTCAATTATTCATAAGTGGCATCGACACTTGTCAGGAATTTTAAGCGTAATTAATACATATCTATAATGCTGATACGTACCTATAATTTCTATTGCTATTTACGATGTACTTAGATTTTCTTTCTACGTTATTAAAAATTGAACGCGTAGCTATTTTCGAGAGTACTTATTTTAATTTCTCATTTTTTCTTGTAGGATCCTTAAGGTGAAATTTGCGGTACCTACCGAGTTCCTGGCAAGCCTTGGATCTGCAGACGTTTTGAGTTACAGCTCTGAGAGCTGGTCGAGAAATATTGCGGTATCCATAGTTGAAATCTAAGTTTGGCTGGTAGGAATTGTCAAAAGTGGAGGCACCGAGCCATGGTTTGTAGGTCTGTTCGGGTTCAGAGAGACCCAAAGCCACAAGGGAGACTCTGGAAATGTGAAAAGAAAGTTATTAACTTTTTCATGTAAAAAATAAATACTATGGGAAGCTACGAGGTATGCGGTTTTCGACGTACAGCAGAAGAAACCTGAACATGGTTTCGGAAATTGCGAAAAAGAAACAGATCCTTCTGGTTCCTCCCTCGCGATGTGTCGCGACTTTCGACGAGACACTCGGCTTAAAGGATCCATGTCGATATCGACATCTTCTTATACCCAAAATGATCTTCTCATCTTCTGCGGGAGGTATCCAAATTGTTTATCAGTCGACAGCTGAGTGTATTTAGTCCGATCGTTTCGTGTATAATTGGGTAATCGTCCGTTTCATTGAGATGGATCCGATAAAACGGTGGAATGACTCTTTCGAGCCGAGACTTTCGCAGGCCGTTGTTATAATTACACATTTTTCTCCACCTTGCAGCTGAGTGTATTTGATCTGATGTTCTTAGAATAGGCAAATTTCGAATTGATGGATTACTTTTGCGTAACGAATACTTGACGGAATCATCTTTCGGCGAAATTTGTCACTACATTTGTTAAGTATACTCTAAGGTCGATCATGAGCCTTGTACCTATTCTGATGTCGAAAACAACCGATCCATGCTAGCCGATTAGAATGTTTGCCCTCTTCGTTAAAAAAATCATCTCTCCAGGAAATTGTAAAATGATTAATGAAAAATTACTTTTTTTCTATGAAAGGGGAAGAGAGAAGGTAAATCATGTCATCGTGATTCAAACGTCTGTTTCTTATTATAGTATATCTATGCTGTGTTTGCATATAAGTTTGATTTGTAAATATAAAGGACTCGTATCTCAGGTTCATTGAACGAATAAGATTTTCACTTCGGGCAAAAGTCTTGTTGAACGGTGATTGATGTCAGGTTCCGTGTGCCACGAGATTCGTTTGCTCGGAGCTTATTTGCTCATTTCGATGTTATATCACTTTTAATGTACCTAATGCAAACTTCCAGGTGAAAATGGATTCCAGGTGATAAGAAAATTACCTTTACTGTGGGATAGTCAGGAAAGAAAGGATAACAAATGTTTCAAATACTTATTATATTCACATTATTTTACAACGAAATTCTTAGGTATCTAAATAAATATAAATATTATTGATTTTCCATAGGCAATCACATTTCAGACATTTCTCAGTGCCGACCATCCGGAAGGCAGAAACGCGACTCGGCGCAAGAATGGCCGGGGTTAAACGAGGTTAACTTTCAATTCAATTTGGTAATTCGTTAATTGCAATCACCGAGCTCTTATAGTTTAATTAATAAATGGAACTAACATTACGGTAGACGGCCGACTCTAGGCATATAACATTTTGTGTAGCAGCTATGTACAATAAAAATGTGTCAACAATATCGTCTAAACTATAAGGTACAATTATCTCTGAAAAATGTTAATTTACAAGTTCATTGTACTGTCATTGAGTAATGATTCTCTGATTTGCTATTTCTGATATTTTTGCTAGTTTCATTTCCACAGGATACACTTTCTTGAGGGATTCATTGGTCGGCCTGTGGGGCATTGGAAGATTTCACCAAAAGATTCTGTATTGGATAAGGTGCCAATTATCCTTAATCGAGATGTGCTATGGGGATCCGTTTTTATGGTGTACAACAATGATTCTGGCCTCACTGCGTCGCACCATGTCTGTAAATTAATTTACTCAATAAAATAAAATGATTTTATATACTTGCTCTATTAGAAGAAATTATTTTTACATTTGCGAAGGAAAGGAAGAACAGCTGTTCGTCGTTGAATTGTTCAAGCCCGGGTAACAGAACACGGTTTCCGGGTTTTCTTTTCGATTTTGCTCGAAAGGCTTCGAAAGCTGCATGAAGACCAGTCGAATCTGCGATGTTCTCCCCCAGCGTTAATTCGCCATTGGCCTAAGTAATTAAAAATAATCCATTGAAACGAGAGAATAACGCAATAAAAAAGGATCTTCCTTGTCAAATGTTTTTACATGAATGTATTTGTTTAGTGATTGCAACTCTTTCACTACGTATCCATTGAATTGATTGATGAAACATCTTGCTTTTTGGTTATAAGATGCAATCGTTTGGTTCGACCACCACTGTACTATATTCCCATTTTTATCGAATCGCCGACCTGTAATAAAGCACATTAGTTAACAATTTAAAGTCACTTGGTAATCTTATTTTTTTTAGTGGACAATTCCTACCAATATCATCGAATCCGTGAGATATTTCGTGGCCGATCACAGCCCCGATGCCGCCATAATTAACCGCACTGTAATTGAAAAGAAAATTGCACGAGTCGTCCCGTTAACATTTCTTTCAATTGCTCGATTAATATTGTATTTTTAGCCGAGATGTACAATTACTCACTCCGGAAGATCAGAGTCGAAGAACGGGATCTGTAAGATTCCAGCTGGCAGAGCTTTAATAATGATTACAGTCTTTAATTAAGATCCGTATCATTGCGAACAATAGTAATACAGTGCCTCACTTACTTATGGAATTTCCGCTGTGGTAATAAAAAGCGTTAACTTCCATGGGAACTCCGATCCATCTGAGGAAACAAGGAACTATGTAACAGAATTCGCTTGCATAACTGTATGGCGCGTGTTATTTTGAAAACACGGAGATCTATCATTTCGCGCGGTAGCATCGCGATAATTAAAGTTAAAATAAAACCGCAATTGTGAATCGTAGGTACATTCTTCGCGATGTCCTTCGACGTGATGATGCATCAAAATGAAACGATCTTTTCCGTGCTTTGTGCCAGGCGTTATTTCCACCGTTATATGAACACTTATGAAAGACGATTAACAAGCAAAAAGGAATAAAAAATGTATAACTCACTGTCTCCTGTGCACGGGTCTCCTGAGAAACTCTAAGGTTTTCTTCCGAGAAAATTTTGCATAGTTCAGGGCATTTTCGAAATAATTCGGCCCCACTGCCAGCTGTACAGAATATTTTCTATTAACGTCTGATAAATTTATATTCGCGGTATATTAAAGAACAAAAATTAGAATGATAAATCCTACATCACTGTACAACGAGTTCATTGCAACTGGACTTCGGTACCAATCAGGATAGCCAATGAAGTCCACGACATTCCTCAATTTTTCCCTGGCCAGCGTTTTCGAGGATCGGTCCATCCAGTCCGACCTTGAAATTTCCGATTCCATTTCCTTTTTGATTTCCGACACCATCTCCCTGGCCTTAGAAGAAAAGAGCCACTTCGAAGTCTTTCAAAGTCTTCCATCTGATTACATTTCTTAATCGAACCTTTTGCCACTTACGTTCGTTTTCGCTTTGTCGGAAAAATAGTTCTTCACAAATTGGTACGACACTGCGTGGACCATCTCGTTCTGTACTACGCATTTTAGCCACCTGGGAATTAAATTCAATTCTGCAATTAAATGTTAATATGTTGCATTTATTTTATTCGGATCAGAGTTCAAGAGAATCTAGCTATTAGCGGTAGAAGAAAAGTAGGTCGCTTATGTAACCCTTAGGACACCATTCATTTAATTAAACCCACTAATTCATAGTTCCGTTCGCCTTGCTTCAGGTATTACTTTCCTATTTGCACTTCCACTTAATGCTAATTTTATGCCAGCAATACTTCACGTTCCATGGAAACAATGAATGACAGCGCACACAATTTTCCACCGATATCCGTGTGGTGTCAAGTTCGTAAAGATAACACGGAAAGGGGCGTAGATCGCTTAACACTTGTCTCTATAATTGTTATCAGATTGTCACTACACTTCTTGTCAAACATTTTTATCTCTCATGAACGAAGAAAACGTCGAATTAAATTGATTTAAAACCCTGTTATTAAGGTGGAGCGAAAGAACAGATCCGCACAGACATTATCGCTTTACAGTTCTTTTTGAATGGCGATACGATAACGAAGTCCTCTTGAAAAATTCGATAGATAACATTTTCTTTTTCTATGATTCGTAACCGCGTTTTTTGAGAGTACTCACCGCGGTTGTTCTTCAGAGATGCCGAGCAATTCTCTTTTGAAGTTGAAGAGCAGCTTGGTCAGTTTTTCGTTGGTGTAAGTCAACATGTGTCTTATGAACCTCCAGTGGACGTAATTCACTGCGACGTGTGGTAATTATTTTTTTATTTTTTAGGAGGAAGCCACAAATTTACGATTATTTACCAATTGTTCTTGCAGGTGTGCGATCGAGTAGAGAAGCAAGATGCAGAAGATACTCCTTCTCGTGAATGACGATCCTTTCCGATTTCTCGATACTGACATTTGTACTTTCGAACGCAGTTCGAATATTGTCCAGCCAGTCAATCTAAAAATATTATTTCGATTATTTTTACACTATTTTTTATTTCTCTTTTTTTTTTCTTATTTTGCATGCCTTTGCAGTCTCGTGTCTTGTAGGCACTCTGTTGTAAGTTTCCTGCCACTGGGAGATGGTGCTCGGGTTGTAAATTCGATCCAGATCCTTTCTTTCCTCGTTTAACGGCATTAACTACAAAGAGATCTTACCTCGTTTTATTATTTATGACTTTTTATTATTACAGTGAATTAAAATTGAAAGGGTCACCTTCGCCAACTCAATTTCAAAATTGATCATGTCCTCCACGTCCTTTGAAATAGTCAATGGCGAAACATCATTCACCTTTGGGTCAGCCAGTGCGAGTGCCACATTTTTAACAAATTTTGCATAGGTTCCTATATGTTTAGTATGTTGTCGTCTATTGATCATCACTGAATGTGGCAAGGTCAGTCCGATTTGGTCTATCTAAAATAGGCAAAAAGTCGTTGTGTAAGTAGTACCCCAATCTTTTTCTATCCTGACAGAAATGTTGAACGCGTTTATTTAAACAGAAAATACCGTTGCAACGTAAACACCAGCGTTTTTTAAGTCGGCAGCAATGTCGATTGTGAACAGAGGGAATTCTACTATCAATTTTGCGTAACTTTGACTGATTTTCTGCCAAGTGAAATTTCTCGAGTCCCAGGCTCGAGGACTTATTGTCATTGGCCAGCCGCCATTTTTCTGGAGCTGCGAAACGAGAGGACCGACTCCTCTTTTTTCAATTTGTTCTATAAAAGTATTAAAAATAAATTTCATTCAGTCAGGGGATGCCTATTATTGCTTACCTGTGTTCATGCAGGCTCGGAACAATTCTTTCGCTTTCCTGACTGCCTGAATTTCGCCAGGCTTGCTGCTCTGCCTTAAAATTGCTAAAATGAGAATATACTGAAATATCTTACATTCGTATGCGCAATATTTTTTTCTTACAGCTGTTTAATAAATACTGGTACCCCACGCACTTAAAATCTGGTTAAATTTTTTCGTGTTCAAAGAAACAAATTGGTTCCAAGCGGTTCCTGCGTGCGGTACAGCATATCTTTTTCTCCATCCTCCGCAGGCGAACTCGTAAAAATCCTCGCAAGGGTCCAAGGTCGGATTCATATTCTGCAGGATCTCATCGGCTGCAAACGTGGAATTTAAAAAACACGTTCGATCTACAAATATTAATCCCTAGAATTAATTTTGGTCACCTGTCTCTCGACAAGCTTTCGTGCCGCAAACTTCGTACTGATTCGAGAGAGTTTGCAGGGATTCTGTGTTTCCGCTTTGCAAGGGCCATCTCAGGCTGTGAACGGTTCTCGGATTCGTTCTATCAAGGGTCCCAGAAACGATGGTCCACGGTGTCCATGGTCTCTCGAAAGTACTTACACGGACGATAATCAAAAGTCCAATAAATGCCCTGGAACCCAGGAATTAAGAAACACCGTTAGGCCCTCAACTACGTTTATCTATTTCTATATAAAAAAAAAAAAATAATAATAGCCAAATCATTAAATTTCGCCAAGAAATTTGGATACACCTTAATTATTAACAAAATCTCTTTTTCATCTGTGTAATTTATTACAAGAACGATTCGACATCAAATACGGATACCAAGTCTTCCGTCAAGGACGCCATATTGGTACCGCTGGGTTCGATAGCCTCCCTCCATTTCACCGATATTTCTAGAGCAAATAAACCTTCTCCAGCCTCGGTAACGTGTACTAAAACGTCTGTAATTCTTCACAAGATATTACAAACTAAATTTTATTATGACACTGTCTAAATTCGCTGTGAAATATGGAAAAGCACGCACAGTCTGAGCCACCGCGCGTTGTTGTCGTTGGTGAACCCCTTCATGGTGCACAGTCGAAAATCCTATGGCAAGGTGCTTTGCAAATCCTCTCAGGAGGATTTTTCTCCGAGACGTCTTCCTCTCTCACGAAGAGTCGATCTTTATCGGCCAGCTGATAGCAGACTGCGGTGCGGCCATTTTGAGGGAATCGCGGAAACCGCGAATGGCGTCCCTCGAGGGGAATCTTACGCGTCTTAAATGAGACGTGTAGAAGCGGAACACGTGTCGAGTTCAGGTTCACGTGAGAGGAAATCGTGTCTCGAGGACGAACTGCGACAAACTCGTTTTCCGTGACGTCAGGAAAAGCGTTCCTAGACTGGAAAATGAGCGCTTCTTAGAGTATAGTCATCCAGCGCAATTGCGTTGATAATAAGTTCCCCACAGGCAAAGAGACAGATCGAACGAGGAAGATCGATTTCTTATCGTTGGCATCGATCAGTGGATATAAAAGATGGAGCTGGACATGTAAATATGTATTCCTAGTTTTAGATATAATTAATCGTTCCGCAGACTATAATACATTGCTTCGTGCTTCGACGACAAGAGGAGGGACTAGATCGTCGCTGGTTGCAGCTTCATCTTCGCAGTTGCAGATTTAATCTTCGAGACTGCATTTATTCCCGCGGTTCATTGATGTCCCCACAGGGCAACCGAAAGCTCGCGCAAAATCGTCATTGTTGGAAAGAGTACCGACGATCCTTAATCGAGCTGTACTGTGCGAGTCGGTTTCTGGTTTATAAAGGGAGGACTTTGGCGTCGCTGATTCACATCGAGTCTGAAATAAAAAATTAACATTTTTTTCACACTTCTTTTTGTACTCGATACTTGGTCCGGTTGATATCTTACGTTTGCAAACGACAGGAAAAATAGCTGGTCGTCTGTGTAGTCTTGTAATCCCGGGAGTCTAAGTTGGTGGATGTGCTTCTTCCTTAAAGTTTCGCGGAAAGCTTCGAAAGCTGCGCGAAGTCCTGCTGCATCGGCTAGGTTCTCATCTAATGTTTTTTCCCCGACAGACTGAGGAAATGAGGAAATTAAGAGATTATGACTTATCCAATAAATATTGAAGCAGTTTACAATTATATGAGACAGAACTTTACCTTCACATTTGAAGCCCCGAGATTATTAACGGAATATCGATTAAACTGGTCAATGAAACATTTTGCTCGGTCCTTGAATGCTTTTTTGGTTTCACTAGACCACTCTTTTATGATCGCGTTATTATCAAACTGGCGCTCTGCAAGAAACGAATTTTTTATACCTATTTATTGTGAATTATTTGTTCGTTTTTGCTGTGGGGAAATGTTTACCAGTGTCGTCGAAACCGTGGAAAACTTTGTGTCCTATGACTGCACCTACGGAACCGTAATTCACAGCGCTGGAAATGTTAATTTTGTATTAGGTTTTTCAGTATAAAATAATGTGGTGAAATGAAATACCAAGTAAAAATTAAACACTAACTCAGGAAGGTCAGTGTTGAAGAATGGCACTTGCAGAACTCCGGCAGGGAAGCCTGGAATAGAAAAATGTATAATCATTGTCATTCATTTTTGGATTAAATAATTCTGAGAAAAGAATTTATTTACGCATGGCATTCTGTGTGTAGTAGTGGTAATCCTCTAACGAGACGGGGCCGACGTTTAACCTGAAACGTAAATTTGGAAATTAATTTGGAGGTATAGAAATAAAAAGATATTATCCTTTAAATTTATTAATAAATTATCTTACTCTGCTTCGTCGACAGGTTGCCGTAGACTTTCAAGTTTCTTTGTCAAAGAGTACTTTCTGAACCGCAGGGTATTCTCAAAGTAGGAAGAGCCGTAATCCAGCTGCAACGAGATGAAAAGGATTTTATTTTACAATTAATTAAAAAATTATTTTCGAGCATAGAAAATATATGATATGTATATATATACACACCCCATTGTAAAACCTCGTGATATCCTTATGGGTCTTTTGATAATCGGAGTAGCCGACAAAGTTTGTCATACTCTGCACCTTTTCTCTTGCAATTGTCTTCGACTCCTCATCCATCCAATCCATTTCACTGATCACATCCTTGGCTTTCGTCTCGACTTTTTTCACAATGTCCAGAGCCTTGAAGTTTTGATTAGATATTATTTTCTTAAATTACCTATTTTTCCTTTAGCTTTATTTCATTCGGCACTGAATAATTGCAGCTGCACTGAAACTTACCTCCGTTATGGCGTTTTCTGGGAAATAATTCCTAATGTACGTGAAAGTGACGGGCTGCAGCAATTCGTCCTGAGTTACGCACTTGAACCACCTGAATTCCGAATATCATTCCTTATTACAGACAGATACAGTTAACAATTAAAAAAATTGGGGTTGAACTTGCCAATCATACCTTGGTTCGCCATCTTGAATGCCGTATATTTCTTTCTTAAGTTCTAAGTCAAGGTTTATCAGCTTTTGTGAGGTGTACGGCAGCAATTCTTCTATCAGCTGCCACTGAAGATAATTTACTGTAAAATAATTCAAGAATATTATCCAAACTTTATTCGCTCCATTTTTTTAACTAATACTTTGATTCATGCTTTTCGAATTATTACCTATCGTTTTAGATGGTGTACTTTCAAGTACACCAGCCAGCCTCTTGAAGTATTTTCTGTCATAAACGACGATTTTTTCAGTTTCCTCGATCTGCACGATGGGTTTGAAAAATTCTCGCACAGTCTCGAGCCAATTTATCTGAAGAAAAAGTGCACTTAATATTCCGCAAATTCATAATTTCATGGTTCAATAATATATGTGCAATTTATTGTAACAATTCTCACATTTTCCACATTAAGTTTGGTTCGATAACCGTCAAATAATTTCTGCAAATCGGTGATGGTCATAAACTGGGAAGTACTTCCTTCTAGTAATTGTTCTTTTTCGGACGTAGTGATCTGTGAACAAAGACCGATTATAAAGAAGTGCTCTTAACAGTAGAAATAAATGAAAAATAAATATGTGCTTACCTGAGCTAATTTAATCTCGAAATCAATTACGTCTTGCACATTCTTATCAAGTTCCTGGGTAGATGGACTTGTATGGAAAGCTTCATTAGCATACAGAAGCACAATATTTTTCAAGTATTGGGTGTAAGCTGCGATTTCTTTTGAATATTTCTCGCGATTAAGCAACATTGGTCGTGGGATGGTGAAAGTGGGATGATTTATCTATGAAAATGGAAAATTCCTACTTAAAAGAGTTTCGAGTGTAATAATACTCATTCAATTAAAACTCTGTTTACCGAGATAACTCTGTTAGTGGAGTGATCCTTGGCAATCGAGACATCCAGGGTGTAAAAAATTGGATGTCCGATAAGACGGGCATAAGCACGATGGATGTCTTGCCAAGTTTCCAAATTTTCGGACCATTGGTACTCGGGTATTGCCATAGGCCATCCTCCATGTTCTTCCACAATTGTTTCTATCGGCTGGATTCCTCTTTTCTCGATTGAATCTGAATATATAGAAAAATCAACTTTGATCGACTGATTTCTTTTCCATGAATATATGGACTTAATCATTTTCTTACCAACATCCATACAGGCACGATAAAGAAGCTTCGTTGCCTTCACAGCTTGAGCTTCTTCCGAATTGCTTCCCTTCAGCAAACCCTCTAAAAAATGAATTATCGTATCAATATGCGCGCGTGCAGTCCTCATAAATTATTTATACCTATTGAGTTACTTACGTCGCATTTCTTCGCTTAGTTTTATATTCAGCGATTCGAACTGATTCCAGAAAGCTTTACTTCCCGGCGCCTCGTAGGCGGAATTCGAATTTCCGCAAGCAAATTCGTAAAAGTCTTCGCAAGGATCTGCCGAACTGTTCAGATTTTTCGTGAATTCCAGGCCTAATAGAGGCGACAGATACTGATTAATCTGCAGTGCTAGATTTTCTGCCAAGTATTAATAAAATTCAGGAAAGTGCATACCTGTCTCAATGCATGCCTGTTTTTCGCACAAGGTGTACACATCAAAAACTCTCGGAAAATCTCCTCCATCGGTGTTATGGTAGGTCCACTCTGGATGGATGTCCACAGGACCTGTTGCTCTTATTGTCCTGGATGCAGGTGAAGGTTTTGAGGTCGCAGGGGCAGGGATGGTTATGATGTCAAAAACATGAGGAAAATCTCCTCCACTTGCATTATGGTAAACCCATTCGGGATGTCTCTCAACAATTTCGCCATATTGCCCAGTTTTGTAGACTGTCTCAGTTTCTGAGTATCCTTGTGTTATGACGGCAGAAAAAATCAGGCCAGTGACGAAGCTGTTACATGCATCAGGAAGAAAAAAGAATGTTCAAAATTTTGTCATAGAGAGAAGGTGAATGTATTTTTTTTTTACTTTGATTCGAGGTACTCACGCGGATAAGAGAGTGTTCTGGGATGACCCCATATTCCTGTGCGATTTCCAGGTCGAATGGAAAATGAAGTTTCGCCAATTTTTCTTGGGAACGGGTCTACTTATAAGTCCATCCAGAGATGTGTATGTGATTTGAGGATTCTCGTGACAACTGAATCTATTTGTTCTGACGTCACGTTTCCTGGGGTTGAAATCTACGGTCTTGCCAAATGACTTTTCGTCTCGATATAAATGATCGCCGCGTTTTCAACACGTGCAGCTCATCAAGTAGCTCCTCTGTAATGACTAGTGAGAGGTTTTGGAAGCACAGCTGATTATATTGATTTTCGAGAATTGTTCCTAAAATTGGCACCCCGAAATAATCAGTCGTTATTCAATGGCACTTGAATTCGTCTCGAACGTGATTGACATTACAGTTTATTGGCCAACGAAACAGACAGGGTTTAATAGTTTATGTTCACGAAGCTAGATTTCGATTCGAGATTTCGGATGAGAATGCATCCTTATTTTTCTGCACTAGCTGCGAATTTCATATCATGTTATATCCAGTACCACATTACATCCAACTTTAAACACTTTACGATCTCGGTGATGATTTAGCATCTGGGACTCTAACAAGCTCTAACAGTCATTAATGCAACGAAAATGACAAAAAAGTGAAAAGCTTGCTGCACGTTTAATTTCATTGGTGGAAAACTTTTTACTTATACTCGATAATCAAATCGTGTGGAAATTAATGGCACGATTTCTAAGAACCGATAAAGATTTATGTACACAGTATGAGTTCCTTCCCGGATTTTGTGATAAGACGTGTTTCGAAGTCAAATACAAGAAGCAGTTGCGGAAGTGATTTAATGGTGACTACTAGACGAACCATGATTTAGTCAGCAAATATTCAGCAGAAAGCTGTCAAGCATATTCTAGTTTAATGATCAAATAAGGGCTAAAAATAGGAAAATGGTTTAATAATTGTCATTTCAACATATTACGTGGAACTGGATTTTTGTTAAGCATTTTAGAGAAGGTATAAAAAATTATCGATATCACAATTTTGAAAGTCATGTTATATCTATCTGGAACCCAACGACATTTATTACAATTTACATTTCTTTGCGATTTATTTACTTGACTTCCCCTTGGCGGAATATTCAAATCTCGCGATAATAAAAGGACGATGGCGAGAAGAAATATTTTACACCCCTGTTCTTGAGTCACCAGGTCTTTGTTTCAATTCCAAATGCATATTTATTAATGCTGATTTAATCATATTTCTTCGGTGCATACTTTTCTATGGAACGGTGTGGACGTATCTCCACGAAGTATAATCGCGTGAATAAATGCAGCGATAAAACGGAAAACCGCCATTGTTAAGTTGCAAAAGGTGTGACATTAAAGTACTGTTCTTTTTTCTGGTTTATTAGCGGCCTCTTTTGATGACAAAAATTGGACGTTGACAATAAGAGGGAAACTAAAAATCACTCGTAAAACTGCATTGACGACTGCACGGTGATACTAAAAACTAATGACTTAGAATAACCTTACTCCAAACCGGTAGATTTAGGTTCGGCACGTTTATTTAGGATTCGCTCTCATTTACGCAGTACATTTATTCTCGGGGTTCATGCGGCTTCCTTTGCGACATTTAAAGGCGTTGCTAAATTCATCCATATCAGAAAGGGTGCCAATCACCCTTGATCTCGATGTGCTGTGTTTCCCTGACTTGACGGTGTACGTAAGATATTCAGGCCTCGCGGAGTCACACATCACCTGTGGAAAAAAATTTAACAAAAAATTATTTAATCGCTCTTTTTACTTGTGTTATATTAGGACTATTGCGAAATGCTGTATTACGTTTGCGTATGACAAAAAGAACAGCTGGTCGTTCGAGATGGATTCGAGGCCAGGTAATTTCTGTTTGTTCGCTTTCTTCTTCAGCGAGGCAGTTTTATACGCTCCATAAGCTGCCCGGATCCCCGCAAAGTCGGCGAAATTCTCTGTCAAAGTTTTCGTACCGTTCACCTGGAAATTTAATGTTTGGGTTAAATATATTGGGGAATGATCATGCGAAGCCATTTGATGGAAGAAATGAGTAGGAAAATTTGCGCACCTTGATCGTGACGTTGAAGGCCTCCAGTTCTTGGATCGGATATCCATCGAATTTCTTTATGAAACATTGTTCCGCAGATTTGTACGCTTTTTTGGCCTGTTCACTCCATGCGGAAATGTTGCCAGCGTTGTCGAGTTCCTCTCCTGCAATTAAATGATTTAATTATATACCTTGATTTTATGGTACCTACTAGTTCGTGCATTTTTATGATGATAGATTGCTTACCAAAGTAAATGAATTCGTAGGACATTTCATGACCGACTAGTGCCCCAAGGGAACCGTAATTAACAGCGCTAAAAATAGTAATATTTAATATTTTTTGCTTTTTATTTTTTTGACAGATTAATAAGTTCTCACTTACTCTGGTTGTTCCGTACTGAAAAATGGTGGCTGGAAGATTCCGGCAGAGATTTCTGAAAAATGTTAATGAAATAAATATTGTTCATTAAGAGTTACTTGTAAAATATATTTTTAATCGCTTACGCAAAGAGTTTGCCAAGGGATTGTAGGATGTGAGTACTCTCGTTGCATCCATATCTGAGTTGTGCTTGTCAATGGGTTTCTTCAGGTCATTCAGATTCTTGAATACGACGAACTTCCTCAGTGCAATTATGTTTTCGAAATAATCATTCGTCACTCGAAACTGCGAAATGTATAAGAATAAGATTGGTATTTTCATGTTATTCAAGTTTCACGAAACTTAGGTCGATTGTTTATTTGCGATTTTTTAAACGTACGCCTTTGTAATAATTCATCACAGCGTTATCATCTTTGACCCATTCCGGATATCCGACGACTTCCTTTCTGTCCCGCAGTTTTCGAAGGGCAGCCTCTTTGGAAAAAATGTCCATCCAGTCCGAGGATATTATTCGAACCTGCAATTTCGTCTCGATTTCCGAAGCCATGCTTTCCACCTGCAGAGAAAATGTTCACTTTATTTTTAAACACCTTAACCGAAATAGTTAAGAAATAAAATACTGACGGCTGATTTGATTCCTTGAGGAACGTATTTTTTCAGGTACGTATTAGACAAAGTATGAATCATTTCATTTTCGCGGACGCACTGGATCCACCTAAAAATTGTACATATAACATTTTATTATAAATATCTGCAAAGCAAAATGTTTCATGCATTTTATTAATCATTAATTATTAACCTAGGGTGTTGTTCAACAACTCCAAACAGGTCTTTCTTCAAGTTCAACTGCAATTGTCTCATCTTCTCGTTGGTGAATGGCAGCATGCGATTCACGAACCTCCAGTGGACATAATTAGCTGTAATTAATAATTTATATAATATTCTGCTCGGTTGTTAAGATTAATTTTTATATTTTATACTTAATACGTACCGACAGTTTGCTCTGACGTATGCTCAAGGACAGTAATAAGTTTCACTAAATATTCCTTTTCAAGTACAAGAACCGAATCTACAGAATTTACATCCGTGCCGAGAAAATAGCTTTGCAGCAGTTCCCGCCAGTTTATCTAAAACGTTAGCGATTAAGTACCGACAAAATACTTGAAATTAATATTCCCATGTTACTCAAATAATGATTTTATTTTTTACCTTAGCAGTGCTCGTCAATGGCAATGCACTGTCCGTGAGTTTTTGCAATTCGTCAATACTCAACAAATTGTTCATTCGATCAACGTCTTTTCTCAGCTCCTCGGGTGATAAAATCTGTTGAGAGAAAAATATCGATAATTCATAGCGATTCTTAAGGGTTTCACTATTACTTCTGATTTATCGCTCTCTTATTTAAATAGCGATAAGACCATTTTTGAATAATTAAATGCGAACAAAATGAAGTCACCTCGGCCAAATCTATCTCGAAGTCGACCATGTCGTGGGCTTCCTTGGCGATCATCTCGTGAGTCGCATCCGAACCTCTGGCTTGAACGAATGCAAGGATAACCTCTTCCATATATTTCCTATAAGCCGCCACGTGAGCATTGAATTCATTTTCATTATCGGTTAAGATGGATCTCGGTAGGGTGAAAGTCGGCTGGTCCAGCTATGGAGGAAGGATTTTTATGTACTATTATTAAAAAAAAAAAAAAAAAAAAACTATTTCAAGTAGGACTCGATAAAGTGAAAATCATTTCCCTACAGTGAGCCTCCTGATGGTTGCATTGTCGATGTCAGGCCTGACACTCAGATCGAAGAGAGCGAACAAATTTGCGTGGAAACCATAATGAGCATCCAGTTGTTGCCACGGAAGCTGTGCTTTTAGAACTTCGGTTTGTCCTTTCGTGACTGCCCAGATTCCGAGTGTGTCGATGTGCTTTTCGATCGGTTTCAGTCCTCTTTTCTCTATACTACCTGTAGAAAAAATTCCAAATTCCCGTAAAAGATCCCCTAGGTGCAGCATTCCATGTCAATAAGCGATAAATGAACGAAATCAAGTACCTAAGTCCATGCAAACTCTGTACAGATGTTTAGCTTCGATGGTCGAAAGAAGTTCGCCTGGTTTCGGTCTCTCTTCCAGTATCTCTGAAAATAAGAACATCTAATTACAACCTTGAATGTCAAATTTGAAGATATAACAGCAGCCAACATTTTTTTGGCAAATCTGTATGAAATAATTTAAACTTGGAATTACTTCTCAACAGGCGATCGTTGTTTCTCCTGGCTTTAACAAATTGATTCCAGCTCTCTTCGTTCAGTGGGATGTGACTATTCTTCAGGGATCCCCCGCAAGAATATTCATAAAAATCGTCGCAGGGATTCACATTTGAATTCAAATTGTTCAATATAGTTTGCGCTGGGGAAAAAATTCAATTAATTTATTAAAACTACATTTCAGGAACAATCGCTTCTAGCTTACGCAGTACAAATTCTGCATACCAGTGTTGCTGCAAACTTCGCTTAAGCAAACTGCGTCAGAGTTACTGGATGGACTCGAATTGTCGGTACTGTACTGCGATTTCAAACTTAACCCTTCCTGGCCGTCCAGAGGAACGAATTC
The DNA here is from genome assembly GCF_000612105.2 of Orussus abietinus. Taxonomy (NCBI): domain Eukaryota; kingdom Metazoa; phylum Arthropoda; class Insecta; order Hymenoptera; family Orussidae; genus Orussus; species Orussus abietinus. The sequence continues at coordinate 1,747,186 of NW_019396017.1, forward strand.
CACTTCTTCCACTAATGGTCCAGAGATTTCATCGTTCACCAAGCTGGAGCCCAGCCATGGTTTGGATGGTTTCTCGATACCGATAGACACCTTTGGAGCATTCCCATAAGATGGGTTTGAGGACTCAGTTTTGGTGCCTTCGTCGTTTTGTACATTTGTTTCGAGCCAAGGTTTATACGGCTTGTCGATGCCAAAAGGGACATCGGGAATATTCCCATAAGACGGTTCTTCGGAACTGGAGGACTCAGTTTTGGTGTCTTCGTCGTTCTGTACATTTGTTTCGAGCCAAGGTTTATACGGCTTGTCTATGCCAAAAGGGACATCGGGAATATTCCCATAAGATAGTTCTTCGGAACTGGAGGACTCAGTTTTGGTGCCTTCGTCGTTCTGTACATTTGTTTCGAGCCAAGGTTTATAAGTCTTATCTATGCCAAAAGGGACATCGGGAATATTCCCATAAGATATTTCTTCGGAACTGGAGGACTCAGTTTTGGTGCCTTCGTCGTTCTGTACATTTGTTTCGAGCCAAGGTTTATACGTCTTATCTATGCCAAAAGGGACATCGGGAATATTCCCATAAGATAGTTCTTCGGAACTGGAGGACTCAGTTTTGGTGCCTTCGTCGTTCTGTACATTTGTTTCGAGCCAAGGTTTATACGTCTTGTCTATGCCAAAAGGGACATCGGGAATATTCCCATAAGATAGTTCTTCGGAACTGGAGGGCTCAATTTTGGTGCCTCCGTCGTTCTGCAGGTTTGTTTCGAGCCAAGGTTTATACGGCTGATTTATACCAAAAGGGACTTCGGGAATATTCCCATAGGACGGTTCTTCGGACCTGGAGGACTTAGTTTTGGTGCCATCATCTTTCTGCACGTTAGTTTCGAGCCACGGTTTATACGGCGTGTTTATTCCAATAGGGACGTCAGGAATATTCCCGTAGGATGGTTCCTCAGACCTCGATTCCCTACGGCCGATGTCATCCGCTTGTAAATTCGAACCCATCCATGGTTTGAATGGCTTTTCTATGCCGAACGGGACTTCTGGAATATTCCCATAAGTCGGCTCTTCGGAAGTCGAGGATACGACAGGACCTGCATCGTTGGAATTGACACTTGCGATCAGCCATGGGTTCGATGGTCTCTCGGTACCCAGATGAGCATGGGGTACATTGGCATAGTCGTATATGGTGGTGTACAGGTTTCCATCGAAACTGTAGGCGACCGTCGGTCCTACCGCACCCAGGAGTCTGAAACGTAGATTTGACGTTAAAATTATTATCCCCTTATTTCAATTACCCAGAAATAATCTGAATGATGTATTACAGGGTAAAAAGTCCAAGCGATGTCAAGGTGGACGCCATGTCAAGTAAGGATCCCATTTCTGTGCCTCTTGACACAACCGAGTGGCAAGGATTGCTCCTCTCCTTCCAGGGACTCTTATATATCGCGACATAGCCATCTTAATGCGAAAGTCAAACACGATCGTACTCGAACAGCTGAGTGTATTTGATTCGAGTCATTTGGCAAAGCTCGATTACGCAAAGCCGCACAATTTATGGTGATTCCTCAGAAATAACTATCCAGGAAACCGCGCTCGAGTTCGGGACGAGCACATGCCAAATCTCGGATACCTTGAGAATCGTGAGTTTTGGGAATAATTAGTTGACTTTTCCCTCTGTGGACGGAAGATATGAAGACGAAAGGTATGAAAAAAAATATGGCGGCCAGATTTCGGCCTCTCGGGTGTACACGCGGTATAGTAGGAATGATTTAAGTAGAAATTTTCTATCAGCGTCAGACCGTCTGGGCGGGAGCGAATCTACTGCGGCGGTTCGCTACCATCTACACAAGAAGAACCATAAGAAGGATCCGAAGAGAGGCATCGGTGGGAGAAGAACGAACGAGATATCCATCTTACTGGTCACTGATGAGATCACGAGATGAGACAATATCCTCATTTGGTACATATTACAGGTCACTGGACTGGGCAAGATCCGTTTTATAGCGCTATAATTCCTCTCAGACAGAACCCTTAACTTTGCGGAATTTAAAAGGAGTACGCAGTGATTTTAAAGGGGAAGAGGCCGAATTTTTGCGCCCAGTAAAAAATCATCAGAAATTAGCCATTTAGAATAAAACGTTCAAGGGACTCTCCGTCGATGATGTCTTCCCGCCACGTAAGAAGGCAAAATCCGACCGAAGAAACCGAAGCACTAGCTTTTAGGGCTCGATTTCCGAACTAGGGCCACGTTGAGAAAGTAGATCACCCTTGGCGGCGATTTGGTCGGACAGCGAGCCATTCGAGCGCAGTGCTCGCGCTCTAATTCCTTTGACATGGGCGCCTCCTCCTCCGGACCTTAGCAAAGTATGGGCCTTAGTAGAGAACGAGTGAGAGCACCTTGTCGCAGCACATGTACTTGAAACATATACACATGTACAACATCAATGCCTAAATTATTCGACTTCCCACCGCGTCGTCGAGACGGGTGGAGTTGCGGAAGGCGCGCTCGATCTGCGAGCAGTCTCGCGTGCTCGAGGCATCGTTCGAGCCCTAAAAAACAAAACCTGAGGAGGGTTGGCGATTGTGTACGATGTTATGAGTCGCAGGGAGGGGCGAACTCGGGGTCTGCGACGTTGAAGTCGTCCAAGCGCAAGTCCCTGGCCTCCCGAGAGGGACGAGCGACAGGCGAAGCTTTTCGTTTTCGTCGAGCAGGCTCGCTGCTCAAAACCAAAAATAGCCAAGAGCCACGGTCTGTACCGTGGGGCTCGCAGTGCCAGAGCTCCTCCGGCCTCGGCAGAAACTTCGTCGGAGCTCTTCGAGCCTCCGAAGAAGTCGCTCCCTCCGAATCTCCTTGTTCGACTCGAACTCGCGCGAACGACCCGGCCGAACGGCGCTCGAATATAAGTACGGGGTACGATTGGTACTAATTCGGTTTAAATACCTATCTCAGTGCCGAGAGTGAGTGCCGTCGACGGAAGTGCCGTTCCGGGAACGAGGTGACGTGCCCTCGGCTCTCGTCTCGTCTAAATAGTGCGTTAAAATCGTTACGAAACGCCGCGCGTGGGCGTCGCTTTGGTCGCTACTCATGTTAACTCGCGAAGGTTGCATCGCGGGGGCGGATCTGCAGCCGAACGCGATGTTAAATTTGTATCGACTAAGGTTCTAAGCTGCGATTGGTACGGAGTGGCCGAGATTTGGGGTGGCGAGCTTCGGGAACTGAGGCCCTAGATGCTGCATCTCTTCAGGGTCCATGGATCCTCTTGGTCGCGCACGTGTTTTATTCCATCTTTTTCGAGGAAGGCAGGATTTATATGCACCTGAAAAGGCATAATTTTTTTGCAACTGAAAAAGGCATGATTTTGGTGCGTCTGAAAAAGGCACGATTTTAGTGCGCCTGAAAATGCCACGATTTTGGTGCGTCTGAAAAAGTGACGATTTTGGCGCACCTGATAAAGGCACGAAATTGTAATCACTACGTGAGTAAATACGGAAGAGTCCAGATTTAGGGACGGGCCTTGAAGAGCGTATCCAAGAGTCTTCTTGATTTAGCTCTAAATACGCTTTCGCTCGCTTCGAGAAAGAGGCGTCCTCGCCGCTTCTTTTCCCAGCTCGAAATAGAGTATTACAATCCTGCTATCCATCACCCTCGTTCCTAAGAAATATTAAAAAATAGAAGGGACTTCAATCTCATTTTTTTTTCTAAATCCCGAAATTAAATTTAAAGTCGTTCTCAAATTTATTAATATTTCTAAGGCGTCAGTGTGCTGCACGTAGCGTCTGGTCTTACTCCGTTGAGTACCGTAGAGGGGCGCACTTGTCATTGCGTATAAATATTCTACCCGAGTGTCGAATTTTTATTTAGCACCGAGTCCATCGGGTCTCGGCACTTTAACCTTCGATTAATTTTATCGGGGCTACCTGGAGCACGCACAGTGTGCGTACAGATATTTTTGTAACTGTTCGTGGGTGCATCAGTCTCGCCGGTGGAAGTGGGACCACTAAACTAATTTAATGCTCATCCGGGTCTCCATTTATCTTTAACTGTTTCCCACTGCTCACGGATGGAAAAAGGGTGTTTTCAATTTTTCTTTTAGACCTTTTAGTATATGCGAACGCACGTACATCCTCGCAGAGGGTTTCTCTCCCTCCGGCTCTCGTGCATACGAGCGTTTTAAAATTGAGCCCAACCTCTCTCGAAACACATTTTGGCAGAGAAAACATGCAAATCCCGACTGGTGAGAATACTTCAGCGGAGCAAAATCTAGCATACGGCCCCACATTTTCGGCTTTGAAATTCAACATTTCAACGCGCGACGTCGCGAATTAGAGAACCGCTCTAGTCGCACATTAAATACAAGAAATGTTCGCGAAAATATTCGAGGTCGCCCCAACTCACGTCACAGCAACGAGGGATGAATTCGTCGAAACGACGTTTCCATCTCCCACGTATGCTGACATGTCAAACTAAACCTGCCTCTCATTCTCGTCCTAAAAATAAATCTTGAATTGAAATCCACTCCCTTAACCACGGAACTACGTCAAGGGATGAATGCACGAAATATTAACTACCATCCCGAATGATTATAATCTCTTCTCCTGGCAGCGGTGAACTTTAGTTTCCGACCTACCGCAACGTTGCTTAGCTACATGCAGATTTTGGCAAAATAGAGAGGTGGAATGTGGAGGCGCCGGGGTAAAATCTCGCGCCATTCTACTCAGCACTTGTTACGAGTGCAAATCTACGAATTTTTAATTAATTATCGAAAAAAGTGCCGAATTAGTCCCTTTTTCAATAAAGGCCTCCGTATCAATCGACAGCGCTGCTCGTCGCAGGTGGCATTTTTTAATCCCTTGCGTTGTGTAAAACAGGTGTGAGGAGAGTCGGTAAGGCAGAGACTCTCTCACGTGAGGGATCCGATTAGAGGGTTGGTGGCGCATGCGCAGGAAGACGCGCCGCGGCGTACCCCTTGCCAGTCGGTGATCGAGGTTCGGAGAGGCTGGTCGCGCGAGTTGCGAGCCTAAGGGAGCATGCCGAACCGCGGCCGTTCGTGACTCCTCGCCGAGGGATACCCCCAGTGCCGCGTGAACGCCCGCAGGAATCATGGCGGACAGTGAGGGTGGCTCCGAGCAGGATGACGTCTCGTTCCTCCGCACGGTGAGTCCGCTTCCGATTCCGGGGGAGAGTCGGAGGTCTTCGGGGGCCTTCGGGGGCCTTCGGGGGCCTCCGCCACCCCCGACCTTGCCCGAGCGCGCGCGTCGTAACTCGTTACTTCTCCCGGAGGTTGACCGAGCCGTGCGTGAATATGGTGTGTATAAAAATTTCGATTAAACCTACATTTTCATTTACAATATTCGAGCAAAACGTTTATAAACCCTGCAACATGTGAAAGTCGAGAAGTTTCGACACGAGTATCCTTCGTATCGAGCTGTGTTTAGACATCCGGGAGTTTTATCAGGGTTTAAATTAAATTTCGGGCGAATTTATTTTACCGCGTATTTGAGGTATGCGTTACTTACAGACCTCGAGTCTGTCTCTGGGGTATTGCGTGATCATTTCTGTCGATTTCCCTAACAGCGACTTTTGTGTACCATGACCTTTTGTAAGGCACATCCATCATGAGGCTAGATAATTATTGGAGACAACCACTGATTACCAGGGAGATCCGATAAACAAGCCGGGCAGAGCGGTATTATTCTCCACACTTTGCATCGACGGTGCATGTGAATATCTCGATTAACACTTGTTTCCATTTTTTTCTGCCTTCGGTGTGTATTTCTCGCATCGTTCCGGACTACCGAATTTGCGGCTAGCCTTCTCCCTTTCTTGGCGGTAATCGCACCGTTAACAGGGTTTTCAGGATTTGCCGGACTGGTGGAAGCACTTTAAAGTTCTCACTCTTTGTGCCCTTGGCCTTATATACGCGAAGCGAGTGTCACTCGATGCGAGGGTACCGAGCTGGCCGCTCTTTCCCTTTTTCCCAATCTTTTTCTCCGAAGGTCCGTTCGCATGTCGCTGGCATATTTTTTTTATAACAGCCCTCGACAACGCGCATCTGCACTATTTATGTAACTGGAGCGTAGTGTATCGATTTTGGTTAAAAATGTAAAATAACAATGCCCGCGGTTGCCCGTAAATTCCCGGCACGGAGAATTTTTAATTTACAGACGACGCGTGCGGGGATTATTGCCATTCGTATTACTAAGATTAGGGATAATTTATTCACTTAAAATGCACATATCGATTCGCCGGGGATTAATGGAATCCCGAGGGCACTGTGAGAGTCCGATAGGAGGAGGGGTTGATTATTTAAATTTACACGAGGTGGAGGGAAAGTCCTTCTTCCGGTCACACTTCCTGTACTGGACGGACATTTAAATGGACTGGTAATTGAGACTTGCAATTCGTCGCGAAGTTGGAGGACGGGAACATCAGTGATTCCTCTTTTCCGCGTTTTCCGGAAACTGATATCCTCGAAATGAGTTCCCCGTTTCGATCGATTCGAGATAAGCATTCCTCTAAGTACACGTACTCGCGTGCTCGCATACATAAAATATATCCGACTTGGCTGCAATCCGTTTGGCGGAACGGCGATCCGAATTGAAACCTCAAGTCCATTGATCGAGGATCTTGTCGATCGACCTCGACTTCGAGTCGATAATCGGAGCACGGCACGTTCCAACTCTTCGTAATCTCGATTGTCTCCAATCCTGAAAGAATGCTCGATGGAAGAATTCTTACGATACCCCTTTATCAAATATTTTCTACCTTCCTACTTACGCAGAGAAAATTTAATTTTCCACTCCTGGTAGTATTAAAAAATCCTTTGATAATTAAATCTCGAATCCATGGGGAGACTAATGGAGGACACCGTAAATAATGGGGACATCTCATCCTATCGTTCGTCCTCTAAGCGCGACTTCATCCGAAGATCTCATTTTACGACCTCACGCCAGTACATGAAATATCCACAAGACTGTGATGGTCGACTCGACGACACTGTTCATAAAGGACATTAAAAAATCCACTGAATTCAGTTTCCCATGGGGTCAGCATCCCTTCCCCTTGGCGTCCTTCTTCTTTTGGTACTTCTTGGCCAGCTGGATGTACTTTTCCTTCTCTTTGTCGGACATCTTGCACCAGATCTTCCCGGCCGCCCGCGCGGCCTCGGTTACCTTTTGGCTCGGTTTTTGGTAATAGTACGTGAGGTAAAACAGGATGAAGGGATTGCCCGACTTGATCTGCTTCTGCTTTCCATTTTTCTTCTCCTGGCAGCGGCACTTCGGCTTTTCCGGCTCCTTCTTTTTCTCGTCCTTGTCGCAGCCCTTGGACGAGGCGGTGAAGAACGCGTCGGTTACTTCGGTCGTTTCCGGGAGGTCCTGTCGCCGATCCTGTTCGAGATTCTGCTGCTCGTTGCGCTCCCTGGACGAGATAATACATCGAGATGCGCTGCACCTCGTTCTAAGTGAAAAGTTTCCCGTTAAGACTGAAAAATCCCTCAAAGGTGACTCGATAATCTATGCTCCTCTACTCGCGTATACTTTACTGGGAAATATTTACTGGAGATGTACCTGCACTCCTGACAGCCGTCCTCGTAGTCACCCATATTCTTTTTTTGTGAAATTTTTGTTTACTTATTACTTGACAATTTGACGTAACCACCAAATGCGAAATATGTCACCGAGAAACAAAGGCCGAAACATAAGAGGTCTGACCGGTGTCAACCTGCCCATTGGTTAGGGGAAAGAGATAGATCGCAACATCGAAATTCATATCGAAGGCGAATAATGCGTTCCCGGGCTTCGGGGTGAGGACCACGTGGTCGGGGTCACGTGATCGGACCGTTACTACCGCGGGACGACGTCGGCCAATCGGAAAGAGGGGCAGGTGCGCGCGCACGCGGCCGTGTAAGCGTCGTCGGGAGCCCGCCATCTTTGAAACAGCGATTTATGAGCGATCACAAACAAACTCATTGGAAAATCACGTAGCCTTTGAAGGGATGGATTTAAAAGGGTGAGTTCCTAATCCTCTCGTCACCGATCGGATCTTTAGAGCGCGGAAATATTGAGTAGCTATTGAAATTCGCGCAAGGACGGAATCGGATCCCTCGCCGCAGATGTGACCTGCGACTCGATTCTCTAGTTCCTACGATCAACTTTCGCATGCGAAATTGACAGTTTCGTATACGACTATCAGATTTTGACAAATGACGTGACCTCGCAACCAGGCAAAACTTTTTCACGCGGATCTACTCGTATGTGAAAGAAAATCCGAATGAACTCTCGAGGAGGAACCCTGCCGATCACGTGACCGGTCGCGCCGCCATCTTGCTTTTCTCGTACGACCGACGGAAGAGGCGGAAACCCCGCGTGTACATATTTTCGGAGAGTTTCTCGCCGAGAGAGGGGAAGGAGGTAAGGGTGGAGGGTAGGAAAGCACGAAGAGGCCATCTCGCAGGCCCGTCAATTTGGAAGAGGGAATTTCGCCGTGCTCGGGCATCGATCGGCCGGGCTTTCTGGAAAACGCTTGCCTTCCCGGAGGACGTCACCGACCACGGGAGACGAACGCAGGCGTGTTCAAGGCCACTCGGCCGGTTAGGGTGGCGTTAATTCACCCGAGGAAGAGATACGTACCCTTGTCCATTGACGTCAGTCGCGCGCGTATGTACGTACATACCTCCGGGCTGAGACGCCGACTCCGAGAGGACCTGCGACTCGTTTTCGCGTCCCTTGGGAATTTATATCGCCGGTTAAACCGGGTCATCCGTATATCTGGCGTAAAGGCGATCTCGCCTAGCTATCCGGCCCCGTATTTAGCGCTCGTCGCGCGAATCCGCCCGCTCGGCGGCGTTCCTTTATCGCGGCATCGTCGAGGGCAATCTGAGCGTGAAAAACAGGGACCCGGCCTTGACCCGACCTGCCGGGAACTAGGAACAGTCCAGAACAGTCCAGAACAGTCCTTGCTCGCTCAGTTGGTGTGCCCTACGCGAGAAATCCTCCCGAGACACGCCCTTTTTTCCCAGATCCCACAGAACGACACGAATGCCTAATTACGTGGGAATAATTACCGAGCGGTGCGACGAAAGGTGGAAACATGGATTTGAAATGTCGCAAGTATTAAGGTGATGTGAAAGCGGCATGAAAAGGTCTGGTTTGCGAAGCTTTTCTCCGAACTGAGGGTACCTAATTGTATCAAACTTGACAATGTGAATATGGATGCTATAAGGAAGGTCCTGACACCCATTAAATGTCATGTTTTTCTTAATTTCTTTATGGATGTTTTCAAGATTTTTTATAAAAAATGAAAATTCTTGAGTTTCAGGACCTACTTTAAGGCCTCCACATTCACGTCGTGGGGTTTGAAACGATTCGTGAACGATCAACCTTTTGGATGCCACTTTCACGTCCCCTTGTACGGATATTTTCCTGTTTTATTTTATTCCCTTTCTATGTCTCCAGGTACTCATATATTGATTTCGAAATGTCGCTGGAGGGAAGGAGTTCTTTGTCAGTGAGCAGGGTCTGGATGGTTATGATGTAATATTTATCATCGAAATTTTCGTCTGACCCTTGACATACACGTTCGGGTACTTATATCAAGGCCTCCACAAAGGCCTCGTTCGGTCGAACGTCGCACGCGGAGCGAGCGGTTTATTGGAGGTGTAAATAGGTTCAGGAAATGTGAAGCGATTTGGAAAATGTCTGCAAATAAGAGCATTCGGAAATTATCCGTTCAACAATATTTCTAGCAACTAGCCACTTTTCTCGCGTCGGTTTGAACACTAGTAATAAGTAAACAGTCAATCGGGGGTTATTGGCTTTACGAAGTTATGCACCCTCGAGAAAATTAATTTTTGAAGACCCTGGAGTATCTGGAGCATACGACCTGTTAAGGGTTAAGGACGTTCCCTTGACCTGGTGACTGGAATTTCCTTGCTGGCTGGCATTCAATGCCTATACAGTCGGACGAATCATTAACTTTTCCGTCTGCGGTGCATCCTGGTAATTGTATTACGATACTCGGAATTACCCGAAAATATCTTCTACTTAATTCTGCGGCTTTCGAAATTTCGATTTAAAAATGAGAAAAATACTCTTTTAGGAAAATCAGCCTAGATGCATCATTTAGGAACTGGACAGATTTTTTTTCCTTTTATTTATTTATTTATTTTTTCCCCCTCCGGTTGCACTCGCTCGGTTGCGTCGTGCGATGCCGAACGAATCGTCGCCGGTGCATTCGCTGCGGTGCATCGATCGGCTGCATTTCCAAGCGCGTTGCAGGAAGTACTGAACATTCCTCGGAAGTCGAGGGTCCCGACGAAAAGTAGGATATGTTTTGCAGCTGCAGCTGCAACCGCGAACGGCTCGTATGCCGGGAAGACCGAAGGAGCAACTCGTTTCCACGTGTCGCGCCGTGCTTGAAAATTCGTGTTGTACCTACGTGTTGACCTGTCCTTTGACTAGCATCAACTATGCGCCTCGATGCATATTTATTAGCCTTGTCCAACGGAGCTCGACGACAATTGCCAATAAAAATCACGTACGCATTTATTTATAGTCAAGAACACATGCGATCGGTAGATAGTGATCGATCTTTAGACATCCGCGGGGACCGAAGAACCTTCCTTAGTTCGCCATTTTCGTCCCTTTTGTTTTTACTTCCATTTTAATTACTATATTAATTACGAATCCGTCTCTCGAATTTACCCACGACTTAATCCACGACACAAGTATATTATTTCCTATCCAGGAAATATTCCCAATGGCGATTTATCAACGCCAGAAAATATTCGGAAATTATTTTCGGACGTCTCGGGATCTCGGAGACTTGAAGGAAATCCTTGATTGATTCGATTCGGCCCATGATAATATTTTTAAGTTTTATTTAAGAAATAGTTTATTTAAGAATTTTTTAGTGCTAGGAAGTGTTTGGAAATTATTTTTGGACGTCTCGCGTCGAGGCTCCCGGAGGCTTCGAGGAAATCCAAGGAAATCTCGCAAATCCTCCGGGAAGACGTTTCCTTCTACACGCACTTTCGCGTTCGTGCATTCTTCAGGACGGCCAAATTGGTTTTGGCACGCGGCAGATCTTTTGCCATTTGGCCCAGATCATATTTTGCCGTTTCGCAAGCCCGCTCAACTGGTAGTACGAGGTCTTGTAATGATCTGTAATCGGTTTCCGTTCAGTTTATTAATCCGCCCTGGGGGTTGGGCAATGGCTAGGAAGGAATCTCTAGCAAAGCATTGTATAATTATCAAAGGGCAATGGAATTAATTAAATTTACAGGAGGACATGGTCTGTCTCTCCTGCACGGCCACGGGGGAGAGGGTCTGCCTGGCAGCCGAGGGATTCGGGAACCGACATTGTTTCCTCGAAAACATCGCCGACAAGGTAACCTCGAATCTTCACCTAGGAATAAAAATGTTCTCCACGAGTAATGAAAAATATATCCTTTTCCAGAATATCCCTCCAGATCTGTCGCAATGCGTGTTCGTAATAGAGCAAGCTCTCTCGGTGAGAGCTCTGCAAGAATTAGTCACAGCTGCCGGGTCGGAGACGGTAATGTATACTTCAATTACGCCAAAGAACGTAGCGGCACCGAGTACAAAGCTTAAATATTTATTAAATGTTATAGTCGGTAGTACCTCGTGTACCCGACTAGGTATCTCACCTCGTACAAGAGTGGGCCATACATACCGCTGCGTCCTGCTTCGTCAGAACCGTGTCATTAAACAAATATGCCCTTTCCATACGTAAATTAATCAGACTCGTCGATACCGCTAGCGTTAAAAAGTTCGCCCCCTTGTTTATATCTCTCTTTTTTCTCTCCACGATTTTCCACGGAAGAACCTCTCCGTGTAAATCGAGAGGTACATTCCAGTCATGTCCGCATGTCTCCTCGTCCAGTATGTCGCATGAGTATCGTCGACGGCGGCCTTCGTATGTCCCTAAACATTTTCTATTACAAATGAGAGATAGACGCCACCGTTAACCCGTAATTTCTCTCATCCTCTTATCCTCGATTTTACCGATTAAGCCATATGTCGTTGTCACTAGTGGGTCACTTACCGCCGTTTCTTTTTTTTTTGCAGCAGCAAGAAAGTTTAGTAAGTACTTTTTTTTATCGAGAATTCCTTTTCGGCGTAATGTATTGTTTAATGTTTATTTCGCTGCTTTATCTGGATTATGCTTATTTATGGATTAACGTTGTTGGGGGGTCCTCCCTGTAACGCACGTCGTCCAGGATTACTGGGCGCTCTGGGAGGGAAACTGGAATTTCTGATTAACGCGCCGATTTATCAGCGAGTGTTTAACAGGGTTTGCTACGAGTAAGAATGCGCTTCGATGATCTTTTCCTGAGTAAGTTGACTAACTCGCTTCCACGCTGTAACTTGCTCGCCGACGTGAAGAAGCGGGCGATTAAAGTCCCTGTGACGTCACAGGCTGAATATAGTGTAAAAATGGTCATGTTTCTCGTGAGGTACTAACAGAGAATTAAATAACTTCAGCCACTTCCTCTGGGGACGAAACATTGACATGTTACACACAGATTTGAGGTTTTCTCATTTGCCACCTCTTAAATACGATATTACCTTCACTGTTACGCTGACACATGAAACAAGGCACTGCATAATCTTAAGTATATGACTCTAAACACGAGATACAGCCACAATATGAAGAATACTAGTCGTTTCAATAAGTTGCACTTTTTAGGGCAAGGGCACCGGATCTGGACACCGAACTCTACTCTACGGCAACGCCATCTTGCTCAGGCATCAGAACAGTGACATGGTGAGTATAAATATCTAACTTCTCTCTCTAGCTTATAAAATATCCCATCTTACATGTAATTACTCCCATTTCCAGTACCTGGCGTGCTTGTCGACGAGTTCATCCAACGATAAGCTGGCCTTCGATGTAGGTCTACAGCAACACTCTCAAGGCTGGTCTCCATTCTTCATCTATGCGTTCTACTAAATTCTCCGTCGACTTTGTTCACGTAACAAATCTTATCATCCACAGGAGAGGCTTGTTGGTGGACAGTACATCCAGCCTCCAAACAGAGATCCGAGGGTGAAAAGGTCCGGGTTGGAGACGACCTCATTCTGGTGTCCGTAGCTACGGAACGATATTTGGTGAATAATTAATTTCCTTATTGTCGTTCCGTCGGAACGTATAATTTCATATTAATTTACCTTAGATCTATTCGTTTATTCGTTATCATTCAGCACACGACCAAGGAAAACGACCTGTCAGTCGTCAACGCATCTTTCCACGTAACCCACTGGTCGGTCCAGCCTTATGGCACAGGAATTAGTAGGATGAAGTACGTAGGATATGTATTTGGTGGCGACGTGTTGAGGTTCTTCCACGGGGGTGACGAGTGCCTCACCATACCATCCACGTGGAGCACGTCCCAGGGACAAAAGTAAGATTTTTGCCCTTCGCTCTCCAGAGCGACGTCCACTAAATTCCACCTTGGCGCAGTCATTGAATCTTTAACGTTACGGTTTGTAGTATAGTTATCTACGAAGGCGGTAGCGTGATGAGCCAGGCGAGATCATTATGGAGGTTGGAGCTGGCTAGAACGAAATGGGCAGGGGGCTTCATCAACTGGCTGCACCCCATGAGGATCAGACACCTCACTACCGGTCGTTACCTGGGCGTCAATGAGAACAATGAGTTGTACCTAGTCGATAGGTAACATCATATCTCATTTCTTATGGCATATGCATTTTTTTTATATTTATTGAAGTGGAACTTTTGCGTCTTAGTGTTAACACAATTTGATAAAACGTTATGGTTAGCGTTAGGGAGTTTAGTCAGCGGGATTTTTTCTAATTTTCACGTCTACAGGAACCAAGCGACCATCGAAACCTCCACTTTCTGGCTACGGCAAGAGAAGGACGATCAAAAGACCATCCTCGAGGACAAGGACCTGGAGGTCATCGGGATGCCGATCATCAAGTACGGTGATTCTACGGTTATAATGCAACATGCCACGACGTGCCTGTGGGTGTCGTACAAGGTGAGAGGGTTCACTTTGTTATGGTGGTGATGGTTCAAGATGAATCTGGTTTATATATTTTTTAATTTATATCCTCAGTCGTACGAGACCAAGAAGAAGGGGGTTGGCAAGGTCGAGGAAAAGCAAGCCGTGTTGCACGAGGAAGGAAAGATGGACGATGGTCTGGATTTTTCTCGCTCCCAAGAGGAGGAGTCCCGAACTGCTCGCGTCATCAGGAAATGCAGCAGTTTGTTCACACAATTCATTACGTGAGTGGTGTTCGACGTGACACGTAAATTTCTCTAGAGTCCACGTTCCGTGTCCGTCTCAATGGCTGTCAGGCGGATGAAAGTCTTGTTAAAGAATTAAATATGTTGTAGAGGCCTAGAAACGCTGCAAATCGACAGGAGGGCGTCGATGTTCTTCCAGAACGTGAACTTGAACGAGATGGTCATGTGTTTGGAGGATCTGATCAATTACTTTGCACAGCCGGAAGACGATATGGGTGAGTAAGTTGGATAAAAGTCAGTCTCCTTTCAGGAGAATGCGGATAATAATCGATGCCTAATCGTGTTTGATTTTTCAATCGGCAGAGCACGAAGAGAAGCAGAACAGATTCCGAGCTTTGCGCAATCGGCAGGATTTGTTCCAAGAGGAGGGTATCTTGAATCTGATTCTGGAAGCCATAGACAAGATCAACGTCATCACCTCCCAAGGGTTCCTGGTAGCATTGTCCGGAGACGAAAGCGGCCAAGCTTGGGACCAAATCTCTGGCTACCTCTACCAACTTCTGGCGGCTATTATTAAGGGGAACCACACGAATTGCGCTCAGTTCGCTAACAGTAATCGTCTCAATTGGCTGTTCAGTCGACTGGGGTCCCAAGCTTCCAGCGAAGGTACCGGAATGTTGGATGTACTTCACTGCGTTCTTATCGACTCGCCCGAAGCTTTAAACATGATGAGGGTAAGCAATATGAAAAGTGGAAAAACCTCTGCTTGGCGATGCTCAACGTTGGTAGAAAAAAAAAAAATGTGAATTACATACCTGATTCTAGGACGAGCACATCAAGGTGATAATCTCACTTCTGGAGAAGCACGGAAGAGACCCGAAAGTGCTGGACGTTTTGTGCTCCCTCTGTGTCGGTAACGGTGTGGCAGTACGCTCCTCTCAGAACAACATCTGCGACTTCTTGTTGCCCGGGAAAAATTTACTGCTGCAAACACAACTAGTGGACCACGTGGCTAGCATCAGGCCGAACATCTTCGTTGGCAGGGTGGAGGGATCGGCCCTGTACCAAAAATGGTACTTTGAGGTGACGGTCGACCACATCGAGCAGACCACTCACATGATGCCGCACCTCAGGATAGGCTGGGCCAACACCGCAGGGTAGGTACCAGTACCAAGGTAGACCTATAAAAATTAGGTAATGAATGTGTTTTTAACACTACTTTGGTTATGTCTCACCAGATACATGCCGTATCCGGGAGGCGGTGAAAAGTGGGGCGGTAATGGAGTAGGCGACGATCTCTACTCGTTCGGATTCGACGGAGCCTACCTGTTGACCGGAGGCAGGAAGACTCAGGTGGTGCAGGATGTCACCGAGCCCTACATCCGCAAAGGAGACGTCATAGGCTGTGCCCTGGATCTGACCATTCCCGTGATAACGTTCACATTCAACGGTGCTCATATAATGGGCTCGTTCCGGAACTTCAACCTCGATGGGATGTTCTTCCCATCGATCAGCTGTTCCTCGAAGCTCTCTTGCCGGTTCCTCCTGGGCGGCGACCACGGCAGATTGAAGTACCAGCCCCCGGACGAGTTCTGCCCGTTGGTGGAGAGTCTCCTACCGCAGCAAATTCTATCTCTAGATCCCTGCTTCTACTTCGGCAACATGAGCAAGGTGGTGCTCGCCGGGCCCTGGCTCGTCGAGGACGACACCGCCTTCGTGCCCGCCCCTGTCGACACCTCGATGGTCAACCTTCCTGCTTACGTAGAACAAATCCGGGACAAGCTCGCGGAGAACATCCACGAGATGTGGGCGATGAACAAGATCGAGGCTGGCTGGATCTACGGGGAGCAGAGGGACGACATGAGGAAGATCCACCCTTGCATCGTGCAATTCGAACGACTTCCACCTGCGGAGAAACGCTACGACACGCAGTTGGCGGTTCAGACCCTGAAGACCATCCTTGCCCTGGGGTACTACATTACCATGGACAAACCACCGTCGCGGATAAAGACCCTGCGACTGCCCAACGAGCCCTTCCTCCAGAGTAGCGGCTACAAACCGGCGCCTCTGGACCTGAGCGCCATCACGCTCACCCCGAAGATGGAGGAGCTCGTCGATCAGCTTGCCGAGAACACTCATAATTTGTGGGCCAAGGAGAGAATCAGCCAGGGCTGGACCTATGGCTTGAACGAGGACTCCGAGATGAGGAGAAGCCCACATTTGGTGCCGTATCCCAAGGTCGACGAAGCCATCAAGAAGGCCAATCGAGACACTGCCAGCGAGACCGTCAGGACGCTGCTGGTCTATGGATACATGCTGGACCCACCTACGGGAGAACAACACGAAGGTTCGTCGTTTTCCAATAATTGGAAAACGTTCCAGTGGTACTGGATTTTCGAAAAATACGCTTGATTACACGTCGAATTCATTCGCAGCGTTATTACTGGAAGCCAGTAGATTACGACAGCTCCAGTTTAGAACGTACCGGGTGGAGAAGCATTATGCCGTCACCAGCGGGAAATGGTACTTCGAGTTCGAGGTCCTGACTGCTGGTCCCATGCGAGTTGGATGGGCTAAGGCGGATTGCATGCCTGGAAGCATGTTGGGCAGCGATGAGAACACCTGGGCTTTTGATGGATACAACGTAAGTCATCGTATCATTTATATAGTCCATATAATTAAACATAGGAGAATTATACCCGTGATAAGGAGCGTAAGGAACCTGTAAGCGTTCTCCAGACAACATCTAGTAGATCGTGCAGGAACGGAAGTTCGATTTCTCTGTTATCAACCAATTGTAAGCCATTAGGCACTTGTGCGGCGCTAAAGACTTATAAGGAAGTAAGGTGGTCTAAATGTCATTTAAAATATTTTATCATAAATGTCAGGTGATCAAAGTACACTGTGGTACCAACGAGTCCTTTGGACACAAATATCAAGTGGGCGACGTAGTCGGTTGTTTCATTGACGTCACAGACGGAACGATCAGTAAGAGCCTTACTTATCCAATGGGCGATTAATAGCGATCGACGGTTTTCTTATCTGGTTTTTGGTCACTACTTGCCTCTGTCACGCTCTATGTTACTCTATGTTGATTTGGTTTTGCATCCTTATCCCGGTGAATGAAAGTCGATTTCATCCAAGTGTAGCTTAGCCTTCTTACCGACGACGAAAGAAATTGGTAAGCGATAACGTCTTTCCCGTTTTGGACGAGAGGGAAGGCTCTATCTATGGCCTCAGCCTCCGTTGAGTCACCAGAGTACGATTTAGGCCAAGACCCGCGCAAAGAAGGAACGTTTTAAATCGTCCCTGTCGATTTATTTTTATAACGGACAAGATTACGCGGAAAGGGTTTTAAAATATATCGTCCCTGGACGAGTGAAACGCATCCTGGTTAAATCCGATCCTAGGACATACTTAAGCTGAACTGGTGAAATTTTATTTTAAAGGAGGAAAAAGTGTACTCAGGCAATGCCGAAACTTTCGGCAAGCAATGGCAGGTTGGAGACGTTGTCGGTGTTTTCCTGGACCTTATTGACCGAACGATTAGTAAGGCGAAATCTTTAAGCGAACGCTTCGGCTGCCATTTCAATTGCTATAATTTTTCTCCTGATGATAGACTACTGGATATCGAGACGTTCATTTTATATTTTATTTAACGCCGCGCCAATCTCGGTCCTGTTCCCTGCATTTACGTAAAGAAGTCGCGGGTCCATTATATCACGGTAATTAATGTCGATTGTAATCCCGGCTTGTCGTGTCACTTTTCATGGAATTTTAAGGGGAGGTCTTTCTTTCGTCAACGAGGAGGAAGAACACGTCAAATATTCTCAATCGAAGGCCTGAGACATTTACGAGTCGTGTCGTCACTCTTGCGCTTAAGCTTACAATTAATATTAAATGAAATAAGGGAACATCACGACAATTCCTTCGACGAAAGAAGTACATTCTTCTTGCTAAGTATATTGCGTGCTTTTCATACACTTGCTGGAGTTTAACCACGCGGAACCAGATGTTCACTGTTAATAATAACGTCACTCGTAGGAAATTAATAATCACTCGATAAGACGGTAGTCTCTTCGGCTCATTCTGGTATCCAGTATTCTAGTCAGCGTTACATTAGCGACAACAGAGCTTTCATTCGCTTCTACTAATTATTAAATCGAAGGGTGACCCTAGCGCTAGTACAATTTGCTGAAAATACGCCTCTCGAGACAAGTGACAGAATTTTTTATAACGCCTTGCTCAGACTACATGGACGACACGTCATCGCATTCAATAGCTTATCAGTCGTGTGAATTATACTACGTGTTTCGCAGTACCTTAATCTAGTCGCTACACCTCGCATTTAATTTTCTCCCAATGTTTGTAAAGCAACTTGACATTTTGCAGACAGGGAATTCATATAAAGTTCGCTGGAAAATCAAATGCAAGTGTCGGACAATTTGTTGCCGATACTCCTCATTGCTTATTGAGTGGCGTACGTTGCCAATAAGAAACATTCGCATAACAATTACGCAGCCGCTGCAATTCTTAACAAATTGCCAATTTTTCTCGAAACCGAGTGGACGGCAATACCCTAAAATTCAGAAAAATAATCCATACACTTATTCCGAAGTACAATGCATAATTACAAAAAAAATCACATACCGGTAAAGATGATAAAAACTTAAGGGACTTATTAAAATCTATATATATGCATAAATTCACAGATAATAGTTTTTCGTCAAGTGAGCTTGTTCCCAACGTGTTGATTAAACATCGGTATTAGTTCCCAAACTTTTTAGTTAGGAGCATGATCAATTTTTCCTCCCTTAGCACGTTTTGATTTCGTGGATACTCTGGACAACAACTTCCAACACCGGCATGCCGATTAATCTACAATACTAAGAGTTCACAATCCATATATGTAATAACTTTGTATACATTTGTTACCTCTTGTGCTCACTGAATGTTTTCTTTCTTTCTATTTGTTCGTACATGACGTTTGCAAAGT
The DNA here is from genome assembly GCF_000612105.2 of Orussus abietinus. Classification (NCBI taxonomy): domain Eukaryota; kingdom Metazoa; phylum Arthropoda; class Insecta; order Hymenoptera; family Orussidae; genus Orussus; species Orussus abietinus. The sequence goes on from NW_019396017.1 coordinate 1,766,418, forward strand.
TTTTGTCCTCTCGAAATGCTGCTTCTAGTCGTCGCTTCGTTAAATGTTTTTGCATCCAGCAAGAGGAACGAAAGCCTGTCTCGAAGAAACATAGCGATTATCGCATTTTGCATTTAATTAATCGTTATAATCGAGTCAGCCCTTCGTTTCTGATTTGCTTCGATAAATTATACCCAGGATGACGTTTTCTTTAACGAGCCCTCTTCCTGGCCAGGTTTTTCCTTGAATGGAGAACTTTTAATGGACGCCCTGGGGGGCGAGACGTCTTTCGCCGACGTGCAGGGCGATTGCTTCGTGCCTGCCTTCACCCTCGGGGTCGGGCAGAAAGCGAAGCTCACCTTCGGGCAGGATGTCAATACCTTGAAGTTCTTCACGACGTGCGGCTTGCAGGAGGGCTACGAGCCATTTTGCGTGTAAGTAACATCTCCGCCGATGTCCGGAATTTTTCTTCCTCCTGGAAAAAGGAGTTTCCATCAGATCAGTTAATCCACGTAATTCCTCGTTCAGGAACATGAACCGACCGGTGACTTTCTGGTACACGAAGGACCAGCCGATTTTCGAGAACACCGACGACATGGCCGACACCCGAATCGACGTGGCTCGCATTCCCGCTGGTTCCGACACTCCACCGTGTTTGAAGATCTCCCACAACACCTTCGAGACGATGGAAAAGGCCAACTGGGAATTTCTCAGGCTCTCCCTCCCCGTGATCTGCCAGTCAGCCTTCATAAACGAGAACGAGAAGACCAGGAGGTGGCAAGAAATCAAGATGAGGCAAAACCGACTCCTGGCGGAACAAGTCGAGCAGGCTCAGCTTACGACACCCTCGGCCAACATCGAACACATCATGAGATCAGGATTCAGTATGAGCGACATCAAGGGTGGGTGATGGCAATTTCTAGTAGCGTGGAACAGATGTCACTATAAATAATAATCTATGTTACGTAATAACCGATATTAAATAATAATCTATATATAAATAATCATATATATTGCGACGTGATTTATTGAAATTTTTAAACAGGCCTGCAGAGGAATTATTCGGAGGACGCCGTGGAAGGTGACGAGATGATGAAGGAATCCCCCTTGCCGACTCAAAGGGGCAAACCTTCGAGACCACCAAGGAAGGGCTCCATTTACGGGTCCAGAGATCGCACCTTGGATCGCGACGCCGGCGAGGGCGACATGAACGGATACGGCGACATGAACGGGGAAGTTAAGGACGACAAGAAGAAAAGGGGACGTTCGCCCTTCCGGTAAGTCTTGCCGAGCGACACCTGCTGTGATCGACGATTTCCGACAATTAACCGTCTCACCTTCTTTCCGTTAGCAAGCTTAGCAAAGAAATGGAAGACGCTCCGTAAGTCTGTTCGCTCTTTATCTCTCTAGACTCTGTACTCGTTTTTGGAGATGTCAATACAGTGGTCTATAGACGTTCTTAGAAATAGTCCCCGTCCCGATCTCGACCAGGACTCGTAGATGGCGCATTTCGGAGGCGGGGGTTCAGAGAAATTAATCTTAGTTGAATTTTTGTAATTAATATCCGTGGGGGAGAGATGAGTCCTGCACGCGAAATGGACGGACTCTATGGCGGCGTCTCCGGAATTGAATTATTTCTTGCAGGTTCTTCTCGAGGAAGGCGAAGTCCCCGGATGCCAAGTCGAAGACCCCGGAACCTGTGGTGCGGTCGGACGTGTCCGATGCCAGCACCAAGTCGAGGCTCACCACACGACCTGCTCAGCTTCGGGTGTCGACAGTATGTAAATAAGATGTAGAGTTACATGTGTGTGTAAACGTAAATATGTATAAATATTTCCCAATTTTTCAGACCGACCTCAGGATGGTGCCTCCCCAGATCCCGGAACGAAACGCCCCGAAAGCCATGTCGGTCCTTACGGGAAGCGGCGTGGAGTCGATCGGGAACGAAATCTTCGATGCGGAGTGTTTGAAGCTAATGAACGAGTACTTCTACGGGGTGCGGATCTTCCCTGGCCAGGATCCGACCCACGTGTACATCGGCTGGGTGACGTCGCAGTACCACTTGCACACAAAGGACTTCAACTTGTCGCGTGTCCGGAAGGCCTCGGTGGTCATCGTGGATGACTACGACAGACCTGTGGACCGGTAAGTCGATGAACCCCTTGATCACTTTTTTATCGTTTTGAACTTCGATTAAAAAATATAAATACTTACCGACACAGAGTCGACAGGCAGAGCTGCTACATGGTACGAGCCGACGAGCTTTATAACGAAGTGACACAGGACGCATCGGGGAAGGGCGCCTCCCAGGGGATGTTCGTGGGCTGTTTCGTGGACACCGCGACAGGGATGATCTCCTTCACTTGCGAGGGAAAAGAGACCAGTCACAAGTTCAAGATGGAGCCGGATACGAAGCTCTTTCCGGCGATCTTCGTCGAGGCCACCAGCAAGGAGATCCTACAGATCGAGCTGGGCAGGACCTCGACGACTCTGCCATTATCAGCGGCGGTTTTGCAGAACTCCGAGCGTCATGTCATTCCCCAGTTCCCACCTAGGTTGAAGGTGCAGTGTCTGAAGCCACACCAGTGGGCCAGAGTGCCCAACCAGTCTCTTCAGGTCCACGCCCTGAAGTTGTCCGACATCAGGGGCTGGTCCATGCTGTGTGAGGACGCCATCTCGATGCTCGCCCTTCACATTCCCGAAGAGGACAGGTGCATCGACATCCTGGAACTCATCGAGATGGACAAGCTGTTGAGGTGATTCTTGGAACATGAATAAAAATGAAATGGACATTCCTTCATACCTTTCTAATTCAAATTGTCTTTGTTTTCCTTTTTTTTTAATTCCCAGCTTCCACGCCCATACATTGACGTTGTACGCAGCTTTGTGTTATCAGTCGAACTACAGAGCAGCACATGCTCTCTGTCTGCACGTGGATCAGAAACAGTTGTTGTATGCGATACGCTCCGAGTACATGTCGGGGCCTCTTCGTCAAGGTTTCTACGACCTGCTGATCGCGTTGCACCTCGAGTCCCACGCCACCACGATGGAGGTTTGCAAGAACGAGTACATTATACCTTTAGGTCAAGAGCTGAAGGACCTATACGAGGACCCTGACATGAGGCACAGCTTGAGGTACCTCGAGACGGAGTCTGTCCGCCCTCAGATGAAGATGACCGACATCAAGTGAGTACCCGCTTTTCCAAACATAGATGTGGCCCCCTTACTAAGCCGGCACGGCATCAAGGTGTCTTCTTTCCAGTGAGAATCAGAATATCGAGAACATAAGGAGCCTATACAGTCCCTTCTTCCCGCTGGACATAGTCCGAGACTACGTGATGATGGCCTTGAACGAGGCTGTCGAGGTCAACCAGGTTCACAACCGGGACCCGATCGGGGGCAGCAATGAGAATCTCTTCTTGTACGTAAATATCGGCAATGGCTGTTTAAATTCGTGGATATACTGTTTCCTCAACGGGTAATGGAGGACGGATTCATCCATTCGCGAGAACAGATGTGCAAATAATTACACACCCACTTTCAGACCGCTGCTAAAACTGGTGGATAGGCTGCTCTTGGTCGGCATGCTGAGGAACGAGGACATCTTCAAGCTGTTGATAATGATCAATCCCGAAACTTGGGACCCCACCTTCGACAAAGGTAAAGTAAAGAACGGCTTTAGTATCTCCGGTGAGGCGTGGAAAAATTTGGGAATAATTATTTGATCCACCGCAGAGGGCAAGGACGAGCACAAGAAAGGACTGCTGCATATGAAAATGGCCGAAGGGGCTAAATTACAGATGTGCTACTTGCTGCATCATTTGAATGACATCCAGCTGAGACATCGAGTCGAATCCATCATCGCCTTCAGCCACGACTTCGTTGGGGATCTGCAGGCAGATCAGCTGCGAAGATACATCGACATCAAGCAATCGGATTTGCCGTCTGCGGTTGCCGCGAAGAAGACCAGGGAATTCAGGTGTCCCCCGCGCGAGCAGATGAACGCGATCTTGAGCTTCAAGAACATAGAGGAGGAAGACCCTGAAAACATTCCCTGCGGGGAGGACCTCATCGAGAAGATGAACGAGTTCCACAGTAACCTGATGTCGTACGTTTCTCTTCACGCTCTGCAGGAAGCAGCCGACGCCGCCAACGACGTTGTGGAGATACAGAAACCCGGAGCTATGAAACGTCTCTTCAACTTCATAAATGCCGTGAAGGAGTTCGAAGAGGAAGCCAAGGCGGAGCCGGAACCTGAAAAGAAAACGCCCGAAGGTCGATACCCTGTTCCCGATAAATTATAATCCTGGTGATAATATTCATAAGGATAGAATAACTGACTTTTTATGTTTATCCTTACAGAGGTGTTCCGCAAGGTGCTGATAGCCAACATCGTGAAGTGGGCGGAGGAGTCTCAGATAGAGACGTCGAAACTCGTAAGAGAGATGTTCAGTCTTCTGGTCCGTCAGTACGACACTGTGGGCGAGTTGATAAGAGCTCTGGAGAAGACGTACGTCACCAATAGCAAGACCAGGGACGACGTCGCCGAGATGTGGATAGGCTTGAGTCAGATCCGCGCGTTGCTGCCCGTACAGATGTCGCAGGAAGAGGAAGAGCTGGTCAGAGAGCGATTGTGGAAGCTGGTCAACAATCATACTTTCTTCCAGCATCCGGATTTGATCCGGGTCCTAAGAATCCACGAAAACGTGATGGCGATCATGATGAACACCTTGGGAAGGAGGGCTCAAGCCCAGTCAGATGCTCAAGTTCAGAGCCAAGTGGCTGAAGGGGAAACGGCTGTAAAAGAGAAAGACACGTCTCATGAGATGGTGGTCGCTTGCTGTCGGTTCCTCTGCTACTTCTGTCGCACTTCCAGGCAAAATCAGAAGGCCATGTTCGACCATTTTGACTTCCTCCTAGAGAACAGCAACATTCTGCTTTCGAGGCCCTCCTTGAGGGGCTCCACGCCGCTGGACGTGGCATACTCCTCGCTGATGGAGAACACCGAATTAGCTTTGGCCTTGAGGGAACATTACCTGGAGAAGATTGCAGTATATCTATCCCGTTGCGGTCTGCAGTCGAATTCGGAACTGGTGGAGAAGGGCTACCCTGATCTAGGCTGGGACCCTGTCGAGGGCGAACGGTACCTCGACTTCCTGAGGTTCTGCGTTTGGGTCAATGGTAAATATTATTAGTAATTTTTTTAAGTGAATCTATACTAACGTATGTAATACTTAACAGGGGAAAGTGTCGAGGAAAACGCAAACCTGGTCATCCGCTTGCTGATCCGTCGACCGGAATGCCTGGGACCAGCTCTGAGGGGCGAAGGCGAGGGCTTGCTGAGAGCCATCATGGAGGCAAACAAAATGTCCGAGAGAATCGCGGATAGGCGTAAAGTAAGTTCAAACCCGCCCTCGGCACTAAGCTGACATTATTACTGACCGATCTGGCAAACTGTAGGCATTCTTTGTAAGTAAGACATCCCCTTGAGTCTCGTGATTAATCGCGCCGCAGAAGATGCGTAGTCTTCGGCCGCTTCGTAGGTTCTGAGATCGTTGATGACTCGGTACTGTGATTAACGGTTTGGAACGTTGGTTAATGGACGATAGACTTTGCCTGTGTGTAGTTTGTTGAATGTGTAGATATCACTTGTCAACTTTCCCAATTTATGTTCAAGAGAGCGACACTCTCCTTCTCTCGTGTCTGACATCGTAGAAATCTCTAACTTCGTCCTTTCGATCGACTAAATTCTTGCACCTTAGATCACTCAGCGTGTGCACGACCCCTGCACTAATTCGGTACCAACTTAGCTTTATAAACAGGTGCACGACGACCCTGAGGGAGCGGCGGGAGTGGTGCAGTTCGAGCATCCCTTGCCGGAGTCCGATGACGACGAAGACTACATCGACACCGGTGCAGCTATCCTGAACTTCTACTGCACGTTGGTCGATTTACTGGGACGCTGTGCGCCGGATTCATCCGTGATCGAGCAAGGTATGGACGCACCTGTACCTGGAGAATAAAAAAGAAAAACGGTAATATCTGTTTAATTAACTTCAAGGAAAAAATGAATCCCTGAGAGCGAGAGCCATTCTTCGGTCCCTGGTGCCTCTTGACGACCTTCAAGGAGTTCTCTCCCTTCGATTCACGTTACTCAACCCAGCCGCGGGAGAGGAGAGGCCGAAGAGCGACATGCCCTCTGGACTGATCCCAGGACACAAGCAGAGCATCGTCTTATTCTTGGAACGCGTTTACGGCATCGAGACCCAGGAGCTGTTCTTCAAGATCCTCGAGGAGGCCTTCCTGCCGGATTTGAGAGCCGCCACGATGTTGGACAGGGTAGGTGCAAGGATGGTATTCAATTATCTGAATACCGTTCGTGAATACCGTACATCCTCGATTCCTAAGACCTCGTCTATGTTCCAGAACGACGGCTACGAGTCGGACATGGCCCTCGCCATGAATCGGTATATCGGAAACAGCATTCTGCCGCTTTTGATCAAGCACTCCAAGTTCTATAACGAGGCGGATAATTATGCAAGCTTGTTGGATGCTACGTTGCATACGGTCTACCGGCTGAGCAAGAATAGGATGCTGACGAAAGGCCAGCGAGAAGCCGTCTCCGACTTCCTCGTGGCGTTGACAAGGTGAGTTGTAGGCGTAGACATTTTCTTGAATTCATTCCTTAATATGTACTCGCATCGTTCCAGCCAAATGCAGCCTAGCATGCTTTTGAAACTCCTGAGGAAGCTGACGGTGGACGTCTCGAAGCTCTCGGAGTACACGACGGTCGCGCTAAGGGTGGGCCTCAAGATCTGTACTCTATTTTCTACCAAGTTTCCTGTATTTTGGGTCTTTTTATACAATCCTTTATTTTGCAGCTACTTACCCTGCATTATGACAGATGTGCCAAGTATTACGGTTCCACTGGCGGACAAGGTGCGTACGGCGCTTCCAGCGACGAAGAGAAACGCCTGACCATGGTCCTCTTCAGCAACATCTTCGACTCGCTATCGAAAATGGATTACGACCCGGAGCTCTTCGGAAAGGCTTTGCCGTGTCTCACGGCCATTGGATGTGCCCTGCCTCCGGATTATTCTCTGTCAAAAAATTATGATGATGAGTGGTATGGAAGCAAGTCGGCGTCTACCCAATCACCTGATGGGCCCTACAATCCTCAGCCTATTAACACTTCAAGGTACTTAAAAAAATTATTAAGAAATATCTTGAACCAGAGATAGATAGACTTAGATGGTTATCTGGCGATATTGTTGGATTTCGACTGACTTCTTTCCTCCTCAACAGCATTGTCCTCAACAACGACTTGAACCAGATAGTCCAAAAATTCTCCGAGCACTATCACGACGCTTGGGCTAACAGGAAGCTGGAAAATGGCTGGACCTATGGCGAACAATGGTCGGATGTAAATAAAACCCATCCGAGATTAAAGCCTTACAACATGTTGAACGATTATGAGAAGGAACGGTACAAGGAACCAGTCAGAGAGAGTCTGAAGGCACTTCTGGCGATTGGTTGGAGCGTTGAACATGCAGAAGTTGACGTACCCTCCACGAATCGCAGCTCAATGAGGCGATCGTCGAAAAGTCAGGTAAACTGTCGATTCTTTTAGCGAATTGTTGTTAATTTTTTTTATTCGACACATTTCTTTTTATTAATACTTGATGAATTAATGAATCTAGGGAGATGCGGCTAACCCGTTCAACTACAATCCGCACCCTGTCGACATGACGAACTTGACGTTAAGTAGAGAGATGCAGAATATGGCTGAACGACTGGCGGATAACGCCCATGACATCTGGGCGAAGAAGAAGAAAGAGGAACTCATCAAGTGCGGTGAGTGAGAAGAGCTGCTGAAGATCACTTTCAGGTCTTTGAATTTTTTTCTAATTTGAATTCCCTCTTCCATCAGGTGGTGGAATTCATCCTCAACTGGTGCCGTATGATCTTCTGACTGACAAGGAGAAGAGAAAAGATCGCGAGCGCTCTCAGGAGTTTCTGAAATATCTGCAGTACCAAGGATACAAACTGCACAAGCCAAATCGCGGAGGCACTGGTGATGGGGAAGTAGCAGGTGCCGGAGCTGCGGTGGAGCTGCGATTCGCCTATTCCTTGCTGGAGAAGCTGATAGCGTATCTGGACAAGGCGACGATCAACATGAGGCTGCTGAAGCCGTCCGACACGTACAGTCGCAGGAACAGCTTCAAGACCTCGACAAGGGACATCAAGTTCTTTAGCAAGGTGGTGCTGCCGTTGATGGAGAAGTACTTCAGCACTCACCGGAACTACTTCATAGCGGTGGCCACGGCGACGAACAACGTCGGCGCCGCGTCCTTGAAGGAGAAGGAGATGGTGGCAGCCCTCTTCTGCAAGCTCGCCAACTTATTGCGATCGAGGCTAGCCGCCTTCGGGGCAGATGTGAGGATTACCGTGCGGTGTCTTCAGGTGCTGGTCAAGGGCATCGACGCGAGGTCCCTGGTGAAGAACTGTCCGGAGTTCATCAGGACCTCCATGCTGACCTTCTTCAACAACACCGCCGATGACCTAGGACACACCATTCTGAATCTGCAGGATGGCAAATACAGTCATCTCAGGGGCACTCACCTGAAGACTTCGACGTCGCTCGCGTACATCAACAGCGTCGTTCTTCCGATACTCACCGCGATGTTCGACCACTTGGCGGCCTGCGAATACGGAAGCGATTTGTTGCGTAAGTAGCGATTACTTTGGTTAAGAATTTTTAACTAGATTAAGGAGGACCTTGGTAAATACCGAAATACTTTGCAGTCGACGAGATCCAGGTAGCCTCATACAAGATGCTGGCTTCGCTCTATACCCTGGGAGTCGATGCCACCCTGCACAACGACAGGAAGTACCTAAAGACGGAGATCGATAGGAACAAGCCGAACCTCGGCTCCTGCCTCGGCGCGTTCTCCAGCTGTTTTCCTGTGGCCTTCTTGGAGCCGCATCTCAACAAGCACAATCAGTTTTCCCTTCTGAACCGCATAGCGGACCACTCGCTGGAGGCGCAGGATATAATGACTCGCATGGAGTCGAGCATGCCGACCCTGGAAACGATCCTGTCCGAAGTGGACCAGTTTGTCGAGTCCGAGAAGACTTACAACGATACACCTTACGTGATAGATGTGATCCTTCCTTTGTTGTGCTCTTACCTCCCCTTCTGGTGGGCCCAGGGTCCCGACAACGTCAATCCTACCGAAGGGACGTACGTCAGCATGGTAACCAGCGACCACATGAACCAGCTGTTGAAGAACGTCCTTAAACTGATCAAAAAGAACATTGGCAATGAGAACGCTCCCTGGATGACTCGCATCGCTGCTTATACCCAGCAAATCATCATTAATTCCTCGGAGGAGTTGCTGAAGGACCCCTTCCTACCCCTGGCCGAGCGCGTCAGGAAGCGAACTGATAACATGTTCCACAAGGAGGAGTCTCTCCGAGGGTTCATCAAGTCGTCCACCGATGACACCTCCCAGATCGAGACGCAGATCCAGGAGGATTGGCAACTGCTCGTTAGGGACATCTACTCCTTCTATCCCTTACTCATCAAGTACGTCGATCTTCAAAGGAACCATTGGCTGAGGAACAACATACCCGAAGCGGAAGACATTTACAATCACGTCGCAGCTATATTCAACACCTGGTCCAAATCGCAGTACTTCTTGCGGGAGGAGCAGAACTTCATCTCCGCTAATGAAATTGATAATATGATCCTTATCATGCCTACTGCCACGAGGAGGCCAGCAACAGTGTCCGATGGTACGGCACCGTCAGGCGGTGGCAAGGTGGGTAGTAATGATATCCCAATAAACTTGAAATTTCTGCAAATAATTACCTATCAGGGCGATCATTTGATTCACTTATTTCTTAAATAGAAAAAGAAAAAACACCGCGACAAGAAGAGGGACAAGGACAAGGAGGTGCAGGCTTCGCTGATGGTGGCCTGTTTGAAGAGGCTGTTACCTGTTGGCTTGAATCTCTTCGCTGGCCGAGAGCAAGAACTGGTCCAGCATTGCAAGGACCGCTTCCTGAAGAAGCTCCCGGAGTACGAGATAGCCGAGTTCGCGAAGACCCAGCTCACACTTCCCGACAAGATCGATCCTGCCGACGAGATGTCCTGGCAGCATTACCTCTACTCGAAGCTTGGTCAGCAGAAAGACGTCGTGGAGCCTGCGAAAACCCAGCAATTAGACGACGTCGTCACCAGGATAACCGCGATGGCCAAAGTACTCTACGGCTTACACATGGTAGGTGGGCTTACGTGATTTTCGGCAACTACTCCCAGCATAGAAACTTGCTACTTAGACCTCAGTAGTGCTCTTCGGTTCTTAGGGGATTTTTCTTCGAATACACTACTGGGCGTAATTTCAACCTCTTATAATTTTATAGAGATTCTGATTAAGTTATGTTTCCGAGTAGATAGATCATCCTCAGCAGCAGAGCAAGAGTAGTTATCGGTCGGTGGTGTCCATCCAACGAAAACGAGCGGTTATAGCGTGTTTCCGACAGACCTCCTTACATTCCTTACCCAGGTACCCTTTTGATTTCTTTCTTTTGCATTTCGTGTACTTTGGTTTCAAATCGATTTTCTCTTTCTGTCTTTTCTTTTTTTTTTCTTTTCTTCTGAATTCTGTTGAGTTCGCCTGACTCTTCTTTTTTCACTGATCGCTCACACGTAGTAGAGAAGGCAACAAGGATCTGCATTTTTTAAGTGACAATTGCATTTTCACGCGAGTTAAGCTTTTTGATGCGTACCTTGGTGTGCTTAAGACGAAGATCGTGTGAGAGTTACTTATCGATGTAAGCTTCGCAATTATATGGTGAACTCGACACGTTCGATCCGCAATCCTGTCCCTCGTGAGACGGTAATTATGTACCTGAAAGGGAGGATAACGTGATAAGTGATAAGTCAGTAGTGTTTGGAACTAATAAATTCAGTTGTGTGTGCATGCTGCTAACAGGCGACGAAACCACCTCCATCTCGAGGTGGATGGAATCGTGTATTGTGTGCAGCTAGAAAGAGAGCAGCCATTGCATGTCTGCGTAGCGAGCCTCTCTACAAGTTAAGAAGGTAATTGCGACCGTATCGCGTGTACGTTAAATATTTCAGATGCACCCTTTTGTGCCAGAGAATTGGGGTGTTTGAAGAAAGAAACATTCCAGTTTTCCTAGTTCTACAACAAAGCGATGTTAAATTATTTCAGACACCGGGCGATAAATATCTTCGCAAGAACTTACTACGAGCTCTGGCTGCAAGACGAAAATGTGGGCCAAGAAGTTATGATTGAAGACCTTACGGTAAGTCGCTGGATAAATTGATTCCCATTGTTTATCAGGGATTAAATGTGACCATTTTCGTTTTTTCCAGCAATCTTTTGAGGACGCAGAGCTGAAGAAGATGGACAAAGATGAGGAAGAGGGCAAGCCAGATCCACTGACGCAACTGGTGACGACCTTTTGTCGAGGTGCGATGACGGAACGCTCCGGTGCTCTTCAAGAAGACCCTCTGTACATGAGTTACGCACAAATTATTTCAAAGTCCTGTGGCGAAGAGGAAGAAGAAGGTGAAGACGAAGGCGGAGGGGGCGAAGAGGAGGGCGGTGCCTCGATTCATGTGAGCATGAAGCAATTTCTTAAAGAAAAAAATAACAAAGGAGGGGGAGGAAAATGCGTCTATGACGAAATGACAGATTTTCCGAAATTCTGTCCATGATACAAATTTGAAACTTATTAATGCATGTCCCGTTCTCTTTTTAACTAACGATAGACGTCACCGCGTAAGATACCTATGGTAAGGAACCAGTAGTTAGTGCGAATTTCTCACATTTGATACATCGCCCTCAGTAGACAGATTTCATCTCGGTGGTCAGAAATACCTTCTTTAATTAATAATTACTAAGCCACCTTCGATGTTGCTCTTTACTATTATCCTCTCATCGGAGTCATTGGTCCTGGCGTCCCGCGTTTTAACCAACTAATCTTCCATCCCTGTTCTCGCTTGCCCCATACCCGAAGAGGACGATGAACAAGCTGATGGTAAGAGGTCTTATCCCTCTTCTGAGATTGGTGCAAGAAATTTCCTACGTATGTACGCATGTCTAATATTTCCTGGCACATTTCTTCAGGAGCAAGAAATGGAGAAGCAGAAATTACTGTTCCACCAAGCCCGCCTCGCAAATCGAGGAGTTGCCGAGATGGTACTACTTCACATATCGGCCTGCAAAGGCGTTCCCAGCGAGATGGTGATGAAGACCTTGGAGCTGGGCATCTCGATCCTGCGAGGCGGTAACATCGAGATCCAGAGAGGCATGCTGAACCATCTGAAGGAAAAGAAGGACGTCGGCTTCTTCACCTCCATCGCTGGGCTGATGAACTCCTGCAGTGTCCTGGACTTGGATGCCTTCGAGAGGAACACCAAAGCGGAAGGTCTTGGTGTCGGATCCGAAGGTGCGGCCGGGGAGAAGAACATGCACGATGCCGAATTCACCTGTGCTTTGTTCCGATTCATCCAGCTGACCTGCGAGGGTCACAATCTAGGTCGGTGATAGAACGAAATAAATCAGTGTCATGTTCATTTTCAAGTAATTCTTCGATAAGACCATTAAATAATTAAATGATTATACTAGATTGGCAGAATTATCTGAGGACACAGGCGGGAAACACGACGACGGTGAACGTGGTCATCTGCACAGTCGATTACCTCCTGCGTCTGCAGGAATCCATCATGGATTTCTACTGGCACTATTCTAGCAAAGAATTGATCGACCCTGCCGGAAAAGCGAATTTCTTCAAGGCAATAGGTGTGGCCAGTCAGGTCTTCAACACCCTCACCGAGGTGATCCAGGGACCCTGCGCCCAGAACCAGCAGGCCCTCGCCCATTCCAGGCTCTGGGACGCCGTGGGTGGATTCCTCTTCCTGTTCTCCCACATGCAGGACAAGCTCTCGAAACACTCCAGCCAGGTGGACCTCCTGAAGGAGCTGCTGAACCTGCAAAAGGACATGATCACAATGATGCTCTCTATGCTCGAAGGTGCGCACATAACGAAGTGCTCCTCTTATAGACATTTTAATTACTACTCTTAATAAATAATTAATTTACCAGGAAACGTCGTCAATGGAACCATTGGAAAGCAGATGGTGGATACCCTGGTCGAGTCTGCCAGTAATGTGGAGCTGATTTTAAAGTACTTCGACATGTTCCTGAAGCTGAAGGATCTGGTGTCGTCGCCGAGTTTCCTGGAGGTCGATTTGAACAACGATGGCTGGGTCTATCCGAAGGACTTCAAGGAGAAGATGGAGCAGCAGAAAAGTTACACCAAGTGGGCATTATAATCGTGGATTCGTTTAAAATCCTATCAGATCTGTAGGCTTCCTATAATCCTAACCATTTTTAATTTTAGCGAGGAAATAGAATTCCTCCTGGCCTGCTGCGAGACGAATCACGATGGGAAGATCGACTACGTCGCCTTCATGGACCGCTTCCACGAGCCAGCCAAGGAGATCGGCTTCAATCTCGCTGTCCTGCTGACCAACCTGTCGGAACACATGCCAAATGAACCTAGACTCGCAAGATTCCTTGAGACTGCAGGATCGGTACTGAATTATTTCGAGCCCTTCCTGGGAAGGATCGAGATTCTGGGCGGTAGCAAGAAGATCGAGCGGGTCTACTTCGAGATCAAGGAGTCCAACATCGAGCAATGGGAGAAACCGCAGATCAAGGAGTCGAAGCGCGCGTTCTTTTACAACACCGTGACGGAAGGCGGAGACAAGGAGAAACTGGAGACGTTTATCAATTTCTGCGAGGACGCGATTTTCGAGATGCAGCACGCGAGTGCCCTGATGGCCGTCGAGGACAGCAGCGGCATCGGCAAAGCCAGAGAATCCTCCTACACCTACATGACTGACGACGACGACGAGAAGAACAAGGATCCTATTCGGCGGGCCATCCAGGCTCTCAAGGATGGCTTCTTCTTTTTCTTCTCCATGTTCTCGCCGACGAACATCAAGAACAAATTCGCTGAGATGCAGCAGATGACGGTGCCGGAGCTCTTCCTCGGATTCTTCAAGATCGTGTTCTACGCGTTCTATTATTCCGGGTTTAGCTGCGGAGTTGTCCTGAGGTACTTCATGAAGTTGTTGCTGACCCTGATGAGAGGACCGCACGTGGAGGAGCCCGTTGTCGAAGTGAAGGAGGAGGAGGAGAGGCCTTTGAGGCATCTACCAGCTTTGCCGCCAACGCCGGACGAATCGAATCTACAAGTTGGTATTCGTGTTAATTGGTATACAGAATTTATTCATATTTCTCTTACCTGTAATTATTTATATGGTTGTCTTGTAGGTACAAGCTTTTGGGATGGATATAACGAAGGAAGAGGGGGGTCAAATAAAGCTGGCTGCCCATGAATCTGCCGCGTCGAGTCCGCAATCGAGCATGGAGGAAACCGGCGAGAGTACCCCTGAAGAAGGTATAGGTGAAGAAGGCGCTCGCCCTGCAGGGGAAAGTGCAACTGCCGAGGGCGAAACTCCGGTCACGTTGGCTGATCTACTTGGGTCGGTTTACTCTCCTTGCGCATATTTACACTTTGTTTATGAAATATTCCCGTTCATCTGTATTTTCTTCTTGTGCCTACAGAGGTGAGCAAGCAAGAGCTCAAGCCGCAGCTGCAGCAGAGGCGGCAGCAGCCCAGCAGGCCGCCATGGCTGCCGTTGAAGCCGAAGCCAAACAGGAGATCACTGCCGAACCATCCTCTGGTTCCTCCCTAGATTTGTCGGAATACACTCATCGCGTGGTTTCATTCCTAGCCAGGAACTTCTACAACCTGAAATACGTGGCACTGGTTCTTGCCTTCTGCATCAACTTCATGTTGCTGTTTTACAAGGTGCGACTCCCTCCTCTAGTTACTCAATTCTGAATGATGGTACAAATCAATCAGGCGATGGAAAATAGGTCTTGAATTTAAATCTCTTCAGGTCACCTCATTGGGAGATGATGGAGATGACGGCAGTAGTGGAGACTCGATTGCCGATATTCTGACAGATATATCTGGCGAGGGCGGTTCCGGCGGAAGTGGCAGTGGCAGCGGAAGTGGTGCGGAATTAGGCAGCGGAGGAGAAGGCGAAGGATCCGAAGAAGAAGAAGACTCCTTGGAGTTCGTGGAGGTGTCGGAAGACTTCTATTACATGGCGCACGTAATGAGGCTGATGGCTGCCCTCCACTCCATCGTGTCTCTCGCGATGCTGGTGGCTTATTATCACCTCAAGGTATCGCATCGGCCTCTCTTTATCCCTGGAAATATAAAAGCCGTTAAAAAATCCGTATTACATTTTTTTTATCAGGTCCCGCTGGCGATATTCAAACGGGAGAAGGAAATAGCACGACGCGTGGAATTCGATGGCCTCTACATAGCAGAGACTCCCGAAGAAGATGATATCAAGGCGCACTGGGACAAGATGGTTATATCTGCGAAATCCTTCCCCGTCAACTACTGGGACAAGTTCGTGAAGAAGAAGGTGCGACAGAAATACAGCGAGACGTACGACTTCGACTACATCAGCAACCTCCTCGGCATGGAGAAAACGTCCTTCAGTCAGCAGGAGGAAGAGGGCTCGGGGCTCGTGCACTTGTGAGCGAGATATTTACTCTTCTCTTACCGATAATTATAGTTGAACCTTTGCTTTACTCAATTAACATATCTTTTCAGTATCGTGAACATTGACTGGAGGTACCAGGTGTGGAAGGCCGGGGTCACTATTACCGACAATGTAAGTGGCGACGCTTTCTTCAAGGTCCCACCATGACCTGGAACATTTAGGAAGCATTAAAATTCCGCTTTTTTCAGGCTTTCCTCTACAGCTTGTGGTACTTCACGTTCTCGATACTTGGGAATTATAATAACTTCTTCTTCGCCGCTCATCTGCTGGACGTCGCGGTTGGGTTTAAGACTCTTCGCACCATATTGCAGTCGGTAACGCACAATGGGAAACAATTGGTGTTGACGGTGATGCTTCTCACCATCATCGTCTACATCTACACCGTGATCGCCTTCAACTTCTTTCGGAAGTTCTACATCCAAGAAGAGGACGACGAGGTCGATAAAAAGTGCCACGACATGTTGACGGTGAGCAAAGTATTAATATCTTGACTTTCGAATATTCATTCCGTTTCAAATGTGTCTGGTGGCTTTAATTATTTTTCTTTTCTAGTGCTTCGTATTTCATCTGTACAAAGGTGTGCGCGCCGGTGGAGGTATCGGCGACGAGATCGGGGAGCCCGATGGCGACGATTACGAGGTTTATCGCATCATGTTCGACATCACCTTCTTCTTCTTCGTTATTGTCATTCTACTTGCCATTATTCAGGGTAACTTCATTTGACGGCACTTTGATACTCTAGTCTCTAGTCTATCGGATATAACATCATTTTGCATCGATTGACGTTCCCCAGGTCTCATCATCGACGCCTTCGGCGAACTTCGAGATCAGCTCGAAAGCGTTAAGGAGAATATGGAGAGCAATTGTTTCATATGTGGTCTAGGGAAAGACTATTTCGACACGGTGCCCCACGGGTTTGACACCCACGTCCAGCAGGAGCACAATCTAGCGAATTACATGTGAGTGTTTCGATTCTCGGACTTTTCACGGGATAACACTCCCGATGATCTCCCCAGTCCTGAAAATAATATACAAAATTATTGTAAGAGTTTTTCGAATCGACAGGTTCTTCCTTATGCATCTAATTAATAAGCCGGACACCGAGTACACGGGTCAGGAGACCTACGTGTGGAACATGTACCAACAGCGGTGCTGGGACTTCTTCCCTGTCGGCGACTGCTTCCGGAAGCAGAACGAGGCGGTCGAGGAAGAGGCCAAGAAGAAATAATCCGAGATTTTGTATGATACCGAGTTACACGGAACACGAGGAGACGAGGAAGCCTCGTCCAGTGCGGACAGAGACTCTTCGCTGCTGCGCTCTCGAGCTCGCTGAGCGTCGATCCCCGAAATCGAGTCTAACGACACTTGCCGGCGGAATTCGCATTGAGGCTAAATTTTGGGAACTACGTTTTCTATCACGCAACATGTAATCGACATACGACTGAGGGAATCACTTAAATTTTCGAAACTTTTCTCCCCCGTTCGCGTGTATCGGCACCTCGCCAAGCGAGGCTTTCGTCGTAGGAACGTAGCGGAGAACCCGAAGGTCGAGTACACACATTAATGACCAATCTCTAGATTTTTTAATCGAATGAAGCTTCCGAATAGGGATCCAATTTGATCGTGCTTAGATGGGAGATCAGTAGTGGGACTACGTTTTACGTATTTTTGCAACTTTGTAATGGACGACCGGCCGCTGGAGAACAATCGGACGCGCGTTGTCGCGACTCAGAAGCGTAAGGTGTAGACAATTAACTTCTCTCTCGGTCCCTAGGACGTCACGGACTTGTACATTGACTGCACAAAGTAACTCGTAACGATTTCGTCTGGCTTCCCCTTTGCAGATTGGACGTCGGTCCCGTAGCTCTGAGGCGGCGAGGTGAAAAGGGTTGTGAAACTATAAGTCATAAGTTAAACGTACTTAAGATACTACAATGTGTATACTTTCGATGCCGTGGAAGAGTTTTCGATCGTCATTGATGACTGACAATGAGTTCGTATAACGCATCGCAGAATGTCAATATATTGTAAATAAACCTCCCCGGTGGGGCTGACCGGCACCGAGCTTTCATTGGTAGATTCTCCCCTGCGCGCAATTCCCCGCTTAATCCTGGCTTAATCTGGACTCTCAATGATTCCACGTAATTCCAGTCAGGGAATTCTTATCAATATATAAAAACTTCTTTTTATCTTTAATACATCCATCTAAGTGATTAAACGACCTTTCAATTGATCCACCCAAATTATGCAACCCGAGGAAGCCACTAGCTATCACCTATGTCTATAATAAGAACCCTCTAAAAATGATTATCATTAATAACGTTGATAAAATATTCGGATAAAATTACGTCAGATCAGTCGCACGGGTTCGAGTCCTTCGGCTTGGGAGCAAGTTGCGCAATTAACCGAGGAAAAAATGAAAATAAAGTGGGCGAACCGTGGCAAGGATTAATAGGTGTGAACGATAGCCCCGGTAATCGATAAATGCGTGCAAAAGCGAGACGCCGTACAGCCTCCCGGGGGTGCCGCGCGGATCTCGTCTCGTCTTATCCGCGGATAACGAAAGGCCCCGAGCTCTAGAGCATAATCCTACGTCCTATATCCATACCCGGGAGAAAGGAAAGGGTTGCGCAAGCGCCGAGGCCTCCCTGCGAGCTCCAGGGTGAAAATGCACCATGGCATGGGAGTGTCAACGGCAGGTCGGCTCGGCGATCAAAATCCGAATATGCAGCCGCGGGACGGCATCTGCGACAGAATCGAGAATTACATATCCGAGCTAGGACAATGGTACGTCACTTGCAATAATTAAAGGCTCCAAGAATTATCGGGGCTTTCGCGCGGTTTACCGCGATACCCGGGAGCTTTTCGCGGGTGCCCTCGGCATGTTTACGAGTTTATGCCGCGAGATCGGATCGCTCGAATTTTCCTGACGATCTTTGCCGAGTGGAGGTCCTCCCCTTTAAATCCGATCATCGCCTGTCCGGTCATTGTTAATACGGGGGAATTATTTTAAAAATATCTCACGAGCAGACACGACAATCCCTGCGATCCGAGACGTTGATGTAAAGCAGCACGTTGTGATTCTTCTGTCTTCAGGGCGGTATGGAGGGCGATAATAATGGGACAGTTCTTGTCCATAGTCCTTTGCTTCTTAACGCTGTTCAACCATCACATCAACACGATATATCATCTTGCCGTTCCAACAGGTAAATACATACGAGTTCAGTTTTCTTATAAGGATATTACGTATTTAACTACTGCATTAACTGCATTTTCATTTCTGGTTCTTATCGAGAAGAAATAATCGGTGTCTTACTTTCTTTCCCTCGCAGGACAGAACCTACCCCACTATGCGATGATGTGCCTGGTATATACGACATGGCTTTCGTGCAGGGGCGCCGGAAATGGTCTAATCTCTGTAATAAGGTCCCGGGGATGGAGATATTTACTCTTGGCATTGATCGACGTCGAGGCAAATACTCTGGTAACGTCATCTCACCAGTTTACGAGTCTCGCTAGTATTCAGGTAAGTCATTGTCCATTTTTTTTTTTTTTTCTAAGCTTACCCCTGCAATTCAGACATTCTTTTATGTACCGAGAAACTTATCATTCTTTTCAGTTATTAGACTGCGTGGCGATACCAGTTTCTTTGGCACTATCGTGCTTAGTTCTTGGCGTGAGATATAGAATGGTCCACATCGTTGGAGTGTCCGTCTGCCTGATGGGAGTTGGATGCTTAGTGTGGGCAGGGATCGACGAGAATAAGGATCCTGCATCCACCGGTAAATCAATCGAGCCTAGAAAAATGAACAAACGTTATCCGTGGAGTGAAAAAGAAATATTTTCCCTCAGGTAAAAATCAATTGGTCGGCGACATGCTGTGTCTCGGAGGGGCTATTTTATTCTCTATAATCACAGTTCTTCAGGAACTGGCCGTCAAGACTGTTGATATCATCGAGTATTTGGGAATGATTGGATTTTTCGGCACTATTTTAAGTTGTCTGCAAATGCAAGTTTACCTTCCTTCACGGTTTAACACGTTTTGAAACGATTTATGCTTCGTCTCAATTGCCTCTTTAATTTGATTTTCCAGTACGATTTTAGAGAGGATACAGATTGAAACTTTCCACTGGGACAACGCTCCTGTTATCACTTTTTTGGTTGTCTACTGCATCACACAATTCGTCTTCTTCTCCCTGGTACCTGTGATCCTCTTCGAATCTGGCGCTACGGCCTTGCAGTTGGCTCTTCTAACCGCAGATTTCTTCAACATCTTATTCGGAATGCTGGTACATCGCTATAAGGTATGGTAATTTACGTTAATATAATTTAAGTAAAAAAAATTATGCACTTAAAAACGATGCCTGCGACTCTTACATTTGAATTTCCAGTTCCACACTCTGTACTTCCTTTCGTACACCCTTACGATGACTGGAATTTACATTTATGCGATTAAAAAGACACCCATGTCGTCGAGCTCTCGAAGGCAACAAATAGAGCCACCGGCTCCTGACTATAGGTGAACTTCGGTATTTTTTGAAACCTCGTTCTCCAAAATGTATGATCATTGAAATGAAAAATTGCCTCCCTTTAAGACACATGTCTCATCCCGATGTCGGGGAAGTGGAAATGGCCATGAGCTCCGGGATGTCTGGAGTCAGTGGAACTTTGGATTTACGAGCTTCTACCCTCGGCAGTGAACGGGAAACCGTGGACGCCACAAGTTTGCCACTGAGTGTCAGTTCCGACACCGCTTTTACGTCCTTTTACGGTAGTCAAGCTAACTTGAAGGTAACTACAGCGCCCTAAGCATTAATTAACATTAATTTGAAGAACAGCGCAGGACACTTAAAGCCAGAACTTCCCTGTTTCGGAACGCACGAAACGGAAGTTGCCTGGAACGTGTCATGGATTATTAATTAATCATTCCTCGCAGGGAGAATATTTGCATCTAACTCTTTTTCAGGCTGCTAACGGAAACACCGGTTCCGCCTGTTAATGGGAATCGAGTGACTGTCTATAGATAAATATCACGAATCACTCTATGGAGTCTCATGCGCGCCATTTAACGGAATCCCTTTGAGAACGTTGAGAAAATATTTACATCAACAATAACTGACATTACGTATACAAGGTACTTTTTCTAGGTACTTAAGAAAAGTCGTATATTAGCAGGCTCAGAGCCCCCTTAGGTAGATACGACAGTTTAGAGGGAACCCCCGAAACATGGTTAATACTTCTTATATCGGTAAGGCAAGAAGTTTACAATAAGTATAAATAATGTGCCAAATTCCAAGCTCTTTTACCGTCGTTACGTACATGAGACGGGTGTACAGAAAATATGATATATGCCTACGATGTAATTGAAATTCGTTCGATACTTGTCTAATTCATTGACATTTAACAAACCATAAGACGTAAGGTTTTTCCAGAATTAGTTATCTGCCATAATGACGACTAAACATCACTCTCGCTACAGACTGAATATTTGTACTTCGTTCCCTACACGAGACGTATTTTTCATTGTTTGTACATTGATACAAAATCGCGGATTGTGTGCATGTGCCGACATGCCCGAGGAATCCTGTTGCTCAAAGTTATTCGTGACTTATATTGTGCGTACACATTGGCACAACTTTATTGTAGCTATTATGTATTACTTTTTAATAAAGTACCTAATAGCACTTTCCGTTGTTTACCCTTAACCTCGTAGCTGCGAACTTCTTTCTACATTGTACCAATGAAATATAAATAAACGTGCTCTCCTTGGAGACTTTAATAATTAACGAGGTACACATTCCATCCTAATAAATAAAATATGTAATAAAATTCCGGTCTTTGCCGCGCAGTGCGCGCCATCTGAGGAGAAGTGACGAAACTTGTACAGTGTGAAATTTTCGGCAGGTAATTCAGAGTAGTTACTTTCTCGATGCGTCTTTGTAGCAGAGATGCTCTATAGCGCCAGAGAGATGAGTACGGCACGCTACGCCACGTTACACGTTACGACCGGCTTGAATCAGAGATGGCGCTTTAACCTTCGTCCTATTATTGAAACGGTGCCGCGGGTACTACAGGCATCCGCAGGAATAACGGCGCTCGTGTCGCAAATATTTGATAGCTGTGTCCCCTTCGGCCTGGGTACTCTCATCTTCTCTCTGGTAGCGCTTACAAAGTCCGATTTCTTAAAAAAAAAAATATATGAAAAAGAACACATTGAAATACCTGAAATACAAGTAATTCAATATGCAGGAAAAATGCTAATACGATAAACGTCCCGTGCCCGAAAGCACGGCCCGTGACGTGAGCAGCGGCAAACAATGCCATTTAAGCACGTAATTGAGAGTTTTATCACGTTTCCGCAATACTTTGTAAATTTCGCCGTCCAGCGGTTTAAATCTGAAGTCATGCCGGCGTGACGTTGAAACAGGTTCTCATAAATAGGATCACATCGCAGTCTTCTTTTCCAGCTTTTCAACTTTTTCCCCTCTTTCAAGTATCTCGGATACCATTACTCCGTAACCTGCGAAAAAAAAGCTGCGTAAACCCACCACTCGAGACGTGAAATCCTAGATTAACGTTTTTACCCATAATTCGGAAGTTTCGCGTGGATTAAATTACCGTCGGTTTTTGCTTTCCAAATTGTTTTACCTCTGTCCAGCCCAGGCACCGTGTCTGATGAGAAAGCCGATCGTGGTGAGATTTGCGACATAACGCGAGGCAAGTATATACGTCGCAATTACGTATACGGACGCAGTGGTGTGCGGGGATTCTTTCAAACGCGTCGCCTCCCGTCGCGCCGCACCGCGGAGCGCCGATGGCACCAAATGAAAAATGGCCGCCAATGTGAGAACAGGTGAGTCTTTCGCGAGGATTTAAATACCGCGAAGTCGTTGCGGGAGAATTACGGAAGGATCGAGATTTCGCGTCGTTATCGCGTCTTCGGACGCGGCATTTCGGCGGGCGTTTCGTCTATCGCGTCGTCGCGAACGATCTGTCGCTTCGATCTCGGCTCCCGTCAAGTGACGTGCCTATTGCGATCTATTTGATCCCGCTTCCCTACGGACCTAGAGCGTAGGTGTTTATCGTAGAAATTGGCAGTCATTAGCAGTGTCGTAGTGGGCGTTTCGTCCTTCCGCGTTCTTTCCGTAACGTTCGCTATCCGATGGCACGGACTGCGCCGCACACGATTTCGGAATTATCTCGTTAATGCATGCACATTGAGAGAGAGGTCCAGTGTCAGGGGCGGTGCAAGCTGTGTCAGAGCGATTTCCTCACTCCGTAATTACTCCCCATTCGTTGCTTCTCAGAGATGCGAATGCCTACCAGAGCTGCTCCGAGGCCACCTAACAATCCTGTGGCGCAGAGGAACGCTGTCTGGAGCAAGAAGTAAGTTTTCGTTTACTTAAAAGCATGTGTTTGTAACGTTGACCATTGGCTTCGGCAATATTAGGTTCATTGATTTGTGTAAAAATGCTGGATCACGTAACTCTGATTCTGTTTAGCTCTGATCCGTTTGGTCCAACCTTATTTGCTCAGCCCGTGCAGAAGAAAAAGCCACCGCCTCGCCCACCGCCACCAAAGTTTCGCTCTAATCGAGTGCAGTATCGACAAGAAGAGAAACCAGGGAGACCTGTATGTATATTTCTTATCTATTTGCGGGAAATTGTTTTATTCTTATTGGATTATTTTAGAAAGTATTTTTATATAGAACTGGATATGACGTACCTTTCTATTTGTTTCAGACCAGACCAACGGATCTTTTAACGAATCTCTTTGGGCGTAGTAAACCTACAAAGCAACAATCTATTGTGGCATACTCAAGTAATGTATGTCATCCACCTGGTGCGGTGGATGCTTCGGTCTCTCTGATAGATTTGAGCCCTCCTGGTTCTCCAACGTTCACGACTCGGTCAAACAGCGATGGAGTTAGCGTCGACAGCTTTGGGAGCGATGGGAACTCCAATCCTTCCAATTTTACAAGTAGCGGGAATACCTCTCAGAATGAGAGCGCGTTTGAAGATGATTTTGATTTCTTTGGAGAACTGTCTAAATCCAAGCCTTTTGTGAATGATCCATGGAAGATAACAGCAAACCAAGATCCTTTTGGGCCATTGGAAAGCAATAACTTCCACAATGATAATGTGAAACGTGTTGGAGATACATGCTTCTTTTCATTCAACAGTGAGAGCTCGACTAAAACACAAGTGCCTTTTAATCAGTCAACTAAGACTGTTGTCCAGTCGCGACCAACCATAATACGCGCCAAGCCTCCGAAACCAACTGCCAAACCTGTTCTGAAAACTTCTTCCATATCGTCATATGGTGCAATCAATTTTAGTACAGAAAATTTAACCCTTACGAAGAATACGGTGCCTTTAAATAAACCTGTACTAGTAGATGTAGATAAGATATGGACGAATGATTCTAAGGATGAACCATCACCTCCAATGCCGTCTATTCCACCTCCAGCACCACCTTCGGAATATTTAACAGAGTTAGATGATGGAATTACGGTACGTTAATCCAACGATTTCTTTTCTTAATGATCTTGTTTTAATTATGTAAGAGGACATTAAGATGATAATGAACACTTTCCTTGTAGATGACTTATGAGAAACCGTATGGTATTGCATTGTATGATTTCTCAGCAATGCAACCAGGTGATTTACCTTTAAAAGAAGGAGATTTAGTCCAATTGATAAAAGTCGTTAGTGACGATTGGATGGAAGGATGTGTAGGAGATAATCAAGGAATTTTTCCTATTAATTACGTCGATATCAAAGTACCATTGCCTGGAGTATCAAGGAACGTAGTTAATGCTCTTTACACTTTCAATGGTGAAACTTCTACGGATTTATCCTTCGAGGTAATTTATAAATTATCTGACTAAATCACATGTGATAAGTTAATGCAATGAAATGAATACTTGATATTTAAGCGTGGAAATATTTTCAACAATACAATTTTATATCAGTAAAGGCCTTTTCCATACAGGAGGGTGCAAAGATCACAGTGTTGAGCAGGATATCGTCCGACTGGCTTTATGGTCAATGTGAGGGTAGAGAAGGACAATTTCCTGCGAACTATGTTGACAGAGTACCTAGTAACCTGCAAAATTATTCGTAAAGAAATAGTCACTTTATTGTATGGTCAAAAAAAATTGTCTCCCTTTAGATCATTTCATTAAGGTCCTAGAAAATAATTGTAATAGTTGTTGAATACTTTAACTTCAAACACTTGTCCACCAAATAATATAAGTAATGTCAACTGAGGATCTTTACGCTATAAATTCAAAGAACTTTTAATCTTCTTTACAAAATGTTGTAATGGGTCTTTTTTTTTAATAATTCTTTAAAAAAAAAGTGACCAATGAAGTTCAACTATACCACATTATGTATAGTTCTATGGCGTAGGAAAGTCATTCAGACATAATTTCATATTTTTGACAACATCATGGCCAGATGTACGTATATTTATGAGCCGTAACATTGAATGAAATTTGTCTGCAATGCATGAATATATCAATTACATGAAAGCGTGATAATTTATCAATTGGAGACTGATGTCTGTAATTAGTTTTAATACATTTTCAGTATCAACACGTTTAATGAAAATGTATAAGAAAATTGTACCTTTTCGTACATGAAGCATAAGTTGTTCCAAGTTGAACACGGATAAATACTGTAGATGTTTTAAAATTTTAACTATTTGAGGAAAGTGATTTAAATGTTACCTTCTTTTTTGTACAATTTTATAAATTATAGAAATAAATTCTCATGTAATCACTTCGATACGATCACTCCAAATAGTAATTGTTTATAAACATGGATCGATATTTGTATTTGATGTGGATTAACGCGGCCGATGTGCAGTAGAGTATATACTGTCCATGCTTTTCAATTACAATTTAATATAAGTATCGATACAAAACAGCGAATATTGATAAATCATATGCACTTTTGATGTGGTTTTTAAAGAAGATGTATAATTTCTATTTTTAAGAGTCCTATTTATATGAAAAATCAGTCCAACGCGTAGGGTACAGTAATTATGGTTTTTGTAAATATTGTATAATTAATAGTATTCGACTAGATGTAGGTTTAATCGAGTATTGTGCTTTTTCTCGAACGTTTGATAATTGAATTTGTTATGAATAGGAAATGGGTCATGTATCTTTCATTCGAAAGATCCGTGATGGGTGGAATTGTGACCTGAAAATGGAAAGTGAAGGAATATCGAAAAAGTCAATAATTTTAATCATCCGAAAATATACTCTCTACTTCCAGTATTAGTATTCAATGTCGCAACTAACCTTGGGAATGACAGCGGGACCAAATTTTCAATTTTTGAAATATATTGAGTCTAAATTGTTCAGTGAAAAATCAACATTGTATAAATTACGCACGAAGTTGATACTGGATTTCAAGTGTCTCCTAGGAATGTACAATGTGATATTTTGCTGCTTTAATATGTACAATTTACAAAACAAATAAACTCTTACCAATAATTAGGGCAACCGCAATATTTATTATTCTACGTGCACATGGAGTATACTCTATTTTATATCGTATCATATGAAATTCAACGTCACCTTTCAATTTCATAAACCTAAGGAAAAACAAAGCAGAGTTCATAATTAATAGAATGTAGCCTATCAATGAAAAGGAATTATTCATCTTGAACATTTGCGGAGATCAGTTCATTTAATATCATTGCTGGCTGTACTTTGTGCAACACCGACGTTGCTACTAACAGCTTGTTCCCTGAATGAAATAACTCTCAATAACATTATATTTAAAGGTTTTACCGCTGGCAGTATGGTCGAGCACTTAGGCCACGCAAGACTCCACTTTGGAACGAGCCTCAGAACGGAAAGCTTCATATAATTCTTTAACGCCGCAATTACGCTATTTCTAAACTTCCTTCCGGTGAGGTAGTACAAGAAAAAGTTAATTGCAAAATTCCAGTGGTACAGATGAAAGCATAAACCGCGGCACCACTTAAGCAGCATCTTCTGCTTCAGCCTAGAATAGCATTAACTTTTTTACTCGTTCTCCTTGGAATCTTGGAAAAAGAAAAAGAAATTTAAATACCAGTTCACGTACTGCTCGTGTCCTTCCGGATTCACTTTTGGCTGCTTCACTAAAACTACGTCCCAGTACAATTCCAAAGTCTCCACCATGCCGAGTGGCAGGAGGAGGACTAAGTGAACAATAGAAACTGCTAGCAACATTCTGCTCGTTCGACTGGCTGTATTTGCAATGCCGCCTGACCTTCCTAAAAAGGAAACCCTCCATTGACAATTGTCCAAATCGTGATTAATTTTATACATCAAACCACATTTTTTAATTTTTTTTTTTGCGCCGATACTCAACGGGTTAATTGAGTCCTGATTCTGTCCGATCGTTTCGTGTGGATAATCAGCAATAAATTCCCGACGAATGTAAAAAGCAGCGGCAGCCACGTCGACAGGGCGATGTAAAAATACAGAGCCATTCCCCACGGGGTAACCTTTTCCTGGCAAGGGATGAACTCGAAAACGCTGTCGGACTCGTACCCTGGAATTTCATTTAATTCATATTCTTGCATCTCATCGATAAAGCACCCTAGCGTCTAATTACTTGGCCACGTTTGTACGTCTAATTACCTCCTGAATACAATTTTGTCAAAGACACTATGAAACTCACTAACGTAAGGACAGTGATTGCAATTATTGCAGAATACTCGTGGTGGGAGCTGCGACTTTTCAAGGGGAAAATGACCACGGCCACTCGAGCCCACGTCAACGAGACGACCAACCACGTGGATGTAAATTGGAAAAGCTCCATCGTGACCGAGTTTAAGCAGCACAACAGCGTGCTTTTCTGGGAAGAGGGAAGATTAATAATAATGAATGGAAAGTCATGCCGCGTCGGCGCTTCCGATTACCGCGTATCTCGCGGATCCTTTAGTTTTTCATCTGCCTGCTTACCATAAAAATGTCGTTAAAGGATGCGAAATGACGCTTGGCGATTCCGACCGCATAGTTGAATATTAATGCTCCGTTGTCGGAAATGGCCAGTGCTCGTAGGTAGAGGGACAAATTCGAGTCGCTCGACACGGAGGTACTCAGGACGCTGAACGAGACGACGTTTAGCGTGACACCTGTTGATTGAATTAACCCGTTATAAAACCGGCGGTCTTTCGGAAAACCTGCTGCTGCAATCTAGCCTAGTGATACTGCCTCTCGTACCTATAACGATAATGAGTAACGTAACATATAAAAGTAGAAATCTCACGACGCTGACGAAAGGCTGCAATTTCAACCAGTAGAAACGGACCTCGCAGGGCCAGACCATTTCCAAATCCGGTTGCGTGAAATTTCGAATGAAATCCAGATCGGTCAGGTGTACGGAGCATTTCTCTGGTTCCCTGAGGATAGAACAAAGATTAATCTTGTGAGCCGCCGAAAAAAAAAAGAAAAAAGAAAAAAAATAACATTAGCCTTCATCCATCTCTTAACGCGAATCCTTATGTGAAAGTATGATTTACATACCGAGAAACGTTGACCCTAGCGTACATTCCTTGCACTTGTAAATACAATATCAACAATGCGACCGTCACTTTGCAGTGGCAAATCTCGTCTCGCTTGACCATCTCTCCGAATTAAAAACGCCGCAGCCGTTTTTCGCGCGTTTCATTAAAACTGACTAGAAGAGGAGAAACGACAAATCGTTTGGAAACGTCTCCTTATTTCCGTGGCACTAGGCCGCACTTTCCCGGAAATCCGGACCTCCTCTCCGGAGATTTCGGTACCGAATCTCGGGGGCCGTCACATTTCACCGTGGCAGGGAAACTCACTTTGCTTTTACCCTTTTCCGGAAGTGAAATTATATCGGCTGCAGTTAACGCCGCGTACTTTGACATTTGCATTACCAGCGACGATTCCCCTTCTCGACAGAAGCTGCAAGCACACCTGTCTTCGATTATCGCGGCACAATACTGTTATTGATAATTAATGTTTCAGCGCGGGTAATACATCGGTTAGCTTAGATATACATATATACATATATATAACTGCATTCTTACCAGACGTGCATTCCGAATGCAACAAAGAGACCCCCCTCGGGATAAAGTGAACGCCGAATAGATACGTCGTTTCGTGATAATCTTACAGCCTGGAGCGAAATTACTGAACTCGAGATCGAAGATTTCTCATGGCCGGTTCCATTTAAATTTCGGCTCGAAAATCGCCGCTTTGGAATTCCCTCTTAGAATTATTTAAAACATATCACGAAAAGCCGAGTGAGAATTCGTAATTACGAGAAGCCAAGACGTTAGAGCTTACCAATTCATTTATTCGTGTTACTTTGCTTCGCGAAACGGTGGTGTCAGTTTTTATAATTCGCACACAAGCTTAGACCAGCCAACGACATGCTATACGTTCTATTGTGTAGTGACTACTCGTATCGCGCGACGGCCTTGTTATACAAGAGCGATAGCTTTACATGCGTATATTTACAGGTTTTCTTGTTATATAGGAACCACTCTGTACATGTGTCTTACAAATTCACGGGAAAAAGGCACATGTCGAAACAATGATTGCCTAGCGTTCTCCGAGTCGGTAAAGTCAGAAAAAGATGATGCTCGAGCTTCACATATTTTCTTTTTTTTTCTCGGTTAATTTTTTCATCTCTACTAGCAAGCATCTGGACTTGAAGTTTTACATTTCTCGTTTTCCTTTTTCTTTATGTACACATATATGTACAGTAAACACAGTGTAATATCACGTTTGCATCGCAATTGAGTATTCTTCATCTCGACATTGCTATAGAGGTGTTCGTGAGTGCGTATCACTTTCGTATTACACAATCTGCCCCGTAATGAGTTCGCGGATTCGTGATTCTTCTTTTTACGGTATAGTCTGTGCTCGGTGCCGTTCGTTTTTTTCTTTACAATCGTTTAAATTACAGTAAATCACAGATTCACGACAGGACAGAAGACTAGAGAGATAGGAGAGCTTAACTGTACAGTTTACGGTACATATATTGGGATTTAGTGACATTTTCCTCGTCCGATTGTTACGTACGATGGCGTTGCTTAACGCGCGACCCTTACATTAGATTATCAAAAATATGTTAATCTTAATTTCTGACTTTACGTGTCACAATGATCTCCTTTAACAAACGTGGTACGCTCGTGTTTTATTATTCATAGACGGGCGCAGTTCTAACGCTATAAATCCGTATCCTATTCTCGTTAAACAATCGGGTACAACTGTTTGCGGAATATTCACAGAAATTTAGAACGCTAGCATACATTGGTACTCGTGCACAGTCCTCATAAAAGTGAAAAAAAAAAGAAGAATAAATAAAAATTGTCATTGCCGATTCGCACGATCACTTAAAAATGATAAGAACGCAACAATTACGCAAAGCGTACCTAAGCGTTTTGGAGTTACTCCAGTAATATCATATTGCACCATGGTGGACGAATATTCTAAATTTATGTACACGTTATTATCGACATTAATCGATGTTTCACTTTTGACAGGAATTAAAAGAAATGTACTGTGTAATTTTTTTTCCTGAGCTTAACGTTAACTCAATCAGTGTTCTAGGCAACTGTGGAACATAGCCACCAATGTTAATCCGATACATACAATAGTTTCCTCGCAAAAAAAGTGATACTTCTCAAGAATATTAATAATTATACGATGTAGGCAGCTATTAAGTTACATTGAATTATTAGAACATATTATTTTTTACCCATTTTTGTATTTTGATTTCTTGTAATGTATCTCAAATGATAGAAATAGCTCGATGCTCTTACAGTAAAATAGGCTGAGCAGAAATATTCTGCTATGAAACCAAAAGTTTAACGAACACAGAGAATTGCACAGAAAATTGTGTTACGTAAGTTATGCGTCGCTCTTGTCGTTTATGCCGTTATAAAAATGTTGACTAACTTTTCATCCATTAAGACCTGGTTCTTCAAACCGCATTTATTTTACATGGTGTGAAAAATCGTTAACATCGAACCCTTTCTAATATTATAACTTTTTGTGAAGCCTCAATTCCTTAGGATTCATTCGATTTTATTCCTTTTTTATTTAAGGAATAATGTATATACGTAGTAAAACATTAACTGGTTACTGAAATTCATAAGGACGGTAGTATCCTTCTCAGCTAATGATTGAATTATTCAGCAGAATTATTTAATATTACTTAAGATTTGTGATATTCGTTGTACTGAAAGAACTTCTCATTCGAGCCGTATGCTGTTAACTATTAATTCTAGAATCGATGGAAATCGAATCGATCTTAGATCGTGGCAAAAAACTGAAGGTTGCAAAATGTAAAAGTTAACGCTACTCAAAATAATGCAAAGAATATTTCTTAGAACAATGCGGAGATTTTGTCTCTCATTTGAGTGTATTGCCTATTGTAGAGTAATGGAAAATCACATATTATGCAGTCTTTTCTAAGAACAAAGTTACAGTAAATACTAAAAATGGGGTTCTATGATGCACTATGAGATTTATCGTGGGTGGTACGGTTTCATTTATATGTACCAGTTACGTTTTCAAAACTATATATCAGGTAAACACTGTTATTTCCGTGATAGTAGTTTCATTTAAAAATGATATACATATGAATACGAAACTGTTCATATGACGCAAATCACTGTCCCTGTACAGACATTCAGCTTTGCCATTTCGTCCTAAATAGATCCACAAATGTTCTTTAAAAAAAATTATAAAAAACTTTTTACTTACTAATTTGAAATAATCTTTACATGCTAAGAAATTTAATGCAGACACAACTGAATGCAACGGTAAGATTGATGATAGTATCCCTTAAAACAAAATGAAAAACGTTAATTCTATTTCTACAAGATTATTGTACTGTGCTTTCCTACATATTTACAAAAATATGCATTTCACAAGTGTCCTTGTCACTAAGCATCCACTGACATTTCATATTCATTCCTTTCCCGCAAAAATGAGGTGAGTGATCTTAGGTGACTATTTCTGTATAATATGGACCTCGTTCCTATTGTGAATGACCCAAAATATCAGATTTTACCTTAGTCAGGTCTATATATTGGTATTTTTGGAACAAATTCAATCAAGAGAACCTGAAATGTAAAAAGATACAAAGTGTTAAAATGATACTTTTACAGTCTAACTCTCTTAATAATTATTATCAAGTCAATTATACGTACATATTCCATCATGGAAGAGCTGTCGCATCTTTGCTTCGTAAGCCGCCAATGTAATCCTAGCTTGTGGTATAGTCTACTGTTTTCCCATTCCAGTAATTTGTTTAAAGAATGTTGGGTCTATGGAATATAAAATTGACATCACATTATTTTTTTCTCGTGTAGCGACTAAAAATAGTTATTACTTGTTTTAAATATTACATAAAATATGGAACATAGAATCAAATATAAAATATTGCATTACCATGTAATAGCTATTAACGAAAGTTCAAGATATAGGCAAAGTGTCATTTTAGTAGGCAAGAGTATTGAATTGGAGCGAGCAGAAAGGAAAAGAAATTACTCACTCTTTTACTAAGGCATATCACGGGCCACAACGAGCAACCTAAGGTACAGCAACAGCATACACAGCCGCAAAACAACCACTTAACATTAACAGGAAGAGTTTTTTTCAAGACACTATTTACTCGCATAACTGTTGCTTTGAATTCTTCCGGAGCAACGCGGGATACCAAGCCATTTGGAAACTCAGATTCAAATCGGTTGCTGAGACCAAATCTGAAATCCAGAAACAAAGTTCCATTATATTATCTATTTAAAATAACGTTTACATCGTTATCACTCAACATAAAGTTTGCAATTAAATGACGCCATACATATCCGTTACAATAAAGTTCATTCGGAAAACTTTTAAAATGCAATGTTGGAAATTCAAAAATTTGACATACTACGAGACGGATCATAAACAGAAGTAGGGCACCATAAAAAAAGGAGAAATCCTCAGAAAAACCATCAGGATGGTGAGTAATCGTGTCCAGTCCTTCCTTTGTTCATTGTAGGTCTTCCATGTGAGTCAGTCCAGGGTCTGTGATTTTTTTCCAAGGCAAAAACTAAGAAAGAGAAATCGACTTACACTGTCATATTACCAGCTCCGCGAATAATTATGGGGTCGGGCACCATGGTAACGTGGTGCTCCTCTAAATTTTGCTCATTTTCCTCTTCTTCCTCGTAAATCGCATCGAAATCTGCCATCGCAATATTTATGAATCTACTTCCCTCTGTATACAATACGAAAGTAGAATCGGCAACTACTTATTCGTCTGGGAATACGAATCCTCGGGTTCCTCGGTCACGTTGAACACATCGGAACGCGTTTCGGCGTCTAGCTATGTTTTCCTCTCGGTCATCATTTCGGGTCTACAAACGGCCGTTTTCCCAGAAAATAGAAGACCACCCGCGACGAATCACAACACAGAACATGAAACACGCACTGCAGGTATGTGCTCGCAGTGCATACATTTTTCATTCCATTTCATTCGATGGGACTCTATTCGATTTCGAAGTAGTGAGAGTTGGTAGATCGCTCACGATTCGGTTTGCTTGATCGCGCGTTGGTTTGTGCCGCCCCCGCCTGAAATTTCCTAGCAGCTTACATATTTCCGTAGCGTCGCCTATCGGGAGAATTGGCAACTAAAATAGCGGTCTTCAGTCCTCTTTTCTTTTAAAATGCATGATTTGCAAACTCTGGCGGAAATGCCTAGAGATTTAAATCTATAGTTTATTCTTATCACTAACCTATCGCGTAACAAATT
This sequence comes from Orussus abietinus, assembly GCF_000612105.2. NCBI lineage: Eukaryota > Metazoa > Arthropoda > Insecta > Hymenoptera > Orussidae > Orussus > Orussus abietinus. The sequence continues at coordinate 1,799,883 of NW_019396017.1, forward strand.
TCGATTTAGTGGCGAGGATCGATGCGTGCGTAAAAAAGTATTTCAAATCAAGACGAGGTGGTTCGTTGATATTTTAAAGAAAACGATCCCAATTCCAACAGTCGTTTCTTTATGTTCGCCATGTTGCTTCAATGTTGCCAGTTGTTTATCGTTGATAGTTTAACGCGTTTAAGTTGGCAACCCTGAAAGGTCGCATTGGAATCAAAATGTCACAGGGGGCGTCAAAGTTTTCGCTATCGTCCTTAGTAGTCGCGCGTTTTTGTGTAGTACACGATAATTGTGTTAACGTGCAACGAACAAAGAAAAGTCATTGTACGATTAAAAAGTGCTCCGACTTTCCGCTATAGAAGGAACGATATCTTTATTTATGGTTCTAGGTTATGCGGTGCAAGTCCAGTGTGTCGATTAACCTCTTTATTTAAGGGTCATGAAAGGTTTGATGATAATGTAGTCGGCGGGGGTTGCAAAATCCGTGCAAAGTAAGTACTTATGCTGTTAATGTTTCTAAGAAGTAATGGGTTCATGTTCTTACGTAAAAAACAAATTTACTTTAAGAATAATAGACTGTTGTCAATGATGTAGGGATCTGGAATTCGTACAAGAAAATTTGCCTTTTCTTAACCTCTAATTGCATTAATATAGTAGATTGTAATTTAAAGATTTTCTGTAATCTATTCATAATTTTAGGTCATGAGGATACTTCTGTTTACATTGTGAGATTACGGAACATGGACTAGCAACTTTATTTCAGAATAATGAAAAATGCCAATGATAACAAAAGTTAGGCATTGCGAGGATGTGCATTTTGAGAATGTAACAGAAATGAAATTCCAGAATTACAGGATTCAGTCGTGTGTGGAACCAATTGTCATTAACAGGGTGAAATTTCACACTTGTTCCTGGTCATCGTTAATTATATGACAGTAGCGCTACCATTAATCAATCACCGAACTTCAATTATCAGCTATAGAATTGGTGAATTAGGAAAGCGCTTCAACTGATTAAGCATATTATTTATATTGGAAGAACATTTTTTTGATAACAATTTAAATATTTACATTGATCGTCAACGATAGTTGTGACCACAATTTTCAGTAACAACTTGTGATCGTTATAAACTTGTAATGTGAAAAATGATGAATGTATGCACCAAAATAATGCAGCATCGATGTAAATTATCTTTGCTCCTTTAACCTATACGTTGTGAAAGTTAACCTTGAAAAAAAAAGACTAGCCAATGTGTAAACAGGCTGTAGATTTTTTGTGGGTAATGTAAGTATATGAGGATATAGATAAGAGTGTGGTTCTCGGAATCGATACGTGCTATCTGTCAACGATTGTGCCCCATTCACATGATGCGCTTTGCCTGCTTAGTTCCAAATTCTGTTGTACATACTTATAAGGAAGTGTACAATATGTGCAATGAAGAATCAAAAAGTGGTACTGAAATAACTTTTGTAACACGCTATATTATGTACCAAAGGGGAATACAGTGGACTCGTTTCGAGTTAGCCACTTAATTATAATAAATAGGTACAACGAAATTATCTATTGATAAAATCAATTGTTTATAGTATTAATATAAAAAGTCGAAAGTATGAGCGACGAAGAGACCATAGTGAAGATGTTTTCATTCCAATTTCCAACATGTACAACTAATCAGCAGTATACCTTGGAAATTCCATTAAAGATTCCATATCATGGATCCATTAGAGAGTTGACACATCGTATCATGACAGCATTCAAACTTCCATGCTACATTGAAACTGACTTGCTAGATTCTCTTCAACATACGGTTAAAAAATTAACTGAACAGTTTCACGATGATAAGGCAGAATTGCTAATAGATGCAGCCAAAAGCGGAAATCTTGACATCGAAGAATTAATTAAAAGTTGGGAAAAAACATATAAACTAAAAACTGTGGAATATGCTGAACCGCGAGGTACAACGGATGAAGAACTCTTTGCAGCGGCATATCATAAATTGGTCCATTCACCATCTTTGGAACCGATTTTACAAGCAGAACATACGTATGGAAAAGCTGTGACTGAAGTGATTCAAATGAGAGATACTGATTACGATCAACTAACACAAAAGTTAATATTCCATATTATTGTCACTCTATATGTAAATGTTTAATCATGATATATGATTATAGAAATTTTACATCGTCTTTTTACTAAATGCTTTTGTTCTTATTTTAAACATGAATGGAACAAAACATCAGATTTAGACACTCATCTTTGAACCACCCTATCAGTTATACATACTGTTGAATTTTTTCTGACGTTCAATGTGGGTTATCAGGCAGACGAACGCTGTGCAGATAATTGCATATGATCAGAATTGCTCTCGTAACTTATTCTAACGATTTGTAAGCCATTTTGTACTAATTAGTGATTTGTCTATCACTTAATGAAGTGAAACAGAACTACATTGTCATTAGTTGATATTTTGAAATTAATCAGATAGCTATATTATACCATTGATCCTGGTTATATTAGTTTGAAAAACAAATTATATGCTCATTAATTAATTAATTCTTTTCATAAATACATGAACGTCTTCCATGTGAACCTTTATGCGCTGTGCACTACATATCTTTAAATTTAGATCAGAAATCTTAAACTTTTAATAACGATGATAATTAAGTTGTGATAAAGAACTTTCCACTTGATTTATATATTCTTTTTGCACGGTGGTTGACCCACATCTTGCTAGTGAGAGTGAGATTAACTCAAAGAAAAGTCAGTGTAAACGATGTAGTATGTTGCATTTATGACCTTGGATGTCTATTACTTTACATTTCAATGATCATTCCAATATCGCAATTGCCTCTTGATTATTTAACTAATGGCTATTTTAAGACTGGATATGAGACAAGAATTTGCAATAAGAATTCTTCTTTAGGCAAACCGAAGAGATGCGTGTAGCAGTAGAGACCCTTGAAACTGGATCAACCGAGAGATCTATAAATGAAATGGCAGGTAGACACTTCGAGGAACAGAGTCTTTTACAGGGTCACTGGGGCTCCAGAGTGGATGCGTTAAAATTAGAACAAAGAAGACAATATCGTAACTGGATTATGAAGTTATTAGAGGAACAACAAACCAGCATGTTACCAACACCTGTGTATGTCTTTACTTGACAGTTTTCATTCTCATATGTAGTTCATTAAACGCAAATATATATTCTATTTTTTTTTTCTAGAGGATCTCCCATGTCATCGATGCCTCCTATTCATCCAGAAATAGATCGTTTTGTAGGTAACGATGACAAGAACACAACGGTTTATCCTCAGCTCGAAGAAAGTTTTACAATACATCTGGGATCTCAGATGAAACAGATGCATAATATACGTATCTTGACCGGAGATGTCCTCGACTTTTGCAGAATAAGACATAATGATTCTGGGTATATTTGCGCATAGCATCAAATAGTAATAATTTCTACGTACTTCGTAGAATTTTGTTGTCATCGTCAAATGATGAATCTAATTTCAGAATGGATCCTACGCCACAAAGACTGCAAACTGCCCTAGGATTATATTCGAACGACTTATGTGGTTTGGTGATTCTGAGTGACAATCACTTAGGCAGTTACTCTGGAATAACGAAGGGTATGATCTGATTCGAGGTATTATCTACGGACTGATTTTTAAATTCTTAATTACGACCACTTTATTTCAGAACTTTGTTCGATATGCCAGTTAACAACGGAATTTCACTTTCCACCGATCGACGAACAGCTGGAAAAGATTCGTGAAGATGTTAAGGAAGCCGTGGCCTGGAGGCAAGCTCACAGTCGCGAGGGAAACGATCCCCAGGTGATTAAACAATTGTTTTAAATCTAATTTAACTAGCTTATGATTGCGAAGGCATTTTGTGCGACTGTCCGTTCTCAGGTGAGAAAGTCGACGTCCAGTAAGAGCTTGCAAACCGGAGACGTGTTTATCACGAGGCACTCAAATTTGGCGCAAATTCATGTAGTGTTCCATATGGTGGTACACGATTCTTTGAGATCAGGCAAGTTCATTCTATAAATTAATAATCTACTACAAGTTCCTTAATTCAATAAGAAACTCTAAACGTGGACCGAACTTCAGGTGACATTAACTCCCGCCACCCAGCAATATTGGGACTGAGAAATATTTTAAAAACTGCATGCACTAACGATGTAACTACCCTTACGATACCGGTACTTCTCGTACATGAGATGTCAGAGGTGAGTGGAGTTTGTTCCGCGAGAATTTAGAAGGAATATTGGCTTATCTTAATTATGCATTCTAGGATATGACGGTAGCGTGGTGCACCAAAAGAGCAGAGTTGGTTTTTAAATGCGTTAAGGGGTTCATGATCGAGATGGCTTCTTGGGGAGGCGCCGAACTGAAGAATTTGCAATTTTTAGTGCCCACGGTAAGTCAACGAAACGCTGGAAAATTCACTCGATGATTAATTCAACACCTTTCCTAGGGGATGTCCGAGGAGGTCTTTGGGACACTAGCCACGATGTTGCCGAGCATATTTCGCGTTTCGAATCCACTGGTCTTCAAAGCCACCAGCACCCCTCAGACTCCTAAAAAGTAAAGCAACCGGACTCGTACGCCACCTCTACTTTGTATAAACGAATACTTGCTCCATTTGGGGAGCATGCCTCCTCGAGCTGTACTCTGTACATTGAGATGCGATATCAATTCGCCAGTAAACAAGAAATTTTAATGAGCTCCGCGTTTATAATATTAATCGAGATGCCCGATTATCCAATGAAAGATTCCGGATGCCATCGCACGCATACCACGCATCGCATCCGCAACATCCGTTACCCATAATTACGTTCCGTCACTAGTTTAACAATTCAGTCCGAGGAAAGCTTTTAACAAGAAAGAAACGTGAAAATCGTGTTTCCATGCTCACTCGAATCACTTCGGCATACGGCTTATCTTCCGAAACGGAAGGTTGCAACGGAACGTAAGTACGGAATGCGAGCGGATAAATAATGCGGTTTGTTAAGGTTTATTCGACGTCGCGTCCGAGGATTGCTTCGAGCCAAGCAGCGTGAAAACGTATCGTCGGGCGGGCGGTACGGCCGATAGTTAAGCTATCGCGGGAGGATAATTTTTTCGCAAACGTCCGCAGATACGTCGGGTTTTCGGACGTCAGTTCCAAGGAGGATCTCGGAGCCGGCCTCCGGCAAAGTCGCACGGAAACCGCGCTCCTCTCCTCGCTAATTATAGTGAACGGTTTCGCAAACCGCGGGCCGATACGAGCCGGCGAATAAATCCTCTTCGACCGGCCTTCGGGCGTAAATTAATTGAAAAAGGAAAAAAGATAAATACGCCCAATCGTGTGCGCCCGATTAACTTTACAAAACAATTCAATTTGCTGGTGGAACGGTGCACGGCCAAGAGCATAATCTGCATTTATCTAAAAGTCGTGCGTTAGCCCCGCGGCTCTGAACTTATGACCCGTCCGAGGCTGACGGATCCGCGACCGCTCGCCGGGTGCTTGTGTGGGGCGCTTAGTTCGAACTAGGCTGACTCGGTGACACGTAAACGCGTAGTTAGCACCGAATTACACGGATAATTAGCGAGGATGTGGCCGGGTGCACTCGCGTTTTTGGCAATCGGCCTCGCCCTTGCGACCTCCAAGACGGTGAGTGACGATAATCCATCTTTTCGGGAAAGTTCAACCCGCGGACCCGCCACCGAATTTCGCACGTAGGTTCCGTTCCGCGTTAACGAAGGAACCCTTACTTCGTTTACATTTTTGAATACATCGGTTAGTGATCGAGGTCCTAGCAGAACGTGAGTATGCGCTTTGCGAAGTTGACTATGTACGGGATTACTCCAAAAGTGGCCTCGCGAGAATTAGCATATGGTACAACGGGTCGCTTCTTTTCTTCGGGAGTGTTCGATCGCCTGATTGACTTTTTCCGAGATATGCGTAATTCTATTATTAGGAATTTTAGATTTCAATCGATCTGCAGGTAGATTTGTCTTGGCGGCGTCTGAAGAAAGAAGAGTTCTTCCTCACGCTGCAGAACAGCTTCAATTTACATGAAGTCACGGAACTGATTCTACGGGGCAACGAGTTCGACAGTTTTCTTGACTGCTCGACTAATCTGGACAATCTGAAGATCCTGGACCTTTCGCAGAACCATCTTCAGAGGTTCTTCTTCCTCTGCAAGGAAGAGTACAATCTGCAAGTCCTGAACGTCAGTCATAACCGACTTGAGTATATCGACGACAATGCGTTAAACGATAGGATCACCAAGCTTCAAGTTTTAGACCTTTCCTGGAACTCCCTCTCCGCGGTGAACAGAACTATGCTGGAACATATGAAGGTATTCATATCTTACGAATAATTTTCTATTATTTCTTATCTTAAGGAAAAAGAATATTCAATCGGATTTGAACACTACTTAGCGATTTTTAAAGTTCCCCGTAACCGGTATTCCCTAATTTCCAGGTATTAGATTTCCTGTCGCTGGCGAACAATCCGATAGTATATGGAATTCACGATGACGCCTTTTTAAACCTGGGCGCGTTAAAGCACCTGGACTTAGCAAATGTCTCGGCCATAGAATTTTCTTCCGAGCTGTTCAAGCCTCTGCGCAACTTGGCGACGTTGAACATTTCCTCAAACCCCATCGAAACGATTCCAACGTTACCGACCGGCCTGAAGTATCTCGACCTCTCGTCCACGAACATTGTCCGTCCGTCCAACTTGTACCTGCCGAAATTACAAGTCCTCCTGATGAATGCTATGCCGAACCTGACGTCGCTGTTGCTAAATGAATTCGAAAATCTTACCAGCCTGGTGAGCTTATCGATGGCCGATTGCACGAGGTTCGCGCAGTTCCGAATATGGCCGCCGAGGGGTGACCTGTTGCCGCGACTACAGCGCCTCGTGGTGAGGAATTGCTCGATCGAAACGTTAAGTGGAGACCTGTGGCCGATAATGCAGAAAACGACGTACCTAGATCTACAGTACAACCCCTGGAATTGCGACTGCCGCATGGAGTGGATTGTTACTCTGAACTTGTCAAGAGACCTCACCCGTGAGATTAGGTGAGAGCATATCGTATTTACGAGAGAGCGCTGATAACTTGATAATCAAATTTTAATGCCACCGCGAGGTGAAGAGGTGAAGATAGAGGTTAGTTCCCAAAGTCCACTAGGGCGTCCGCAGATGGCGCCGGTAGACCAATCTGAAAAATCAATTTTTCACCGTCAATAGTTATAACAGATCTTTCGGGAAGTCCCACCTAAATACTCGACTGGAAAAACTCGTTTTTTTTTGGACAGGATTTTCTGAATAATCTGATTACGCCTTAGTTTACATCGACTTGGTAAGAGTGCTCAAGGTGTACTTTGTGTAAAATTCTTAGTGTAAACGATGATTTGATACAAATTAAGTATTTCTTGTATATCCAGTACGTGTAAGAGGTCTAGTTGCATCAAATCATTGTTTACAGGATAATTGATGATTCGACACGAGGTGTTAATTCATTTTAGAGGAGGTAATTAATAGTAATTTATGTAACGCAGGTGCAGGACACCCGAGCAGCATTGCAACAAACGGCTCATCGATATTCCTCGGTACGAATTACAGTGCGAATACCTGAGCAACACCTTCCACCTGGCACTTTGGATCTGCATTTTAGTATTAATCCTTTCCGGCGCCCTGGCCAGCGTGTTTTTCCTCACCAGAGGAACCATCTGCCAACTGATCGCCCGGAGCAAGAGTCGCGACACAGTCGCATACAAGAACGTCGTGGAGTCCTCGAACGACCTGGTCAGAATACTCTCCGTGGGCGAGAATCCAGAAGCCGCAGAGGAGTGACTAGATCGGGTGCTCGATCCAGAGAGCTACAGAAAAAGAAGGGGACTCGAATGATCGAATCCTAGCTCGCGAATTAGCAGGACGTCGAGACGACATCGCCACGTTCGGAACGCGAGATCGACCGCGTCTCGTCTCCAGCCACCCATCGATCCTCCTCGAGTCTCTGAAAACTAGTTCCAGCGAATTAATTAACGTTTACCCTAATCAGTATCCATGCCTATAAATAACGTCAAGCGGGGGCGCATTTAATCCGGCAGACCTAACAATGTTCAGACGATAGTTTCGATCGCCCGCAAACCCGCTCGCAGGAGACATTGTCAAGTCAAGCCTAATTAAAAGAATTAGCTCGCACTCGGATGTACACTTGGGCCGCGCAAGCTCCGCAAATCAACTTACCCGCAAGACTCTATTCGATTACACTCTGCGTTTCCACCGTACACGATAATGGGCTCGGCTCGCACGAGGAAACATCCGAGATGTTCGCCAAAGCCGGTTAATAACTGGAAATCGGGGAGCACAATTCGGGGACTTCTTTCTCATAATTCTAAAAGCGCACATCGGTCGAGCGATTACTTTGACCGGGACATCCCGTGCATAAAGGCGGCGCCTCTCTCTCTGTACAAGGCAGAGAAATCGGAACGATGCGTCGCGAGTGCAGCAAACCACTCGTAATCTCGGCCGCATGCAAAGTGCCGTTCGCTCGAGCTGCGTCCTTTTCCTCGTGGTCAATTTTTCATTTTCAACAGCTCCGCGAGCCAAGTAGAATTTCGCTCCTTGTCGATGTTCCTCTCGTCCGATGGGCAGACCGTGCCATGAATAAAGGCCATTACAAGCGTCTTCGTCGTGCCCCGATTACATTTAATGCGACCTGTCCTAACGACGCGACAATTCTAAGGCCAGCGCAATATCAGCGTTCCTTCTCGGCGAATGAAGTTTCCCTCGATATAGTTAACTAATAGATCCTAAAATCCCAACTCAGTCGAGCGATGGCTTTGATGAATGCCGCTTTCAGGGCCGATACCACCCGATGGGGTGCAGGGTGCACGATGGACCCTTGTCGTCCATGTGCGTCACGATGCGTCGCGAATACGAGTGCGGCGAACCACCCGAAGGTACCATTCACCGGCGTCCGCGTGTATTTCCATTTCTCTCCGTTGCTGTCTCGGCTCGGAGAGGGAGAGAGAAAAAGAGAGGGAACGGCCGCTAGCATTTTCGGTTTTCCGTCCGCCAAGCGAACCCTTTGGCTCCGCCGCCCGCGGAGATGGAAAAGAGGAGAAACAACAAAAAGGGCGGCCGCGGCACAAAGGGCGCGTCGGCCGATTGCTCCCGAATGCGTCGCCAGGAATGTTTCCCTCCTTCCTCGGCGCATCTTTTTTACCCGGGGAAAATGGCGCCCCGGGCACCGAGAGGGATATACAATGGGAGAGCATCTCGACTCGCGCGGAGATAATGCAACGCGAAACACACGAGCGGATACCCTGGAGAGCATCGGAGCTCCTCGAGGAACGTCGGGCCTAATCGATGCGTGATTCCCGCTTGTTAGCCACGAATTCAATGCTCAAACAGTGGGTTAATGTATGGGCTTTATGATTGTATAATCACAAATCGGTGATCGAGTCAATGGAGCGAGGACGCGGAGCCCACCCTCTTCAGGGTGGGTCCTCGATGGAGGTTCCTCGACTAGCGGAGGGAATTCAAATGTTTCACGTCGGCTCTCGACTCCCCTTTCGTAAGAGGAGGTCCGCGGAGAAAGGTTTTCATGATTGATTGATTATAAGGAAATCTCAGTGCACCGTATATAGTTATAATACAGAGAATTCTAGATCACGCTCGGGGGTGTAAGAACAGGTCGCCAAAGTAGGTTTAGCTTATGACCTAATAGTACTATGAAGATTATTGCTCAAACAGTGTATCAATATATAGCATCTATAATATGATCATGAATCGGTAATCGAATTAGTGAAGAATTTCGAGCCCTCCCGAAAAGGGTGGGTCCTCGATGGAGGTCCCTTCACCGGTAGCGACAGGGAATTTAAACGTTTCACGGCGGTGCTCGACTCTCTCGGATAACTCGCAGTGGAGGATTTTGATGGCTTATTGATTGACAAAAAAAAATTTCAGCAGACCGTGGAATAATTCAATGATACCCATCGACCGAGATAACCCTCGTAGGCGTAAGAACGGGCGGCCAAACTTGCGTTTGGCTTACGACCAAATGGTGCTATGAAGATCGTCAGTTTCTATGACGTGCGCCGTGATCGCGTGCGATGTAGCGATCAGCCTTTGTACCGAAGTATGATCTTCCTACGGGAAGCCTATTGGGTTACGGGGTGTCCGAAGACCGCGCGAGAACCCCCATGTGAGGGATTTTGTGGCGGACTATATACCGATATAGTAAACCGTACGGTGAAATACGCCTTAGCGAACCGTATAGGGAGGCTCTAACTATACGGCGAACTATACGGCGGGCCGGACCGAGTCGCGCCGGTTGGGGGCCCTCGATTATAGCGATCTCGCTCAATGGAATATATTATAGACTCCTTTGGGCATCCGAGTGCGGGCCGCGGTGTCGTGTTCCAGTAATTCGAGATTCCGTGCCGAGCCAATTTCGCCGAGGAGCGATGCGCCGGAAAAATAATACTCGCCTACCGCGAAGCGAGCCCGGCCGGTGCGATCCTGCCGGAGGCTGCCGTTCGTCCGGCAGGGAAAAAAAAAACGATCCATGGATCGCCGAAATACGAGGGCGTCTGCTTTCCCTGAAAAAGGTCCTGCGAGAATCAACCCAAGCACGGTTTGTTGCAAAAAGCGGGACGATAACGATGAATAGAAACAAATCTCCCTCTCTCGTTCCCGGATTTTTCACCCTGGGAAATATTTTGTCATTTCCAGGTTTCTCTCTTTTCTCTTTTTTTTAAATCGCCGGGTTCTTTCCACGCGTTAAAAAAAAAAACTAAAAACGGACTCGCCAGATCATTGCCTCCTTGTATAACCCTGCCGTTACGAGTGCTGGCTATGATCCACACACATGCGACGACCTCTGTGTACGAGCGCCGACTTTAGTCGGTAACAAATTCTGCCATATCTGCAGAGTAATCTTTTGATTGTATTCACCCGTATTGGATTAATTACACTGAAAGTACATTTTGAACACACGTAACACAGTTTGGCCATCGAGACGAGACCAGAAGACGAGCTATTGGGATTAGTTTTAATTTCTTAAAAGTTTAAGGTTAGACTTTCATTTGAATATTTAATAATGGACTAATACGACAAGACAGTTGTTATTTAACACATAGCAATGTGCGTAAAGTTTGTCAAAGTATGAAAAATGTAGGGAATTCTTGTATTTATAAATCATTTTCGGGTTGCAGAAAGAGGCTCTTTTCCCGCTTTGAAATTCTTCAAATCGAGAAAAATTGAGGAGAATCCTGGTTTCATCTTTTTTTTTTTTTTAATAAATGCCAGGCCCACTTTTGTTTAATTTTTCAACGAGCCTGGTCCAATCACGCTTGCGTTTGCGCTAATACTCGGCCGCGCGCGGAAATCGCACGCGGGACGGGCCCGCCGCTCGGCAGATTTTCCTCGGTGGATTTTATCCGATTAAACCGACATGGAAACACGGGGTTATGCGTGTAAGCCTGCGACCGTCCATGGGGAACGGCGAACAAATGAATAATGAAAATAAAACCCGTGATGCTATCGGTAAGCACCACGGGATTACATGCGCATCAGCGCGCCTGCGATGAACTTATAGAGCCCCGAATAAAATATGGGCTCGAGGGAGGGAGCGAGAAAGAGATAAGCGGAGAAACAGAGAGGGAGAGCACTCGTGTAAAATACGGACTTACGTGGCCGCGCGTAATCGCGAGGAAAAGATATTTCTTCGTCGCTCGAGTTGCGCATTGCTGTGACTCTTGTGCATGCTCACCAAACACGATTCCGTAATAATATAACCGTTACAATTTTCATGGGAATATTTACCGTAACATCGTGCTAAGTATCGTAAAACATATTACTATTCCCGGGGCATAACACCTATATGAAATGAATAATGTAACATAAACATAACATTGGTAGCATATTACATGTTATGTTAATAATGTATAACTGCACGCCGAGAGATTTACAAGTGTTACGGAATGATTATAAATCAATATTACGTGGTATCAATGTGTTTTTTTTGTTAATAACTTTATGTACCACTTCATTGTTATTTAACTGTAATATAGTTAGCTCGGTGGGTGAAATTCGGGCGTTGTCGGAAATTTCATCGTGCAGTGCCGCGTGGAGGTTAGGACGTCTTTTGGGTACGCTAACTTCTACACTGGTTGAACTCCTCGGACCTGAAGGTACGTAAATGGTGTAAAGAGAGGTATGAACACGTGCAGGTCGCTCTAGTACGCGCAACGAGAGTAGATAACGCATTGTTAAACCAATATGGCGCATTCTCCGGAGCATTGTTCGTCCTCGAGTGGTGCCCACCTCATTACGTGTCGCGCGGCTACTTATGCACGTGGCCCTGCGCTCCCCGTGAGTGGGAGAGAGACGCCGATACGCGGCGGTCATTAGTGCGAGAGAGACGGAGCTACCACTGGGCACAACGGCCGAACGTGTCGTTCGGTGGACGCGGCGATGGAAGGCGAGGTGCGAGAAACCACGGGGCGTAAATACCGCAGGGCGCACAAAGGTGAGCAAGCCGCTTACGATCAATGCCGATCCGCGATCTTTCGTCCCAGTTGTCGAAAAGTGTACGGATTATGCGACAGCGGCCCCAAGAAGCGCCCCTTAAATATTAGGTTGTTCGACTTGCAGACAAATTTCAGAAGATTCAAAGGTTTATTTTCCAGCGGTATGACCACTCCTCGCCAGCTCCTTGGCAATTTTATTTAACCGTGTAAGTTTATTTGCAAAGGAAGCAGTATTTAAATATCTTTTCTAACAATAATTTGCATCTTGGTTTCAGATGCGACCGTGGGCGGTCCGCAGGTACGACGCCCTGAAGAAGGACCTCGGCGAGTCGCAGAAGAGGAGATCGTATCTTTTCTCCTGCTCGTTGACCTCTCCTGCGGGTCTCTCGCAACCGAGTCCGAAAAGCATACCGCTAATCCCGGTTTCCGAGCGGCCCTCACGTTCACCCCGGGTGAGTGCCTTAACCTTAAAGGTCCGCACCTGAGCCGAAAACCATCGGCACCTCGTGCCGATACCCCACGCCCGCACCAATCCGCACCGGCCTTAATTACTTCCAGATGTGGCGTCGGTTCCGCATTTGCATGGAGTTTATTGTGTCCGCCGGCGCCCAGGACCTGTCGCCGAGGGCTTGCGATTACTCCTCAACCTGCGGGCGCATTTTCCTGCATTTTCCGGCCCGTGTCATTTACGCGGAAGAGTGCCGTTTACACGGGCCCGAGTCCAGCAGGGATCCCACCTCGAATCGATGGCCCCCCTTCGAGCGAGGCCATAAACTCGAAATCCATCCAGGGTCATACCGGAACACGAGTGGCGGCCATTTTGAGAAATAACCGAAACTGCCAGGCGTCGCCGACATCGTCATCCTGGCCGGGAGCGAAATCGATTTATAACTGCAAGTTCTACTATTCAATATAAATCAGTGCCTTCTCCCCCTTATAACGCCCACTGCAATGCAGGAGAAACGTCGGCAATACAATAAATTTACACATGGCTCCCAATTGGTTTACACGGAAGAGTCTCGAGGAAGCCAATTCGTATGGAGCCTTAACGCCTTACTTAAAATCAACTTCGGCGGTTTACATCTTTAACTATATAAGTATACATATATGCATATCTAAGCGTCTAGGAAAGTATTTTGTGGATATTAACGAGTTGCCGTTCTCGTCGCCTCCCTTTTGCGGGAGACGTTCCAGATGGCGTGTCCTCCGAGTGACAAGGGGACGCGCTTTTAAAAGGCCACCCGTTCGAGGAGAGGCGCAACAACAAACATCTTCGAAAGCTCGCCGGACGCGATATATCGAGTTCCCGGCACTTCCTGCGTCTTTCCACCGACTCGGGCCGCCATCTCCCGGTGGCGCCAAGAACCGCCATCCGCGGGTCGTCACGTCGCTTGCCGCGCTTGACGAGCGCCAGCGGGAACGGTCACACCGGCAGTGCATTTGGCCCCGGGATGCGTGCACTTTTTGTGCCGGCGCACCCTTATGTCACCAAGAACCATGCCAAGAAAAAAGAACCCCGGAGTCGGTAAAAGCCCGTTATAATCTGGCGGGGCACCTTCGCTCGAGACGCGAGACAAATTGGACCGTGTCGACGCGGACCATCCGGAGCTGTTTGGAGGTCGCGATGCACTTTGAAGACGACGCGGAACCTAGTCGACTTTCCGTCGCTCTTAGGCTCATTTATGCGTTTCTAAGCCGAGTACACATCTAAACACGAGCGCGTACATTGAATTGAGGAAAAGCGAGGACGTATAACGTTCAAGTGAGGACGTACACTGATAGAAGAAGCATTGTAATTTTATAACACTTTCGTTGGAAGTTTTATTCTGACACGATGAATTAATTTAATAACATATTTTCATTATATCTTACAAATTTAGTACATATGTGTATTATTTACCAGGCGCAATTTCAAAGAAATTATAACGATACGTTGTGAAGTTATAAGTTTATTTAGAATTTTATTATAAATGTATACTAATTCACTATTAAGACGTAGTTTTACCACAACCTTATGTACTAAATGTGTATGGGTTCGAGGCAATCGTTTTTTCTTGTCTCATCTCGTATGTATTCGTGCTTAGATGTGGATTTGGCTTGATATTTATATTTCGCACGATACGGGGAATACAGATCGTCGAACCATGGCCACACGAGCGCACGTCGTAACGTAATTACCCAACCTCGTCCAATGGTTATCGCACCGCATTTAACCGAACGTATATTTCAGTAATACTGCAGCCCACGGCCGTGAATTGGAAAACCACTTTGCCAGCCGCGATTATTTCTGCCGGATACCAACCCCTTTGATGGAGCCAATATCACGGAGCCTCGAAATTTCGGGGCTGCTGAATTTTCCCAGGAAGCGATGAAAAAAAAATATATATATGTCAACGAAAATCAATCTCCAAGCAGCGTTTCGATGACGACAACCGACTTCCAAGCAATATTCATTCGCCACTGTGGTAAAGAAATTCCGTATGTTCGTCTGGTATTTTTTCTTTTTCTTTTTCTATACTACTTCTGGAATTATCCGTATTTTCTCTCCTTCTCGGCCTCACTTTTATCCGCGACGCTCCTTCTCTCTCGCCGGTCGAAATCTCGTATCCGTCCGGAGCGAAATGGCCGCGCGGCCGCGAAATTATGGGGCCGCGGCGCGGATTAAAAGCGCGATAAATTCGGCGCGGCCAACACGGCGTATGATTGCAATAATGCCGGCACAATGCCGCGCGTGGAACGCAGCGGCCGAATTGGATTTCGTTGTCGCGCGGTGATAACAAAAGGCGCCGGGCGCTGTTATCGCGCGAGGGCCGATATTGCCGGCGCGGCTCTGGATCGCACTGATTGGACGGAGCTCGATTTTCGGGGGGAACGATGGTTCAAAAATGAAATTTCCCTCCGGCAGGAAAAACGCGAGAGCCGCTGGGTGACCGTTATCGGCTGCCATTAGTGGTCACGTCGTATCGTCGACATCTAGCCATCCTGCGAAGCGAACCAAAAATGGAGGAAAATTACACAACGTTGGAACACACCTTTGCCTGCATTAAACGCATGGTAGACAATTTATTAATTTTAAGTTGGAGATCGTTAAATTTGTTCGATTTCAGGACTACAACGATCAAGGTCTTTCCGGTGGCTATTAATGATTACATCGTGCCGTCGACATTTAGTCGCCCTGCGAAGCGAACCAAAAATGCAGGAAAATTACACAACGTTGGAACACACCTTTGCCTGCATTAGACGCATGGTAGACAATTTATTAATTTTAAATCGAAAATCGTTGAATTTTTCCCTTTTCAGGACTGCAACGACAGGGTCCTTCCGGCGATAAGGCGAGTCGGACACGGCGCCATCGCGAACGTGCCTCATCATCTAAGTTATATCCCGCTTCCTTCGGTAGCCCCAAGGTAGTTTCTGATTCGAGCTGCCTCGAATTACGCCCCTGTCACTCTCAATTGACCCTAGTTCCTCGAATTCTGGGCTCCCAAGGTGAGACTACCTCTCGGTACGTGGAAAGGTAAGGTAAGTTTTTTGTCACATGTCTCTAGCCAAATATATGGAATGTCTAAAGTCGGGCGTTTAAAAAAATGAATTTAAGTCAGATAACAGAGTCGCTTCGGATAAAGATGCAGGAAACACCTCTGACGTGGCTCTTGATTTTTATAAAAAATATAAACAATGTAAATATCACAGGCACAGCCAGTGCATGGGTGCCTCGAATAGATTGTTCTGTGTATTTGCTCCGTCCTGTGTGAAGCCGTAGGCATAATTGGCAGTGGTTAATTTTTAATTGTTTACTTTTTGTAGGAAGAGCGACCCGGAATTTCTTGGCGAGACCGAATTAGACGCACCCTCGTTACGGGCCTCATTAACCCCGGCTGGGGAGCGACCGGGAGCCGCAAAACGGTGGTTAGAGAGCGGCCCCCTCGAATGTAAAACAAACGGGATATCGACGTGGCGCCATCGCAGATGCGTCTCGTCATTCTCCCGGTGATCCCGGTCCAGAAGTCGGGTGCTCCCGGGTCTACCTCAAATTACACCCTGGTCGAGTTCCGAGCCCCAAAACTCCTGTGTAAACATCTCGAGAGGGATGTTCGAGGCGCCACTCCGATACCCGCGACTGTTCTACGGTCACTCCAAGAAACGAACCTTTCGGGTTTAAGGTGAAGTGAAACACGTCGGGAAATTTTTTCGACGTTGGTAAAAAAGATTCTACTAAATTCCAACGTTCGCATTTATATCGGCAGCCGTGTCGAATTATATTGGGTATCGTACTGAATGGCGTACTCCATATGTCGTTTCCGTACAATAATTATAAAGAAATTTAAGGCGATAAAACTCCAGAAATCTCCTAGACTCGTGATTTTTTATGCCCTAGTTGACTGCGGAGTGCCATTCTGCGCCATCTGTGATTTTACCGTCGACTAAATTTTCTCTTCGAGACCTCGTATTACCTTCGTTTTAGCTTAGAAGCGCGTAAGACACTGTTTTGCCTTTATCCTGTTCAAATGCGAGTTTCTCGATTACTAGAGTGTTCTAAATTGTTGTACAATTGTCCTGACACCTTCGTTTCTCATATCAGAGTCTTCAATACTTGTATATCGATCCACTTCACCTTAATCCCGCAGGCAGGTTGACTTTCCTCCCTCCATAAGGGCTGAAAAATGTCTCACAATCGAATGGACCAATTTTTTGCCGCAGTAGATTCCAGATTCCTCACGGTGGAATCGTTAAGATGATTAATCGGTAAAATTTTCGTTCCATGATTCGCTCGAGGAGCAAAGTAACGAGAAGAACGGTGAACGCAAAGGGGTGAGGATCCGAAGATTTCCGATTCAGGTTATCGTCCCAAAGCATGCCGGCTGAATAACAATTGCCACTGGTGGAGTCTCCCTCCGTGCAACGGTCCCGGGGCACGGAAACACCCCATTAGAAGGCCGTTAAATAATAAAGCCGCCATATTAGGCGCAGACACCCCAGAGTTCGCACAACCAGAAGAGGATTATCCCACAACGATACGACTCGGCCTCCCCTAACGTCGAATATCTCCCGTGTACTCCTATAACCGAGAGATCATTCGATACACGTTGCGCCCCTCTCCCTACCCCGATGAACAATTCGCAAACGACAAGGTTTCCCTCTCTTCCCTTCCAACACCCTCGGCCCCCTTCCAGGAATCTCCATAATCTGGTTGGAGAACAAATTCGTTAGAAAAATTGTAAGAAATTAGTTGATCTTCCCTGTTGGTTACTAGTTGCTCAAAGAAATATTTACTGCAAGAATAAAATCCTGCGATCAAATCCCTCCGAAACGAATGTCGGGTCGAGTACGGAATATAATTGTTTCTTGCAATTATATACGATTCAGGCAACTATACGTGAACGATGTATATATATTTATTCCGGCCTAGTGATATTTTTTCTCAGGGTAGTTTTTAACTAATGGAAGTCTTACGCAAAAATTGCCGGCATTATCGGCAACGGGAAATTTCCCGCGTGTTCTTAATCCTTGTACGGCATTAAACGGGGTAAATTAGCGTTTCTGGGTGACGTAACGTCGGTGTAGGTTAATTATTTCCCGGAGTACCGATAACGCCTCTTCGGACCGGTCTCTCGACAAACGAGCCGTTTGCCTCGTGCAGTTAACCACCTCCGCGGAGTTATCCTCTGTAATGTTGCGAAATGCCCCACGTCAGTTCGCAAAAAGAGAAGTGTCCCTACGTGTCTGTAATCGACGCAGGGGAGAGAGTAATTGATAAAGTACGGTTTCGGCGCGAGGGAAAGCGACGTGGGGGGAAGGAGGGACGCGGAAAGGGGGAAAAGGAAAAAGGAAAATGGCTGACGTGCGAGCCGGTCATTTGTCTCGGGCGGCAAACAAACGACACACGCGATGGATCGATCCGCGTAATCGAGGGCGGATGATGGAACGGTGTGTATTCTCTATGCCTACCTGCCGTTATCGCGGCATTTATCTGCGAGATACCTCGTCCTCGATATATTCTATTATATCCCCCGCCGTAATCCATTATGGAGAGAGCACGATTCGCGACTTCGCGGGCTCTTCGAATGCCGCATCGAATCGACGCAATTATCGGAATATCGGCGAGTAAACGACTCCAAGGACGTTACGTGGGATCAATTGTATCGATTTAAGGAGAATGGATCGGCTACGAGGGATAATGGGTTCATATTCCTCCCCTTCTACTTTTTTACTCTTACTTTGTTGCACGACAAGAGTTCCGACTGATCTAGTCCGGGCCAATAAGTTAACCCAATTTCGACGCGAGATTGACTTGAATTTTCCCTCGCGATTAACGAATTAAACGCATCCCAGATTGTGAGAATTCATTTCATTATGATATTCTTGGACCGAAAATTTCGAGAGGGGGTAAAAGAGAGATCGCAAGTGTTAGTCAACGGTATTTTATATACGGGAGGAAGAGAGATGCACATAGGAAGGCGAGTATTGGGTGTAAGATAAAGAAATGATGCAATCCGGTATTTATCGCCGTAAGATTAATTTTTTCGAAAAATGGACTTACGCCACTTTCAAAATAAACGGCTTATATGTACTAAATTTTCTAATATATGTTATACGATTTAATGTGAAAATATGTTATAAAATTATCATATTCATTTTAACAGTGTAGTTGTTAGGTGTTACGGAGGTCGCCTGGCGAGTCAAAGTCGGAGGATGAGAGACGAGGGAAGAAAAATAATAAGAGGTGGATCTCAAGATGCTAAGAATAGAACCACCGACTGTCGTTGTCGGGCAATTAGCCACCAATAACTATTTACCACCTCTCGGTGTCGGTCCCTGGTCATTGGGCTCTGCAGGGGTTTACTGGTAGTCCATTGTAGCCCTACCTAGAGATCCCTCGAGGATAGGGCCAGGGAATCCCGGAGCTCACTTTTCCGAGCTTTCCCCGGGATTTTCGCCAGTAAGACCGGACATGTGTTTCGGATTGGCCCGGGGTCAGCTCGAGAAGAAGGAGCCACCTGACGTCCCCTGGCCATTTCGGCCATCTCTCGACCGTTTCGACAGTTTCTACCGACAGCCGACTCTCTGTCACAAAAACGAGTATATGGCCCCCTGGACACGAACAAGGCCGTATCGATAGACGAGATTCCTCGAGAATCCATTATTGACGCGGCCATTCGACCCCTGTGTAAATCATTCCCGACAGCATAGAAAATGGAAATGGAAAATCCCTGCCCTCTCCGTCGCCACGTTATCACCGCATTCGGAGATTAATCCATTTCTCCTACTATTTAAAATCCATAACGTAGCATTTAAGACAATTCTTTAATAATCTAACGGACGCCTTGAAGCGCTCGCAGGAGTCGTATGGTCAACGGCGTCCTCCCCGGGGAAATTCCTCGATATTTTCCAGGAACTCCTAATCCCGCCTGTCTTTCCCAGTCCATTGTCCTCAGCAGGGCCGAAAATAGTTCGAAATCACCGAATGCACCTGTATGGCGGGTACCGCGACCCGTCAAGAGTGCTCGCTAATTTCATTTATGTCCTTGAAAGGTTAATTGATACTTACGTGTAGGATTAGGGATCTCTCTTTTCGCATAATACCTCGAGGTTTCCCCGTTTGGGGGTTAAAATTCTCGGGTGGTCCCAGCCCGGACGTATTCTCGAAGTTTCTCACGTTTTCCGCGGGGCGGCGCGGATAGGTAACCTAACCTCCCTCGACGACACCTTCCTCCGAGTAGGTGTACTCGTCTACGTCCCCACGCATCCACATACGGCCGCGATTCCCCGGAAAGCGCCGCGTCTGCGGGAAATCGCGAATCAGAATATCCGGCGAGACTAAAGCCGACGTCGTCGTCGGGGCGCTCGATAACGCGGCCGCGTCGCGACGCCGTGCCATTTCAGCGCCGTCGCGCATCCTCCTCGTCACGTCGAAGGTACCTCTCGCGTGCGAAGTCTCCTGGCGGACGACGAGAACAAAAAAAAAAGAGAGAGAGAGAATTCCCTGTAGTTAAAGTGACCGTTCTCCAGGTTTTCTTCACGATAAAAGATAAAATAATAGAAAATAGAAATTAGACCAGCATGGATTTTCAGGTGGAACGTGAGTTTCGGAAGGAAGGTGTACAGAAAGGTATATGGGAATACGGTCACGTCCGATTACCATTTGCCGATCGATTCGCGTCCCGTGACATAACCTAAAAAATGCGACGTCGCCATGGCGGCGCTCGGAGTCTCGCGATTTCCCGGATCGCTCTCCTTGCGGCGAAGATCGCAGGTAAGCCGCGGCATAAATAACATCGAGTGGCCCATCTAGGGAAAGAATCGATCCGGGCGGAAGGCTGTCAATCTTGGTTGCGCTATTGGTAAAAGAGGCGAGTCCGGCGAAGACGCAACGGAAGAGGAGGTGGCGAGAGCGAGGGAAAAGGAGGACGCCCTTATGCGGGCGAAGGGAGGGGAAGGGAGAGAGAGCGCCTCCGCGGCAGTCGGGAGAGATCGCGCTCGATTCCCCCACTCCTCGGTCGCCGCCCCTCCCGCGGCTCGTCTCTCGGTCTCCGTTGGACTCGCGGCGCGGCGCGTCCTCGCTCTCTCGCGCCGATGGGCGGATGCGGCGCAGGGAGGGGGCGGCCGGGCGGCGCGCGGTGGGGATGCGGGTCACGTGACCGGCGGAGGGGATAATTAAACCCACACAAGGGTGGCGGGCCCGGAGGTGGGGGGGCAAAGAAAGGTCGCCATGGCGACGGGCCGGAGATCCGGCCAATCGGCGCGCGGCGAGGGGGCGTGGCTTGGCGATTGGCTGCCGCGAGCCGGCGAGGTAGGTAGCGGCCCGACTCCCGGTGCAGCGGGCCAGGACAAACGTATCATGCAGGGGAGGGCTGGGGCCGAGATGCCGGGTTGTAAGCGAAACCAGTTTGCTATCCGATACGATCGAGGCAACAGTCCCGCATTCTGTCGCGCGATACCCGCCGTCGCAGCCTCTCACCTTCGCCGAGGACGGGGCCCCGCGCGCTGCGGCGACGGGCCCGGGAAGAGGAGCGCGCGGGCTCTGCCCGTCACTCCGTAGTGGCCGCGCGACCCGCACAGTGCTCCGCGCCGGCCGCCGCAGACCGGAACTCCCAGGAGCCCCGGACCCCGTCGGTAGGGCCCGGAGGGAGCGGGCCGATATGCGAAGCGCCCGGGTGAGTTCGACGCCCGGCCGCGCGGCCTGAGGGGCCGGTACCCGCCAGCCGCCCCAGGAGACGGACCCCCGCGAGCGCAGAGGAGGAGCCATGTCGGCCGTCGCCCCGGCGGGCACCGGGACCACCGGCCCCGGCGCCAACAACGGACCCGTCGTCCCGGCCCCGGTCTTCGCGCTGCCCACCCTGTCCTTCACCGTCGGCCAGGTGGCCACGGTCTGCGAGACCCTCGAGGAGAGCGGCGACATCGAGCGGCTGGCCAGGTTCCTCTGGAGTCTGCCCGTCGCCCACCCCAACATCCAGGAACTGAACCAGAGCGAGGCCGTGCTGCGCGCCAGGGCCATCGTCGCCTTCCACTCGGGACACTACCGCGAGCTCTACGCCATCCTCGAGAGGCACAAGTTCACCAAGGATTCACACGGCAAGCTCCAGGCCATGTGGCTCGAGGCCCACTACCAGGAGGCCGAGAAACTCCGCGGTCGACCCCTCGGGCCCGTCGACAAGTACCGCGTCCGCAAGAAGTTCCCTCTGCCCAGGACCATCTGGGACGGCGAGCAGAAGACCCATTGCTTCAAGGAGCGCACCAGGTCGCTGCTCAGGGAGTGGTACCTCCAGGACCCCTATCCCAACCCTGGCAAGAAGAGGGAACTCGCCGCCGCGACCGGACTCACTCCCACCCAGGTCGGGAACTGGTTCAAAAACCGCAGGCAGAGGGACCGCGCCGCCGCAGCCAAGAACAGGTACGTCGAAATAGAGACCGACCTCCACCGGGGAGGCTCGATGACGATTTCACGCTACGTCGGTCCAACTAGATAATCCCCGGGTATGGAAATTGGCTCGCCGTTTGATGCAAACACTTGGACTCGTACCTCGTTTTTAACGTCAATGGACGTTTCTTATCTGGATAAGGACGTCTTTTAACGTTGACAGGGTACGAGGATGAATTTTGGGTGCTGCGTCGCGACAGAAATTCTGGAGACGTTAAAACGGTGCGTCAACCATGTTCCAATGTCTACGTAAAATACGGTAGAAAGTGCTACGCGTTGGTTGCCATTGACTTAAATCTAACCCGTAAGAATACCTTGTGTGACCTTGTCCGACGGAGATTGGTAACGATGTTAAGTCACCTCGTGCCTTTCAATGGATCCTGTCGATAGCTGTATTCGCAAGTCCCGGAGGATTTCAAGGTCCATTCTTTTCTTTTCTTTTTTTTTTTTTTGTTAATGGAGCACTCCCGTATTCAAGGGACGGGCACAAATCTTGAGACGATGGATCTAGAAGATACCGAACGTTGCCGTTGGGCGTCGCTACGGTTACACCGTACACATCCGTAAATTCTAGGTCACTTTCTGATATCGATTCCCGGAATATTCTGCACTTTAGACGTCCCAATCCAGATAGAATGTACAGGGAACGCGACGCTGATATTCCTAAATTTGAGGTTATGGGATACATAACGGACGAGTCGCTCGATAAATATCAGCGTCACCTTCCGACGCGCGTGTTTCTGCTCGAGCGACGTGAATTCAGCTGTTTATCTTGCGAGGCACTCGAAAACAAAAAAAAAAGGTTTCGATCTACATTCCTTTACCTTTAGACCGACAGTCGCGTCGCGTTCTCGCGTCTTCAAGTCCGGCTTGGGAGTCTCGTTTATTAAGTAGCGTTTAATGGGAGGTAAATCGCGAAACGATTAGCGGTTTTGGGACCCTTTCGACGGGATTGCGCCGTGTTGTTCTCCGGCAAACGAGCCTTTGTGCCGCTCCGACGTCCCGGCGAGGGTCGCGTAATTTCATTTCGACGTCCGACGGAGGGTCGCTGCCTGTCGGGGCCGACGATTTTCAAATTACGACTTCGAAATCGCATTCCGCGAAATTTGTCCCCCTTTCTCCCCCCATGTCGTGAGTTCCGCGATTTTCCAAAATCGAGGCATGATTTTCACGGTACCTCGTATCGCGTGAGAGGGAAATAGAGAGATTGGTCGAATGCCGCCAAAGGATACGCGACTAGGGAGACCGACGACTACGAGGTTTCTTAACCTCGAAATTTATTTATAGTATTTTTTAACGACGAGTAGGAGACGTAAGACAGCGATCCCGAGAGACTTAGTGTTAACGATATCCGCGTTAACAGTATGTACTCGTATCTCACATTTAAGGTCAAGAGATGCCTTTTAGAGATTGAAAAACCGCGGATAAATGGTGTCGTTTTAACGCCGAAGGTGAAGTACGAGGGCGGATCGAAGTGTGTAGACGAACCGACGTTCGACTTTGTGTGAGTAGTTTGTACGACTTTGATAACGAGAGCGTTTCAATGTACACTTGTAAGTAGAAGTTTATCACTTCTTAATTGATACTGACGGAGCGCTTTGAATGTATTTTCTTTTTTTAATGTCATTTGTTATGTCTTCCAAACATCGACGTCTTGCTTCTTTCTGATTTTTGTTTTAATTTGGCAAAGGGTTTTTTCCTTTTTTCTTTATTTTCTTTAAATTCGCACTTTTCTCGGCCGATTTTCGATTCGTTAAGGGGGGGATCCTCGAGCGCGCGATAATTTGTCGCCGGCGCTCCAGTCGGTATTCCGTCCGGCCGTCGCAACATTAATTCTCATTGTCCGGGCGTCATTAAAGGGCACTCTACACACCGTGGCAACCGTGGTAACTGCAGGTCCCACCTGTCGGCCTACCGTTTCGTTTCTTTTGACAGCAGGTAAAATGACTGGTGGTTGCACTGTTCGGCTGCCGGAGGGCGAGGAGGCCCCTCCGGGGCCCTAGACACCGGGCCCGTGCTTGCAGGCGATGGGTTTTCCCGGCCGCCTAGGGATTTTCTCGC
Organism: Orussus abietinus; assembly: GCF_000612105.2. NCBI lineage: Eukaryota > Metazoa > Arthropoda > Insecta > Hymenoptera > Orussidae > Orussus > Orussus abietinus. The sequence continues at coordinate 1,824,396 of NW_019396017.1, forward strand.
GACGGTCCCCCAGGATTTACGATCTCCAGGTTTATGCGGGATTGGGAAACCCAATCCAATTTGTTAGGGCCCGTACGCCGGGTTTCCCCGGGGCTGCGATGACGTCGAGTCCGACCCTGACTTAACAAGTTTCCGGAATTTCCCGAATTATCCAGGAAACTCGCGTCCCTCGTATTCTCTCACTCGCGAGGTTTCCTCCTCCCTTTCGTAATCCCGCCAGAGTCGCGATTCCGAGAAGTTACGAGACGTCAAAGATTCGAGGTGGGCGAACTCGCCTCCTCGGCCGCCATACTTGACGCGAAGGTTGAGCGAGGGTAAAGGACTGCGCGGGCCTTGAGATCTCGTTCTCGTTAACGCCTTATTTCGAATTAAACGTCCGAGTTTGTGATTATTGTAGCTTTCGCGATCGAGAATTTCACCGTAATTCATCTTTCCCGACTCTTCGTCGACTGCCATAACCGAATTCTCCAGGTCGATGGAAATTCTTTTAACCTTCTCCCCCGTCCGCAATCCACATGAAAGCCTCCGGTGGCGCGTCCCCTCCCTACCCCTCTTGTCGAGTCCCTTACCGACAATGGGTGCCGCGCAGTGCACATAACCCCAACATAACCTCTCACGTAACGACATCCCGTTCCTGGAGGCGCGCCACGTCTTCCCCTAATCCGGGAATCTCCGGGGCGATTCCCTCCCTTTCTCCCCTCCCTCTTCCCCTGACTCCGTCGTTCGAGACTCCTCGGCTTTCTCGCTCTCCTCCTTTCCAACTCTTCATTTTCTCTCTCCGTCCCTCTCCATCGACTCATCCTCGCGTGCGCGTTTCTCTTTTCACGGTCGCCCTGCCTCGGGAAGTAACGAGACGGCGAGACGGGTCGCTCCGTCTCTCTTTCTCGCGCACCTTCTACTGTATCTCTGTCTCTTTCGCACGATAGGCACGCAGAGACGGAGAAAGGTTTCCGTTGCTCACTTCCGGGTGGTATCTGCGTATAGGAGGGAAGGAGACGCACCTACCCCTCCATCCTTCGTCCTCCTGCTTACCCTACTGTCCTTTCTTCACCTCCTTCGATCTCTCCGTCCCTCTCGCTCGGGCCTCGCCGGAGAAACGGAGATACCTGGACCCCTTTCTTCGCCTCTCTCTCCCTCTTCCATCCCCTCGGATGCCTCCGTCTCTCTCGCTCTCGTTGGCTAACCCTATTGCGACGCGCCGTCCTCGTCGCACGGACCCGCCCCAAGGACTCCGGGAGGTCCTTTCAGGAACCTCGAACCCGACGTTTGGGATGCTGGTGCAGCCTCGCGGTATATTTTCGCGGTCCAGCGAGCGAGTTATTCAATATGCTCAACCCCAAGAGCCCCGGAGCGGTCCGCGTCGCTCGTGTGTGCGCGCAAGGGCGAGGAGGCGCGCCGGCTCGCCGAGGGAAGGCTGACGGAGAGAGACGCGAGATCGGCGGGAGCCCGCGACCGAGAGAGACGGAGGTAGGCGGAGCGAGACGGGTCAGGTTCGCCGCGGAGACTCCGGGGGAAATCATCCCTCTCGTATTCTGCGGGCTCCGCGAGCACGGGAACGACCTCCCTGCTCTCTCCCCCGACCGAAATCTGAAATCTTTTCGGATCTTTTCCGTTACCAGACCTTAAATTACGATTTTGCGCCGAACCAAATGCACCCTACCCCGATATAACTTTTGAGGTTAGGCACGGTCCTCGTGAAGTTTGCAACTCGCGAGGAAACTTGGGGTTACCTGTTTTACGACACTATCTTCTGTTCTTCAACATCGATGCAGGTAAATCCCGGCTTGTGGCTTCGAGTTAATGGGCTGGGGAGAAAAACGTTTGCATAATAACGAAATATTGACGACCATGTCGAGTTGTATCCAGGGGGGAGAGGGGGTTCTCGTTGGTTTTGGTAAATCGGCGCTCGGGCGACGTGCAGTATTTATTTTCGCGAATTATTCCGCCCGGCCGAAGAGCTCGAAGGCAAACAAAATTCGGTTAACGCGGTGAAATAACTAATTCGAGCCGGGAATTATTTGTCCGGCGGAGCTGTTGCGGTCCCGGGGGTCTCTTTAATCGTAGAAATAACGGGGGGCCCAAAAAATACACCATAAATTGACTAAACCCGAGGGATAATAAACATTCACGGCGTAGAAATTAAATTTACGCCCGATTGGGCCAACTTCCGGGACCCGAGATCGAAGTTGGGGTCGCCGTTATGAAGCAAGGATTGGTCCGTTTCCTGAGGTCCTTTCCCACGAAATATTGTCCCCGCCGTCTCGGGATCCTCGAGTGTCGGTCAAATATGGCCTCGCATTATCTCGATGGCCTTAAACGAGGGAGATACTGGGAGATAAGGTCTTCGCTTGGCGTTGCCATCGCGCGGCACCCAGCGGAACCCCGAGGAGGCCGTCGCCATTTACGTCGCCGGTGTTGACACCGTCGTTCCCGAGGCTCGACTATTCCGGCGCACACGTATGACAGCTGTCAAACGAGCCGGGGATTTTCGTTGACAGGTGCTGCCGACCCGTGACGTAGCGCCTCGAATCGTTGGCTGAGGATCGATGTCTCAGAAACCGATACAAGGGGATTAAGGATCCCAGATGTAGCGCCTAGATATTCTCAAGAATCGAACCCTTTTATAAAAGGAAAACCGCCGCGAAAATCGCCGATTACGATAAATCCATAAAAGTTCGATATTTGAAATCTCATTTCATAATGTCACTCGAGGATCTTCATACCCCGGAGATAGTACACGACTCCTATCGCCGATCGCATAAACCGAGATTAACGTGATATTTCACAAGTCCGATTAGTTAATCTCGGATTAGTAAAATCCATGATGCACCGGCAAAGTTAGACCAACCGCTCGATACCAGGCGATTAACTGGAATCGTAACGTTAGGTCGCGTTAAGTGAGCCCAAATTAAGGTGACGTGAAAGTGAAGTCAGAGGTCTCGTTTAGGAAACTTTTCGCAACAGGGTGTTCCAAATCGTTTGAAAACTTTACCCCGTGAGCGGAGAGGCTATAAGGAAGGTCTCCACACTCACAAGATATCCCTGTTAAAACAATTTATTTCTAGTCGTTTTCGACATATATATATGTTTTTTAAATAAGTGAAATTTCACGCCCATTTTCACGTAGTGAAGTTGGAAACGATTCAGAACGTTCAATTTTGGGGTTTCATGACCGATTGACCCCTCGGATGGCACTTTCACGCCCCCTTAAGGATCTTTTGTCGAATCTTCCCGCAATTGCGTGGTAGCAATTTTTCTCCGGTCTTCCTTTTGAACCCGCGAGCGATCTCGATTAATTAAACCGTGCCGCAAGGAGGCGAGCCGATCCCCGTAACGAGGACCGGAATGGACGGGGTTTCGCGAGCGATCCGAAAACAATCGCGAGGGGGACCTCCCGGTAATCGGGGGGCCGGAGGGGCGCAAGGCCCGCGAAGACAAAGGCAATGATTAATTCCACGTTTGATGCCCGGAATCATTAGCGGGGCACGCCATGACACCTGCCCTCGCACGAGCCGGCCGGTGATGGATTGCCGGCTATGGTGCCGGGCTAACGCGATGCACCACCGCCGCCGGTTTCTAATGATTCCGAAATTTGACGCCCGTACCGCGACACCTCGCCAATAAGAGAACCGGCCACTTTGGAACGAGACGCGGACCTCGTGATAGATTACGGGATATCACGGATCGGTCGGCCCTTCCGATGGCAATTTCGCGATTCGACGCGCCGAGTTTTTCCCGCTTTGCGTGGGAAACCTCGCGATCACTTTTCACCTCGGATATATTCCCTCCTTTATTTATCTCGACGAAAACTTATATTCAATTATCGTATTAAAGGAATTTTTTTGGTCCATATTTGATCAACCTAAAAAACCGCATAAATAAAGTTAGAACACAACTTAAATATGTTATAAGTATAGGAAAAAAGGGCTTTGAAATGGTATATAATACATGAGTAAAAAAAAATTGTTGGATGATTAAAATTTAGTTTACCGAAAAAAAACGCACAAACTTATACACCGAGCCTATATTTCCTTCGATACGTTTGTAGGGCAGAATGGAGGCTAATGCTGGCCTAGCAAGGCGTTTCCGTGGATTCTGGAAATGGAAAGGGGGCTTTTAATTATTCGGGGTCTTTGAAAAATCGACCAAAAATGAGGGTCGGGATGCGGTTTTAGGGGGCCGGAATGAATTTTTCCACGTTTCGATGGCCTGCGGTCTGTCAGGAAATTCGGGGTCTCGGATGGGAAGAGGGGCGCGAGGATTCTCACCTCGGGTGGCCCTGGAATCGCGTAGCAGCTTTTTGTCAAAGCTCCGTGATCGATGAAGGCTCAGGGGTCGTCGCGTGACAGAGTCCGCCATTTTCGAGTTACCGGCCCCAAAATAGCGTCTCCTCGGTAGTCAATCAAGCAAAACGGCCCACACTGGCGAGAACATCGAAAAAGCGGGTCGAAAAGTGAAAAAGTAAATGTGTATCTCAAGATTATCGATCATAAGGTCGAGCAGAGAGACAATGCTGGCGCAGTATTCACGGCCGCCATTTTTAAATCGCCCAGACGCGACTTAATTCAATACCGAATCCCTTGTTTCTGCCAGTACCAGTAATGCCAGCCGTCAGTCATTAATCGAGAAACAAAGAAAAAAAAAAGAGAAGAAATTCAATCGATCAATCGATAACTTTCGAATCGATAGAGCGGGGCATCGACTATATTTCAGCGGGCATAATCTACAGACACGCGTATAACTGAGGTCGACGAATCGGAGTACGAGGACCGGAAGTTGGAACATCGAGTCTCCTTTTATTTCCTCACTTCGAGGTAATCGAACCGATCGATCGGCATTCGAGGGGCGGTTTCCTCGGTCCTCGCGATCCCGAAACAAATGGACTATCGCTCGCCCTGTATAAACAAAAGAGAGGAGTCCTTGGAGGACGGTTCCTCGGTGTGTCCATCAGGTCCTGCCCCATCGAGGACGACTCGTTGAAAGGGATGCGCCTCCGGAAGAGCGCCCCTCCTCCCTTTCCTCCTCGCAAATCCGATAATCGGTCATATTTCTGGGGGCGCGACACAAAAGAGAACCGGGAAAAACAAACGTCGCTCGTTTTTAACCCATCGGGGGAGCGAGCGGAAGTGGTGTCTATTTTCGGAGCGAATCGAGATATCGGGAAGCGCGATCGACTCTCGACGGGGAAATTATTTTTCCTACGGAAGGGCGCCGAGGGGAGGGGAAGAAGTTGGCAGCTGTCACTTGTTTCCGCGACATTCAACTTTTTCTTTCCCCCTGGGCCCCCGGAGCGATGGGTGCCTGTTTTCACGCCGCCCCTGCGGGGGGTCCCCTCTTTAGCGCCGCTGGGGCGAAATATTAGGGCGAGATATTGGACCGCAAGCTACTAATTCGTCTGGTAATATCGATTCGAGGCAATCGGCGTGGACACGAGGCATTTCCGCCCTCCCCCGTTCTAACCTACGAGAAAATCGGGTGATTTTCTCAAGGGCGATTTTCGCTTCCCTTGCCGCACGTCAAGAAACCGGGTAGAGCCTCACCCCAAGTACATTTCCCATCTATTATCGGTGATAGAAAATGTGATCATTTCGTGGAATTAATTTAATAATTAATCCTAACTGTTTAGTGACCAGACAGATTTATGATACATTTCATATGTTTACGCTTACCAAATGAAGTTTAAAAATTCATTTTCGACATCCAAGACCAAGTACATTTCCCATCCACTATCAGTGATAGAAAATGTGATCATTTCGTGGAATTCATTTAATAATTAATCCGAACTATTTAGTGACCAGACAGATTTATGGTAAATTTCATATGTTTATCGCTTATCAAATGAAGTATACAAATTTATTTTTGAAATTCCTCGCAAACTCGACATCACTATATGATTATATACTCCGCAAAGTGGGTGTGAAAATAATTTTGCCGGTGTTTCGGGGGAATTTTGAGTCGGAGTTGATTTTCCGCTGACGCGACGTTGGATTGCGCGAATCGCGGCCTCGGGTAATTCAATGGGGTATCGCCTAAATGAATACCTGTTGGTAAATTTATCCCAGCTCGTTATCGTGGACGGAGGGAAGGCCGCGAACGCGGATTCCCCCCTGTCCACGGATTTTTCTTCCCGGAAAATCGTAGAAATCGATGCGCAGGAGAGGGAACGCCTCCCGGTTCTCGGTCACTCCATCAACTTTGTCCGGCACCGAGCGCGACCGCACTCCGATGGTTACACAAGAGTTATTACCGTGATTTCCGCTCGTCCGCTCGCGTGATAAGTGCCAATCATCATAGGATTGGGTTTATACACGGAAAAAAAAGCAAAAAGAAAAAATATGTTTAAAGAGGAGCGCTTCCTCCATCGTCGTTTCATAACACCCGCGCTATCCGTTGGACGACTTTGAACGGCGCGAAACGTTCAAAAGAGTCTAACGAATTAAAAAAATCAATTCGACATAGAGTCGTAATTTTCCTACACGCAATTCGACGGTCGTAACTCGTCACCACAAGACAAGGGATTAAAAAAATTTAACCCGATGTGACGTAGTACCTATTACGCCGCAGGTATTACGTCAACGGTTGCGCACGTGTTAAGGGTGTACCGAGAGATTTCGAGGGAGTAAGTATTTAGTCCCTGACTCGCATCATGAGGAATTCTCTCACCCCTATACGCGCATTTTGACGATAACGTATTTTATACGATAGTAGAGGACGGAGCTCGCCATCATAAGGGGTTAAAAAGAATTTAACGCGAGTCCAAGGAGCTAAAAAGTCAGCCAGGGGTGATTAATGGGGTGACGGGCCTCAAAAATCACGCTCGCATGTCTTGAGGGTGTAACGGGAGATTTCGAGGGGGTGAGTATTTAAATGGGGGGTCGACGGAGTCCCATGGGCCTCTCGATGCCGGTCCTCCTCTTTTGTCCACGGGAACAAACGAGAGGCAGGTTCGCCGAGGGCGTGCTCGAGGAAAGATCATTGATTGTTACTCGAGGAAGACACAGTAATTGCCGCTCATTAGGGGGGCTAAAGAGCGTATTATGCCCGATGAAAGAACAGCCCGCGGAGCGGAAGGAGACCGTGGAAAAAAGAGTCGGAGGCGCAGGGGCGGGCTGAAGGGGTCGAATGGGAAGGCGTTGAAAAGAGGGCTCGAGAGCCGTACGCCGTATACGCGAAGGGGGTCATAAGGTAACCGATACCTTTGCCGAGGCTTTGTTCCGCCGGTTGGAATGAAATATGACGATAGGATGCGGAAAGGGTGTCGAGAGCTGCCGAGACTGCCGCGGCCAGATTCCGACGCCGGTACTTTAGCCTTTATGGATTCCTCGGTTCCAGTCACGATTACCAGCAAGAGTCGCCTCTAAACACCTCGAACATTATGCCAACGTCCAAAAATCCACGGAGTTGATCTTCGTTCACTAACGGCCCATTAAAGCCGGCCATACTGGATTTCGGCGTCCGAAAGACGTTGGATTCCCAACGGATGTTCCGCTACATATATCACGTTTTCGTCGAACTGTAAATATCGTGGTAATCAATGGACGTGTACAATGTGTCAGTTTGCTTGACATTTACATTATCATCGTCTGCTACTGCCGCGGGAAATTAACTTCAATCACTTTTCTTGCTTCTGCCGGAAAAATCCAATATGGCCGCCCGAGTCTTGAAACGACTTCTCGGGGCACCGGAGACATCGACGCCGGAAATCGCCACAGGCGAGCTCCACCTTCTGCAAATCAAGCGGAGTGGCTCGGAAGCGCTCGAAGAGCTACTTCAGGAGTTCCTCTCGAGGGGAAGACACGCTGTCTTCGCCTCGCTTATCCGGAACAAAGAGCCTCCCGGAGGAGAGTCCTGGACCGTGGACCGGTTCCCTGCGCGCCTCGGCGGAGGGACCTAACCTCCGAGAGAGAGACGCGACGCCACTCGTTATCCGCGATACGGTTAGTCGATACTTAATCGAGCCTCGAACCCGACACTGCGCATTACCCGCGGGATAGATGGGCACCGGCTGAGCTAATCGCCGATGTCGAGGTGTCGGACTCGGAGCCTCCATCGAACACTTCGCAGGTGTGGGTCAGATGAGATCGCGAATCGAGAGCGCGCGAGCAAGCGAAGTATATGGACAAGCAGAAAGAATTAAAAGCGACCTGATCCTGGATAATTGCAAGGATATCTAGTAAAAGGATTCATCGAACACTTAGCAGGTGTGGATCAGAAATGAAGAGCACGCTCGCAAAAAATGAGTACGGACGAACAGAAAGGATCAGAAAGGACGGAATCCTGGATAATTGGACGGATAACTAGCCAAAGGATGCACGATGAGCCCTTGGAAATCCCGAATCGGTCTCGGGTAGGTCCTGGATCGGTGATGACCACTTATCGCCGAGGGAGTCGTGGGTGCTCCAAATGTCCAGGGCCCTGGAAGGATCCACCTGAGCGGAAGGTGGATATCCACGTGACCCGGCGAAAACCGATCCTGGAAAATCATAGGGGAGAGTGAATAATGAGAGGAGCGTCGGTGGCACCGGCACCGGGTCGATATAGAGTTCCAGCGGGTCCGGATCGCGGTGTCCGGTTTCGAGCCAGGTACTACGGTGTTTTCCAAGGACTACCTTACGAAGGGTCCCTTAACCGTGAGGGTGTATCGAATGTCCCATGCGGTTTCGTCTACGGTGTCCAGCTACCCTCGCTTGTTTCACGGTTAATTAGGCAACTGACAATCTGACCACGAGACGGTTAGCGGCCAGGAGGCCTCCCGATCCTTGGCAACGAGTAAACAGAGGAGGAATCCTCTCGAGCATGAATGAAGTGCGCGGAGAAGAGAGCGCACCGCCGATGGATCGGGAGATATCCGCTGGATCGGCCTCGGCGGGATCTTATCTGGCCGATCTCTCTCCTCCATGGCGATCTTTAACGGTCTCTCGAATATTCTAGCGCTCGATAGGTATCCGGATCGGTCGCGCGGTCGCTCTTAATTCCGAGAGTCGGGACACGCGAGACCGGCTCCTCCCGATCTGTCCTCGAGGACTTTCGTCCTCGGCTGAGCTCTCGAAGACCATAGCCGGTGCGAACGGGTCCAGATGTCTGGAAGCCAAGAGTAGACCCCAAAGACCCCGGATCCTCGTCCTGGTACTGGACTCTTTATTGAGATCATCGCTGATCGGACCCACCAAAAGGTCGCTCGACCTTCTCTCTTGGACCCGTAGACGCGGATGGCAAAGGAATTGTTACGTGTCCTGGATGGGACTCCTTTTCCTTCCAGGATCCCTCAGGGACCTTTTCGAGCCTCGACGCCTGCTGGCCCTTTCTGGGGACGAAGAGGGCGAAGAAGGCTGGAGCTCGCTGCACCGGGACCTGTGTAACAAACGAGCCCAACATGATTTGGCACATACTTGCGGGGCACCGCGCGGCCCTCCTTTATTTCCCCGTGGCGCGTGATTGTTTTATAATTAAGCCGTTACCTGGTAACTCGTGGAAGGCGGTGATTAATCGTTCTCAAATTGAGAACCTATCACGAGGCCGTCTTCCTTTCATCGGGGGGCCATTCCGGTCCCTGCCCGGTCCTTCCTCGTTGCCTCGCCTTCCTCTCGACCTGTCCGTTGGTGAACCGCCGAAGACGTTAACATTTACTTCAAAATACCCTAAAACGTAGTTACTTTCTCTTACAATACCGAATGCAATGGGCCCTCCCTCTCCAGTTCTCCATTGACCTCTTCCACTTCCTCAAAGATATCGTGGCTTCTCCACCCAAACTCGAGTTTTCTTTCTTCTTTCATACTTCTTCTCCTCGTTTTCAATTACCTGAATAATAATTATGTAGATATAAATAGACTTAGAGTGGTAATGTTACCTTCACATATCTATTACCATGAGTCCACTTGAACCGGTGGCGGTAAATGATGTGAAAATTTCAATTTAACTTTTCTCTGAAGCGTTTTCAAGGAGACTCGGGCACACTTCCTGGATGGATACGTACGTAGATTCCGCGGAGTCCCCGAGACGCGGAAAATCTGTGCTCAGGGGGAAAAGGGAAACGTTTGGGGGCGCGAGATCGCGCCTCTTTGTCCCCGGGCGGTCCCTCCGCGTGCGGAATTGGGCGCTCCTCGGGAGCGGCGCGCACCGGGTCCGCGTTTAGCGGAGCAAACAGACTTCCCGGGCCAAAGGGTGCCGACTGAAAGGCAAACAGTTTAGCTGGAAACAATTGACTGCAGATTGGAGAGGGGCAGGGGGACGTGTAACGGCGATCGATGTACGCGAGCGCGAAGTTACATCTGGTCGAGTTGAGACGAGCTAGAAAAAAAAACTCAATGTTAACGTTTACCTCGATTTTCCTCTCTCGACTCTACTTTGCCATCGCTTGAGTTTGAATCTCCACCCTTTCTATACAACCATATTTTTCATCAATATGCTTCCGCAGTATGGATACTCAGATTACGAATACAGTGTTACTAGTAACGACTACAAGTTACGACAATTTCACCGGGCTGAAAAAATCTGAAAGTAAAAAAAGTAAGGTTAGAGGATTTTTACCAAGGTTACGAGTCAATGCAAGGTTTCAACGAGGGAGTAATGTCACCCGCAGGGGGCGGCGACCGTGAGATGAGGGGTGAATATAGTCACCACTGGGATACAGTGACGGTGAGATGAGAGGTGACTTTTCTCACTCGTAGTATCGATAGGGTTAAAATTCACGTTTTAGGTTATGTATTTACTTTAAACGCGAGACTTGGCTAGGGTTCTTTGAATCCTAGAATCGGGTAGCGTCTTAGAACGAATGGACGTCGAAGGGTCGACCACCGACACCGGTATCGACCAAGGGACGTCGACTTAGCGAGATACGAGAGAAAGCGGCCGCGACGGGATTTGGGGATTTTGCGGGAAAATTGGATCTCGGCGGAGGGGCCGCGAGCGCCAATATACGCGGTGGCGCCTCCTGCGGGATTCCCAAGAACTTCGGCGCACTCCAATCGCCGCGACTGCGAAATCCGGCACAGAAGTGCCAGACAGCGAGTTCCTAACCTTCCGAAGTTCTCCCCCGAACTGGCGCGAAGTTGCGCGCGGATCGTCCATTTCCATAACGCGATGAGGTTATGTCGAGCCCTTCCCTCCGTCTTTTCGCGGTTTTCCGTCGTTTCTTCTCGCCCTAGACAGCGCAACTACGATGTTTGAATTTTTTTTCTCGAAACGAGACTCGAATAAATCATGACCCATCGCGTTATATATATGATTCGCATATATTGACACTACTTTATATGAATTCTATGACTACAACGCGCGCTCTTGTACGATAGTTTAAATTTGAGACGCATTTATGTGTCTCCTCGAGATATAAAAATCCCTTAGACTTATTAGAAACTGCGATATGAAGTCAAAATGAGGTAAATCTGTCCATCAGGGGACGGTCTTGCGGTTACGCGATGACTCGCGTAGTCCTCCCTCGGTCGCCGGAAGCGAGGCGACGCCGCGCCGCAAAATGGCGGAACTTCCGGTCGACCGAGGCTTCTGTGCATTTATCGGAGCCGACGACCCAGTTTTAGAATAAAAACGGTCATTTTCGCGTATATTATAGTCCCGGTGATTTTTCGTGCTGCTATCATTGGGTCCATTTCGGTATCATTGGCGTCGTTATGCGACGTGACCCGAAATCACCGCGAGTATCGTTATCGTCATTGCGATACCTTTATTTTCTTAAACTGGAGTGTCAATTAGACATGCTACATGTACGCTCGCAGTCAAACTCGGGGAGATATTTCTTTTTTTTTGTGAAGCCTTTTTTACGCTGCGCACACGTAAACTCGGGTATCGTTTCGAATCGTTAAGCCGGGGACCGATCTTATCTCTTCGGCCTTCGTGACTTTTCTCGGCCTACGGATCCCGGCGAAAGCCCGTAAATCTCGAGACCTCTCCTTACCGGTCCTCTCGGTTTTCGTCTCCGAGCGACGCGCCCGAATTGGCTCGATGATTGGCGAGTCGCATAAATTACTTAAGGCCGAACGCGGTTTCCCGATCGGACGCTCGTAAAGGAGGTCGTGAAGTCGCCCCGGACGCAACTTCTGACTCCTTTCACCGGATCAATTTGTCAGGGGTCCCTCGAAACGAATCCGGGGATTTCGCCGAGGCCCGGGAACGAGACGAGACTCAATTTAAGAATCGCTTTTAAAAAATTCCCAATGTCGCAGGACATGGAGAAAATGCTCCAAAGAAAATTTATTTTACATGCTCAATTAACGAATTAACGAATCGACCTGAATTAAAACACGGGAAACTGAAAGACACAGTCCAGAATATCCAAAATGGCGTAAGGAATTCAAGAAAAATGAACATAATTTACAGGTCACAGAATTTACGGCGGAATACCGTCGAAGCTAGTTTGAGGGAAGTTTTATCGCAGCCCTTATATTACTCGGAAAAGCGATTTTCTAATCCAAACTGTTCCACTATCAGCCCCGAAGTGCGCTTTTCGAGCGGACGGAGGTCCTTCGCTCCTTCCTGCCCGGCGGAGTTCTTAAAGGGCAGTAAATCTTGAGGCTTTGTTGCTCCTTTTATCGGCCACTGAGCCGCGTCCCCACTGATTGTGCCATACATAAAATTACGATAAATTCAGCGGGTTTCTCGTGCTGTCATAACCCGCGGCAGTCGATTGTTTCGACAGAGAGGTGGAGAGAGACAGAGAGAGGGAGAGAGAACAAGGGGACCGGTGCTCCTCGAGCTTCGCAGTGGGTGGCGCCACTGATTGTCAACCGGCCGGTTCCCCGAGACCCCCCTTGATATGTTGTCTTACTCCACTTCGATTACCGTTACAATTTTAACGATATATATATTCGTTGGTCTCGATCCGTGGCGAGATGCGAGAAGCGAGAAGCCCTCGACGATCGAGAGCGGACGCGCGAGTGAGCTCCTCCACGAATGGAGGTCTCTATTTTGCGACCTTTTCGACGAGGGTGGGTGCGAGATGAGCATCGTTAGCGCGGCACAATGCTGTTTTGACGGAGCAACAAAAGACGGGCCGCCGGGCCGGGACAAATGACCGCGGACCCGAGAACAAATGACAGTGGCTGTCCAACATGGCGCGGCCCTTTTGTGAACACACCTCATTACGGCCCGGTGAAATTTTTCACATCCGCGCGTCTAGGATGCACGCTCGGAGTTAAAGGAAAATTGATCGCAAAGCCCTCCTCAGGCTTCCCTTTTCGCCGAAATGCGTTCTGGAAATGTATTTAGATAGTGGGAGAAATCGCCGAGATTAAGCTCACCTGTCAACTGATTTACGGTTTTCGACGGTATTCCGGTCGGTGCTGGGATATTCCGAGGAGAAGCGTCGTAGCATGTGATATGTTACGATGAGACAGTTTGTATTGATATGGAAGCGATTCTTAGTTGAAGTTCTGCGTAAATTAATTACAATTTCTTGGGCATTTGTTCCTTCCCATTGATCCAAGATGGCGGCGCCGCGTTTCTTTTTGAGCCCGCGCGCGATTTTATTGAAACGATTCTCAGTTGAAATTCTTCATGGATTAGTTAGAATCTCTTGCGCACTTGTTCCTTCGCGTCGATCCAAGATCGCTCGATTTTATTGAAACGATTCTCAGTTGAAATTCTTCATGGATTAGTTAGAATCTCTTGCGCACTTGTTCCTTCGCGTCGATCCAAGATGGCGGCGCCGCGTTCCCTTTTGAGCCCGCGCGCGATTCCATCGCCGCGAGTGGAAGGAACTCCCGCCGCGCGGCCGAGCGGGCGTGCAAATAAGAGTCAAATGAAGCGAGTCCGGAGATCAAACAAGCAAGCAAACACGAAACAAGTGACAGGCGCGTCGACGCGCGGTCCCCGCTGTAAAAACAGCACCAGTATGTGGCGCCGCGCGTCGCGCCTCGCCTACGGGATTACCATTTGGACTAATCCCCCGTGTACGGGCCCGGACGTTTAAAGAGTACAAACATAACCTAAAATCTAGCCCCGCCGGGCCGCGGGGGGGTGTAAGAGGATCTCTTTAAAAGCTTTAAGTACCGCCGGGGGAATCGTCACGTGCGCCCCGTACTTTCGGAAGTGCCGTCACGCCGGAACTTCCGCAGATGGCCGTGCGGAAAGCGGATGTTCCGCAACGCTTAAAAATCTCAGCCTCTGGAACAATCGACGCGGTGTAAGCCGCGGTTGCGCCTCTCTCTGGAGATCGCCATTCCTCCCAAAATCACCGGTCACTCGGATAAACGACCTCGAATGCAATCTTAACATCATTTGACGGAATTTTCCCAAACTTTGAGCCGCGGCCCTCGAGGTGTCTCCATCGAAGCTCGCCGGAGGTATAATTAATGTTAATCTTATGCCATCGGCGCTGATGATCGCGGCCCTTGGCGGCCAGGCGGCGCTGCTGCCGAGTCATCGAGCAAACATGGCCGCCGGTGCCATATTTGAGAAACAAAGAGGTTAGGTCGCGTGGGGGCATTAACATAAATATGTGCACTTTCTGTGGATTCATCGGGCTCCCATGTCCGTCGATTCCTCGGGGATCGGTCGAGTTCATCCCGCTCCTCCACTGATTGACTCGTCAAAAACGGCCGAGTAACGTTTCGACCTATTCGTTAGCCCGTCCTCGTCAGTGCCGCGTTTCGGCTCCTCGGCGTCCATTGCGATCCCTAGGGTATTTTTTTCCAAACCGCCGTTTCTAGAAGTACAGATCGGAACGTCAACCTAGGAAGAGGTCGGCGGGCTTTCAATTTCTCTCCCGACCTTTTCCTCTTTTTTAGCCACCGGTTGGCGAAGGCCGTTTGGCCGATGGCCGGAGCTCTTCCGCGAAAAAGGAAGAAGCTTGGGAGGAGGAAAGAAGAGGATGGCGTCCGGAAGAGCAAGAAGGGACGCTCCTTAATTGGCCACGGCCTCGTTGCGGGAATCGCGCAAGAAGTCTCGGGAGTCAGGGGGCAAGAAGGAGCACCTCGCGGGGCAGGAAGGAGAAAAAGAGGAGGGGAGAATAAAAAAAAGAAACAATCGGGACGCGCCGCGGCGGACACTTGACAAACGAGACACGACAGTGGCGAGGATCATTCCCGGCCGTTCCTCGTTCCTGTCGCTGGGACGATAAACAATAAACCCTCTGCGCCGCGCCGCGGAATGATAATTTAAACGATGACTCTCCGGTTCTCCGCATTCAATTACTATATAATTGGCAAGGGCGAGGGTGGGACTCGGCCAAAGAAAGGGCAGAGGGAGCCGAGGACATTACTCCCCGGTCCAGGACTTACGCCGGCGGCGGGAAAGGACTCCTGGACCAGCCACAGGGATCCTCGCGATTTCTCCCGGTCGTTTCGCCTCCACTGACGAGCGTGACTTATCTTCCGGGGATTATAATCCAATTTGCGATTATCGTCCGCCGAGCCGGATGCACCTTTCGGGCTGTTAGGGCAAGATGGACGCCCCCACCTTGGGCTAGTTAGCGACCGGCAATTAGAGGACGCACCTGCTGACGATAGAAGGGTCCTCGAGGAACGAATTAAAGAGGGCATGTTCAAAAACGCGAAAAATAAGAACTTCATACTTCCATCGATCTCATTAACGAAGAAGGTTCCTCTTTGGAAACCAACTCTGGTTTCAGGATATCCCCAGTAGAGCGTGGTACCCTATGGACGGGGTTATTAGTCGACATGGTGGAGTCCTAACCGATGACAAAGATTCCATTCACATACGATTCTTCGGGAGGAGAAAATCTTCCAGTCGCAGTGGCAAATCCGCTAAATAGTTAATATTGAAATTTTACTAATTGGAGATCAACTAATGATGGTTTAGAAATTTCGCGGTTGATGCGGCTGGATACGACTTAGACTTCGTCGCCGAGTGTCGATCGAGTCCCACCCCGTGAAACCGCAACGGCGCCGGGTTTCTTTCCGCAACTCGGGATGAAGTCGTCAGGTGAAACAGCGGAATGGTCGTTGACACGTCGGATTTCACGGCGACATTCCTCCGGAGTCCCGTGGGGCGTCCTTTCTAGGGCCGGCGATGTTGCTCGCAAGAAGTAGCGCGCGGAATCGCGGATGACGCGCGGCGTCAAAGCGGGAAGGCCCATAACCAGCTGGGCCAGCAGGTGCTGGAACGTTTCCTGTTCTGGGAGCCCCAGGTCCCCGAGAGAGAGGTCGCGGCTCCTTTCGCACGATCGTCGCCGGGGGGTGACGAAAGAAATCGATGGATGCGCGTTGGGGTCTTGATGGGCATGAATCAACGCCGCCGACACCGGGGATCCGTCATCGCGACCGCTGATGACGCCTCGCGTCGAATCGGGCGATTCCGCGCGCGGAAAAGTTCACGGCGAAGGCCGCAGGAATGCCTTTCGAAGACCGCGGGTCCCGTTCCGCAAGGACAACGGCCATCCTTGGGCATGACATTAGCAACGGTCGTTAGACCCAACGAACCATATTCTGCGAGTCCCGCGTTTCCCCGGCTTAGCGGAATTTTTTTTTCCCTCCGATAAAGCGTAAGCCTTTTCGCGGGAATGTCGCCAGAAGGCGACGGAACAAATCGATGGCTCCCTTGCCGCGGATGACTCTAGAGATATCGGGACGCGTCGCTCTAACATCCATGAATCATCGCCATCTTCGTCCTGGACGAATACCGCGACCGCCGATGACGCCTCGAATCGAGCGATTCCGCACGCGGAACGCTTAATACGAAGACGACCCTTTCGGAATCGCATGTCCTGTTGCGCAAGGATATCGCCATCTTTGAACGCATGACGGCTCGATTCTTACGTTCCTCTTCAATTGTAAGGAAAAAGAAATCGCGCATCTGCGTTTCTCCTGTCGACAGGACGTTCGAGTCCTTTTCCTGGAATCTGGCCAGAAGGTGACGAAGCGACATCGACGGTTTCCTGAATCGGTTGAAAGGTGGAAAATCATCTGGTCGCTCCAGTGCTCATGAATCATCGTCATCTTCGTCGCAGGGGATTCGTCGTTATAGCTGTTGACGACAACTCGTGTCGAATCACTCGGTTCCGCGTCTAGCGATTTTAAGGTTATGCCGGATCTCGCTTCCGATGAGCCGCGACTACTTTCTCGCTCCACGCTCGCGAAATAAAATATCAAAAGCGGAGATTTAACTTTCCAAGTAGTGACTTCGTACCTTTTTACCTTGGAATATTCTCGAATAATTTCTGGATGCGTCGCGATGTCCGGCTCGTCCGGGATAACGACGAGTATTAAGCCTGTCGAGGCAAAAACGACTCGCTCTTCGAGGTGGTGGAACGCCTTACGTCACATCCGGCCTCGGCCAAGGGCCAGGCTCTAATTTACGGCGAAAAACTCGGTTTTTCGTCCAGGCGATCGTCCCGCGGGATAAGCGAGACTCGTGTATAAATTATGATCGCCCTCGATACCATGGCGCATGTATACCGCGTACGTAAGTCCTCGCGTGAAATGCGTAATTTAGCGCGTCACATGACCCAGAGCGGCGCGCGCAGCGCCGCGACGGGGACGATATTAATTACCGCGGAAATGGAAAAATGACGGGTGTCGGCTGAGAAAATCGATCGCCCCGCGTCCAATGGCGGTGCGTTTTCCTATCTGCCGGCTACGTCGCGTTTCCAATCCCACGGTGTCGAGTAAAGCCCCTCTAGGAGGCGACACGTGACCGCGCCGCCATCTTGGTTTTCCAGCGGCGTCCCTAGCCACTGTCGCGACTTTTCATCTTCCTCCTCCTCCGCTTCGCATCCGATATCTTCATTCCAAGTTACTATATTTTTCTCGGATCCACGCGACCAGGCGCGTGCACTTCCGCGTGGAAACGCATTTGAATACGAGATCGGACGTTAAAACGTGAAATTAATCGCGCCGATGGGAGATAGCGAGGTAATTACCACGAGGCGGCTTCTCGGAGCGACTTTTTATCCTCTTTCCTTTTTCTTCCTGTGTAAACGCGTCAACGGCGATAGGATCTGTGTGTACCACGTGACACGCACATTGTTCCAGGAATTTCCCCGAATTGCGAACACGAAGGACGAGAAGGAAAAGGGTCCTTTTTCTTCGGGGGAAAGAAACTACCTCCGTTATTCGGCTGCCTTGAAAGTTGCGGCAATGTGAAGCGCCTTCGTAAAGAAACTCGGACGCCATTTGTCACGGAAATAATAATTCGCCGAGCGGACGCTCGAGACGCACCGCCGAAAGTGGGCTCAATATTAATACCGGAATATAATAACGAGGAGCAGGTGGCGCTAAAGAGAAACGTCCACCATTTCGACCTCTTTTTGCCATTTTGAGCTGAGTTTTTTACACCGAAAACCCATTTGACTCGAGTGCTGCGTTTCTCATAATTTTTTCTCACCTTTCCGCGCATCTATAACGCGATCGGCGTATTGTATCCACGATCCCGGGGTATTATTTTTTTTTTTCGGAGAATTCGATTCATGGAGTATTTTCACGACGAACGTATCCGCGACTCCGAAATGGAATCAAAGAATCCCTGACCGTCTCTGCATTTCTCATAATTTTTTTCTGACTTTCCCGCGCACCTATAATGCGATCGCCGTTGTTGATCCCGACGATCTCGGGGGATCTTCTTCTGAGAATTCGATTCGTCGAGTATTTTCACGGCGAATGTATCCGCGGCTCCGGAGTGAAATTAACGAATCCCTGGCCTCCCTTGGGAGTCGCACACCGACCTCGACAGGATAGCTAGGGGAGCCCCGAGTTGATATAGTCGGTCCCTTTTCAATGTTCCGAGTTCTTGAAGTGTCAAATTTAATAAAGCCACGCTGTTTTCGTAATAAGTCTGCAGGAGGACCCTCGATCCCGCGGGGTGCTTTCCGGGGATGGCGATCCCGTCTTCGGAGTCGATATCGACGCGCTATCGCCTCGTAATTCCCTGTAAAAATAATTTCCTCCCCGTAGTATAAAATAAAGGACGATTCCTCTAGTAAGCTGATCTCATTCGCTATGGTGTAATTATATGGAGTCGCAGTTTCGCTCGGAGCTAAGTCCTTCGGGGCACGCGCTCCGAACTCATTACGCGACCCTCAAAGGATTCGACTTTACGTTCCCTGAAAATCCACTTACGAGGGCCGAACTGCTCCTCGATAGACTTCGAAAGCCGAAGAGGATCTCTAGGACTCCCTCTCGCCAATTCTGCCTTAAATACCGTTTTATTCTACCTTATATCGAATTATCGTGATTAGATCAATCGTGAACCATGAACGACTTACATACATAGATATTAATTCTTATAAATGTACCATATCCAAACAAGTGTGTTTGTATTTGGCGCGAAACTCTGCCGAGTTTTACGATCAGAAGACGCGGCAGCGACTTGGACAAGTTTATGGGATTTTTCATATACATTGAAGGGGTTTTTTTTATTGAACACTTCTTTCCTAAATGTCGAAGGACCTTCTTTCGACTTTTCTTCATCAAAATGCAAGATTTTTGAGAATTTTTTCACGGTATTGACGGAGGGTGCGCCGATTGTCCAGGAATCAGTTAGCCGGGAACGGTGTCACGATTCCTGGAAATCCTGGCCACTCCTGGCGAGAATTCGAACCGATTCCCGGCAAGAATCGCCGGTCGGGGTCTCCTAGAGTGGTATTATCCGGGGCAGCTAGGATTGGAACGGTCCTCCGGAGGTCAATTCATTGTTGAAGAGGCTATTCTTGACGCGAAATTGCCTGAAATTGGTTTACACGGGCCGCGGGACGTCAGAAATTGATTCGGCCTTCCCTCGGGATGGAGAATCGTTTAATTTTTCCACCCTGGCCACCGTTCTCGGCTTCCAGGTTTCCGAAGTGAGACCCCATCCTTCGAAAGTCGACGAGGTGTCCCCTCGAGGTCCTTTTTCGATACTCCCCACGGTGTCCAAACGCCACCCCATCCTGTGACGAAAACGCATTTTATTCCTAAACTATTTAGACTTTCAGGAATTTTCCCCGATGGAGAAAGTGAGCCCGCTTTTTTAAAAGGTTCTTCGCGTAGGGAGGAGTTTCAGGACGAAGGACAGTGGAGCGACTGTTTAATTTCCCCGGGCCGACAAAAACGAGGGTGGCTCCTTCGAGACGCTGGCGATCGGATTATCTCGCGGGGAATGGGGAAAAATTAATAAAATGAATCAACAACCGGCGCCGCGGGGGGCAGTCGCCGTCGATATAAAATTAGCTAAACGAATTCTTTCGCGTCTACTCGATTTCCGCCGCCCCTTTCTGCGTTTTCCTTTCGATTCGATTCCGCGGAGCCGTCTTGCCCACCCTTAATTAACACTACAATCGACTACCCCCGTTCTCGCAATTATCTCCTTAATCAAAATCTCCGATCGAAAATTCGAATTCAGCTCCGCCCATAGAATAAATCTCATTCACGGGCAACGTAAGCTCTATAAGTTCTCGTATCTAAGATTTCCAAGATGGCGTCTGGCCGGCGGAAGGAGTAGAGACAGGGGTGTACTTCAAAGTATGTCGTATTATCATGTTATTTCTTTACCTGTGTCGATTGAAATTCACGATCTCAGCTTGTCACATCTATACCGATATTTACGTATTTTCATTTGTTTTGGCCCTTTCACGAAAATACTTGCGCCAAAAATCGAGAGCGCCGAAAGTCGAGCGCGCTCGGCGTGTGGCCGCGTTATTAGCCGTGGAATTAACCCGTTACCTCGTTCCCCGGCAATCGTTAGGCTAACAACCTGGAATTCGGTCTTGCCGAAGACTAGCGACAATTAACGGGGTATACCATGACGAGGTTTCCGAGGTGGATCGAGCCCGCGAGAGCGAGCGAGACCGCTCCTCTGGGGAGAGAGAGACGACCCGACAGGCTTCATGTCCGGCCCGGCCTCGGAGGACGTATAACGAGAAACCGAGCGGCTTCTGGACCGGCGCAAAAACGCCGCAAAGACCGCGGCGCGGTTTAATTGCTTAATCAGACGTAGTAAATCTTACGGCCGAGGCGTTTACGCGCGATACGCGCCCTCGGGGAACCCGACTCTCCTTTCGGGGGTGTCGATTGCGTGCCCCCGATTATTTATCGTCGCCCGAAAAATTAATATCGATACCAATCCCTTCCTCTACTTCGGCCCCATTTCTCCACGACTCCGAAATGAAAGTTCTAGACACGTAAAAAAATACAGCAGGCAATTTCCTTCGAACTTAAGAAACTCCCTCAAGCCTGTGAAAATCTAATCCGGGATTTTTTAACTTGATGATGGAATTTAACATGAAAATTCCACACTACTTATTGTCAGATGTGGGACATTCTTTTGAGTCTACGATGTTCTTTTAATTTACGATTTCCTTGCACTGGTCGAATTTAAGCATTTTTTCAACGTGTGAAGGGCAGGGCGTGGTTTGGCTTGGTAGTTGATAGTGATACGTAATTATTCATATTTTCGATATAAATTCATAACGGGACCGACTCGTCTTCCTTGGCTCTAAGACACCCCGTAGGTCGACGCATAACCGTAGCTCGTGGTGTAACGCAACACTGCGGTCCCGATCCTGATCCTTGAATGAGATGGTATCTTCATGATCCTGCACGTACGTTTATCCGGTACATACCGGGTATTACCCGGGCACCATGTACTCCTTTAACGGGGTGTCGAATGACTCCGTGCAAAACTCATTCTCGTTAAGCCGCGCTACAACCTGCGCGCGTCGAAGGGCGATTAATGGGATTTCGCTATACTCTCGAAATTTCACCGAGGCTTTTTTACCACGCAATTCCGGAAAATCTTCCCCTTTTTCGAACCGGCCCAATCCCCCTCGTTTCCTCCGCGGTGAGCAGTATCGTAAATGCTGTTAATTGCAAGTTACGATGCCAACGCGACCGCTCTCGCGATAATCACATGGTTAATGAAAGAGCTGTAAATTACGGCGCGGCTCCGATGTATAGTTCATATCTGATTATTTGGCCGAGGAAAAAGAGCCAGTGCGGACTTTGCCGCGGTTTCTGGTTATTATTTATACCCCTGTGACGTAAATGCGGTTACACGACAGTAAAGTAGATAACTACGCTTCGTGGATCGAGAGACGCGGCTGCGTCTCGCACAAGTTCACGGCGCCCTAGCTGGTTGTGAGCGCTGCGGTCTCTTTACTCCAACCATCCCCCCACCGGGCGTTTAATTTCCTTTCAGCGACCAATGCTATGCTTTTAATCGCAATTTCCATGCAGGTATGAAACCCGTGACTCGGCGCGATGCCGACGTTTAGAGGGAAGCTATTGACTCGAGTCTCGAGAAATTTGTCGCCTCGCAAAAAGGGCGCATGATAATTGGGTCGCGCCTTTTCGTGGCCGGCGAGTCGGAAAGCGAGGCCTAGAATTTCTCGTTTAGGCCTCGGAGCGTGCAGATTCGGGGCATGAAACGCTACCCTATCGGGCAATGATATCCCCCAGTAGAATCGCTGGTGCATGACACAGTTAAGCATCGACAATGTAAGCCAATCAAGGGGCGGGTGGGTAAGGGTTGTATCGCGAGGCAGGGGGTACGATAATCGGCCGGAATTGCGTTAAATTTAAATTTTTCGCCCCCGCCTCCTCGGAGCTTGCATCTTGGCCTTTTGATGCCGGCTGCCTCGTAAAGAGGATGTGTTTGTATTCGCTCGTACCGTAAATCCGCGGACAAATTTGTACAGGTTCAGTGATTTCTTTTCCTGGAATTAGGTAATAATTATTAATTAACAATGGGTTCTTCGGTACTGTTAATTGCTTCTCACCACTTTCCTGACAATTTTAGATAAACAAGCAAGTACCCGCAAGGAGAATTCACTGTAAATTCAATTTTACACGAACTTGTAGACTCGGTGTATCAAGTGTACTTGGTTCGAAACTCTTCCGAATTATTTGATTTTGGGCGCGTTTGATGACACTTCTCGACGTCAGCTTTCTATAAGTAGAGAATCGGTATCGGGCGTATTAGCATTTTAAAGAACGGGGCAAGAACGTCTTCAATTTTTGATATCTACCGAAGGGGGAGCTGGAGTAGCCTCGGAGGGTCCAGAGAACAGTTTTGCGGAAATTCAGGGCCAAGTTTGCGCCGCGGCCCGCCATGTTGGCCGGCCGCATTAGCGACGGAAGCTCGTCGGAGTAGCAGCCCCGAAGGTTCCCTTTGGATCGTGCCCGTAAAGCCCTATAGGGGTTTAGAATATTACCGAGCAACAAAATAATAACGGGGCACACCCCGCGAACACAGACGCGGCCTCTAAAAGGCTTAAGGGGTAATTTGCGACGGCTTAAGGCCAGCCAATCTCGTCTCTCGTGTATGAAATCTTACACCGTTCCGTCCTTTTCGCGGAGAACGACCGAAAAAAGGAGGAATCCCTCTGCCCCCGGGAGAGAGGGGGAAAGAAGGAAACGGGACTCTTTGAAAAACGATACAGCGTTCCCTCAATGGCCGGCCTACGGTTTTTCTCCTTTTTCTTCCCCCCCACGTAGTATTTTTCCTTCTTTCTCCTTTTGCCTATCTCGCTGCTCCTCTTCCCTCCTCTCTCGCCTTCACTGTCCTCCGATGTATCCTTCTCCCTTTTTTTCCCATACGCGTATATAAACGCACACGTACGCATTTTGCGTCATTTTTTTAATACACACTCGTATGTGTACATAGGTGGCCCCCGAGGTGAACACGAGCCGCGGACTTCACGGGCTGTCGCGCAGAATTTGGCCGGCGGATTTTTTCCCTGAAAATGGTTAATTGACCGAACCGAGTGTGAACGAAGCATTCCGCCATTCTTCCCCTCAGCGACTTCGCCCGCTGCGACGACGGAGGAGGCCCCTGTGTTTCTACTGGTCGGTTTTCGGACCCAAAAGAGGCATCGCCAGGTGTAGCCTCTTCCGCTACGCGTCGCAAAATTAACCTCTTAATCAACGGTGTGCGAAAAAGAGTTTTATATTATTTTTGGCCACCTTTGTGGTCGCCGGACGTAGGATAAAATTTCCTCAACAAGGGCTAGGTTAGGTCGCGTTTCTGGAGTGAAATTTAATTTGGCCGAAAGTGCGGCACGAGTACCGAATCGATTCGAGTACTCTCGAAGTCGACGAGGCCGCTAAACGACGGCGCGTGTCTCGATCCGAGGACCCATTGAGTCTCCCCATCAACGACTAGGCCGACGCCAAGATCGTAGGGGACGTGGACTGCATTGGCTTCGAATATTTCGTCGCTGTGACCCTTAACCCCTTAAAAAGACCGCAAAAGTCAAAATGGCCTCCATCGGTTACTCTTAATCAACCACTAGCTCATTCATTCGCGCTCATTCAAGGTCCCCACCAGGTCGCCGCGAAAACGCGGTCGAATCGATACGATTCGAAAAGGAGAGAGAGGAAACCCTTCTCATCTCGTCTCAAATCGGATTATGAGAAAGCGAGACGTTGCGTTCACGCTTAGTCGACCATTATGCTGCCGGTCGTGGTTTTCGGCCATTTTGACCGGACTGTCTTGGTACGCTAATTGTTGAAACCTATGCTCGTTAATTTCTCCTCGGGTTTCCTTAAAAGCAGGAAATTCGTTGGAAGTGAGAATTGCAAGGGAGTCAATTCGTCCTCGGTGGCACTTTTTCCGAAACACTTCCCCTCGTAATCTTGGCCAAACGTCCCGCCCTAACATCCCCGGTGGGGTGCCTCCCTCGATATCTCCATGGTTCACCCCATCTAAAGTCTCACGTCGCTTACAAAAGTGAGCCCACGCACCGACGCGGGATCTGCCGAGGAGTGCCTTGACAGTGTTTGCTGACAAACACCCTTGGTCCTTGCGCAGCTTTGGTAGCGCCCCAGGGTCCTCGAGCCGGGCCTCTCGGCTCCCAAACGGAGTCTGATTACACATTAATTATTTACAAACTGATTTCTGAATTCCATTCCGGTCCCTGGCTGGTGCTCTGTTGATGGCAGAGAATGGGCCTACGCAGGAACGCTTTCATCCGATCAGCTGATCCCCTGAAACACCACGTCAGTGGTATCAAACGGTCCTGTCGCTCTTATCGAGGGTCCTTAAATCGCACCTCAACTGATCGCATCCCTGATGAAGTCTCATCTTCTTCATCTTCTTCTTATAGTGGGTTATAGTGGCTTATAGAAGATTGTAATGGTAGAAATCCAAGTCGGCGATCATGATGCACTTTAAAACCTCCTGCACGAAATAAGGACCTTGCACTTTTGTGGCTTGGAATTAAATGTCCATGCTCAGAGGAGGATTAGACGATTCGATTTTACTTCGTCCAGTGGTTGGAGGAAGCTTCTCGCGCCATTAAGCCATCAGCTGATGACGATCCTCCGAAAGGACGTGGAGGGAAGAATTTTTCCTTCTCGTTGCCGAGGGGTCCTCGAACACGCACCTAAAACCGAAATCTAATTATCCCCGTTTATCCCGGTCCGGTGCATAACCGGTGCATAACCGGGCCGACCGAGAGTTTCTGCAAGGATTCCGCGTCCCGCTGGACAAGGAGGAAGGATCTCCAGAAGTGGGACAAGGATGCTGCGAGGCCAATTTTACGGTCGGTGCGACGATTCCGGAGGCAGACAGAGCCTGAGACAACGGGATTAGTCTCCTAGAGGAGATCCTCGAGGTGGTCCTCCCGGTTCCTGGCAAGGATTTAATCTTCCGGAGTTTTCCCACGGCGGGGCCGAGGGCCAAGGTACGCCGCCATCTTAAGGTCGCCCGAGCAAACACTCGAGATGTCTAGCGCTTGTAGAAAAACGTTTGTCTGCCCTCTTCGGCCATGCCACGAGGTCCAGGTCTGATGCCGATGAAGAATCCCGGAGTCTTCAAGGGGCCTTAACAAGGAACCCTGGAAATACCTTGAGCACTAAGAGAAAAGAAAAACGATGCATTAGTCGTTAATAGAAATGCTTAACACCATGGGGAAAGTGGAATATTCCATAGAAACGGAAGAGACACTTATTCTCTTTATTTCTTCTTCTTCTTCTTCTTCCAATCATTCCTCGTCATCGATACTTCTCGATAAATAGTAGATCAAGTGTCTCGTAAGAGTTGCAGGATCAGGTAATACTTATCTCCGTTAATTCTGCGTCATTTACGAGTAGTCATTGTTTAGGCGAGCCAGAAGCGATGATTGGTAGATCCAGCACCGATCGACTCGCTTCCACGCGGAGTTACAGCTTTTTATCAAGGGCGTCGTACCGGGTCTAATGAGAGATGTTAACACACGAGACAAAGGTAGCCATTGTCCCGACTAATCGATCATCGGGGAGACATTAATCCGGCCAAAGTATCCGATCGGTCGAGGTGGCTGATATTGGTCACCACGCCTGGATACTTCAGCCTCCACTCGGCCGACTTTTGCGGTCTTAATTCGAGGCCACTTCTGAAACCAAGACTTTAATCGGTCTTTCCTTCGTTTTTTCCTCGACGAGAACCAGTTCAAGTGCCTGGGGACCGACACTTAGGCTAGTAACTTTTTGCCGAATCGAAAGATCGGTGTCGCGCGGGTGCGATTAAAAGCGTACCCGATTTTTGGTAACGCGATCGTCAAAGCGATAAGACTCTTATATGAACCGCAAACACCGATCAACCATGTAGGTTAGATCCTCCAAGATTTCGAGGTTACTCCAATTAGTTATACCACGATCCAATCCAAACACCGACTTTGAAATCTCATATCCTTAAATCGCCATTCTTTCATACGTCCTTTTCCCGGCAAATCTTAATTATAGCATCTCATTTTCCTACCACTCCTTCGTATCCAAGGAATTTGTCGGTAAACTGTAAGTCTATGAACATTTGAATTTACTAAAGTTTAGAAAAATTCTAAATTTATTACGGGAACGTAGAAAGGTTAATATTTGCGCATTAAGGGTATATTTGTTTTTTGGCTTTAAAAAATATTGAGTTACAGGGGGTTAACCGGGATCGAATCCTAACCTCTCTGGCGACCTTTTATCCGACCTGGCGATCCAGGTCACCGGAATTTCCCGGTGTTCGGATTTCTATCGAAAACCCTCACAGGCCTCCCCTTTAGAATCTCCATTCCGACGTTTCCCGATCTCAAAGTGCACGGCAGCGGCGGTATCGTTTTCCGAGGCCGAGGCACTTAAAATCCTCAAACATATCGAAATTCACGGAGATCCGAGCGGAGACGGCCGATAATGGCGGCTCTCCTTTTTCGCGGTCCCTGGCAAACATTTGCCCGGCGAGGCCGCCGACGCCATATTGCACGCCTTCGAAAACGGCTTCCACCGCGGCGGGGTCGGATAAGATCTTGCAAATCATGGACTACCTGTCGCTCGCGGAGTTCCTTCTCGGCGGACGTTGCCGATTCCTTTAATGCACCAGCGTCCGAGCGGAGAGAGCCCAGGCCTTTGTTTTAAGCCTTATCCCCACGACGCATCGGCACCGATATCCTCTTCCCTTGGAACCGCTAAGACGATCTCTGGATTTTTTCCTACACCGTTAAAAAAACCATTACATAATTTTATAACATATTTTCAAACAAAATATCCAACATATATTATAAATTTAGTGCATACGTGTAATAAATCTATAATATATGTTATCAATTTGGGTTGATGAGTACACATAATAACAACACGGTGTTATAAAATTGTAAATTTACTTCGAATTTTATATTAAATGTATACCAATTCACTATTAAGGCATCAAATTAATAATTTTAAAGCCACCTTGTGTACTAAAAGTGTATGAATTTCATGAATTCTTTTAACGTTGTACAAAGGCATCCTCGTATCTGTAACAAGGGAAATTAGCAGTTTAAATTTACACATCGAAGAGGCACACGGTAAGCACGCAGCAAATGCTTCGAGAAGCACTTTACGCATCTATATATTCGTGTATACCTAGGTACAGGGGAAGTATTTGTTGCATTAAGTGCTTTATGTGGCGGAATAAGTACTTCGGCATGGGTGTTTACTGCGTGCCTTGCCTAGGGAATGCGATTTTCAGGTTAGGTCGCTTGCGAAGCGAGCAAAGAGAGCGCCCTATACGTTTGGGATTTCTAGGTTAGGTTGTTCGCATAACATAACGAGCGCAAGAGTAATTTTTATCGATCGAGCCGAGAGTATCGATGCCAAAAGTGCTTGGTATCGAAATGAAAGTATCGAACATTACTCGTATACACTTTCGTCGATTGATCCCTGTTGGCGTCGGTTTAAGGGAGCCCTCTACGCGCGTGCGATTTCTAGGTTAGGTCGTCGCCTCGTGGAGGCGAACCGAGCATCGGGCAAGTCGCGAGAGGGGCCGTATCGCTTTAACGTCTCTATTAGCGGCTATTAAGAGGAACTGGAAAAAAGGTCGGAATAAGGGCGGCGCGGGGAGAGAGATCCATGAGAGAGAGAAGGCCCGTTTCGAATCGCGCGCCCTGTTCACATGCTGCTCCGGTCGAGTATCGAGTTTCCTTTTGTGGGCCCTGCAAGGGCTCAGATTTTCGGACGATATATACCCCATTGTGCATCGGGTATTTAGCATGGTACGGGGAAGGACCGCGGCCGGGGGCCGGTGGCGCGCCTTACGAAATCTATGGGGGACGAGTACGAGTCTATGGTGTCCCGTGACACGGGGCAGATTCTGTTAAAATGATATCCTTCCACGCCGATCGGGATCTGACGTGGATCGACCGCTGGATCTCGGCAAAGAAAGCAGGGGAAGGATCGAGGGCGAAAGGGATGCCGTGGACCCCCTCGCATTATTTCCTAATTAAACTTCCGAATTATCCCTCGCTTATAAATCCTAGAATCGCAGGATCGAATATCGATCGATCTTCGGTGAACGCGATAGATGATATTCATCCCTGGATCGCCGTATTTGGGGAATTAATTATTTTTTATATTTATTCATTACGAGGGATATCTACGAGTCCGCGCATTCGGCGGCGCTGGTACTGGAATGGTTTTCATTCTTCACGAAAATACGCTCGACGAGGTGGAATATGGCGCCGTGGACGACGAATAAGGCGACGTTACGAAACGATACCACCGGACACGGTGGAAGCCGTGACACGCGCGCCGCGCTCCGCCGAGCGTTTCTTCGCCGCGGGAATCCGAAAGCGATTCGTCATCGCGCGTAAATACACGCCGCTCGTCCTCCCGGGTCCTCCTTTGCACCTGATACTTTCCCGCCACTGATGAATTTTTTTTTAATTACCAGCCCGCCACCTGTGGCCGCTCGTGCAGACTTTCGAGTCCCGAGTTTGCCGTGCGCGGAAAGGATTAAAGTCCTGCCTTTTCCCCCAGGACCCAACGTCTAACATACCCCGAGGAGAAATTGAACCAAAGAAATATTTTGCCAATTCAAAGAGCGCTTTATTAGACTAAAATAAACTCAAATGATTTGGATACAACATTCATTCGGAATTATGACAATTTGTTCGAGTGAAACAATTATTCTTGGAATTAACGAAAGATTTCCTCGGTACTGTTCTAAGAAATATTTTTCTTTGGCTCAATGAATGTTTCTTTTCTCAGTGCAGTAAATTCGTCATCTGGCGTGTTATTTGTCACCGCGTTCCCATGTGGTCGTCCACTGCAATACCAAACGCATGTAACGGTTCTTAATTTCGGTAATCGAGTAAGAACCGTGTTTTGAACGTGGGTCGGTCGTCCGCCATCTTGGTTTACGGTAGCCGTCGCGTCAGAGCGGAGGTTAGGTTGCTCGGGTCCCCGTCTGGTGGAACCGAACCTCAGTGAAGTCGTCGTCCACCGTTCTCTGCACATAATGAGACATTCGGGAGGCCAACGAGCCCGCCACTCGCGTCGCCATCTGCAGGCGAGAAAGGACCAAACAAAGGCAGGACGCGCATAATTAAAACGCGTCGGCCGTCCGGAGGCTGGAGGCGGCTTCGATTACGGCGTCGCCGCTCTCGGTACGGGCGAGCACCGAAAGCCACCGGCCTCGTTATGCTCAGCCTTCTTCTGGCCCGTATTTTCGTTTATCTCGACGTCTTTTTCATTTACCCACATCCATGCGAGCTCTTCCACGCACCTACACTCTAATACACTTCCTCCAAAGACAACTCGGAATTAATATCCCGCGGTTTAGTCCTCTCCAAGATGGCGGACCAGGGGCCGCCATCTTGCTCGCCGCGCGTCGACCTTCGCGCGGCACTTTCGTTTCATCCTTCGCGAGGCTCGCCTTATTTCCTTCGAAACGGAGACAGACGGGTATACACGCGCACGCGCGCGAGTGCACTCGAGGGACCTGTTCGCAGGACTCCGCAAACGCGGTAAGTTATCCCGGTAATGGAGCACTTCGTACACACGTTCCGGCCTACCGGCGCCCGCGAGTCTCCTGCGCCGCCGAAAGGTAAATCGACGGATAAATTCCTTAGGGTGACTACACACTTAACGACGACTCGCAACGATTTACACCGGGTTGTTTAACACAAACCCGTGGGTTTTTGCATGTCTAACAATAAAATCCACAGTTTTGCAATAAACGACCTAATAATATGGAGAATTAAGGCGAGATCTCTCATACCGTTTACACGTTACAGTTAAACCTGTGACAATGTCTAAAATGATTATTCATTGAATTAATAAGAAAAATATTTACAACGAGATGCGACGTAAAGAGACTCGCACCGTGTAAACGATATCCGCCATTTGCGATTCCGGAGAACTCGATCTCGCTTCACGGAGCATGTTCCGAAATAGATCCAGAGTTCCGGGAACCGTCGGCGAGGGGTTGCCCCGGTAACGTGGAGGCGACTCAATTAGCAAGGACAACATATCTCGGCGACGTCTCCGTCTACGTCGCGACGCTCATCGATCCGGGAGAGCTTTTAAGGCCTCCGAGGCGCGGACGGGCGCTCGCGATTTATATCGCTTCCGGTCTGTGTAAACGCTCCGGGCTGCCGGGCTAAACAATGGAAACGGAACCGGCAAATGGGTCCTCGGGCGCGGAACGGTCGTTTCCACGGAAAAGGCGCCGACGGCCCTCTCGACGAGGCGGCTTAGGGGCTCGGACTTTAAGTACGGGGCTTTTAGGGAAGGTGGGGCCCCGCCGGGCTTTTAGCTCGCGTCGAGGTGTAATGACGAATCTTCGGATGTGCCTCCTCTAATCCGCGCCGATCTCGAGGACCTCTTTCCTGGAAAAAGTCCCCTTCCCGCCTCGCGTCTCCTCCTCATCGTATCCCGGACAAGCTCCGTCTCTCTGGACCAAACCCTAAGAAAAGTATTAAACGAGGAAAAATTAAACGGGAATAATTACGGAGATATACATACGAGTGGCTCGTCAGGAACGCGAATACGCGTAATCTCGTGGGAGGATTTACTCCATTTTGTGCGCCGAATGGGAGGCGACTCGACGACGCGCGTCGCGTCCGCTTACTCGCGGTTCTGCGGCCCAACTTGAGAAAACAAGGTGTGTACAGGCCCCGAGTGCGTCTCTTAATGACAGGAAATGACACGATGTCGCGAGCACGCCACTCGTTGCGCAAATGGGAACGGACGCGGAGTCGTGCCCGGGAAGGAGTCCTTAAGGAGGGTCTGCAGGGCCTGAGTCCTTCGGGATGTGGTCCCCTCTTCAGGGTCGACTCGATTAGCCGGGAATTTTCTCTACTTGACTCTTCGCTTCCAGGGCGGAATTAGATTACGGCCGCCACAGTGCGTTGCCTTAATGCCGCCCCGCGATGATACCTGTAATTACTGTACCGACAGCGGTAATGCGCGCCCTGGCGATGGCTGGATGATAAATCGTGGACGCGCTTAAGGTGACGCGAAAGTCGCCCCCTAGGCGTCGAATGGCTTGTACATCTTTTCTCCGAAATGGTTGCACCAAGTGGTTTGAAACTTTGCCACGTGGTTGGGGAAATCCCAAGGAAGGTCCCGACCCTGATGAAATTGCATTAAAAATAACCTTAATATTTATAAGCGCCTATAAGCTGCAATTAATGCACATGGTCGAGTCGGCGGAATTTAGTCATACATTTAACACTTCTTCGTAGCTCGCATAAATAACTAGGTGTTTCGTTTTTCAGAATGCAGCAGCAATCTGGTCCCGGAAACGGAAACACCCGCCGCAATCTGAGTCCTGGACCAGGAGGCAGCGATTCCGAGGACTCGGACATCTCCTTGGGGGGAACGTCCCCCCCATCGCCGAGTTCCTCGCCACCCGCCACCCACCAGCCGTCGCCGGTGCCGTTGGGTCCCCTGGGACCCATTCCTCCACCCACCCTGAACTTCCGATTCGACCCGACCCAGTCGCAGTTCCGGTTCGGGCACGCGACGGCCTTCAAGTTCCCACCGGCTGGGTTTCGGTTCGGGCCTCACAGTCCTCAGCACAACCACCCCAACGTCGCGGGGGGTGGGATCTTCAGGCTGACGGAGACCAGTCCGTTCCAGGCCGTAGGGCCCAGGGGTGATCTGGGATCAAGGTACGTAAGGGCCCTGGAACCCTTTCCAGAGTCGCAAATCCAGGACAAGGGGGTGAAAAGAAAAACGAAATTCATACATAAAATTCTGATAAAATTATATATTCTTAAGGTAATATGAAAGGGCCATTACATATACATGAAACGTCAAAATATTTATAAAACTTTTCTCCAAACAGGGTGCACCGAAGCACATTTGAAATTTTAACACATGATTATGGATAGGCCCTACGAGAGAACGCGCAACTCGTGAAATTTCATTTTTAAGAAAAGAATTTTTTTAATTAACCTAAACTAGAACCAAAATCACATTTTCTTTTTTTTCGTGTAAAATGAAATTTCACGAGCATTGCGTTTCTCATAGGGCCCTCATAATCACATGCCGAGGTTTCAAACGATTCGAGAAAAGTTTTATTTATATTTCGACGTTTTGATATATTGAATGACACTTTCGTATCACCTTAAAAGAGCAATGTTTCACGTGCGTTCCAAATTCCTGAATAGATTTATCACAATTATACAAATTTCATACACTGGAATATTCAAAATCTGTGAAACTGAGTAGAAAAATTGTTACTCATTTCCCCTAAATTTGTATATTTATAAAATATACAGGGTGTAACGGAATGTATGATTTATCACGATTACGTTCCCATCAGCCAGGAATTTTCCTATACCTTGTTATATCGAGCGTTAAAAAAACCAGCACGCGATGTCCGAGTAAAGACTCGAATAATATTTATTTGTCGAAGACTCATAAAGTTCGATTTTCTTTCTTCACCGTAGGAGGGTATGGAGTCCATCTCTAACCCGCGAATGTGGTTCCAGGTTGCCGGATCCGTTGGGGCTGGCCCCGCCGCGGTTGCACCCCCACGAGGGGCTGCTGCATCATCCGCACCCCCAGCACCAGCTTCCCGAGGGAATCTCCAGGATATCCGAAGGTTCGCGACTGTCGGACAGCCTGTCGGACGCGCACAGTCCTCCGCTGGTGGCGACCAACCTCTCGGTGACCGGACCCCTCAGGGTGGCGGTGCCGAGTCCGCACACGCCCTCTTCGAGGGGTAGTCCACCCTCGACCCAGCAGACCCCGCAGGGTCAAAGCCAGAGCCAAGGTCTGATCAGGGTGGCGACGCCTCCGCAGAACCCGAAGCCCCCTCAGATCCACAGGCCCTTTTCACCGGCGTGATACCGAGCCCAGGTCGAGGACCCCGAAGAGGGTCGCGACGGATTCCTCGACGGCCACAGGGCGACCACGAAGGGCCGCTTCGAGGTCTTGTGAGGTCCGATCGACCGATCGAGCCGATAGAGCCAACGGAGACCGCCAATACGTCTTCAGGGTTACCTTGGATCCGAACACCCTTAAGGGTCGTCGCGCTCTTCAGGGGGTGTCGAAGACATCCGACCTCGTTGGCTGTTCCAGTGAATGTGCTCGATTCCTTGCGTTGGCTCTCTGGAAGAATGGACTTTTCCCTCGACTGCTCCCAGCTTTCCTGGTCTTCGAGGTGTTCTTCAGGGTGGCTCGGATCTCCACGCTCTTCGGCTCGCTGGTATCAAGCCGAACCTTCGGCTCGCTGGTATCAAGTCGAACCTTCGGCTCGCTGGTATGAAGTCGAACCTTCGGATAACGCGAATCGGGAACCGTCATTAAGAGCTGTAACGAACTTTCGCCGAGACGGACGTCGGGACGTCTATTACCAGCACGTTTGGTCGCTTTTGGGTCTCCTTAAGTGGGATTGGAGAGGTGTCGGTGGCGAACTAGACGTCAAGCTCTCTGGGAGCCTGCAATATTTTCGAGCGGGGACGCAAGCGATGCATTACGAATTAATTAGGGGTAATACGAGAGGAGGGACCTCCGAAAAGAGGTTAAGTCCGCGCCTCGTCCTCCCCTCTCAAGAGGGGCTCTAAAATGTCGGCCGAGCACGTCGATCGCGCCCTTAGACTAAGTAGAGCTACCGTAGGGATCTCTTCGGAATCCGAGCCTCGAGGTCGGCCAGTCCTCGGGGACGTCGCACTCCGGAAGTGCCGAAGAGCCCGGCGCGGATGCTCGAGGACGAGGAGAGGAGGGAGCGAAGGAAATAAAAGAAACGTTAGGAAACGCCGAGGCGAGAGCTCGAGCCCTCCCTCCCTGTAGATAGACTTGCTAGAACGAGGAACTCTTGTATTTATCAATTAACCGCACCGGAAAAAAAGCTATACATACTATACATATATAAATATAAATATGAACAAATGAATATTATTATTTGCGCCTGTAAATACATTCACGCGAAAATATATTATCAGATTATTATGAAGACTGGTGTACCGGCCGGTGGTGCGTTTATTTCCCGTCCCTGAGACTCCTTCCCGAGACCTCCCGAAATGTTCCTCCGCTGTGTTCGAATGTTCTGGAAAATATGAATTCGGCAGAGAAAACACTTCGAGCTCGCGTTGACGGTGTCCGTTTTTATATCGAGTATCGCGGTATCTCTGGGTTTCCGCGGGTTCCCTTTTTATTCCTATGTTTCGTTTCTGACGGCGGAAAAAGCGGAGGGGGGAGTCGGCGCGGAGGTAGGGGAAACGACGGGAGGGGACGCAAGGAGGGGAGGGGAAGACTCGTTGCGTGATGCCGTTGCGTGGGCGGGTGTCGCTAACAGAATCGACCAATCGGGGAGCAGGCCTCCCTGTAACCGATCTCATAGGTTAACCAGGCATCGACCAAAGCTCGGAAAAGCCTCGGCCGAACCGCGCAAGCTTACGGCCCCCCTAACCTCCAAACCTATCGACTCCACCCTGCAGCCAGACCCGACGCCGCCGAGTCTCGCCGATAGCCCGAGTGCCGAGAAAAAACATATCCGCAATCACGAACTACCTTGAATTACCACCGAATATTAATTCCATCTCTTTTCCAGCTACCCAGGAAACCGGAAAAAGACGAGAAGGAATTAAAAACCCGTAGCGTCCTGCAACTTAACCAGACTCCTGCCCTCATGGACTATCAAGATGGTTCGCGGATATGAAATACCTTACAAATATATGTATAATTTATTAATCCGTGTTATACAAAGTGCATTGACCGCTCATTCGAGATCTCATGAGCCCTTGATAAGTATTCCCGGAGGAGAGAAGAGGGACTTAAATTCTAACCTAAAATTCAGAGCAAAACCGCCGTTTTGGAAAGTGTGAAGTAGTTACTGGGAATAAATTGAGCGAAAATGTGAAAAATGAGTAGCTCACGGTATTACGGAACGTTTTTGGCGGTGAAAATGCGAGACCATTCATATGAATTGGCTCGGCACAAATTTTTAAGGGAAATGGTGAAGCATAGACTCGTGTCCTCTTCTTTACTTTTAACGGCTTTTCATCTTTCCGCCTTTCCTGCTAATAACATACTACCTCTCAACAATTTTCGATTTACATCTACCTTTATTTAACAATATTACTAGACCGGAAATGCTAGTTATCTCGTTCATATAGCGAATACGTAATTCGGCGAATAAACCCACGTGAGATGGAAGTGCGAGAAGTGAGCGCTCTCGTCAGAAATACGTAATAAACCCCCTGGTGGCGATCGTATCGAGTCTCGTAACATTTAAATGTACGTGGGTAGTATTGTTTTCGGGGCAGCTGCGAGATGGACTCTAAATGGAGCCGGCCACGTCACGTTGGCAGAAAAAAGGCCCGGACCGTGGTTGAAAGTTGAAGCGACGATATCGCGATCTCTGATAGACATCGGTGTCGCGTCGTCCCCGGACATCCAACATGGCGTGAAAAGGAGTGCCGGGCGCGTCTCTCCCTCTCTCTCTCTCCCTTCCCCTCCACCCTTCCTCCGTCCTTCTCCGACCGGCCCCGCTACGGGCCTCTCGAAGGGCCCAGCTTTCCGTCTCTCTCCTTCAGCCCAGCCGTGTTTTGACAGTTGCTGCTCTAACACCTCTGCCGCGTTCATTAGAAAGCGGTTCGCATTCATGAAATGTCGGGTACGCGTTTCGGCACAAGAACAAAGCAAGATAAAGCCAAATGTACAAGCAATTACGGTCGCACAATTGAGGTTATTTTATATTAAAGTACGTATTCGAGTCGTAGGTTCCGTGATAACGGTATAACCTGTTAAATATATGTTAATCTAAAAATTACAAATTAATTGTAAAATGTTAAATCCACAAATTTTTCGTATAATTTATATCATCTACGTGTAACATATCGTTATGTATATTTTTATTACGGTAAATTCACGGTGCTCGGTGTTTGATATCTGAATGACGATCGCGTCCGCGTTAAAAATAAAAACTCGAAGTTTCGTATATTTCGAAATAAATGTTGGGAACGGGCGCCGGATGAGAACCCTCGCGATAGCCCAGCTGTCCGGATTTAGATGTTTAGGATAATGCGGTGTGGTCGGGCCTTACAACAAAATAATGTAGTCCACTCTGAATGGCGGAGGCCCGGAATGAAAGCGACCGAGCGATCGGGAGCGAGAGAGAGGGGCGGAGGGGCCGCGCCGCGCGGCAGAGAGAGAGGACCGAGCGCGGAGTAACCATTTCTCTAGTGGTTATTTGCAGACAGATTCGACACCTCGACAATGGCCGCGAATCATAATGGGTCCGTGCAGGCCCTTCTATGGGAGGCCCTAGTAAGATTACGGCGGGTGCAGGTATTTGTTGTAGATCTTAACGTCAGTGGGGAGCCTTGGTGAGAGGTGTGAAACTGACGGTAAATCTTCGGGAGATCTCCTTTAAATCGGTTTTCGCCATTGTTGGGCCTCGAGTTTTGTGGCTCGGGCCCCTGGGCCCCTCCCTTCCGGCTCTGGTGTCGGATCATGGACTCTTGGGTGCTTAAGGGCGCGCGAGCCGAATTTAAGCGAATCTCCTCGATGGGCCCGAACAATATGGCGGCTGCTCGGAGGGCCTTGCGTCCGAAAAGTCGTCGCTTTCCTCCTACGAGGGAAATACGACAATGCCGGTTGTGTCGCGCTCTGGTGTGCCCTAAATAACCGGAGATGGACGATTCGTTAATAAAATCCCTCCCGATGTAACGGGAATGCCGGCCACGTTACAAAGGACCTTCGAAGGACGCGTTCGTTATCGCGATCTGCCGAACCCTGTAATAGAGGCGCACCGTGTAATTTCGAATTTGGAAATCAGCTCTCGAGTTTCTTTTGCGAGGGGAGGTCGGGCCCCGGTTCTCACACGGGGTTAATGAGAGGTTAGGTATAACTTGGCATTCATCGGCATAACGTGACACCGGCGTCCGTTTAATTTAAGTACCTCCCGTACGTGGGATTTCAATGGAGAGGGAGTGGGGCTCTTTACCCTCGCGCGGCCAAGAGCTTTGGGGTGTTTCGGTCATGGGAAAACAAAATGTTTTAGTAGCTGCTACTTCGTCCGACCTTGGGTCCCTACGAGGATGCAAGCATTTGCAAACAGAGGCTAATTCTTGGCGAAATAAACAGGAAAGGACGAAGAAAACAGTCCTGGAGTGCATCCGTAACACCTCCAGAGAGTGCGTCCTCCGAAATTGAGGATTGCCATCCATTACTTTAACCATGAACTCGCCCCCTTATTTTTCTATTCCACATAAACCGACTGTATTATGTGAACAATAATTATCTACGATTTCGTATGTTTTTGCGATTTCTCTTAAAATCAAAATTCCTACGATCTTGGATAGCAACCGTTGGGGAAAATAATGTTTGAAGCTTCGATGGAAATTTTCGAGGGCTTCTGGAATTTCGGAATTCCGGGGAAACGAGCTGGGCTCGGAAAGTCCAAATAAGTAGGAATCATAAGGGACGAAGGGTCGACGGTGTGCGCGGATATGTCAGGCGTCACTGCCCTTGCGAGGTAGTAAGCCGCTTAGCACTATGGGGGTTTATGTTGTGCCGATGGGGTATCTCCTAACTCCGGCGAACTTACGCAGAGACCCGATATCCCGCCCTCTGTGCATTACCTTGTCCCCACCCATATGGTGTCAATACGGTTTTACCAGCCCACGGTTTACCGTGGTCTCGCCATAAGTCTCGCCCCGCAGCCCCAAAATGGCTTATGAGCGCTAATCTACTGGACGGAAAAATTCCCACGTGCTCTCATCGCATTCCATAAACAACCGGGAATTTGTCAAAGACTCCCTGGAACTTCCCGAAAGTTTCTAGTTCTTTAAAGTCTCACCCCGAGCCCAGAATTTACCACGTGGAGGGAAGTGACAGACATCTCGCGAGGAGATGAAAATCGAGAGAGAAATTAAGAACTGGAGGAAATTTGTCATAAATAAAGGTAAAAGGATTACGATGTCGATTTTAATTAATCGTTGAAAAATCCACTTCGGAGGTAAATCCGGGAGGAGGGCAGAGCCAGGTATTAGGCAGAATCGTATCGACGACTTTATTTTGATTTTGAGCCCTGGGATGGAGGGCCAGATACTTAGCTAAGCACTAACAGCGGCTGCGGATTAAGGGGTGAAATGTTATTATTGCAAGGGGTACGTCCGCACCCCGAGTACTAAGTAGCCCGGTTAAGTATGTTGTTTAAGCCAACACTGTAAGTAACCATCCACGAGAAATTGTCGGCCCCGGCCGTAGTGGTCTTGGGTAGGGGTTGGTAGAGTCTAAACTCCAAGTCTGCAGAATACTTTGGGAGGACGGGACAGCGCCAGATGGCTTTTAGGAACTTCCTCCTTGTTCTTCGGAACTACGAGGTTGGGTTATTCCGCGTTAGATTTACCTCCGGAAAACGCGCGGCATATTCGTCCGATCCCTATACCTCACATTGTCGAAAAGAGACCGGTGTCGATTGCATGTACACTGTTAAAAAAAATATTATAATTCTATAACATTTTTCTCGGAAGTTTTATTCATACATGGTATACTAATTTCATAATATATTTTCAAATAAAATGTATAACATATATTATAAATTTAGTGCATACCTGTTACACATTTATAATATACGGTATAAATTTCTGTTGATCAGTACTTGGTATTAAACGGTTTTTCTTCTGCAAGCAAACAAATTTGACTTTCGAACATCAAATTAATAATTTTTCTCCGCAATTTAACAAAATCACACCACAACGTTATAAAATTGTAAATTCACTTAGAATCTTATAATAAATGTACACTAATTCACTATTAAGACATCGAATTTATAATTTCACTGCAACCTTATGTACTAAAAGTGTATGAGTTCTATACATTTTTTTAACAGTGCACATACATCCACGTTTGGCGCGAAACTCAGTCAAGTTCGCGCGAGCTCGGTATAAAAAAACTGTAAAAATCGATGAAAAATAATCCTGCCACTCGCGGGGGTGCGTTTTTTTTTTTTTTCTTACGTAATCTAGACGAACGAAGGCAGCATCTGGCGAGTCGGACCGGAAGCTCGGGTTCTATCGATCAGAAATTAAAACGCATTACGGGTGCTATTAGCGTCAGCCTTAAGTCTCGGCGCGGCAACGGACGTATAATTTTCTGGAAGCTTTGAATCGAACGGGGCCCTCCACCACGGGAGAGTGAGACCAGGGTAACCGGCTTTGAAAGCTCCAAGGGTGAGGAAGCTCATTAACGGGAGCTTTCCGTTCCTTCGTTTCCAGCCGCGTGTCTTCTAGGCCGCCGTCTCTCCTTCGCCCCCGGTCGATGCCGCGTTTCGCAGTAACCAACCCAAATTCCTTATTTACATAAGTACGAGACCCTTAATGGCGGTGAATCGCGACGAAATTGCGGCTCGGAGCGTAAATTGCTTCTCTCTCCCGGGAAAAAGAAACGCTCCGTAGATGCGGACCACAGCAGGCCGCCGTAAAGTTCGAAGTGACCCTCGAGAATCCCTCGAAGACGAGATAGCTCCAAGAGTTACCCGGAAGAATTTTTCCTCATAGAAACCTCATCTTAAATCCTCCTACCGATACGAGAGAGCAGAAAAATAATTCACGGTCATAAGGGTATATTTTACTTGCCCCGGTAAATCTAAATGGGTACTTGAAGGAAAGACTTTAGCGGTACGGGCAATTAGAAGAGGACACAAATGTCTGATTATTACCCTGATGAGAGTGGAATATCATCCGCATCCCTCGAAGACGAGATAGCTCCAAGAGTTACCTGTAAGAATTTTTCCTCATAGAAACCTCATCTTAAATCCTCCTACCGATACTAGAGAGCAGAAAAATAATTCACGGTCATAAGGGTATATTTTACTTGCCCCGGTAAATCTAAATGGGTACTTGAAGGAAAGACTTTAGCGGTACGAGCAATTAGAAGACGACACAAATGTCTGATTATTACCCTGATGAGATAAATATCATCCGCAGTACCGTTCTTTGATAGGGGTGCAACTTGTCTTTTTTCTCGCGCATATCGCCACTCGTTTCTCTAAAAAAGTTACTCGCCGATTATTACCGTGAAGTCGTGAATTTCGGGGATACCTTCGCCCTATCCTCGACACGGCGAAGCTTGATTGATCCCTCGATGCGGAAAACCGGGAAACGAGTACAGCTACTCGGATTTGCCGGAGCGCGAGATGTATCGCTGAAACGCGGGGGCGAAATAAAGGGCGTGGTTTTAGCGCCCGGTCGAGGATTGGCTGCGAACTTGGCATACCCGGGTCGATACCAGCCACCTGTATCTATGCACCTGTACCTGATACTTATCAGGGCCGAGTGCGTCTCTCTCCAGGGATCCGACAAGCTCGAGACTCCGCGCTCCCAAAGATCCCAACGCGGTAAAAAAATTTAAAAAAAAATTAAAAAATAAATATTAAAGTCTTATCAACATAATCGATACCTATTTTCTTCATTCCGTTCCAGACCTCAGGGTAAAGATCCCTCCACCAGGTAAGGTGTATCGCTCCTCGTCCCGAGGTAGCTTCTGAGGTGGATGTCGAAGGCCCTCCTCCACAGGAATTCTTGAGCCAAGCGAGACGAGGAAGTGCTCCTTATCGAAATATCTGTAAAATAAGAAGAATCAGGATGGATTTAAAATAACCACGTGATACGTTGGATGCCAGACAGGGGCTCAAGAGAAGCCTCCTCCAAGGATCTCTCCCCAGGCCGCGATTGGCCGTTCCTCGCGAGCCACTTTGTACCGACAGGTTGGCATCGCCGGGCATCAATTATCCCCAGGCCCCGCCTCGGCCGATTTCTCACTAATATAGACCGATTTCTCCCTAATAACGACACGGGTGCAATCATCTCGTTGATCGCGAGATTGTGGGGTACGGTTGACGAAAAAGTGTGCGCCTCCCCGGGCACCCCTAAGAAGGGCCCCAAAAAAGAAATACCCCCCACCTTCGGATCCACGCTCAACTTTTTCTCTTTCGATCTTCGTTTGCACTTATATTCGGAGGCATTTAATTCGAAATCTTTCTAAGAGCCTCCCGTGAGGAACCACGTTCATCGCTCGCACCGATGACGAACCTCCTCCTCGGGACCATGCGAGAGGTCGAGACCGGTGGAAGTGGCCTCCTCTTGGCGGGGGCCGGAAAATATCCCGCGACACAATGCGCTTATCAGTGTAACAACGCGATACCCGCAATAACGCTCGCGGTGTCCTCTCATTGAGGGCAACAATGCCTCCGGTAGATGAGTTAATCGGTAAGTTCCTCCGAGGGCCGCCAAACCCCGGGGTCCAGGGTGCCCCCGGAGGCAACCGGCTCGTATAAACCCTAGGGGCCCGCCGTTCATAACCACGGTGCACCATAATACACACGGCGGAGCCCGATCCCGAGGAAGGCAGTATCGGGGAACAAAAGGATGAGTGACGTCTCCGGTGATCCCGGACAGTGGCGCGCAATCGGCGGGCCGGAGCGAGGGGCTCAGCCCGCTGCGGTCGACTCGCAGCGCCCCCGATCGGCTGAGAGCCTCTGATCGATCGCTGGACGGAGGAGAGTAATTCATCGGCGAGGAGGATGCCGAGTAACCCGATCCACTCGGCCACGTCCGCCCCTCCGGTTCTCGTCACTCGGCCTCGCGGGTCCATTCGTTCTTATTCTGATTCCTCGATGGCAGCGGGGTCAAGCCGCCTTCGTTCGTTAGCGTTCCTCCCGCTTTTGTCTCGCGACGCCGCCCGGCGGCCCCTCTTTCGTCATTAAGCCCGGTAATGAGCCGATGTCACGGATGGATCTCACCCCAACCGAGGCCCGGCAACTCCTGGAGCGCTCCTCCAGCGGACGAGGCCGCTGCGCGAATTCCTCGGCCCCCGATTAGCGCCCTTCCTCCGGGCAGGGAAAAGACTACCTACGGCTAATGTTAATTTTTACCCTCCAAAGGTGCGACCGTTTAATGGAGCACTTCGTTATGCCAATGAAAGGCGTCCTCCCGAATGCATGTACTTGCAGTGCGGTGACGTGACAGGGTGCATGATTTGCCGGGATGATGGAGTGCGGCTATGTCGGCGTGGATTACACAGGATCGATTCCATTAGTATAACGCGCAGGAATGTCCGATCGTTAGGGCATCGGTGCCGACCGGGTTTCCTTGGCTTCCTCTCGCCCCCTGTGAAGGTGGATTTCAAGTAATTAGTTATATCAGACAAGGGCTCGTTGTAAAATCCCTACTTTTTCCAAAAAATCCCCATAAATCCGTATAAATTTCTATTAATTTCTATGAATTCCTCACTTTTAGACGCGATATCTGTGTTCAATTTCGGCGGCACGCATCCCAAGGCCATGGACCACGTGACGACATGCACCCGCAACATCGGCTGCAGCTGCGACCTGGGAGCAGGGAGCTCTCGAGTTTCTGCAAGTTCGCCGAGCGCATCGCTCACCCTCGCCGACCGGGAGGACTATCGTCTCACGATCCGACCCGTCTCACCAGGGCTTCGATATTAACTCGAGACAATCAGGGGACTTGATGATTTCATTAGGGCAACCGGCCAGGATCATCATACTTTGTAACCGCCCGGGCAAAAAGGGCCCTTGTGCGCCCCGAGACGGAGC
Organism: Orussus abietinus; assembly: GCF_000612105.2. Taxonomy (NCBI): domain Eukaryota; kingdom Metazoa; phylum Arthropoda; class Insecta; order Hymenoptera; family Orussidae; genus Orussus; species Orussus abietinus. The sequence continues at coordinate 1,867,572 of NW_019396017.1, forward strand.
GCGACGACGCGGGATACCGCGGGACTCGCCCTGACGCGGCCCACGGCTTGACGTATGATGATAGTGGCCCCGGAATCAAGATGGCCGTAATAATATCATTATCCCCGGCGGTCCGACTCGGCCCGAGTGAGACATTTACCGTAACGACCGGCCATTCGTTACCGGGTCTCTTGCCGCGCGAGTCCTAACCTCGCCGAGGAATCCGCGGCAGCGTTTCATGTGGTCACACCTCGAGGTACACCATGGGGTCCGAACTACACTAACTGCCCTATGCCCCGGAAACGAAGTGGGTCCTTGATCGACAATTAGTCCTAAAATGTATTTCACGAGTATGACTTAATTACATTCCAGATATTAAATGGGTTTACCGTTGCCACTTCGACTCACCACTCGAGGTTACTCCCAAGATGCAGGACCTCCACCTGGCGAGACCTTCGGGAACGATAGGCGAAGAACGATTGGCATCGTTGCCGAGGATAATCATGGCGCAGCCACGGCCTCCGATTACGCCGCGATGGATGCCGCATTGCCTGCGATTACCTTAATGCGATGATCTATTCTTATACGGGCAATATGAGGTTCAGCGGTACCGGTCAACTTACGCAATTATTCTCGGCTTTCGAAGCGGGCCGAAGGTCATCGGGACTCGTCGCCACGGGGCTGCTAGGAGGAGACGAGGATTGAAGGGATCGTTTTCGACGTGTCCATACAAACGCGGGTCCTGAAATCATTCTCTTTTTCAGCCTCACTCACATTTTCGTTACACGATTCTTAGCACAAGAGCGTCGGCGTCGCGTCCTTTCGCAAGGGCTGCCGGTTCCCATCCAAGATGGCTGCCGCGCGCCACTCGCCCTCACCTCGAGACTTTGCGGAGACTTTACTCGCGTGCACTCGCGATTTTGAAGAATCCGTGGATCGAGGGATGCGGAAGAAACGAGAGCGAGGCGAATTCTACCCTCGGGGAACGCCTCGGGCTCGGAAAAACGAGCAACACCGGTCGTTTCCGCGGGGTGCGTCCGCATTCGTCTCGGTCGGGGCGATCCTCGTGCGAGTGGCCTGAACTTGCCTCTAGTCTCGGAACGAGCGCGGGGTACGGCTTCATTAAGGGGACGCCACACCGTTGGTGGCGCTAGTGATGTATATCGGCGATCTATCTCGGGGGCCGCGGGGACGCGCGCGGAAAAAACTAAAAAACTCTCGGAAAGCAAAAAAGCCCCGTAATGACGTCAGCGCCGGGGCAGCTGCCTCGGTTATTAATTAAGGGCACGGATGGACGGACGGTCTCGGCCGGTCGCCGACTGAAATTCGCCCAGGGGACTCCGGGAAATTAATCGAGCCTGATGGATTTTGAGGTTAGGTGCCCGAGGAGAATGGACCGCGGGGACACGGATACCTAGAGGCTCGTGCGCCAGAGTTAATTACCTCGAGCTTGGGCCTTCTGGGCCCTTGGGTCGAGGAAATTCGGAAAAAATTCACGCAATCGAATCCTACAATTTAAATCACTGGATTGGGTCATAAGTCCACACGGTTTTATCTTTCATTTTTAACGAAACGATCGAAGACAAGCGCACGAACATTATATAATCAATACTCCATCGAATTAACCGTATTACTTATTATAACGTCTCACGTGGGACGTGCACGTTAAAAAGGCAAGAGGAGTCCGAGCAAAATCTCGGTATTTCTTTGCCGTATTTTAATAATTCTCTCCATAATGGCGGCGCCTCTGTGTTCGGGGAATTCGTAAGCTTTCGCGCTCTCTGAAAGCACTGCATTATTCGTGCAGTTTTGAAACATCTACCAGCAAGAAAAGGGCGCCGTAGGCTTAACCAGCCTCCGGGTTTTATGCGAGCCGTTTATATCTCAGACCAGAGCAGAGGCTTAGGGTCGAAATCTGGGAAAGTTTAACGGAGGAGCGAGAAAAATTCTGGGAAACTGCGTCCCTCCATATCCACCTTATCTGGAAATCCAGAAAATTCAGACACTGGACGAGTCTCTTGGCGATCATATTTGGCCCAGAAATATCATCTTTCCCTTTTAAAATAACTCCTCAGAGGCATCCTGTACTGCCCTCAAGGTCCCATAGAAATACTCCGCACCTAGAAAATGAAGAGTCATACTTATCACGGGGAGGGAAAAGTACCAATGGCGAAATCAGGGTGTTTTTACCAGCAGCGAACGCAACCCTTGCGGCAGTTCCTCCGAGATTCGCTGTTACGTCGCGAAGGTCGATATTATTCCGCCCTCGGGTCGCCTGGAAGTTGGGCATATTCGAGCCAGGAAGAAGCGGCTGCTTCCCAAGAATTATAATAACGAATGCTTAAATCAGCTTAGCTACTCCAACTTCGCTTTTGCGAGCACCTCCCGTGTAAATATGGAAGCAGCTCTGCGCGGAGTGGAAGAGGAAGAGGGAGGGAGAAAGAGAGAGAGAGAGAGAGCCGCCTAGAAGACCGTCGGCGAAGAGCGGTTGGCTGGCTAAAGCCACGGAAGGGAACCAGAGTGGGATTCATGAATCCCAGATGCAGAGGATTAGACCGTCTCTGGCGCGTTTCTGCTTTCGGAAGGACCAAGGAAGACGCCTAGCTCTGCGGATTATCGCAAAAGTAAGTCCCACGAGTGCACGGTGCACGGGTTGCAGGCTCCAGGAAGGAACATCCTGGCCAGGATGCACCCAGGAATCGACGTCTTGGGTCGAACCCAAAAATTCGGATCGATGATTCGTTTCTGCAGATCCCACGAGCGATATCTGCACTTGGACTTAGAGGATCCAAAGTCAGGAAAGATGGTACACATAGAAGGAGACCCGTGACCAGCCAACTTTAATCGACGTCTGAAGGACCTCAAACTTCCACCCGCAATCCTGGCAGGACGTATTGCTCCAAAGTGAAACTCCGTAGCCGAAGTTCGAGTCGCCGCTCCGGACCTCGAGGTCGGGGATGGACTGCACCTAGAACGGAGGTCGGCGGATTAATTAAAACGGAGTTTAGTCCGACGTTAAGACGGCGGGTGACCCATGGGACGCAATTAGAATAATTCGCCTCGAGTGGGAGATGGGTATCGGAGGTTCAAAAACGGAGCCTGATGCGCAGCTCCGGCCATTATCCACGGCAGGTTGCCTCGGATGAAACTCAAGCGCGTTAAAGCGGGGGCATTCTTACGTGGGACAGGTTCTATGTAGTACACGTCCCTGCATTATACGAGTATACATTAGGTCGGGCCGTTCGGTATCGGACATGTGCCCCTGCAATGTCCGCTCGGGTCATGCATCCGTTATGCGGCACACGAACACAAGTACAGCTTTTCCGGCAGTCGATAACGCCGTCGTTATCGACGTTCTCACCCTCGGGTGTGCGGGGATTCCGCGTGAGCACCACTGATCCCGGTCCAAGTATAGAGAGCTCTAAACCGAATCCAATCCTGATTGACATGGAGGGAAAGAAGAGGGGAAACTATCGCGGGGATTATCTCTGGCGCCACTAACACCATCCTCGGACGCCTACGAGACCTACTCGGTCTCATATTAGGTCGAGGGGCTTCAGGGTGCAGGAGAAGACGAGCCGGGCCAAATATCCGTAGTCATCCACCGGTAAAACAAAAGGTCGACGGAGCTCAAACACCAGATCCCAAACTCGTCGGAAGAGCGTCCAGGGTTCCCAGGAAATCGTCGGAATCCAAGATACCTCTCTTACGACGTGCCCGCCCCATCCTAAAAACGCCGTTGTGGGCTCTTCGGCAACCTCTCCAGAGGCTCCTCCGTCGAAGGTCTCCTCCGTAGCTCGCGAACAAAAGAACGGAAGTCGCGATAACGTCGACGGTCGACGACGATAACGACCACGTCGACAGTGAGGGCTAACTGCGGTATATCCTCTTGGATGACGCAAAATGGAAGACGAAGAGTGCACCTCCCCAGGGATGAAGTTACCAAGTCGCGAGTCACTCCGCCGAGGACGCGAACTCGAACCTCCGCTTACCGGCGGATGCGTTATAAGTAAGTCGTCCAGGTCGGATGGAAGGTTGGCTCCGAGATATCGGATCGCTGGAATGTACTCGGGGTGGCACTCTTCGGGGCGCCTTGCCCTTGTGTGCAAGCCCCGCAGTCTTCCACGTCCGCTGGACCGATGCATCCGATGCAACTCGGGTGTTGGTGCTCGAACGAGACCTGGACAGAGACGTAGAGGGAGACGAAGGTCGCAGAGGCGAAGAGAGGAAGAGAGAGATGCGCGGAGGCCCCGCCACCGGGAGGGAGAGAGAGAGGGGCAGAGAGAACCCATGGGTCGTTCTCCGAACACGACACCTCGATCGATGCAAAGTGCATTAACTCACGATTCCTCCGAGATCGTTACGCACAGTCACGGTCATCAGGCTGGATCAGAGTGCTCTCTTCAGGCCATGGAATGGGGTTTACACGGGGCGTTAATCCGCGTCCGAAGAGCGGGATCCTTCGCAGCGCGCTAGCACGTGCAGCCGAGCGGGTGCACGAGCTCCGCTCTTTTTACGCCCTGGAAGTATCTTCTAACCTCCTCTTATGACCCGAGGAATGGGCGCTGACTTCTCTCTTCGAGCCCAGAAAAAGGAATCGGACCGTTACCTCTTTTTCATTAAAAAGTACCTGTGACTCTTCCGTCGAGTTCCGGATTGCCGGGCTCGCCTTTCATACCCTGGGAGTATCCTTTAACCTCCTCCTATGCCTCCAGGAACCTCCCTCGGTAGGTTATAAAAAAGAACCGCGATTATTCCTTTTACCTTCCAGATTGTCGGACGCCGTTTCCCGGGGGCGATTCGGCCGGCTTGCTCTGCGGGCACTTTTCGTCGGCGTCCTGCACCTCGCGGCAAGAGTTATTCTTCAGGGTGCGGAAAGGCAAACAGCCGCGTGCGAGGACCGGAGCCAGGCCAGAGGACACAGAGGACAGGGATGCACGGTTAGTTAGGGTTCGTGTTTGCCGAGCGAGTTACCCTAACCTAACTCGGCCGGTTGGCGGAATTAAACGTTCGACGGAGGCTCGTTAACGTCATGAATATGTACCCTCCTACTCTTCCTCCCCGGCGCCCCCGCCGTGTACTCCTCCACCTCCGCCACCTCCGCCACCTCCACCGCGCCCACCACCGTTGCTGTTTGCTGGTTAATATTCATCGGACGTGTGGTTACGACCGCAGGAGATCCCGGATGATTTTCCGCGAGTCTGGTTACAGCCGATTTGATCCCGAATCGGCGGCTGCGGGAAAAAGTCGCACCCCTCGCCATGGCGGCCTCCCATTTCGCGATTTCATCCAGGATTTATCCAAATCCCTGAAAACGATTTGTTTTGAAAATCCTATTTCATGTTTTCAGGTGCATAGAAAACCTCGGGAGCCACTAAGGGGCCCGAAGTCGTTCAACGTTGCCGGGGTCGACAGGAAACCGCGAAAGATTGCAATATTAGTTCCGAGCGCTAGCTTATTAATCCTGCGGTTAATTTTATTTTTTAGTTTAATTTTTTTTTCGTACGTTAGTCGTGACGTCTCGTTCTAGCTTCATGTGTATGAGAGCTAGCCGGTCCCCGGCGCTATTTTACGAGTTCTCACCGTGACAAGTTACGGTCCTACCGAGCAGGAAGGCAACTCCTTGAAAACCGTGACGAGTCAACAATGGACACCATAACCGATTCATCCGCCACGTCGTTTACACGTGGAGCCGAGCCTGTGCTTAGCCGTACGTGTAAACGTCCAAAGGAGCCTCATTTAAGGACGAGGCCTCCGTGGACAACGCACTGGTCAGGATCGAGCTCGTTTGCTCGTGACGTGGCAATGGGGAGCTCGCGGATTCGATTGAAAGGCTCGTTACTTGGATGGCGTCTTAATTGCGGGAGCTCGATTGATTCGGAAGCCGAAAGCCGCGACGATCCTCGAGGACACGTTGGAAGACTCGTAGGAAGATCCTTGAAAGCCTCGGGACATTTCTAGCCGGACTGCGAACTCCTTGCGATACCTCGAATGTTTTTAAACCTGCCAAAATTAACGCTAATCCATTTTGCGACATCACGGGACCTTCTGACGTCATCGAGCGTCTCTTACAATCTACGGATGTAGAAAAATGAGAAAAATTCATAAAATCCATACACTTTTAGTACATAAGGTTGCAGTAAAAAAAAATCCTAAGTGAATCTATAATTTTTTAATTACAACACATCGTGTTGTAATTTTGTGAAATTGCGTGGGAAAACATTACATGTACAACATATATTATAAATTTATTACACGTATGTACTGAATTTATGATATATGTTATACATTTTATTTGAAAATATTTTTTACAATTAGTACACCAGGTCTGAAAAAAACTTCCAAGAAAAGTATTATAAAATTATTATATTCTTTTTAACGGTGTGGTATATAATCTAGTATACAGAACCGTATTATGGTTCGAGGTGGGCTGTAAATATATGAATGCAAGGATGCATTTTTATTTCAACTCGCAAACTCCTTCGAATGGCAGGACCTTTTTTGCGGGTTTTCAGGAGCCTCGGAGGAAGAGTCGATGTCGCGCCAGGAGACTATTAAAGCGCGACGTCCCTCGACAAAGTTATTCGCTGGTCATTTATATAAATAAGAACCAGAAGCGATATCTCACTGGCCGGTGCCTCCTCCGTGACTTAACATTTTGCATTATTTCACGCCCCACACCCGCTCGGGAGTCACCCATGGATTATGGTGGAGGCGCGCGCCATGAACGCGAGGGCATTCCGAATGCCTTCGATGCAAGTTTTGTATCGTTAGCGCGTCTTCATTCCATGGCGAGGAAGATACATTTTTAATGGGCAGGCATGTATGGCAAGATTTTAAAACGATGCCCGAAGAAACTTCCATCGGCGATTGGAGTCTAGTCGTAAGTCTTGGAGTTGAAAATCTTCGTGATCCATTTTTGTTAATAATATGGTGATTTCGACGGCCTAGCCGTACGGGAAGATCTTGCGTAAATGGATTCTACACTGTTAAAAAGAATTCATAAAATTCATACAGTCTTAGTACATAAGGTTGCGGTAAAATTATAAATTTGATGTCTTGACAGTGAATTAATATACATTTATTATAAAATTCTAAGTAAATTTATATATAACACCGCGTTGTAATTTCATGAAATTGGGTAATACAATTATAAATTTCATATTCCAAAGTCACTTAGTACACATTGTTTGGAAATTCTTTGGATGAGTTTTAATTTTATGATCGTTTTCATAAGTTTATTCTTAAACAAATTTAACCAAAGGATGACAAGTATCGGTGGTACTGGCGGGGAAGCATCGTACCGAGACTCTTGAGTTCGAGAAATATTTAAATAATATTTTTAAAAATTCTTAAAATCAATAGATCAAAAATATTTTTCGGCGTTTAGGGCAGGGCCGTCTTTAAAATCGTCTTCAAATGTGCGTCCGGAACTTATGCCAAATTTCTCTGTTTGCAGAAAAAAACGTTTAACATCAAGTACGGATCAACCCAAATTTGAATTGATTAGAAAAGTGTTACAAAATTAGAATATTTTTTTTAACAGCGTAGGTTATTGAGTTCCGGTGACCTCCGACCTCGCAATAGTTGGGGAGGCTGAAGAAACCTCATCGAAAGGCACTTCTTCTCTCGCGAGACATGTGCGTCGCACTCGGGCCAGTAACAGGTCGTCATAACACTCGTGTCGGGCCTCAACAAAAGAGCCCCGAGCAAATAAACATTCTAACGAACCAGTTAGCTAACCCGGGATCCGGGCCATCGCGAAAAAGGAAAACACCCTAAGGTCCTTTCGAACTGGTCCACGCGACTCATTACCGGATGCTGCCGCAAGCTGCGGAAACAACCGACCACCAGATGCAAGTCCGGCCTCGAAGATGGGGCTCCAACGAGATAATTCGCGCGACAATTACCGGTCATCTCTGCCCCTGCCGGACACATCGAAGAGTTTAAACGGCGAACCGGTCGACAGGACATGCGTCGATATCCGCCGATGAAATATTCATGCTGTTATTGCAGCCTCCTTCGGGAGCGCGTCGTCAAAGGGAGGGGCAGGAGGTCACCGGGTACTTGTTGCCACTGGTGACAATGCCGTAACTCCGGGATAATGGACGATCGGGCTCGTTATTACCCCTTGCATTTGGGAACTCGTCCTGGCTGAGTTTTGGGATGGAAATCCTGCCAAGGTGCGCCAACTGTCTGGATACCTCTTCGTGTCGTGGAAGTCTTATGGTCCTGGACGGTCCTGATGGACCGTCATCTTTGTGCCTAGAATGTAAGATAAATGAAGAATGACGCAGAGTTTAATGAATAAACTAACGATACCGCGAATACCGGACACGACCAACGGCCTGGATGCCTCTTCGTGCCCGATGAAACATCATCTGTACGTCTAAAATATGAAATAAATTATGAATGCGGTAGAATCCGAAGTATAAAATTAAGATACAAGGAGGTCACCTCGAGTAAGGCGTTCTTCGAGGCAACCGTTCTGGACGGTGCCTTTTAGCCGTAGTTGGGTTCAGCGTGTCGGCAGGCTCCATTTTGCAGGAAAATGGCGTCGACCGTCCAGACTCCGCTCGAAGGCCAGTGGAAGTCCAAAGTGGATCCACTTTCGGAGGCTTCGGACGTGACCCGTGGTGGAAGGTCGACCCGAGCCTCCGCTTCTCGTTCCTCGAACCAAGGACGACGTCTTACGGCCTCTCTTCGGGATCTCTCTTCGGTGGAAGAGAGAAAGAGAGAGAGGGGGAGAAGCGAGGAGAGAGTCCTTTGAATTCAAGAGCTAGACGGCTCTCAATTAACCCATCAGCTACCGAGCGGCTCCCGCGCTTAACTCACCTTCTCTGCCTCGGAAGCGCGAAGGAGCGGGGGAAAAAAGGATAAACAAGCGACAGAAACCAAGTAAAAGGAGTCCCGGGACCCAAAGCGCTTAATTAATTCGGATTTATCCGCTGGATGACGAGTCAGATTTCAATTGAATTCGAATCCCGCTTTCTCGGAGTGCGGCTAAGATCCTACGTTGCTCTCGCCTGGCCAGGACTCGTTCTCCCAGGCTCTTCCCCGGCGTCGAGACGACGAAGGCCGCCATCTTGACGGGCTGCCTCCGTCATTGGAGAACCTCTCGGAGAACGGTTCGGCGTCTTCCTGACAAGTTCATCGCTCTTGTGGCCCCGCTGGGCCCTTGCTGACGGGGCCGAGGGAAAGGCGATTTCCTCCCGGGCTGCGTTTTACGACCTCGAAGCGGCCCTCTGCTGGCCTCTCCTGGCCATCGCGCGACGCCCCTAAGAGAAAGATTTCATTGGGCCCTGGAACTACCCGGTAGCCATTACCTGTCTCGGAGTTCGGGCCTAAGTGGACGTCCCGACGAATATATTGCATCCTTCTTGAATAAAACTTGAAATTACTGTCCTTCGACGCGAGACGAGGTCCAAGTCAGGTGGTCGGCGTTCTTGTTCCTGTTCGGCCGCTCCTTGGCGAGTCACACCTTGCCAGGAAACACTTCTGAGTTAATTGCTTCTCGCGGGCCCATCCTGCGCCTCGTGGAGAGCGAGGCTCGAGAACTGCGGAGGGTCTTCGCCGTTCCTTCGGCTTGCCCGCGAAGGGACGTATCCAAATTTGAAAAGTCTCCGAGCGTGACCTCCTCTTTTCGAGCTTGGCCAGGTTGAAATGGACGTTACCGGCGGGTACCAGTCCTGGTTCCCTCGGTTCGCCCTTACTCGTCGTCGACCCTTAGCTCCCCTACTTCGTGCCCGGAAATATTAGGCCACGTCGCGGGAATTAATCCGCGCAACGGGGAGGTCTCTTCGTGAAAAGTAAGATCTCCGCAGAGGGCGGGCCTCGCTGCAACGGAGCAGCAATCTCCTCGAGTGTTTGCCGCGTGTCCAACAAGCGTCTCTCTTTTCCTCGCCACCCTTATTCGCGGGTTTCCCTTTCTTCCAGGCCCGGATCACCCCCTCCTTCCAGCCCCCGGTGTCCGGAGATTCGGCGAATTTCCAGAAATCGCCGGGGGCGAGCTCTTCGCCGTGTTTGCCACCACGTCAGGGCTGTTGAATCACGGCCAGTCCTGTAACGAGAGCGACGAGGATCAGGAACAGGGACTGCAGAAGTGCCAGAGAGACGGCAAATGCGCGGCAAATAAAGGGTTATATTGTATTTGCACCGATGCCTCCGAGTCGGATATAGACCAGCTATTCGTCAAAGTGGAGCTCATCGACCGGATGGACATTGTGCTTCGGTGCTGCTGTAACGTTCTCGTCTTCCCGTACTTCGGGAAACACGAGCTGGGGGTTATTACCTCGGAAATCCCTCCACGGCAAATAAAATGTTGAATTAACCGAGAGTCGTCGAGGACTGCCCTGGAGATCTCCCAAAGAGGCTCCCTAAAAATATAAGGAGTCATTGTTTCCATGTATGTTCAGAAATTCTCATGGAGAATTGAAATAACTCCCGGAATATTAATTAATAATTATTACTTATTACGTTATATCGTAGCTTTTGACTTTTGGACATTAGCGCCACCTGGCAAGAAAGGGTATTGGATGGGCTGTCAATTTCCATTGTCCCTTAAATATCCTCGAATCCCTTCTTAATGGGGCCTGTCGTAAAGTACCGACTCTTGGCACATTAAGAGATCAACGTATGTCATAGGTTACGGTAATTACAATTTTTCTGGCTGGACGTAGGTATTATGCTCACGGCACGATTGATCGTAAACGCAGCGCATGATATATGGAGCCAGTAAAGAATTCCGTGCAGTAACAAAGAAATACTGCGTACCGGCGCTGGTTAAACCGCGGTGGCGTGATTGAAAAAATTACCGAAAGATATATGATCGCCGCGATCGTAACGCGCCTTTGCTGGGGCATTTCAATTATTGGGCTCGCGCCCGAAATTATTGAGTATCACGCGACAAGCCACCCTTAAGCCTTTCCTCCCCTCGACGACTTTTTCCTATATTTTAACCCTTTGCACTAGAGAGGTGACACTGAATCACCACTTGGTCCGATGCGGCAACCTGATCGGCAACAAGGCATACATATCTTTGAAATAATTTCACGAAGGGTAGAATGATACCCCTTGCCATTTAACTGGAACGATCCTAACAAATAGGATGGAATTGCCATGTCTAATAATAAAAATTCTACTTTGACCTCTAATTTCGACGAAAATCGATCGATTGGAAAGCTACATGTCATTCTAACAGAAGTTAAGAGGGATGCAAGGTTTGCTCTCAACGAAATAACCCTGGCGAAAGACATTAAACAACATTACTGCAATTACCCCGACAAGCCGAGGATGCATCTTGGCGATCGTCCTATGAAATACCATCCAACCAAGAAATTTTCTTCTTTCACATGTAAGGATACATGAAATATTGAAATACAATAGTTTTCCGCGTTAATGTCTATGTTAAATCATTTTAAGTTAGCTGGATGAAATTCACCAAGTATGCGGAAAATCGCCTCGAGTTGCTGGTTCATCCGGGCGAAAAAAAGGCCTCGAGTGCAAGGGTTAAAAATACGAAAACGACTCTTATTACGAATATCTTCGACGGCTGTCCTTGATGGATGAGGGAACATCTCGTTGAGCATGTCCAGCCGCAGGTTCCCCGTCAAGGCATCCTCATTACCAGCTAATCGAGTGAAAATGCACCCAGTCACGGCGCCCATAATTACGAGATCGAGGTCCCAGGATATCCTGCAAAAAGATGAGCTTAGAATCGATCCAGTCTCCTCTTTCTCCACCTATATCTACCAATATCCACCTCACGACCCTCCACTTCCTCTAGCTGGTGCTCGCCGAGTATACCGGACCGTTTACTTCGGCAATGCCGGGGCAATCGTCTTCCTGGAGAATGGGGCGATCCCGACGTTAAAGTTCGCAGCCCCTACCCTGGCGTTAACGTTTTCAGGACGACGCCAGGACCCGGGGAACCGTGGCGGGTGGAAAGGCTGGGGCTCCGGCAAGAACGAGCCATCATGCCTTGTGATTACGCCCTGGAGTGGAGGCATAGCCTCTCATTAGGACTCGCGTGGTGCGCGCAAAATAAGGGTGTATCGCACAGCTGGGAAAATTGTAAGTGTCGCGAGATCAAAGCCCGTGCCAGTAACGCGATAGCGCCCGCGCTTACTCGTCGATAGGCATGGAGAACCACCTCTTCTGCAGGCAAGGCGGCCTCGGGTAGGTACCTTCTTTCGGTACAAAAGAGCCAGGAGAATATTTCCCTAGGAACTGTCAAACGCAGGGACCCACTTCCAAAGAGCCGAGAACTGCAACTAGGAGGCTCATCCGCTGGAATGCTGCAAAAGATATAATTATAAAGAATATGATACAAGTTTTATTAAATATAAATTATTAATTATTCTTAAGGTGCTTCCAAAGTGGCCTCAAAGAGATCTCGTTTATGAAACTCTTCTCCAGACTGTACCGAATAAGTTCAAACTTTGGAATATAAATATGGAGGGTGTAAAGAAGGTCCTGAAACTCATGAAATTTTCGCCTTACAAAATCTTAACGATTTTAAATATATCAGTAACAAGTTGCTTCGGAATGAAAAGATCACGTAAAAATGTGACTATTAAGGTAGCTAACTCGATTTTTTTTACCAATCGACTTACGCGACTTTCAAAATAAACGGCTCATATGTACTCAATTTGTAATATATGTTGTACATTTTATTTGAAAATGTGTTATAAAATTAGTATACCATGTCTGAATGAAACCTAAAGGAGAAATGTTTTAAAATTATCATATTCTTTTTAACGGTGGTGCCAAGGTGTCATGGCGGCGAAGCTTGGCCGAGATCGCATCGTTCCTAGAAAATGGCCGCCCGGCGAGACTCGGGGGCGAATTCCGCGCTCGGAGCTCGGCGGGTAGGTCGTATCAAAAGGAGAATCGATACTCGAGCCGTAGCTCGTGGCTACGTTCACACCGCGAGCCCGTCCCGGACACAAATCAAGCCTTGCCGCCGGTGGAAGGACACGCGGCAATTATTACGCTTGTGTAATAACCGAGCAGGGAGCGTGTAATATATCCAGCCACCCTGAAGTGTGCCCAAGAGTCCGCGGACTGTCCGGTCCTATATCATTGGACAGGGGCTGAAGCGAGTCGCGTCCCGATAGGATCTGGCTGCCGTGCGCTCCGCGGGCTTATTTACGATCGATAATTAGCGGTATCTATCGCTGCCGGCGCCAACTTCACGCCGGATCCCGCCCACCCTGACAATGATATACCATACGCTCCGCACTCGTGTCTCCGCTGCGATTCGCCCGCTCCGAATTATTGCCAGGTTTCTTTTCTTCCTCGCAACGAGGCCGCGGAAACGCGCCGAGGATCGCGGAGTTCGACGAACGCCGTTGCCCGAAGAGGCGGCCATAACGGACCCCGTTTGTCGCGGTTCCACTTTGAGACCTACGCGACATACCGGCTACCCGGTTTACGCGGAAAATGGGAACAGCTGATTCCCTCGCTGGTGAAAACAGCCGAGTACCGCTAAACGGACACCAGAGGGGAGGTCTCTCCGTGTCCGAATTCCGCCGGGTCGTGGCACCGCCTCGCAAATGGTACACCGAATGACAGTGCGGGGTAAACACGTCACGGGCTCCGAAACGGAACGGAGTCAAGAGCGCTCGGCGGAAACGGAAGTGCCCGTCATAGCTGGACGTATAAACACGCCGACCTAATATCCCTGCAACTGGCGCTCTTAGTGATCCTCCGGGGAGTTTTCAACGCATCGCCGAGCCCCATGCTTTTCTCACCTTAAATGTCTGCTATTACCCTGATTAAAAAGAAAATAGTTTTATTCAAACTTGGCATTATAATTTTATAACATACTTTCACCTGATATGTATAACATATATTATAAATTTTTGTTAATTTTTCACTGCAATTTCACAAAATCGCAACACGATGTTATAAAATTATAAATGTACTTAAGATTTCATAATAAATGTATATTAATTCAATATTGAGACATCAGTTTTATAGTTTTACTGTAACCTTATGTACTAAAAGTGTATGAATTTTTTTTTAACAGCGTATGGTTATATACATTTAATGTGAAATATTTCTAATAATTGAAGGAGAAATGTGCAGGGGAATATTTAATTTCCTCCGTTGAATAGCAGGATAGGGAACGTGAGAACGAGTTCGAGATTGATTATCAATTGTAGGAAATGCAAGGCACGGTGTTAAGTTAATGAGACGTTCGAGCCGACCGCGAGGACGACTTTGTCGGGGCCGAAGGAGTCAAGGCGAGCTCGAGAGTCAAAAGAAACGCCGGAACGGCCTCGCGGAATTTGCAACCCCTAATTGACACCCCCTGGCCTTATTTGCATATCCCGGCTCGACAGGTATTGGGTAGGTGCTCCGGTGCACCGGTATCCTTCCATACTCCCAGAGCCGTATCTGTGCCATGTGGCGAGCAGGCTCTTGGTGATATTTATTGGCCGCCGTAACTGTCCGCCCTCCCATAAAGGGTTCCTAAACGCATCAATTTCACGCGGCGGTGCGAAAAGGGCGTGAATATTTGAAACGGATATCCATCTTCGGTTACTTTGTTATTTGGCCGATGCGATCGACCGACCCACTCGGGAGGAGTTCGGCATTCTCGTGGATTTTCCCGAGAATTTTCCCGGACCTCCGGAAGTGCGATACTCGAGCCTTGAAAATCGATCAATCTCGACCTCGACATCGATATAAATTAATCTACTCCACGATCCTTAATCTCGTATAATATCTGTACATCGATTAAAATTACCGCGTCATTGTCTTCGAATTTCAGTTTTCCCTGATTTCATGTAAGCTAAACGAAGGCTCGTTCCTTTAAGGTCCATATTCGTGGGACTATGTTACAGGAATGTGAACCTTACGTGCCGGCGCACTCTCGATTCCGGACTCGAAGCGTGATATAATTCCAGGTAAACTCGCCTGTAGGTCGGAGAATTGTCTTCCGGTCGGAGCGTGGTTTATATTTTTCCGGTGTTCTTTTTCCCGAGGCACTCGCCGGAGAACTCTGCCAAGGCCACGTGTGTGGGTACATATAATCGAGCCGCGATTGGCTTCCGGCCGATTTGTTTTCTATTCACGGACGATTTGACGAGCTTGACGGCGGCTTTGTTCGCAGTTCGGTATAATGTCGCATGTATTTGGATCACGTTCCACGATATGTCAATATAAAGGAGTCCTCGGGGCTCTGCATACCAATTCAGAGGCGGAGCAGCTTGTTATCCTAAATACACGAAATCCTTTGGAGACGCCGGTCCGTCCTCCGACGTAGTCCTTCCTCTCGACGTCCTCCTCGGCTGCCTCCTGCGGGATAATGCTCGACAAATTGACGATTCAATCGAGTCCTAAAGGATATACCGCCGAAGCATCCCAAGGTACAGGGGATCCGTCCAAACTGGTCTAAAACTAATTCCGAAAATCGGTCACTGCGACTCCATGCATCTCTCTCGATATTAATAAATGTCTAAGATAAATTAAAAGACGTCTCTTCCATCGGGAAAAGATTACGGAAAATAATGAAGAAGCTGGTAACGCAACCAGCCTAAAAAATCGCTTACCTCCGAGTGCGGAGAAATCGACCGTACGACCCGTGGGAATCCAAAGGACATACAATTTGACTATTTCGTCCTAACATAAAGGATCTCGATACACTCGAGGCATATCGCCAGGTACTCCAATCTTCCTGAAAACGGAAGAGGACGCAAATGAGAAGTCGGGCCTCGGATGGAGGGTGCGACCAATCCAATTCCTGGCGCGATCGCCTCACCTCGGAATATCGGCCGAGCCCGGGTATAAAACAATCGAGTTGAAAAGTAAATCGGGGAGGCGGCGAAAAGAGAATCCTTTTATTTCCCCGGTCGAGAGCCCTCCCTCCCCCGGTTTCCCTGGCGCGAGTCTCGCCGAGAAAGAGAGAGGAAGAGAGATTGGAGACGGGAAAAAGGAGTCCTGGGGTTTATTTTCATCTTTTTAGATCGCTCCGGCTCCTCGGGCTCTCCTCCGCAGCGACTATAAAATATTTGCTTTGGTAATGAGGCTACGGTTGAACTCCGGGGGCTCCGAGTGAAAGATTCAGAGTGCAAACAGCCGCGCGGAGGACGGCTCCTACGAATTGGAGTAACACCCCGAGTGCGCTCGTTGCGACCCGGAGAGCCTCGGAGAGAGAGGGAGAGATCGAGATACCGTCTCCTTCCGAGCACTCGTGAATCCATTCTGGAGACTGCCGAAATTCGGAAATTCGGAAATTCGGCAATTCGGCGCTCACGGAATCCTAGAACTCGGACGAACTCCGGGAACTATCGGAACTCCTCGTTGCACCCCGACTTCGAATAGGATTTCTCTTTTCTCCCTACCTCTCATCGACATGAAAAATGTAAAAATACCTCGTTTCATAAGTGGATTTGCTTTTTCTTCAGATCATCTCATGGCATCTTAGCTCCTCTTATCGACATAAAAAAATGTGAATCATTTCACCCGTGGATGTAATTTTCCTTGAGATCATCTCTGGCATCTTAACTTATCTTCCACGAGACTGCTCGGACCACATCCAGAGCTAGGTCTCCTCGTTTCGCTGCTCTCCTCGTTATAAAAAATTCCAAGATATCTCGTTCAATCCGAGGACTCAATTTCCACCGTTTCATCCGCGACTTGGTCCTATAAAAATGACGTTACATAATTTTTCCAAGGAGGTTTTCGGTCTGTTTCGAGGAGGCGCCGAGGATCTCGAGGGACGACGCGTCCCACGGTGTAACGCGGCCAGCACAAATATCCGAACGAGCTAATCACGATATCAAATTCTTAAGCTGTCAGCGAGGTATTTCGATGCGAAGATATCCGGGCGCCGAAGCCGCAGGGGGTCCGGCCGAAGAGAAAAAATGTCGGATGACCGATTATGATGAAGCGATTCTACGCGTTCGGACAACGGCTCGTGTCCTCCCCCGTCGCCTCGGCCTCGTCCGAGTACCTCGGACAATTGAAACACGCAATCTCTTACTTAGAGAACGAACCCTCGTCCCCAGGCCCGAAGACACAGAGACGAGCTGGAAATTATTCCGGAGATCGGGCACGCGTAAAGTGCGCGGACCGGCCGGAGGATGGATAATTGGGAAAGTACTCCAGCAGGGCCGACTAATTGTGTCCCCGCGATCGCCGGGAACTCGAGGAGCCTCGGAAGGCCAACTTGGGGAACTCGGTGGCTTGGAGAATCTCTGAGAACGGGAGAACACCTCGAGGCCGAGAACGCCTTCCGGCGCGATTACAGGGCTCGTCGCTCCCGATCGCGGACTCCGAGGGCCTTCCTCCAAGTTGGCCGGTAGATTCCGCGTATGTACAAATAAATACGTTCGAGTACCCGGAGGGACTGGAAGATAATTAAAGAACCCCCGAGAAAGCGCGATATCGCGGATCTCTCGGACACCTCGCACCTCAGGGCGATAATAACAGGCCCGACGACAGACGTGAGCAGATAAACGAAAAGTCCGAGAGAGTCCGTATCGGTCCGAGTCCGAGGTCCGATCGGGCCGATAGGGCTCGTCTCCTGGGCAAGGCCTTCGACTTCCACCCCGATCTCGCCTCCTCGTGCACGTCGGACACGCCGAACACGTCGGATGCGCGGCGAATACGTGAAATACATGGAGGCGAGACCGCGAGGAGGGATATAACGCACGTAAGTGAGTTAAAGGCCGGAGCCTATCGTGTATGACGCACCAAGTTCGAGCGTGTCAGATCGATCATGCTCGAGGGGATGCCCTGCTGCGATACAGGACACTGGCTGCACAATCTGTTCTCTCGTGCTCCGCCACCCTCGTCTCCTCCACGGAGCACCTCCGAGCTCGATATTATAATAAAACGCTATCTGGCATCCCCATCCTAGCAGCGGTGCGATGACTCTACCGGACCTCGTTCGAGTCCTGTTGCCGAAGTCTTCCTTGGGAAAGACACCCAGTCATCCTGGACGACGTCGATGCCAGGCTAGGGACCGGTCGACGATCTCGGATCGGCTCTTCCTCTTGTCTTACGCTCCTGAATCAAGGATAAGGGGATATTCGGTAAGGTGTTAATCCTTACCACGGTATAGCAGTTCTTCCGGGCACTTACCCGGTTAGGAGGGTCATTGGTCGACATTTAGCTTCCCTCTGGCAGGGGTGAAAGTGCCTCCCCAATGATAGGCGATACTACACGTGGTCGAGATTACGTGGGGCACGCACCCTTGTTTCAAGTTCCTGAAGTCTTTCACCGGAGACAATCATCCTGGACGGCGTCAACGGTCTTGGAGCCGGTCTTTCTCTCGTCTTGCGATCCTGAATGAAAAATAAGGGGGTACTTGGTAATAAGTAAATCCTTCTCGTGGTACGGTAGATCTTCCCGGTACTTATCCAGTCGGCGAGAAACGCGTCGATCGGGCTTTCGCATCGAGAGTGCCGTTGGTCGGCGTTTCGCTTCCCTCTGGCAGGAGTCGAGGTGCTTCCCCTACGGTAGGCAATACTGCACGTGGCCGAGATTACAGGGTGCGCGCACCCTTATTTCAAAGTCTGAAAGATTATTTAAATTCGACGCCTCGCCCACCGGGCTGCCCGAAGATTTTCGCAAATGCCTTCCGCCGACATTGAAAATTAGCCCCGGGCTGGCTGTACCTTCTCTCTTTCCCTCTTCCCCTCTCTCCTTCCTGGGGCACTTTGTTTCGCAGATTGGTCTACGTGATGGTAATACTTTCCCGGATCCGGCGCCTCCGCGGCCCCTCTACGTGACTCCTCGGAACGAGCGCAATTAATCCTTCGACACTTCTGGGGGGCACTGCGGACTCGATAATTGCTCGTCGATGCCGGACGATCCGTCAGCCTCGCCCGGGTGAACGTTTCGCCACCAGGACCTGGTCAGAGATCAATTCAAGGTATTACCCGACTGTACGATACGCCTTCCTAGGATTTACTATCAATTACCACCTACGTCTTTAATCTCTGAGGCCGGAATCGTTGCTCGAGAGGGGAACACCGGAGCGTTTCCAGCGATTAATCACGGTCGCGGAACGGACCTTAATGATCGCGTCGCATCACCTCGAGGCATTTCCCATTGGCATGGCCAGGCCCAGGAACACAAAGGCCTACACCGACAGTCCCCGTCTTAATTCCGAAAGCTCATTTACTTTGCGGTCGCCATTCGCGATTGCGTCGAGCCGCGACTGATTCCTCGAGGTTGAGAAAACCCCATCGTCGTGACGGCGGTGTCGCCTTAATGGCACGTGGTATAAACGATTCGTACCCCGTACACAAGAGCGATACATGGAGAAACTTAACGATTTCTATAAATGGCTACAGATTATAGATAATTTGTGTACATTAATACGTAATCTATCTACTGGAGACATTTCCCATAAGCAGGACACAGGTCCAGGACGAAGTCCGCGGCCGAGCGTTCTCTCCCACCTTAATTCCCATAGCCCATTTACTTTGCGGTCGCCGTTCGCAATTGCATCGGCGCGTAAGCGATTCGCGAGGTGCTGCGGTCGAACGCCATCACCGTAGCTCACGCACCCCGACAGACGGGGCTTCTACTCGCGGACCTTCTAATATTCTAAATTGCGCCAGCTGACATGTTTATATGACGTCGGGGCTGCCGAAGCCCACGACGAAGGCTCTCCAATTTGTGGGATGATATTTTTTAGCGACACCTCGAGGTGCCTCCACGCTCGTATACAAGAATTCCGGACGCCGAGAAGGCCTCCACATGGCCTCTGGATTTTTTGCATACAATCAGCGAAATAAAAAAAAAAACTCGTCCATATGAAAGAAAACTGGATCGCCTAGAATTCCAGGTGATCGATTCTACAAGTGCCACCCTAAACGCGTTAATTCAATAGGTCAGCCCCGGGTTGAGAGGAGCATCCCAATCGGTTTAATTCGCTCTCGTTATCAGTCAGCAAAACGGCGCGATCGGCACTACCTTCTCGACGAGCGTTCCATCTCCAACCCATTGAACTTTGTCATGGGCCAGAAATACATACAATCGAGTCCCTAATAATACAACGGGGGGCAGCGTGCCACTTAATTCGCCCTAAACCTTCTTTTTTTTCCTTTGACAGCAACGGAGAGCCTACACTAACCGACCCCTCTCGGGGAACATTAGCTCGCAATTTCCAAGATTTCCCTGCCTCTCCTGATAATCGTTGTTATATCTACACGAGTCGATTAAAGTGCGCCGCTCGCGGGATCGTTACCGCTCCCTGATACCGCGGGCGGTGTGTCATTACCGCCGATTAATATCTCATTTTTTTTCTCCCCTCCCCCCCCTTCCTCCTTTTTTCGAGATCCGCAGATGACCGAGATCAATGTCACGCGAATGTCCACGTGGGCCGCGGTCTTGACATTGGACGAGAGAGGAAGGGTGGACGCACGCGGCGCTCGTTTCGAGATCGGCCTCGGATCTGGCGTCGGTGTACACGATACGTCCGATTAATTGCGCGGGCAACGACACCTTGCGTAATACATTTTGAATTCCGCGCGCTCTCGGTATCGCTGACGGATCTGTGACGGCCCGGGGGGATATCGCATAGGAGCATCTCGGTCGTTAACAAAGCGTGGGCTTTTTGCAAGATGGCGGCGATCGCTATCCGGGACAAATGAGTGCCTTCGCGAGCTAACCCGAACGCGCCTGCCGATACACTCGACGAAATCGAGCCGTTACTTGGCTGGGAGGTTTACTCGACAGATATTACGGCACATTATGTTTAACAATGACGCATCATGCGGCTCGAAGACAGGAGCCGGGACGACTCGTCGCGTGAGAGGCGTTTCACGGAACGATTTATCGCAGGGCTTAATGTCTACAACGGTATCAATAAATAGAACGCGAGCTTGTCTCAACGCGTCGGGGTGTTGATTAGAAGAAATCTAGAGTGAGCGCGAGACAAAGGATAATCGATCGACGAGTGCGGGATGCGTTGCACGGTTTAAGGAGGTGTAGGCCGATACGAGGAACCGAATGATCAGCGCCACTTCGAGAGGTCGACTTCTCCACTCTGGCGAGGTTAGAATCGCTACGAGGAACGGGGACGACCTCCGGCCGGGCGGGCTGCTCCCTGGAACGTGCGCCCGTGCTCCGCGCGGCTGCCAATTTGAGCTCATTAATTCAAATTATCGCTGCTAAGTGGGTGTATAGTACAGGATATTAAAACCTCTGACCTTTCCTGCGGCGACCGGACGAAATGCAACTGCCACCAAGTGTTCCGTTGCACGACGCAACTCCGTCCGATCCCATTTCCCTTGCTCCTCGTTCCCACCTCGTCGGCGGGACAATAGACTTTTCGAGTTCCTCCTTCCCGCTGAAAGGGGGAAAAGAAGAAAAAAAATGAAAAACTACCGTAACGCCGCGACGTCTGGACAAAGAGTCGTTACAAGTGTCCCGCGAAGAGACAGACCTTCCCGATGACCTCTCCATTCCTCGCTGCGAGAGTTTCGAAAAAATCGGAGACAATCGCTGGGAATGCGCTCAATGTCGCATTTACAGCCTGTGACGCCTTCTTATAGATACGAATGTACCGTGGGTGAAGCAAGGATCGCTTACGAATCTTTGGAAAATCTCTTGCAGGACTTCTGGGATTTTCCTTGGAGGTCGATTCGTCGTTCGGCGTCGATCTTCGGAAACAGCGGCCAGAGAAATCGACCGGTCGGTTTCGGGAACTCTCGGCGAACTCGCCGGTGGCGCCATCCCTCGGCGGCCGCGCGAACCCGCTCGCCGAGTTAGGTCCCTTCTTGACCGACGACGACCGCAGGGAGTGGATAATAATAATGCCGCCGACTTGGGGTTCGAATCCCCGCCCAGGAACGCCCTCGAGGAGGCTATTGGCCCGATATCCCTAGCCCGGGAAAAGGCTGCCATGGCCGGCGGGAGCCCACGAACGGTCCAATCAGAATTCGCACCGGCGAAACAAAAGACACGCACCGCGGCTGGGGCTGCATCGCCGCCAAATGAATGCCCGGCCGCGGAGCCCCGGGGGGCCGTGGGGAGGGAATCGCGAGTTTTTGATGTATTAAACCCTGGGCGCTACGTGACACTGAATGCTAAGTAGACCTTTGAAACACCACACGCCGGATTCGAGCGCTACGCCGAGAGAGAGAGGAGGGCCCGCCGGATTTTATTCTTATCATTATTGCTGTCGCCATCGCCGTCGGACGCCGGCATTGTCGTTATTTCCTCTAGAATCGTAGGCAAATTGGACGTCGGACACTCGCGATCACTGTGGATCCTTCCAGCTCGGGATCTACTCCGAGAAACACCACGGTTTTATTTCGGAGATCCGCCGCCATCTTGGAACGGTCGACTCTCCTCCCTTCAGAGATTTAGCCTCTTATCAAGGCATTGACATTCTAAAATTCTCTCGCCACCAGGGTGAATATCTTATTTATTACATATTTTATAAAAATACTCGAGTATTTCGAGAGTTGTAAATGTTCCAATTTTGTTTAACCATGTGCCATTAGTTCCTTCGGTCGTGGGTACCGGCGCTTAAGTTTAATGCGGTTCCGGTTATTAACAGTGACGATACGTTTTTAAGGGGGCGCTCCATTATCGTTTGTTTATGCTCAGAGGCTCCTTTGGGAGCAGCTTCTGTTCTCGGCCCTATAATTTCAGGCCCGATTAACTGTTGGCACCGGTCAATTAGTAGGACCCTGGTTAGAATCGCCAACTGCCGGAGTGCCCGCCGACCGGGGCCATTTTCCTCTCGGAGAGTCTAGAAAATGTTCCGTCATATCCTGCCGGCTGAGTTCCCAGGTTCCAAGTCCTCGACGCGGACGTGTGCCAAGAAAGATTCTCAAATTATAGTAAAACAGGGTATTAAAAGTGAATTTATTTAGATTGAAATACCATTTTTTAAGGCGCAGAGGTTTATTGTACAGAACCTCGGTTACGTAAGTACTATATGTTAGAGCGGAGGGAGGACGAAATTCCGTTCCTTCTATTGACGGGCATGTAATGCGTACGGTTACGTGTGGGACGAAACGCGGGTGTAAGGATACATCAGAACGGGGCGCCGAAATCAATTTGATAGACGAGCGAACGCGTGCCGAATTACCTCTACGTGACGTCGTCCCGTTTTGCCACTTTCCCGTTATTAACGGCGAGACGGGCGTCGCTTCATCCCCGTCGCTCCGCGGCTACACGTTCCGGAATGTTTCCTCTGTTAACGAGTGCAACAGTCACTCTCCAACGACCTCCGAGTCCGGTGAATTTTCTCGTTGCGGACCTCGAAATGTAACGTGGAAAAAATCCCTCCCACGTTTTTGCCCCGAGAAGGGGTTCAGAATTGTTGAAAAGGCCGCGAGCAAAAGCTCTTGTCTTGCGGTCTCGTTGATTCCCAAGTCCACCAGCAGGATGAATTCTTGTTTAACCCTTTCACTGTTACACTGATAAAAATGCCCATGTAAATTTACGTACTCAATTGCTGCTTATTTTGTTTTCAAAATTGTTCCTTCAAGTCAGTTCTCTGCATTGATTCGAGGCTTCAATGCTTATCATGCATAACCACAACAATAAGAATATATTAATTTTAGTAATACATATACATTCAGTTTTAGGGAGCTGGGGGCATTCTTGTCGGTAACATCGCAAATGATTAAGAATTTTACGAGTGCGCGTGCGGGTTAGCGAAAATTAACCGGTTGCTAATTTAAATTCCGTACTTCCGATTTTGCGGGGCCTGGAAATCGAGTAGGAGTTACATATTGTAGGCTTATAAAAAATATCTGAATAAAACATACCATTCAATCAATGCAGCACGCAATTTGATTCTGGAAAATCTGGGTCCTTATCATTGGTGCTCTGCAAGCCACGTTCGAGTTATCGAAAATAACGAAAAAAACGAAAATTAATGGGGTGTTAATTTAAAGGAAATAGCACAGATTTATATATTAAAGGCTCCATAAAATCCTAATCAATCGTCCGTATAATCGAATCGACGTAGGACGCAATTCGATCCTGGAAAATCTGGTCCTTATCAACGGTGCTCTGCAAGCCGCGTTCGAGTTANGGCTCCATAAAATCCTAATCAATCGTCCGTATAATCGAATCGACGTAGGACGCAATTCGATCCTGGAAAATCTGGTCCTTATCAACGGTGCTCTGCAAGCCGCGTTCGAGTTAACGAAAATTAGCGGGTCGTTAACTCCAGCTCGGGGTTCCCTACGTCAAGGCCGGGACCAAGTGCGGAGCCAGCAACCGCGAGTGACTTCGTTAAAACTCCTGTGGCAGCTAAATGAAAACGTTGATTAGTCCTTCGCGCTCGATATAATCCTTGACGGGACAAGTCACTAATCCAGGCTCCTGTCACCCGGCTAGGACCCGGTGTCGAATGACGGGACGGGAAGGATTACAACTCGTACCAAATTGACCTTTGTCTTTGGCTCCTCGGGCGTAGGCCTGACCGTGACAATGCCTCGCCCAGGACTACATGGGAACGCACTTTGTCCTGACGCAAAACCGAGGCCCGACAAATCTTCGAAGAGGCCCAACAGGTGTCCGCCTTCTTGCGGATTCCTCGGACTAATATGACCCTTGGTTTTCCAGATAGGATCCGGGAAGGGATTACCGACTCTCCCGTGACGTCCACTTCGAGAAACGATACCAACGGAATCCTGGAGCAGGACGACAACGTCCTGTGACATCGAAAGTTCCTCGAAGCAGCCTCCCTCTACACGTCCTGGGGAAGAAAAAAAAGAATGGGTAATCGTTAAGAGGGTAAAGGGCGATTAAAGGGAATTTAAAAGGGAATGTAATCAAGCTTCAAATCCGGCTAGTATTTTCGGCGCCTGGAACTCTTTGGGAGAACGTTTCTTGGGCGCAAGGGACGAGTCCAGGACGTGCCATTGGAGGTCTCCTGTACAAAATGGCGCCGACCCCTCCGGGGGTGTTACATATATACATGCCAACCCCCGTGCCCACCCCATCGGTCCTGGTATAACGTTATGTAACCGTATACATGCCTAAGATCCTGGGGTCGTGGGGAATCGGGCTTTGTCGCTTGGCCATGTGTCGCTAATGCGACTCCCATGGGGGGTCGTTTCTATTCTATTTCCCTTTCGCGGGGTGTGTCACGACCCTCCCCTCTCTCATCGCTTATGGTAAACGCATCATGGAGACCCTACAAGGGTGCGGGATTGACGTAAAATCAATGAACGAAGTCAATGGGTTTTGTTACTCCACGGGGGCAATGGCGCCCAAGGGCGGTCCTTGCGAATACCGATTACTTCGTTAAGGGCCCGTTGGCCTCCGCCATTCGTGCAGGGTCCTTTTCGTCCTGCACCCTCCTAGAGTCTTCGCGTCCCCAAAATCGATCCTCGAGATCTCCCTTAATCCTTATCAAATTTACCGACGATTTTCCAGCGTTAAATTGCGCCCGGTTTGCGAGTCTCGCAATTTCGATCCCGGCAGAAGGGCCGAAATTCGACCTCACGGGAAGGAGGTCTTCGGGATTTATGTCTCGCGTGGATCCTGGGAGCTCCTGCGAGCGAGTAATTGTCTCGAAGTGCGATCCACTTGCGCGTTATTTCAAAGGACCTCGTAGCAATCTCCTTTCCAGGAATCTCCTAGCTCATCTCCGAGGGATGAGCATTTACGACGCCGGCAGGCGGTTCTTGCAAGACGCTGTTTTAGGAACACTGGCTCTTCTGGGTCCTCTTCGAGGAGAGTTTCATAATTACCAGCGACGATGAGGGCTGCGAGCTGCCAGGGACCTCCCTTGTCGAGGGAATAAAAACGAAAGGTACAATCACTTCCTCGTTTCATCTTCCCTGAGTCTTAAAAAAAATGAAAAAAAAATCAAGAAAACGATCTTGCATCAACGTTTTAGGAACACTGGCTCTTCTGGGTCCTCTTCAAGGAGAGTTTCATAATTACCAGCGACGATGAGGACTGCGAGCTGCCAGGGACCTCCCTTGTCGAGGGAATAAAAACGAAAGATACCACCGTTTCCTCGTTTCATCTTCTCTGATAGTCTTTAAAAAAAAATTAAAAAAATTAAAAGAAAATCAAAAAAACGATCTCGCATCAACGACCAAGATCCCAGCATTTGGAACGGGTCCTGTTTATTCCCTGGGAGAGGCGTAATCGACACTCGGCTACCGTGAGTCTCGAAAGTGCGACCGGGTTTCGAGAATCGAAAAGTCACGGTCCCTAACCAGAGGACGAGACCCTCGTGGCCGCCATTACGGTCTTGCGGTGGAGGGCGCCATAATCTTCGCGATGTAATAAACCCACGCATAGCGATACGAAATTCATTTGGCTCCTTTTCCGCGCCCTCTCTTTTTGCCCTCCTCGGCAGGGCGATCGATGTCGTCTTTTTACGACCCGATACCCCGCGACGTAAAAGCCCCCTCGAACGGGAGACCCCAAATGGAAAGGGACGGGTATTTTGAATGCGCCTCGAGCTCGGCAGGACTCGATTTTCTACCGAGTCACTAAACCGATTAATTATTCATCCCGACCAGCGACGGGCAGGCTTTTATCCGTCAGCAACGTGAACTTGTATCCGCTATTGCTTTCCCTCCCCGCCAAGAATAGGTGAACGACGAGTACGGTATGATACGCCATGTGACCTCGTCTAAAAAAAAAATAATATTCACCTTAACGACACTTCGAGGCCATTAAAGGCCATAAAATCGCGTACACTGTTAAAAGGAAATTTGATAATTTTATAACATTTTTCTTGGCAGTTTTATTCATACACGGTATACTAATTTTTTTAACATATTTTCAAATAAAAACTATAACATATATTGTAAATTTAGTATGTATGCGGAATAAATTTATAACATATGTTGTAACACTTGTGCTGATCAGTACTTGATTTTAATATAAAATATTTCTCGGACTCAAGAATGTCCCTACAAAGTCCCTATAAATTCACTTAGAAGTATATAATAAATGTATACTAATTCACTGTTAAGACATCAAATTTATAATTTTCCCGCAACCTTGTGTACTAGAAGTGTATGAATTCTATGAATTCTTTTTTTTAACGGTGTAGTTAGATGGCCTCGAAACCCGTGTTTTTCAGTTTCTTGAACTTTATTGGTATAAAATTCTCCTCGGTATTTTGAAATTGGTGCTGGGTGCTGGAAAGAAGTTTTCCAGCTGAGTCTTGACCAGAGCGGCGCAGATGTGGAGTACATGTTGAGAAAAAAAAGGCGTGGAAAAGTGAAGCGCAAGAGCGTTCGCTCGGTAAGTGACGAAGCGTATTCGTCGTCAAGGGGTTGTGTCGAGGGCATTTCCGGCGAGGACATTTCTCTGAAGGGAAGCATATACACCGAAGAAGTGACTCGTGGAACCCGCCGTTGGCTCTCGAGCACCTCTCGGGGCTCTCTTGCAAACCACTTACGATACTTTCGGTCGCGCAACCGATTAAAAAACGAAATCCTTAAGGGGCTGTCACTTGATCGCTCGGAAATCCTCTTTATATACCTTCTCCTCTCCTCGGCCTCCCCGCTAAATGGTATTCTGAACTGCAGATCTAGAAGGTCTTCTGAAACCCTAAACGCCTCGGTTTCTCCGCGCTGGAACTGAAGGAGAAGCAAAACGATGAATAACGATCACCGGAATCGCGACAACCCTAAGCACCGATCGAAGTGATCCGAAACGGAGCCGGGTCGCGTAAAATCTTAAACATTATACGAAATAATCGAGTATTCCAAAGAAAAGATCGATTTCAATGCGAAAACGGTTCCTTTTCAAAGGACAGCCGTCAACTTACGGTCATATACGCAGATTATATTTAATTACCCGTTTGTAACGTCCGCCCTATCTTTCATTAATAAGAATTATTTTATTTAAGCCGTTGGATGACGCGCCTAAATCCCGCAGTTAGGACATACCCAAAATTCCTGTCTTTTCCCTCCTTTATTATAGATTTCCCCAACGTTCCCGTCGGCTCCTCATCTTCTCCTCCCACTTCATTTTTCCTCTCTGCGAAGCAACAACAATTGTTCGGCTCCGAAAAAACAAACAGATTGTCACCAAACACATTCTCGTCCGCTTATTGCTTGTGGATCCATTACACGTTATATAACACGTCACGTGGCCCACCAAGATGGCCGCCGCAAGATGGCGGCGGACTCAAAAACCCGGGCGAGATATGGCCACTCCGTTGCACGGTGGCATTTTCTCGGCGACCTCGGCGACCTGTACCGCCGTTGTATATACCTCTCGAAGTAATCTCTCGTGAGAGCTCGACGCAGCCCTCGAAACTTTTAGTCTCTGGCTAAAAGCGGGATCGATTTTTCCCGCTTTGCGCCGGGCGGTGAAACCGTCTACGGGCGGCCGCACATTGTTCGTCTCCATGACGACGGCCGGCGAACAGAGCCGCTCGTTTGTTTGTCATTTCCTCGGCGACTCGCACTGAACAACGGCGCGGAGCACCGAAGGCACGAAACAAAAAGCAATCCCGGGGGATCGGAGCGCCGGGGGAAGAGACCGGGAGGTTCCGGGATTCGGAGGCGGGTGGGTCGTTGATGGGGCGCCGTTGTTGCCGGGAATTACCTGTTCGGAAGAGCAGCCTCCCGTCCGCCATTTTTATTTCGTTTCCGCGAAACCGGCTGGCCTTGGCTTCCTGCCGGCGGGAAACCTCCCTCTGGAATTCCCTCGGGAGACAGGCCAAAGGGCACACCCACGAGTTACCCGGCCACTAAGGGACGGGCGTCGTAAAAGACATGCGCCAGTTTAAAAAAAGGAAAACATACCTACTGAAATTTTAAATTAAGTAATTCCACTTCTAACGAGGAGTTACAGGTGCCCGTTCTCATCCGAACAGATTTTCGCCGTTGTGTCCGTTCCGCGCCTCCCGGTGGAAGACAATGGCGTCCGACTCTATAATCCAAACCATTCCCTGATGTACCAGGGAATTCTTGTTATTTTCATACGCAGATTGTCCTAGGATCGGTCTCGTGATAAAGCGTTCCACGTTTCTTCGACCGTAGGTTTGCGCCGCCATTTTGGTTGGGGAGCCTTTTCGGAGACTACGGAAAATGGCGGCCGACTCTTCAGGAAATTGCTTCTATTTGGGACGATCTATCAGGGTTTCTTGTTGTCTTTATATTCAGATTGTACTTGGATTCATCTCGTGATAGGGACTTCGTCGTTTCTTCATCCGTAGAACTGCCCCGCCATTCCAGTCGCAGAGCCCTTTCGGAGGCGAAACAAAATGGCGGCCGGCTTTCCACCCCATGGCTTTCATTCGGGATAATGTATCGTAGGAGTGGACCGGGGCTGGCGGAGGGTCGCTCGTATGCCATTCAAAGTCGACGAGGAGGTAAGCCGAGGTGTTTCGCTGGTGGATGTAACTATCGATTGTGTTACAAAGACGATTGTGTTTCTATTATGTAGGAGACGCGAGAGTGTGGGAGCCTCGAGTGGGTGGGAAAGAGAGGGGAGGCGCGGCCCGCGCGGTGGTGCGAGAGAGACGACCGAGAAGGAAGGGCGAGGCCCCTAAAGTACGAGCATTCAATTGACTTCGCCATATTGAGTTTGGTTCTATGGGCTCTCGAATCTATGGGGTTTGCTGGAAGCGAGACACGTTATACACGGAGGTCCGCTCGAACACCTCCTTTCGGGGTAACTTCGTTACGACGTTTCTACGTGACCAAAATTCTCGAGACTCGAGTATCCGCGGGCCTCCTTTCGGTAGGAAACTTCCGAGCCGAGTTCCGCCTTGCTCTCCTCATCCGAGCGCCTTTTCGAGCCGTCAATTTAGTTACAAGAAATATTAGCCATCGTTCCACAAACTACCTTACGCGTTTACGCCGACCGATAGACTGGTAGACAATTTTCTCCGGGCAAAATTCAAGGCGTCATCCCACAATTTTTCCTACACGGGAATTCTAATGGTCTCTTATTCTATCGCGATTTATGAACTGACAGGACACGTCGAGCGACACTTTTGAGATCGGTTTTGTGTAATACCTTTCGAGGGTGCGACCGGAATCCTCGGCGACAAGCGCTATACTTAAGTAGTC
Organism: Orussus abietinus; assembly: GCF_000612105.2. Lineage (NCBI taxonomy): Eukaryota > Metazoa > Arthropoda > Insecta > Hymenoptera > Orussidae > Orussus > Orussus abietinus. Next base: position 1,897,547 of record NW_019396017.1, read on the forward strand.
TTCGAGCGTCCCTCCGTGCGGTTTCGCCAGCCGACGAATTTTCGGCCCACAAAGGTCCCTTCTCCGCGATATGTATCAAATTATCCTCATAATAGAAAATGGCGGCAACATTACACCTACCAGGTGTTGCACGCGCAGCAGAATGGCTCGCGATGCGGGAATAACACAATGAATTATAATGCGTCCCGGGACAATAATGGCCGCCACAATGGCACGACTCCGTACAAAGGGTGTTGCTTTAATAGGATTCCGGTTACACTTGGAACCGTCCTTACCATTTTCCCCGATTTCCTCGAGATGTCTAAAACCGGAGTTGGCGGATCGATACGCCTGTTTTCGAATCGATTTGGGGTTGAGAAGTGTATTTTTGTCACGCAACGATTCGACACCCGAACATTCCTGACGGATCTAAGAAACGGTAACGCGGGTTCATTTCGAGCGGAGTCGGGAAGTGCATTTTCGGTGCACCCGGAAGAAAAAAAAAAAAGAAATAAACGACCGAACTGGAAAGTTCGTTAATAGCGTACTCGTCAGTTCACGGTTGAACAGTCTTGCACCTTAAGGAAACATATTGAAGCGTGAATCAAAATGCAGCCGCTTCCGGAAGAGTACTCGACAGATTGTAGAGCCCTTCGCTATTACGGTGGAGGACTTTCACAGTACTCGACGAATCACTCACTAATTGCGTTCGTGACATAGTCCAGGATTGCGAACGGTTTGCTCCGCCTTTCTTTTTTTTTTTTCTGTGCCCCTTTCACTCGAAAGTAACGACGTTAAGGTTTACGAGAATTACTTCATGCGTAGATTCATCATGGAGAGTACAAGCTATATTACAAACATGCTAGTTACAATTAATTTAGGGTCATACATTTCAAATAAAAATTTCTTAGATAGGATCGTATAGATGTACGGAGCCTTTGATAAAATGTCCGATCGATAAATAAAACACTGTTACGACCGTTCGAACCAGACAAATTATGCCACTCGTGATAGTCGAATAATTATCCCAATTACTCAAGGATTCTTCATCTTTTCCGAGTCGCTCGAAGGAGTCCCCTCGCGCCTCTGCCGGACCTACCGATATTGCCTATTATTCCCTGCAATCTTAACAATGGGATAATCTCCAGGTTCTCTCCAAGGTCCTCATTATAAATGGAAGAGCTCTTATTGGTTAATTACCGGACAAGACCGACTAATGAGGCTTGAAATATCGACAGGTTCAAGTGCGCGTCTCTGCAAGAAACCCGCTATTGTCCCGGCATTGGAAACACGAGAAAAGGTATAAACTCAACGTCGAGATCTTGAGCGACGGCCGACGCGACTTCGACCCTGGATGAAGCCATGCGTTATGCCAAAAACTCAACACCAACGTTTAGCACGTAAAAAAGCAAAATACAAGTCTATAAGTCTACTACTTTAATTATTTTATATTTTATCTTAATACTCTAAAAGTGCATTTTGCCAGGTATTATCCGGCAGTCCTCCCCTAAAATGATTCCCCAAGCTTCCACTTTTTTCTTCCCGGCTCTGACGGGGGACAGGTATTTTTGCCACGTAATAAAATGTCGTATCCGTCGAAAAATTACGCGCGGGGGCGCGTGTCCTGGTAAAACGCAGTCCCAGGGCCCGTTCACGCGCTGAGGAAACTCCGTCGGAGGTCGTTACAGCCTTCAAGAGGCAAGAGAGTGCAGCCGTCAGGTGCGATCGTTTAATTTCGATTTAACGGGCAGTAAATGTTACAGTACCCTTGCCTACATGACGGATTTCAACAATGGCAGCCGGGGCCGGGTGTGCTCGCGCGCATGTACGTGCTCTACGTACTCGCGCGGCACACTCGCGACACCCCTTTTCCATTCCCCTCGCGGAAACGCGACGTCACCATGGTTACAACATCGAAACTCTCCGAGGGGATGACAACATGGCGAGGCGTAATGCTCCGTCTGACAAAAGCACCAAGTAAAATCGAAACGCGTCTGGTAGAGAGACGCGCATCCAAAAGGACGACTCGAGATCCTCCGGGCGATGCAGCCGGGACGTTGTCACCTTGGGATTACTCGTCGATTTGAATGCCGAGGTCGGAAATCACCTCGCCCGGGATTCCATTACTTTTTCGGATGCCAGGAGGTAGGGGGACAGGTAAAATCTGGAAAAGGGGAAAGATATCAATAACCCGGACGATATCGCCCTACCTGTAACATCGCCAGGAAGATCTCGGTCTGGATACTCGAATACGAATTTCCACCCGTGAACCGTTTCTCCGTCTAAAATTGAAGCTTAGAATAACCGTCAGTCGATTTGCGACGGTGAATTCGTCCGTAAAATTGATCTCGGGAGTTTCTTACCGGTCTCCGGAGAGCTCTCGTCCGGACGGCTGCCAGCTGTCGAATGGTCGTCTCCGGTATTTATTCCAGTGATTCATCTCGCAAAGTAATAAGCGGAGGCGCCCGCTCGGACGGTATCTTCCATCTGAAATCGTTGAGAATCTCGGCGACGGTCCCGCGAACAGGCGGGAGGCCCATTTTCGGTGCCTACTCGGATTATGAGAAGCGATCGTATCGCGGCAAGCGGACGAGTCGGATCCAAGATGGCGGCAGGACGAGACACTCGGGTGCAACTTTAACCGGGAGCCCTCCACCGATGAAAGCACGCGATACGCGTTATCTTCTATCAAAAACGGCCAAGCTCTCCGTCCTTCCGTCTCCTAAAAGTCCCCCGACGGGGATCGGAGGAAACGATTCGGAATACTCGCGAGAAAGATGGAGACACGAGTCACGTGACAGGGGCTACCTCGAACCAATATGGCGTCGCATGACGCAACGCGATCCAAGATGGCGGCGCAAGGGGAGAACAAAGGGAACCTGAAACAAGATGGACCGAAACGAGCTCCTCTCGCCTGAAACGAATAATTAGTCGGCGCGGAATCCGATGGCACGATTAATAGCGAGGTTAACGCGAGCCGTGAGATAACTGGCGAGACGTTAGGCTCGCTCGTTAGCTGGCCAGCGAACCTCCGGCCCTCTGGAAGGATCTCGAATCTCTCGAGTCCGGATGCACGACTCGATCGATCATGATCGCTCGACTTGCTGTTCCTTTTGCTCCTCGGATACGAGAGAGCACCCTGCCGCTAGTAATTGAGATCGCGCTCTCGGGACCGTTCGAATCGCGGCGTTTCGTCTTCCGCACTGCGCGAGATCGGTCGATCACCCGTCACCGGATAGATACTGGGTCAATTAGCGCGCGTCGCGGCGGCGTCTCGAATTAACCGACAAGGCCTAGAAACATCGAATTTCAAATGGCTCTCTCCCCCTTACAGACGACCCGACTCTTCCTTTTAAGATGACATGAAAGTTTCATTCCATACATATAAATCGTCAAAATATTTATAAAAATTTTCTCCAAATTGATTGCACCGAATCATTTGAACCCTCAGCACGTGATTATAAAGGCCCTAAAAAGAACGCGATACTCGTGATATTTAATTTTTCACGAAAAAAAAAAGAAAAGAAAAACAAGAAATGTGATCTTGGTTCTAGTCTAGGTTAAATAAAACTTTTGTTTTTTAATTAAATTTCAGGAACTCTATACCATGTTTTCGAAGCAATTTCGGGAGGGTCTGGTCACACAGGACGTAACATGGGTCGTAAATATTCCGCAGGCCGATAATCGTTCTCCATCTCGACCAACCATCGACGTCGGCCACATGGAAAGGAAGGAGGAACGTCAACGCCGCTGCGTGGTGGCCATATTGGATTAAGCGTCGATTTCCGCGACCACCTGTCACGAGGGTCTCGAATCGTTATTTACCGATCGGTGTCTAATCCCTCTCGGAACGGGAGCGAGGCCGGCCGGGGGCGTAATTCGCAGCTCGCAGCAACTCGCAACTCGCAGCTAACGAGCCTAAACGACTCGATTAGCGCCGCAGCCTCGCGCGGACAAAAGGCCCCCGAGAATTGGACTCGTCGAGAGGCCTCGCGTCTAGGGTTACAAAATTACCGGAGAGCGTTAAGTCGCAACAAAATGGCCGCGGAGGGGCGGGAAAAACAAAGGGGATGCGGCCCCCGTTCCCCGTGCGTGCTCCGATTATGCGACGCGGGTCGAAATTTCCTCGGGCGTGCGCGGGCGGGCCTGCCGAAAGCTCCGCCCGGGACCGGCCTTTGTTTTTAAATCCCCCCTTCGTGACACACGTGGCCTAATCCGATTCCGCCTCTCCATAGCCTCCATTCTAACCTTCACTGCACGCACGAATACATATCCCCACTTTCTTAGAAATATTCGATAAAAACAAGTCGAAGGTATTCCAAACCATGAATGTAATTATCTCCGATATTTAACGTCAGACTGTAAATTACGGCAAATATCGCTGTCGAAAAATTCGGAAAGCCTCGGAGAGTAGTTTTTACATTATATTTCTAATAATTAAGCTATAAATAGAAATTGCGACTTATGAAGAAATTCTTTGGACAAGCTGATACGAATGGTAGCGTGGCCGAGCGGTCTAAGGCGCTGGTTTAAGGCACCAGTCTCTTCGGAGGCGTGGGTTCGAATCCCACCGCTGCCAAAGTTTTTTACCTCTCAAATCCACCTGCTGTAATTTCTATATGTCGGTTTCTTTTTAGCCCTGCTTTTGAATACGTTCTCCGTGAAACTGCGTAGAAAAAACAAAGTTCCTTAGATCGGAGGTGCCTATGGCAGTGCGCTCTGTCGGGACTTTCGCGAACACGAGTGCTGACTTACCAACCGCGGGAACTGCCGTACCGTTCACGCCTCACCTCATATGATATCGTTAGTCGATAGTTCATCCACAGTCGATGGAACCAAGCAAAATATATTTATACATCAATTTAAATAGTTTACTGTACACCGTGACTAACATCGAAAATGTTCGTGGGCGTTAGGAAGGAACATAACCTGAAAAATCTATAGAAAATCCTAATGATTTTACTAGCTTATTTTAAAGTTTCCCCAGAATTCCAAAGTCAATGGGTCCAATATATGAATATCAAGAGCATGAAAGAGTTCCCCGCTCTCCAGGACTAAATTGATCCTGGAATAAAATGCTAGAATAAACCGGTGTATCGGTAATCAATTTTTCCTGGGACATTTCCGCCCTCGCTCGGTCCGAAATGTCATTTCCATGCTCGCCGAGTCTTGAGTTTCGGGGCCCTTGCGTCGGGCATGGACGTTTCCGGACCGTGGTCCATTTCCGCGGACTTCGTTGGGGAATTAAATGCCGGGATCGAAAATGGAAAAAGGGCTCGGCGCGGAGCCTCGGAGAGAGGTCCCGGATCAGCCATGTGGCCCATGTAACGCTCGCGGCACATGTAATCCATGTAACAGACATGCCTGGAGCGTCGGACACGGCAAACGAGCCGACCGAGAAAACGAACGAGGATCCTTCCGAATGGAACAGGCGAAATGAGATTGTAATCGAATCACTCGATACACGGTATCGCCAGTGCACGCGTGTACTTCCCCTTTCGCCCTGCAATCGCTTCTCTCGGGCCATTGGCGAGCCCAGGGGCCCTTCAAAAGAGACCGAGCAAGCACGTCTCGGTGATCGTTTGGCTGCTGCGAATAAATTACTTTCGAAAAAGCCCTCCAGGCTGCTCTTTGAAAGCTATATGGGTCATAATCGCCGTCCTCGAGCCGGGCCCTAAAGGGCTCTAAAAAACGCCATTGTTCCCAAGCACCGAGGACTCTGACAAGGGACAAGATCAATGTATTATTGAGTTCAGGTCATCTCCCTGATCGGTAAAAAAAAATACGGCAACGATTTATCGATTTTTGGGAATACATCCTGTAACAGTGCCTACAGGGATCGATCATTTTTATTTACAGGAGCTTACGTTTTGTTCTGTATTATTAAAATATTACGGTATAATCGGTATAATTGACATGGAGGTTTAGGTTATTTTAGTTCATTGAATTTCTATTGTGAAAATGTAGGAAAACGTCCCAGAAGGACGAAGGGCGCGATGACCGGATCAAAGCGCAAGAATCGCCGCTCGGAGAGAAGCTCCACTTTGAGGCCGATTATGGCTAGAATTGCGGTCGAAAATTAATGCGTCGCTAAAAGGGTGGCTTTCTGGATTCATTACAAGCCGGAGATTGACGTCGTATCAAAGTACGCGCCTAGGCCCCGCTCGACAAGGAAGAATTCCAGTCTAGAGATAACTCGGAGTATCGGCGCAAAGGGTTGGACCATCTCCGCGCGATTATCGCAGTTATCAGTCATTCGATGGAGATACTCCTCGTAACGGCAGTCCACATGTAACCGAGAATCGCGCGAACGGCTGAAAAACGCCTGGCCAAGATAATCCACCGACTTGTGCAACATCTAGCGCGATTTCGCGAGTTTATCGCGGATTCGCGCCTCCTCGGTGGCGGCCATTTTGGAATACTCGCGGGAATATTCTACCGGGATAAATAATACCAGGGATAAAAGCCCTCGCCTCCTCCCCCTTGCAAACCGAGATTGAAACGGAGGAGGAAGAGATAGGGCGACTATAAATATTTATTATCCCGAAGAGGGCATCACCGCGGACGAAGGTTGCACTTCGCTGGAAACGTCGACTGCTCTCGGATAAGTAGGATAAGACTCACTTATTGAGACATCGACGATATGGGATTACCACGGTGTAATACTTCTCGATGATCGATTTAATTCGAATTACTTGAGTCACGCTTCCCTTTAAATTACGGTACGTGAGTACCGAGGTCTTGGAACGATTGACGAACGGATATTAAAAATACCCCTACACGTGGCTTTCGCTGAGCGACGCCCGATAGCGAATCTCGCAGGACTTTGAATTTCGGGAGATAAGCGATAAGGACGTCTACGGGGTGATTACTCACGAGCCAATCACTCGGAAGTGTTTCCTCGAAGAAGAAAAATCGACATTTCGATCCCGTTACGCACGGTCGCGGGTTTAAACCCGAACGCGGTTTCGCATTCGCTCATAAGAGTGCAATTCTTTCACCGAGAAGACGCCAGCTTCAAGGTTCCACGTGACGTCGACCTTCCGTCATGTATCTCAGATTATACTTCGATACTTGTTTAAATATTTATCTCCATACCGCGAGGTGCAGTCTTGGTTTATGTAAAACGTTAAAAAACTAAGCCAAATTGTGTGAAACGCATAAAAATTGAAATCTGCGAGGGCGCCAGGGGCATTTAGTGTTAAAAATTGAGCTAAATTGTGCAAAACTAAATTGTATAAAAATTGAAATCTGTGAGGGCGCCATTCGACGTTAAAAATTACGCTAAATAGTATAAAACTAGATTGTATGGAAAATCTCTGCGAACGCGCCAGGGGCTTCCGACGTTAAAAAGAAATTCAGCTAAATTGTGTGAAACGTATAAAAATGAAGATCTGCAAGGCCGCTGGGGATATCTAAGGTTAAGAAATTAATCTTAATAGTGTAAAACGTATATTAATTTAAATCTGCGAGTGCGCCAGGGACATCCGATTCGGAGCGGCGTATATCGGCGTATATCGGCCGAGTGTGCGAGGTTCCCGACCTTAGCTCGAGAAAAACTCAAAGTAGAGGCAAGCCGCGATATCTACAGTCGTTCCCGAACCGGCCGATGGGAATCTTCAGTCCAGCCCGAAGTCGACGGCGTTTTGGTCTAAGGGGGAAAATAGGCTCCCGCTCCTGAAGGAGAGGGAAAGCGGCCACCTGCTCGAGAGCGAGGAAGAGGAAAACGGAGGAGAGAGGGGATACCGAGCCGTACAATAAGAGACAACGTGGCTTTCGGCTGGTCGACACGAACTGCCTCTTCCGACAAACTATTTCGGCCATCAGTCATCATGAAGGACACCACGGTTGTTCGAGTGTCGATCTGGGAGATGGTCAAAATGCACGCTCTAGCGTTCATTTGCGGACTGTATCTGATAGTTCGGCGATTTCTCAAGTGGGCCTGGGACCCTAAACAGTTCTTCGTCCTACAAGAGAGGGACAAACCTCCTCTTTGTCTCGTCGACAGCAGCCTCGGGAAGCATTCTTACGTCAAACTCAAGGTGAGCTCGTTGCTCGACTCTCGGTAGTGGGCATTGTAAAAACGTGCCATTTCACTTTAACACTAACTCATTTTTCGACTCGAGCCAAGAAAACCTGATATAACGTGAGCAAAATGAAATTGACGCAAATGCAGGAACAGATGATTAATTTTGCATTTTTAGAGTAATTTTGTTACAGAGGAGGGATGCTGTGATAAGGTGCTATGTTCTGTTTCACTGGAAAAATAAGAATACGAGTTCAGAATCGCGTTAGCTTATCGAGGGGTAATTCAAATTCGGACTTAAATGAAAGATTTTATTGGGTCATTTTTGAAAGCCAAGTAGTAGGAATTGGTATTGAAATTTCTTAAGTAACTACGGATTGATACCGACTGACGTAACTGGGAGGGAGGGTGATAGAAGTCTATCGAGTGCGTTGTGTAATTTTAGATGAATTTTCTCATTAGGCGTAATTCGAGTATAAGCTCCTTGGGCAGCTTTTTTGACACTGATTGATAAAATGGAGAGACTTTTGTGAGCGTTGTTAATGGTCTATGTAAAGAGAAAAAGGTAAAGTTCGGAATTCGAGGTACAATCCCATGATAACTCAAGAACGATAATGGTTATATGAGGGTGTGATTAAAATTGTTTTCTCAAGGTATTTTTTATATATTTACCCCGGATTGCATTCGGTAAATGCAACGGTTGAAATGGTCGCACTGACGAAGTCTGTTTGCTTGGAAATCGTAGGTAATTTCGTTGACCTCCCTGATAACACCCAATGCGACGTGATTCGAGCGGCCTCTTTATCTAGTATCATGAGGCTCCAAATGGTTTTTTTTATCGCTGCCTTTTCATTGATAATTAATTGGAGTGACACTCTTTGTGCCATTTAATAGCTCTACTCTCCTTTTTTCAGGGGGTGAAATTTCACTATGTCGAAGCTGGGAGTAAAGACAGACCGCTGTTGTTACTCCTGCATGGATTTCCTGATTGTTGGTTATCATGGAGAGAACAGATTCCAGCTCTTGCCGAACATTACAGGTATTACCAGCTGTGTGTTCGGCTTTATCTCTATCTTCTCAAAAGTCATGATTACATGTATGATTATTTTTCAGGGTCGTGGCAGTAGACCTCAAAGGCTTTGGCGACAGCGACAAGCCATCGAATAGGTGGTCGTATAAAATAGAGATTCTGGTCGATGAGTTGAAGCAATTTATCTTGTCACTCAATGTGAGAAGCTGCAGTATTATAGGCCACGATTTAGGAGGTCTTTTGGGATGGTACATGGCTGCTTTACATAAAGATATGGTTGACAAATTCGTCGCCATATCTAGTCCGCATCCAAATTTTTATTGGAACAACCTTTCGCGAGGTGCTGCTTTCGATAGGAAGCAAGTAACAGTCTTGAAATTTTACCTCTAAAATTCATGCTTAAGATGAAACGGCACTCAAATTATCTGTTAAAAAAAGTACATCATGACCATACTTTTCCTTTTTTCAGATGGATGCACTTCAGCAGACTCCCATTTCTGCCTGAAATCGATGCTCTGAAGGAAGACCTGTCCATCATCAACAACACCTACAAGCATCTTCGTACCGATCACTCGGACGACGAGAAGAATTACATCGAGGCGTACAAATACACATTCAGCAGAAAAGGTGTGGTTAAATATACAGCGGAATTTTTTCTGCATTGATATCCAATATCTAAACTAAACGGAGATTGTTTTCATTTTATAGAGGACTGGACGGGACCCCTAAATTATTTCCGAAACCTCCCCTATTCGAGGCTGAATACGGACGACTCCAGCGAACAGATCACCGCTCGAACATTACTCCTTGTCGGCAACATGGATCCTTCGATATCTCTGGAGAATATGGTCCAGAGCTCGGAATTCGTGGAGAAGTTCAGCGTGAAAGTAATTTCCGGGGCCCAACATTTCCCTCACCAGGAAAAGCCCGACGTGGTTAATCAGGCCATAATTAAATTCTTGATAGGTTCGTAGGTCTCCTTTGTACGTCTCTAGAGGAGGGTCTGAAAAGTTTTAACCTTTATTGCGTTACATTTTCAGGCACATCCGTATCCTTGGAGAAATCAACCTCGAAGAGCCTCGTGTCCACGTGGTTGGACTCTTTGAGCAATACTGTCAAATATGGCAATCATGTTATCGATGCCGTCCACAAAAAGGCAAACGGCGTCGTTACTGGTCTTCCCAGTAAGGTTCTTTACTTAGGTCAAGCTCATGCGTAGAAACGTCTACGGATAAACTTTAATAGTCTGCGGACTATGCAAGGAAAAAATGATCCAGTGATACTTTGCAATTAACTTTCTCTAGGTCTAACATTTTCTATACGGCGGACTGGATTTAGCGTAGTGTTACGTCGTTAATTTAGTGATTTATCGATGATAACTACGTTACCTGAGTATTTGGCCATTGCGAAGTGTGAATAGATACGACTGTGGAATCGGTCTATTCCATGAATTCCAGCGTTAAATGTTACCGAACCGTTCAGAATATTACTATACGTGGGCATGACGGGTGGTAAATTATTCTTAGAGGCTAAGAGATAATTCGCGAGATATTTTATCATTTTACCACGAGCGTGAGTGCAATAATGATGATTGAGTGAAGTAGATCTTACTTGCGTTTTATTTAAAAAGTACAATGATGGTGAGTCGGGTCGCTATTTAAGGTTGTTTTAAGAGTTCATTTTACTCAGAAGTTATGAATTAGGAATATAGTTTGCGAAAGATCTGCTATTTATCACGACAGAGGTTGAACGTTATACTCTTGTTAAGTATATCTGGTGATTAGTTAGATATACAATATTGGTACGACGGTTTATGGAGACCGCCTTTTCATATTTATTCTACGTGATATTGATATTCATTTAGTTCTGGATTACGATCCTTTTTGTAAATAAATTTATGAAATCTGTTCGATTTCCATGTGTCACCTTATTAAAAAAAATGTTCAGGAAGGCAACAGTTAAGCACTTTATGCATCGATTTATTGAAACGGTACAATTATATGCGATACGTTATTATTATCTGCAAGTCATTATTATAATTGACGTTGCATTTACGTCTCAAAACGTGTTCTGTACAAAATCCGTGTATACTGTTAATTAAAATAGTACATTAAATAAAGATTAAATGCATTATTTAATGAGTGAATACGTAAGATGAACCTAGTGAAAGTGCAAATGAGAAACGTAACGAGACGTGCTTATAGACGGTGCATCTTTTCGCAAAATTCATCCTGAATACTTTCTACATCTTATAATAATCTTATTTCTTAAAAAAAATCGAGATGCCTTCATCATTTTATACGGATTACGTTCCGTACTACAGATAAACTTTTGGAATTCATACATGATTCGTATTACCATGTAAGATAAATTTATAATTGAACCCAGTCCATAAAATTGAGTTGCTGAATGTCATATGGTATTTACATATGTCGATACTTTCTTTTTCGTTAAAAGAAAAATAGCTGCTTCAGTATTATGAAGGTACCACAGCCCGTGCATCTTTTTTTCTGAAATCGTAAATAAATCGTCCGTAATTTAATGTACCGCTATTTAATAAGCAATAATTTAATAGGCACATCAACGGTATCCAACTTACTTTCCGAAATTCTCCGCATCCTCTATTGTCTCTGGCAATTCGCAATTCATTGTTTCTGGCAACAATAAGCAAAGACCTGCGCCAACAAGAGGGCCCACGCCGAATAACAGAGGAGGCAACCATGGTTTAATCGAGCCCTGAATTAAAAATTATTTTCACACATGAGACATGTCCACATTTAAATAGATTACTTTTCTAACGATCGAATCAGCCGTGAAGAAATTAATTTAATGTTTTCTTGGATTACCATCGTCGCTATGTACGGTGCAATCATACTGCCGAATCTTGCACAAACGCTCGCCAGTCCAATTCCAGCATTTCTTACAACTGTTGGAAACACTTCTCCACTGTATAAATATACAGTCGGAAAGCTAATAGCCATTCCCGCAAGGCCCATTGTGGCCAAGCAGACTTGGCCAGTTGGATTGTCGATTACGGTTATCAGCAGTAAGCCTAAACCAGACAAGAGGTTCCCTCCCATCAAAATCTTTAACCGAGACACTCGCGAGATCAGCACAAGGACTATCACGGTCCCGGGTAACTCGCTGGCGGCTGAAAATAAATTTAAGGACATCAAGATGGCGGGTGTTGAGACAAAAATTGATAAAATGACTGATAAACAGGGGTACGAAAACCCACCCGAAGCTGCCACATTGATGAAGATGTTTCCATCCAGCTGGCCCATATATTGCGCTAATCCAAAGAAACAGGTACCACAAAGCATCCAATTGGCACATATACATAAAGTCTTGACTCTCAGATTTGGAGTTTTGAACAAATGCGTCAGGTTGTATGTTTCCTGGGTCTTCTCCGGCTTGTGTTCCACATTGTTCTGATGAGACTCTATGGCCGCCTTGACATTTCCCAGAGGCATTTTATTTCTTTTAGCCGCCCTAGTCAGGATTTGCTCTGCCTCGGCGACTCTTCCGACTGCTAATAACCATCTGGGCGATTCTGGGATAATCCTACATGTAGTAATTAAATAAGGTCAATCGTCAACCCGGATTTTCTAGTCGTTTCCATTCCTACGTAACAGGTGTTAGTTTGTCATTTCGCACTAACCCCTATCATTAATAATGCATGGGTACTGATACTTTCAGGTTCTTTTATAGAAGCCGGTTGTATTGATTCGAAGAAATTGAACCTTCACCACGTATCTCAGAAGGACACCTACATTGATCCTGGGACAATCGAAAACCAGTCCTGCAACTCAACAAAGGATAATGTACTTTGTTTCTAAGTATAACCGTCTTAGACACGATGCCTGTATATTTCTCATTCGTGGAATAACTCTGCTGTTAAGGGAATGTTATTATTTTCAGGAAATGTAATTGACCTTTTCGCTGCTGAATCAATTACAAAAGGAAATTCTGGATTCTATTCCGGTCTCTTTTTTAATTGATCTAGTCCTCCTGCAGTGATAAGTGTTAATGGCTCTGATTCTCCGAATCAACAAAGTAGACTACTACAAAAGAAATTGTGCTACACCATCGATAGATAAAGTGCCATTCAATAGAACGAAGTTATGGATTAATTGGGTCTCTCTTTCGTAATGAGAGACTTAATTGAACGTCGTTATTGCTAACTCATCCTCATTCTAATTGGGCTCACCAGTAATAGGACAATAGGAGTATCGGCGGAATTGATATCACAAGTTGAAAGCCGTACCATGTCCGGGTTAGATAGGAGATTAAGGGATTAATCAAATGGCCAAGTAAGAACGGAACATGGAATAGCACGGACAAAATGGAGCGCCATTCCACGCCGACAATTTCCATGACTGAAACATAAAATAATTTTTATTCGCATTTTTTTTTGCAGATATCGAAAATGAAAGAATAAAATGTTACCCGTAAACAATGAATTCACAACTCACGCAGAACAAAACTGACGAGCATGGTGCCACCAGTAGCTACCGCCGAAATAAATTTCAGCAACAGAAATAATTCATACCAAGGAGCAAATGCACTTAGCAGACCACTAACTGACTGCAAAAGTACAGCAAGTAGTAAAGGTATTTTCCTTCCAATCCTGTGAACATGAACAAATTAGCCATAAACTCAAACTTCATAATTTAAAAGAGGATCCGATTGTATCGTAATTTTTAAAAAATTATATTGTAAAGACCTATCAGCCATCACACTGAAAATCATGTTTCCAACCAGGATTCCAAACATCGTGCACGTCTGGGCAAAATTTCCCAATTGCTCCCAGTCGCAAACCAAGTTCCACTGCAAAAAAAAGTGAATGAAAAAAAATTAGATTACATAAAGATATTAGAGTAATGTAAAACGAAACTGAGAAAACATTTCGCAGGCAACCTGGGTGGTTATCGTTTCCTTGAATATACTCCTGTCATAATCGAATCCGGTGCACTTCTCAAAGGTGTCGTTCCCTGCGTTTACGCTACACTTCATTATCGTGTCATTATCCACCGAAGGTGGGGAGATGCATGTGAAATTAGTCGGTGGTGCCAAAAATACAATGGACAATTGATGCCAAGCGACTGCAAATTTGACCAGGGAGAGAGAGATTGCGATAACGGCATGCCAAGGGCCCATGGAGCCCATGGCCTCCTGAATAGGGTCCAGTTGCACATGATCTGGAATAAAATTACAAATATGAATCATAGTGATTATGGTGGCTCTAAGAAAGAACGCGCTGCCCGTGAAATTCCATTTTTCGAAAAGAAAAAAAAAATATCCTTTTTTAGTTCTCGTCCGAGATAAATGCAACATTTTTTTTCGAAATATGAATTTTCACGAGCAGCGTCTTCTTCCTTATAGCCTCCATAATCACGTGTTAAATTTTCAGATAATTCGGTGCACCCAGTTTGGAGAAAAGTTTTGTAAACATTTTGACTTTTTGGTACGTATATATCACACTTTCATATCACCTTAAGGCGCACGTCAGATAGACAATAAAACCAAAGAAATGATAAAGAGTAACCTTCGTCGGACTATTAACCGTAAAAGAACGTGACGAATGGGTGCGCCTTTGCTCTCTGTCCAACTCATACAAGTAAAGAGAGAAAAAGCCATTCCTCGTCCGGTACTTCCCACGTGCTAGCATCGCCGATCCCGTTCGTTGACCACAGGTCGAACATTTTTTAAATACCGTCATACGGTACTCGCAACTCATCAGAAAGAAAGCGAACATCTTTCATCAAAATTCAAACTAATTAAAATTTCCGAAAATTAAGTAAAAAAATAAATAAAGAAAAGAGCGTGGCCTTTGCTCCTTCCGCATCTGGGTAATTCTTGGACATATCTTTCGGCTTTTAATTCCCAGCACCGGCGTAGCTAATTGCCCCTCGTTAGAGTTGTACGAAAGAATGTCTAAATACCATCTGAGACATGTGCGCGTAGTCACGTGACATCATCTCGAAACGATATTCGATTACGCCGATCTAATCGGTCAATTGGCGTCCGTCTACAATAAGGAAAAATCGACGAATCGGATATCATTGAACTGCATTTCTGGGTCAACTCAAGAGCAATATTGCGTATTAAATGTTACCGAGTTGTCTCGTATTATCAAGTGCCTAATTGCATGAACATATATTAAGTACCCCCTGAAGTGTGCATTCTCCTGTCCGCGAAAATTTCACGTTACATAAATATTAAGCACCTCTGCACGCTCGTTTTTTCTTATTTTTTTCTTTCTTCAGCGAAAGGGAAATTCTCGCGTAATTGAACAGGGACAAGGGAAAAGTGAATGCGCAGATTGCTTCTGCACTTTCACCGACACTCGTACACTTCTGGAATTCTGGATATGCTCGTAAATGATGCACACTGGGGCGGTGGCTGTTAAAAAATATTAATCCATGTAAAATAGGCCATACTTAATAATACTAAAAGTTAGAGGACAATTAAATTTTTCTCATCCCGCGTTAAACTTTTTAAGTCACTGATCAATTGTCACCTACCCAGGTATTCCACTTTTTTTTTCTAGACGCATAACCAGCAGCTCGACTTCATTACCCTCGTAAAGGACATTATCCTTTCGCAAAAAATACCCGTTAATTAAGAGTTTTAGTTCTCTTTCAAGAAAACCCATTCAGACCGTGGGTCTTATTACAAGTTTCATTCGAAAGTTAAGGTGACTTTGGCAGGTTTTGCCGATTCCATTACCGGCGCAGTTTTTAAATTGTCCCCTACAAAGTTACGGATTTTACATCTCCCTCAACGATCAAATATATCCACACCTAACAGTCTAATAAATCATTGCACTTGCAACATATCAAAATAATCATTTTCAAAATGATGCACCATCATAAATAAAAACCGTTCACTCCCAATACACTTCGTTTATATACAATGCTTTTTAAACCCTCTAAAAAAAAAAAAGGAAAAAACAATTTTCCAAATGTAACTACAAATTACGCGTAATAAAAATGTTTATCGTGCTTCGGTGACCGTTGATCGCCGCGACATTAATATGTTAAGTGGCAACGGTGACTCAAAACTAGTTCGTGAAAAAATCGCGTGACGGTAGTGAAAGACTGAAAGCCATGTGAGAAAAAATTAATTCGACGAGTAATCCTTGCAAAACGAGAACCCAAAGGGCGCACGTGGCGTTCGACGCCAGGTTTGGATGATGCAAGTGGAGACGCCAAAGATATATTTAGGTCCCCTAAGAGAGGAAACATAAAAATACCTCCGAAATCAGAGACTTACCCTTCCCCGTCATCGCGCCGTTAGTGCGTTGTAACGCAGCGTAAAATGCGCAACTCGGATGTCCCCTTCTGTCTTATACGCGAACCGCGCACCTCATCTCCGATACTCGAAGAACCGAGGTGAACTGAGCCTAACAGAAGGAAGGACTAAAATTGCCACCACCTCGTCCACGAGGCAGAGGGGATGACTCCGAGATGATCGCGTATACTTTGGCGCCCATTCGAATCCCCTGATGTATCATCGGCACGCAATCACGGTCCCCGAATACGGCCCCAGGCATTCTCGCTGATAACAGGGTTTAATAGAATTAAGAGCGCCGAAGAGGTCGATAAGAGACTCCCACCTGTCCTGTCAAAATGGCTGCAATTAATCCCTGTATATTATTCTTTAATCGTGGATGCTTGCGTTAAAGCTGTTCTTGACTTGACGTTCCACTGTCATCTGTATCAGGAATTCGCTGGAATCAAAATAAACTAAAAAACGCGGGTATTTTATGTTATTTTTCCCCTTTACCGTTCAAATGCCAACAAATACCATCGTGTAAGGGGACTCATTTATGACTTGTCCAGTTATTTTCATGTCCCTTGCAACGGTAATTCGGAAGATTCTTCAATTATTAATAAGCTGTTTTCTATTTTATAATTCCTTGAAAATTATATTTTAACCGATGCAGTAGGAGGAGAGAACTAGTTAAAGGAATGGTAAGGTCGACGTAGCTGGTGAACCGATACGAACCCGCAATGATGCGGTATAAAATACGATATTGCAATTCGATCAATCCAGATGTGTTTTCTTCATTGCATCGGTTTTATTTAGCATTACGTGTCGACCGCAGTCGGTCGCGTTGAAGATCATGTGTAAGGGAACCTTTCACCGAGCGAAGTTTCCCGTAAAATCCGTATCACCGTGTATGATATATTTGCATACATATATATAGTCATCGAAACGCTCGTGCCTCCATCTAGTGTACAACGGAAGAACTGCATCGCTTAAGAAAGAAAAATTGCATTAAACCGTATATTCCCAAAGAGACTGTAGATGACGTCACGACCAGAGATGAGTATGAACGTGTCACTGAGGTTTTGCGACCCATGTTACGAATGTGACCAATTATGTGCAATACCCTAAGGATAGCACCGATTCGCGAACTAGCTGTGGACTGAATGCGGCCCATTGTTCTCCCTAGGTTTTTTATGCGGAATGTGTGAGGATACCGGAAACGCATAGAATTTCGTCGAAGCACCATATTTGGATCATTTGCGTGTCGTGACCAATATTCGCAATACAATGTCTCGAATCTACCGCGTAGTAAGGAGCTTAGATGATGCGCTTATAGATGGCAGCATGTTTCCCGAGAGCGAGTGGCCCGTTACAACTTACTCAACCTCGGTCACGATGCGTCTATGGAAGTAAAGAATGTACACACCCAAGGCATCGCCGAACGCACCCCAGCAGTCGACGCTTGGTAATACAGGGTAGCCAATATTCCAGCGGAAGAAGTCCCGTTATCCGCATCTCGCATCGGTTAATCGCGCGACGTTGGCGCCACCGTCGTCCACCAATCAAATGTCAGCATTCCCCACGCTTTATCCACGGGTACTCGGACCGCGCGGAGCGGAGCTCAGTCCAGCTTGTGAATTCGCCTTAAACGAAGTAAATGACACCGATATGGAGTTACGCGTTATTTCGAGAGGATTCATTTGCGACACCCATGGCTAGCCGAGTAAGATGTCCGACGCAGTCTTGCCACCTCTGGAAGGACCGTCCCGCGATTGAGGTGCTGGGCTGCCAGGATCTTCCGGTGCCGTCTCGCGAGCCGTGAAAAGAAGGATACGCGCATCCCAGAGTGTGCCTCCCCGCGTCCCGCGCGTCGCCCGTGTGGGCTGGCAGAGAGAGAAGGAGAGAGCGCGCGCATGCGCGCGCAGACGGTTCCCGCATAGGCGCGCTCGCGAGGTCAGCCCTCTCTGAGCGCGTGTGTGTGCGCGACCCGAGTGGCCGCGCATGTTCCTGTGTGTGTGTACGCGCGACTCGCCAGAGTGCGGAGCGCTCGGCTCGGCTCGGCTCGTTCTCGCGGTGGGACAGTTCTCTGGATAACGGACCACAGGAGCAGCCGCGCAACGGGCCAGCGTTTTCTAGAAGCGGCGGATCCGAGCCGTCGCGCTCGACCTCTCGCGAGGAGTCCCTCCTCGGTGTGTTCCACGGCCAAAATGGCGGCAATCAGCGGTGCGAGTGGCGCCGAGCGGTAGACGAGGATCACGCACCGCGCGTGCCGGACACGTTCGCGTTTGTTTTGATCGCGCCCTGGGCCCTGCACGGACTACCCGAGGCTCAGTGGACCCGCCACGAGGTGCCGTCGTCTCCGAGGCCGTTCCTCGAGCTGACCCGCGTCGCTCGCCGCAGCCGGCCAAGGCTCCCCGAGGACGACCGAGGGTGCCCGACGGGTCGTCCCTAAACCGCCCCTGAACCGCTCGTCGGTCGGCCGCGATGCCTCAGCCAACCTGCGCCTCGCTGACCTAGGCGACACTCGGCGCCCTGCGAGCGCACCTTGCCGAGCAGCGACCTAGTCGTCGTATCGCTCCAAACGTTGGTAAGCGTTTTCTCGTTTAGTCATCTCGTGCGCCTCGTTCTCGTTCCTTCCGTTTATTCCACTTATTCGATTTGTTCTATTTATCGGCCGGTCGAACGGTCGGATACGGCTAGCGCGGACGATAGAATTTGCCAGCGAGTGTCGAGGCCATGCCCTGGTGAGTGTGCCAACGCGAGGCGATCTCTTCGGATCCCTCGGAAACGAGGATCGGCTTCGGTCGGCCCTCTAACGTCATTGTCAATTTTCTCAACGTGGTTCCCCTTCCGCGTTCCGCCGACCGTTTGCGCCCGTTCGAACGAGAATAGGCACTGCTCTTTGTCGGATCTCGAACGCTCTCGAGAACGATAGGTTAGGAGGGTATTGTTCATGACTGTGCAATTTGTACGTTTGAACTGGCACGCGATTTTTCTAAGCGAATCCTGTCTGATTAGCGCGATCAATTTCAACGCGAGAACGGTACTTGGATGATGGTGAGTGACTAATTGGAGAGGAGACTGGAAATTGTGGGATTTGTTGTCCTATGATGCTAGCGAGCTCCTCTTGAAGCTCGTCGAAGGGAAAGTGCTAATAGGTGTAACGGCGGGATTATGAACAATTGCTGAAATGTTTTGGCTAGTATTAATGATGACGAGAGGAGCTGGAATTGAACATGGAATCGTGTGTGTAAACGGTTGCTCTTGTCTTTGTTTTTTTTTATGGGAGCAATCACTGGGAGGACATTGGATACATTGCCGGAAATAGAAACATTGACGATGAAGTTTTGAAGGAGACGTATTGGTCATTAACGTTTGAAAAGTAAACGGTTATTTCTTTTACTCCAAATTTCAGATTTATTGTGCCTGAGGGGGGGGGGGGGGATATAATTTTTGTTTCCATTTTTAATGATTCTAAGATGATTCGTTGTATGACTAAACCTTATAATTATTGTAATCTCTATATGTTCTTACATCAGCTTAGTACTATTTTCTTTATTACAGTTTTACATCTCCAACACATTAATTTGTTACGATGAAGATCGACCGATCAAGTAAATTAAAAAAGTGTACATCCGAAGTGGTAAGTTTGAACTTCTTTGTCGTGCGGTTAGAAATGTTTTGCATGAAATAATTTTTTATTTCCGAGGGGCCTAGGCTTTAATTTATTATTAAATGATGTAAATCTGTCTTTAGCCTGCAGAATGTCAGGCGCTTATCAGCAAACTGCGCTCCTGCTCTCATGCGGAGTTGCTAGAAGAGCTGAAACAAATAGATGCATGGACCTTTGGGAAGTGCGAACTGTTTCACTGGATCGATGTCCTCGATCTCAGCGACAGTATTTTGGAAGAAGCTGCCACGAGAAGCCCGCACAATCCATGGGAACTGGCATGCGATCTTCCACAAAACAGAGACGTATGTATAATATTCTGAACAACCTTTCAACAAAGACTTTTCAAAGTTTAATTTTAATACATTTTTATGCAGGCAAAAGAGCTGTTGCTCTGGGTCCTTCACTTCACGACGCTATTGATTGAGCATTCGTTTTCCCGACACTTGTACAACAGCATGGAACATCTGATTACTTTACTGTCAAGTTGTGACATGCACGTTGTTCTTGGCGTTTTAAGTCTTTTGTACATGTTCAGTAAGCGTAGTAATTTCATCACACGTTTGAACAGTGATAAGCGGCAAGCTTTGCTCAGCCGATTGACTCACTTAGCAGAGGTTAGTAAAGTTGTACTTAGAAAATTTTAACATTAATATCTGTCAATAAGTATACAGTTCGATCAAGTTCATTTTGTATAATTAATATTATCATTTGAAGAGCTGGGGTGGCAAGGAAAATGGCTTTGGCCTAGCAGACTGTTGTAAAGAAAATCCAGATAAGGTAGGAAAGGGATAAGTGGAATCTACTTAATATATGTGCATAATTTAACCATCGTGACTAATACTAATTTATTTTATTAGCCATTTCCTGCCAGTGCCACAACACTGCACTTTGAGTTCTATGTTGAAAATGTAACGACAGAAGCGTCAAACAATGCTGCTGGAACTTCTAGCACAAGAAAGACGGGTCAGACGAACCTTGTAACTTATATACACATCGAAGGAGTGGATAAGCTTAATAAAACCCCTGCTGAGATTATGAATGACTTACTGAAAGTATATAATGTACCCGAGGATCGACAAGTACGTTAAATATTTCGTTACATTTTTTTGTGCTTATTTGGATGAATTTATGTCTAAAGCTTAATGTTAACATCGCTTTTTTTCAGATGGCCCTTCTGACTCACATAAGACTAGCACACAGTTTCTCCGACTACCGTAGACGACTTCAATGCGTGCAAGCTCGTCTTCAAGCACTTTCCATACTTGTATACAGTAATGCGTTGCAAGAAAATGCGCATAATCTTTTGCACGCCGGCATCCTCGAAGAACTGGTAGAACTATTAGAACTTCCACATCCGCACCTCGTTGAGATTCGCGCTGCTGCGCTACGTACCCTCACGAGTATTATTCACCTCGATCGGAATCCACACCTCCCAAAGTAAGTACTGAGAATTGGCCCTACCGATAAGCAACCGATTCGACAGTTCTAAATCATGTGATGTTTGTTTTCAGAAAACCTGGTTCTCGGTTGAACATGATTATTGACGTCACCGGGGCGAGTTCGTACCATGGGTTCCTTCCCGTTCTCGTACGAACTTGTATAACAACTTTAACCTCACCTCAACCGGATGGGCAACCATTCCCGCTACCCCTTGCAACGGCACTCTTCAGTTTTTTATATCACCTAGGCAGCTACGAAGCAGGAGGCGAAGCTCTAGTTAGCTGTGGGATGATGGAAAGTCTTTTGAAAGTGATCAACTGGCCTGGAAGCGAGTTGGAACACATCACGGTACACATTTTGACTTTTGATCGCGGAGGCACATTCACTTTGAGGTGGCAATTTCAATTAATCAATCCTTTCTCTTTTACAGTTTGTCACACGAGCTGTAAGAGTCATAGATTTAATAACGAATATAGATATGCAAGGATTTCAAGCACACGGAGGCTTGAATAGTTTCATAAATAGGCTGGACATGGAAGTGAACGTCTGCAAAAAGGAGCAACCTTACGAGATAGAGCCTAGACAGCTCGCACAACAGGACGTTCCGTTGCCTGGGCGATACAACAAACCCTCGGATGTCGACGACGATTCAGGTTCATCGAAACGCTCTAACGAAGCCTTTGATGAACGAGAAGAGTCCTCGAATCCCATGGAGCTCTCTGAAGACGAGAATATGAGCTCGAAGGCGGACCAACTGCCTGAGTATTCCGCAGCGAAAACGGGAAAGACTTGCTTGCCCCAGCGAGCTGCGTTGCTGAAATCTATGCTGAATTTCTTAAAGAAGGCTATACAGGATCCGACATTTGCGGATACTATACGACACGTCATGGAGGGCACGCTGCCGTCTTCTTTGAAGCATATCATCAGCAACACGAAGTACTACGGGCCGTCTCTCTTCCTTCTCGCTACCGACGTCGTCACGGTCTACGTTTTCCAAGAGCCCTCCTTACTGTCATCGCTTCAGGATAATGGGCTAACCGATGTCGTGTTACATGCTCTGCTCATTAAAGATGTAAGGATCGGTGGACGTTCTAATACGGTGAACTCCGTCCTCGTTATACAATATTTTACAATGTACGATTCTTTACTTTCTTCAGATTCCTGCCACTAGAGAAGTAATAGGATCCTTGCCCAATGTGTTCAGTGCGCTGTGTCTAAACCAACGTGGTTTGGAATCTTTTTCTAAGTGCCGTCCTTTCGCGCGCCTCTTCAAGGTCCTCCTGTCACCTGCCTATCTGTCAGCTATGCGTAGGCGCCGTAGTGCCGACCCGGCCGGTGACACAGCCTCGAATCTAGGAAATTCTATGGACGAGTTGATGAGGCACCAACCTAGCCTGAAAGTCGACGCGATCGTAGCTCTTGTAAAGGTAACGCATACATTTCCAGTGACTGAAATCTCGTCTTATGCGAATTCTTATTTTTTCATACATGGCGGTGTTTTTTCCACAGCTCCTAGAAGAGCTCTGTGTACTGGGCTGCGATCCTCGATACGTGTGCTGGAGAGCCGCCAATAAATCCGAGAATTCACCTTCGAGTTCGAGTTCTAGCAGTCGCCAATCCTCCGGCCAATCCGTGGGTGTAGGTGTCGGAGATACCGGAGGCGGAGGAGGTGGCGGGGGCGGAAGTAGCAGCGACGAGGAGGAAGAGGACGAAGAGGAAACCAGCACAAGCTCCCACCCTCAGCGCGAGGAACAACCTTCTCCTTCCCCGGCCCAACCAGGTCCTCCACCGCAACCTAGGGAGAAAACGCCGATTGCATTGATCGACTACATTCATAACGTCATGAAATTCGTGGACGCGATATTAAGCAACAACTCGACGGACGACCATTGCAGAGAATTTGTCGCACAGAAGGGACTGGTACCTCTGCTGTCGATCTTGGGATTGCCGAACTTGCCGGTTGATTACCCTGTCGCCCAGGCTGCGCAAGCGGTCGCCTCGGTGTGCAAGAGCATCCTGGTAATTTAATGTTCTGAGAGTTTCCGAAACGCTGATGCATTGTGGAGGTTTAATTGTTAATTTATCGTTTTCCTTTTCTTTTTTCTTTTTAATCTTACAGAATCTCGCTCACGAACCTTTAGTCTTGAAGACCGGATTGTCCCAGCTGAACGAAGTTCTCAATTTGCTGAAGCCGCTTCACAGTCACGTAGACTCTCCAGGTGGCTCGGTTTTGTTACACGAGCTTGCTTCTGCACCGAACCTTGAAACCGCTTTCACCAGCGATACGGCAACTCCTTTGTTGCACGCCATGAACGCTGCACACGGTTACGTGGTAATGTTTGTCCACGTTTGCCGTACCAGCCAGAGCGAGATTCGAAATCTCTCCATGAACCACTGGGGATCCGAATTGGGTCTCACGGTTCTAAAAGGCTTGTCCGAATTGTACATGTCTCTTGTTTGGGAAAGCACGCTTTTATTAGCCCTCTGCAGCGATGACATCATACCTGCTGGCTGCGACTTTGGTAAAGAAGATATGGACAAGTTGGTGCCTCCAGAGCTGCGGGTAAGGAGATTGTTTGAGTTACGGATGACTGTCGGGGTTCTTAGGGTCGGGGTTCATTCATTGTTTGACCTCTTAACTTTTCTTTCAGACTGATGGAGAGTCCTCTTCCTGGTCCGGTGCTACTTCCTCGGACATGGGCAGCAACGGCATGACGACAGCTATGGAAGCGCTCAGCACCGATCCTCCTCCTGTATCAATGGAGGTATTAATCTTGATCGAGCTAATAAACCTGAAATTATAATTATGGAAGAAATATTGTTTAATTTCACGAAGTCATCCTTACAGGTGGACGACAAACCGAGTACGAGTACTGGAAGGATATCCCCCAGTGCGCACCAACTGAAGTATATCAAACCTCTTCTTGGGGCCTCATCCAGACTCGGGAGGGCATTGGCGGAGTTGTTTGGTCTACTTGTTAAGGTAATTTTATCAAACTTATCTTCAGAAATAATTTATTAATACAGAAATTTCTGGTATGCTCAATTAATGTTAATATGATTTCTATGTAGCTATGTATGGGATCTCCCATAAGGCAGAGACGCGGGCACCAACTTCATGCTCCACCAACTCTTCCGTCACAAGCTGCTCGTAGTGTGGCAACTGCGCTTAATTGTTTGTTAACGCGTGGCTTATCCTGGGATAAACTTCCACCATCACCAATTCCTAAATTCAAGCTCACATTTTTAATCTGCTCCGTGGGCTTCACCTCGCCCATGCTCTTCGATGAAAAACGACATCCGTATCATTTAATGCTGGAGAAATTCGTTAAGCTAGGAGGTCAAAATGCATTCTTTGCGTAAGTTTTTGCACTCTGGGGAATAACAGTTTCTGTTAATTCTAAATTCTTTCGGTATATTTAATTGAAAATGTAATTACATTTAACAGGACGTTCCGATGGGCATTGTCCGGAGGGGGTCAATTTCCTCTATCGGAGGGGTTAGAGCATCCAAATTTGCCTGATGGAACGGGTGAATTTTTGGACGCTTGGTTGATGCTCCTTGAAAAAATGGTAAATCCCAAAGCTATCTTAGACTCACCGCACGTGGTGCCTTCCAAGTGTATTGGCATATGCAAAGTGTATGAAATCTTCGACCCCATAAAATATCTCACCGATATACATAAGGTATGTACAGATTTATTATTTTTAAATATGTCTAATCAACGACAGTAAGAAACAAGTCACGGTAACCGAATTTAATTTTATAGAAAGCGTTCGAGGCTGTGATGCTCATGTGGGGAAAGAAACCGCTGAAGAACTACGGTGCACGCATGACGGAGTCCATTCTCTCGATTTTACGACACATCCTGCGTGGCGAAAAGATCATTAAAGTTCGTAATTCCGAAATGTCTATTAAGCTGAATTTATCTAAAAAAGAAAAATTTAATTATTTAATTTGCTTTCAACCCTCAGGAACGTTTGGAGAAAGAGGAGAGTACAGAAACAGCAGCTGGAGGAAGTGGAACCACTGCGGTAGCTCGAAGCGGAACGAGCACGGAACGTAGAGAAGATCTGGAAGTTGACGTGAATCCCGAACATCTTCGACAGCTGATGGACATGGGCTTCAGTAGGGCGCATTGCGTAGAAGCTTTAATGCACACACTCACGGTTGAACAAGCTACCGATTACCTGCTTAATAATCCAGCTACGTCACGTCGCTCGGTAAGGATTATCCTAGGTGTCTCGAAAATTCCTAATTTTATTTTACAATTACGGTTTATTTGACGATCTTTCATTTTGTAGGACGCACCTGCAGTTGACATCAGTGTTCAGGGTCTGTTGATGGACCTAGAATGGGGTGACGATGACCAAATAATGCATGCCATCGTGATGTCACTCGGTGACACCGAGGCGCGTAAATTTGCTGGTCCGGAGGAACCTACGAGGGAAATTACCACTACTAAAAGCATAGACGAATTCACGTACAGCGCTTTTAAGCAGTGCCTAAATCTCTTGGATCTCATGCCAGATACGGTGTATCGGATTTGTGATCTGCTCGTCACTATTACCAAGAGGAATGGCGACGAGTGGCGTGACACCATGCTGCGGCTATTGATACGAGAGATCGGAAGTTTAGTGGACTATCTGATCGGCATAGCCAAAAGCGAGGATGAAAATGCCGGCGTCCGATTGGTGGAATGCGAAGAAGCCAGCAAAGTCGCTGGACGCATCTACCTCTACACGCTATTTTTCGAGGGGACGTTCCAGGAGATGCGAGTACCTTGTGCCCAGATCGTCGAAGAGTACGCGATTTTGGACAAGCTCGTACGCTTGCTGGTCGTCAGCGAAGGACCCCTCACGGAAAACAAAAACAAAACAGCCAAGGACGTCAAGGAGAACCCTACAGCCACCAAAACTCCAAAATGGTTGGCCCCGCTCTTGTTACTCATCGACCGCCTGGAGAAGGTGGCAGTACTTACGCAAAGAAAACAATTAATGCACAAAGCTACGAATCGAGTGTGGAAATGGTTCGACTTGAGTACCGGTAAATGGACCCCTTACTCTGTGCCCAACAATCGACTCATCAATGATGCTTACTGGGCAGGAGAGCCGAGTGTTCGGATAATGTGCAGCAGAAGACGGTACTCGGTCACTTTCTCCTGTATGACTCAAGTCAACGAGGACAGCGACAACAGAAGGCCCATCACCATGGGATTTAAGTCCAGTTCCAATGGCAGCGAGGACGGAGGTTCTGGGTCCGATTCCAACATGGACACCGAAGACAGTCCCACGGAAGATAAGCGAAATACTGTGATACAGGGATTGGATCCCAGTATAGCTCCCAGTATTATCAGGGCGTGCGTCAAGCTTCTGGCTATTCCTGTTGATCGGGACGCCTTGCACGCACTTATGAAGGTATGCTTAAGGTTGACCCGTGATTACAAGAACGCCGAAGTTTTCGCAAGGGAAGGCGGCGTTCGGTTATTACTGGACATGACTCAAGCGAGCAGCTTCATCGGTTTCATCAGTCTGAGTACCTTGCTAATTCGGCACACCCTCGAGGAGCCTCGCACCCTTCGGCTTGCCATGGAAAAAGTCGTTCGAACGCGGACGCAGAGTAATATCCCTCCGGCGTATAAAGAAATCCTCTTTATGACGAGACAAATAAGCAGCGCCGTCTGCCGGAACCCAGAGGTCTACAGGGAAGTATGCGAAAACATTCTCCGAGTAGACATCGGTGTACTGAAACGCGACGATGTAGATAACCGACTAGTCGTGAAGGCTCTGCCACCGAATCACTCCTCGGCACTTCCGATGCTGGAGGAGGTATCGATCGGCGTGGTTCACGATCTGCTGAACGCGCTGATAAAACCGATGCCCGTGATACCGGAGGGAAGCTCGACGACACCAACGGGCAGTCCCGAGAAGAAAACCACGCATCCTACCATCCCAGCAAACAACGTTTCCATGTCCTCGACCCCGAGGGGACGCGAGGTTATCAGAAGCAATGCCACCACGTCCAACGAGCAACTAGACGACGATGATCAAGTCTCCCAGATTATACCACTCAAGATGTACACCGACGTTGGCAACAAGGTGGAGCCTGAAGAGGCGAAGAAACCCCTTTTGCCGAAGTCAGCTATTCTGAAGATGCTGGCAGAGGCGGTGCGCTCTTACGGTGCCGTTGCCAATTTAATTACGGAGTGCACTTATCGCGCTGGCCAGAGCGAAATGATCACCGAGGACACCACGGCCTTGACTTTCCTTTTGGACAGACTTCTGCCGATTTTGCCGGAGAACGCGAGCGACCGACAGTGTAGCAGCATGGCTAGGATGTTGATCGCAGCTATAGCCTCCTGTAATCATTCTCCAGACGCCCAGGCTACCTTGGTGACCGAGGTCAAGGCTGCTCTCACGAGGACGCTAGCTCTTCCAGAATCCGCCGAAAAGCACGCCCAGCTGCAGCTGCTCATTGGGCTGATCTCCACGATGATAGACAGCTGCCCGCCGACCTCACACACTCAGATCAGGGCCTCGGTGAAGGTGCACCAGTTCAACAACGTCAACTACATAGTCAGGATAATGCTGAGGAAGGGCATCATCACCGACTTGGCCAAGATCCCGCACAGCCTCGACCTATCCAGTCCACACATGGTCGGGACGGTCAATGCGGCTTTAAAGCCCTTGGAAACTCTCTCTAGGATCATCAACCAACCGATGCCGGGTGCGGTGAACAATAAATTCGCCAAGCCGAAGAGCAGGACCGTTCAAGAGGAGCCAATTGGGGAACAGACCGGGACGACCACTTCGGAGGCGACTCATGCGGTTGGAGAAGAGACCAACGAGGATGCCGAGAACACGGAACACGACATCTCGGTGAACGCCGAAAGTCTGGAGCCGAACTCCGAGAGTCACGTCCACGAAGAGGGCGACGAGGCTGCTCTCGATGACATCATGGATCAGCTTCTTGAGAGGTAACGATGAACTGATCGACGCATACTAGAGTTGATCGCTTTCGATTCATTGCGAGCAATGATTTCGGTGGTTCTATGCTCAGTGTCTATAATCAAGCAGTGCACTCTTTTCTAGGGACCGCTCGACCGTGGCAGAGGAACAGTCTTCTCGTCCACACAGGCCAATGGACATTGACGACGAGAGCCTTGCTTTGCGCGATGCGGAGGGAGATTTTGACCCAGCTCGGGACACCACAGTAAGAGTAACATCGCCTTTCTCCTTATGCTCTCTCCTGGATGTTCCTTCGAGCAGGACACTAAAGACAATGGTTACTCGTTGCAGGAGGACTTGATGAGCTCGGAGTCGGATTCCGACAGCAACCCGTCCGATGACAACGAGGACGAAGTGCAGGATGACGAGGATGAAGAGGAAGAGGAAGAAGACGACGGTGAGGAAATTACGATTGCCTGTTATCATTGATTGTGCAATGCGAGGGGCGCGATGATTTTATGCTGGATATTTTATTCGTAGGGGAGGAAAATGAGGAGGAGGAAGAGGAAGAGGAAGGCTCCTCAAATTACGAGGAAGATGGAATAGACCTCTATGAAGATGTAGAGGAAGGTGTCTATAGAATGCTTCCTTCCAACGACCGTGAAGGTGGTAATGTCGTCATGATACATCACAACCTTGACAACCAGGATAATGCAGCTTCCACTCCTGCATCCACTGGGCCTATTGTTCCTTGGATCACCAGTTTTCCTCTGCCTCTCAGTCTTATCGAAGACTCGACCGCGGTCTCTGAAAATAATGGTTGGTTGACACCAACCACGATTATTTAGGCTCGTCGAGTATCAGAGAAGGGAACTTAATTTCATTATTTACTTACAGCTATAAGCATGCACCCGTTGCTAATGACGAGGAACAACATAGACGCTAGCTCTTTGTCCTTCTCTAGAGGCCAGCGTGCTCTTCGACAACGCAGATACCAGTACCTCCAACTGTCCAATTCACGTAATCCAAATCCGCCGATTATTTTACAAAGGTTAGTGGACGGTACCTAGATAGGTTTATGCCATTACGATCATAATCGACCGGCTAATATTATTAATTTTCTATTTCAGACTTCTAGGCCCAGCTGCACAAACGCTGCCTTTATCTGCGAGCCAGGTTCTTGCTTCCAGTTTTAGGGACACTCGTGTGTTTCTAATGGACAATGGTCATGGAATTTTTACGAACCAGGAAGAGGAACAGATTGATTTTGTCGTGAGTTAACGGTCTTATAATTCTCGACGATGAGTAGCGGGTTTTTAGACTATGCATTTTTTTTTTCCTTCTCAGGATCAGTCTGGATACTTGTTCGGGCCCAGCCTTGCAGCTACCTTGAACAACATCCCAACTGCTCTGCACTGGTGGATCGAGGAAAGTAAATTACTGGATGGAGATTCACAGCCAGACTGCTGCGTCAGTGAGTACACCAGTTTACCACCTTGATGCTTCTTTACTTTTATCCTCAAACCCTAATCGATAACGTTTCCTTTCAAAGGTGTGGTTCATAAGCTGATACCAGGACTCGAGAAGCACAGAAACGCGGAACTTGCCGAAAGGAAAGAGAAACGTAAGAAGCAACATGGGACCGAGAAAGAATCCGATAAGGACACGAAGGAGACGAAAGAGCATACCAACGGTACAGAGGGTAAGTTGGGATTATATCACGCTTTGAAGAGTAACGGGGAAAATGTTTACGAGGTTCATTTTTTAAATTGCTCGTTGCAGCGGTGACTCCCGCCGTGGTCCCCGTTGAAGAGCAAAGACTCCCGGTATCCACTTCGGAAAGGATATTGGCGGCATTATTCCCTTCCACGGAAGCTAGGGTAGAAACGGTGAGAAACAGAATAGAACCAACTACAGACGAGGATATAATAGGTAAGGATTGTTAATATTTAATTTATTGTTAGCGTGGATGGAATGTCAAGTGCACGACGACGCATTTTTAGAATTAACATTCCTAACTTTATTCTCATTTTTTTTTTTTGCAGATGTAACTGGAGAAATGGAAGTTACGGTACAGGACTTTGAGGAACGTCCTCCACCGCCACCACCAGAGGATCAACATAACGAAGCGAGAGATCTTCGTCGAATGACTCGTTGTGCGATTCCAGAACTCGCAGAGAGCATCGTAGATTCCGTCCTTGGGCCTAATGAATCGATCCTTGCCGGGAATAACAGTAAGTCCTTCAATATGTTCTTTTTCAAAGCTAGTGTTATTCTGTGCCTTTATATACCTGAATGTATGCATATTGTTTTTATTGCAGGACGATCTACTCTATCTATTATACGCTCAGACGGGGTACGCCATATCTCCCCAGAAGAGGATTCAGATTTATCAAGGATTGCGGAAAATCGAGCGAATCCAGCGGATTGGCTAAGACGACTGATTTCTGAGGAGATTCGGGTCGACGCGGAACGAAAGTAAGGAAAATTTCCGCTACGTAGTATTTTCTGTAGTGCATCATACGATATTGCAGAAGTATCTAAAACCACTAATTATTCCTTTAGTTCCAGTTTCTTGCATCGAGACCCAAGCTCTTCGTCATCAGAGAGTAACAACCAAGAACCTTTGGAACAACCACAGCAGCCTCAACAGCAACAGCAGCCGCCGGTGCAGCAGCAACAACAACCAGAGCCACAGCAACAGCAACAACCGCCACAACCACCACCGCTGCCTGAACAACCGCAGCAATCTCAGGAACAACAATTGCCAGATGGAGTTGATCCTTCTTTCCTGGCAGCATTGCCAGAAGAAATGCGCGATGAGGTGATCGCTGAGCAGCTGAGGTTTGTTCATAACCATATTAGATATTTCCGTAGTAATGCTGTTTATTTATGATAATGCTATACGATTGCCTGAAGGCCTAGTATCGTTGAATTTATTAATGCATATTATGCTTACGCAGGCTCCAAAGGATCAGGCAGAGAGCACAGGCAACGGTGGTAGAAGAACCTACAGGACCGGTGGAGGTGAACCCTGAATTTTTGGCGGCTCTACCTCCATCCATTCAAGAAGAAGTTCTCGCTCAACAACGGCTGGAACAGCAAAGACATGCAGCTGCTTCGGCAAACCCTGAAGATCCCGTAGATGCGGCGGCGTTCTTCCAAAACCTTCAACCTTC
This sequence comes from Orussus abietinus, assembly GCF_000612105.2. Taxonomy (NCBI): domain Eukaryota; kingdom Metazoa; phylum Arthropoda; class Insecta; order Hymenoptera; family Orussidae; genus Orussus; species Orussus abietinus. The sequence goes on from NW_019396017.1 coordinate 1,929,099, forward strand.
GCTTCGACAAGCGGTATGTATACCATTAGCTTCCTTGTGCTCTCTGATCTTGCAGAGTTCCATGACTAACATCAATTCTTTGATCAACAGATATTGACCGATATGGAGGAGTCACAGATATCCGTCTTACCTCCTGACTTGGCTCAGGAAGCTCAGCTGTTGAGAAGAGAATGGGAGGCTCGAAATCGGCACATGATACAGGAAAGGTTCCTTAGTCATGTCAGTCAGAGCAATACCGCCTTGTCGAGCATACTGAGAAATTCTGGAAGAGGTAAATAGCATTCTCCGCAGCAGTCAATTAGAGTTTATTGTATGGCTATTATATGGAAGTTCAACGTGACGAATCTAACATGTAACGAATTTTTCCTAATTCATTAAAGGATCGCGAACTTCTTCGGGACGAGCCCCTTGTACTCGTTACGCCATTCAAACGGTTCCTCAGAGAGGTCAGTGGAACTCGTGGAATACCCGAAGTGAAAACGGCATAGCTCATCAGGGTGCCGGTCTGAGACTGAGGGGAAGGCAATTGCTCGATCACGAGTCGATGGCTTGTCTGTTGGTTCTACTCTTTGTCGACGAGCCGAAGATTAATACAGTAAGGCTTCACCGAGTCATTAGAAATCTTTGCTACCATGGCAGCACCAGGGAATGGGTGGTCAAAGCTCTGTTGAACATCATGGAGAGGAGTAACGACGAAAACAAGGAGATCGTCATGGATTATACAGGAAAGTTTAAGAAGAAAGGGTCGCACTCTGCCATTGACTACTGGTAAGTGTTGGGCGATTTTTTTTTTTTTTTTGGTTCGATTCACAAAATGAGGGAATTTGTTTTAACTAGAAAAAACTTTTTCCAGTTCACCGAAAGTATTCGAAACCCGAAACAACCTGCAGTCGTGGCTGAATATCAGCATAGACGCCGCCTTAGGTTGCAGAGCGAACGTATTTCACATCCTGCGATACGGTGGCAAGAAATCGGAAAGACAAGGTCCAGTCATTGCCATCCATCCCCAAGCTGCTCCGGCAGTCTGCAGGTTAGTAGACGAAAACCCTTCAAAACGTTTTAGGATACTTTTACAAAGCATCGGGATTCATTATCTCCTTTATCGTTGCATAGGCATACCCTGGAACTATTGATATCCTTAGCGAAGAGTTTCCCCGGATACTTCGTACCTGTAAAGTCGAAGGACGTCGAGGACAGAGAAAAGGATAAAGACACGAGTTCCGGCAAGGAAGAAGCCGGGGCGAAGTCGAAGTCTGCCTCGAAGACGGGGAAGAGCGACGTGCCCGACTTCTGGGACATGTTGCTGAGGCTTGACTCCTGTGCCTCGAAGAAAGGGAAATTCGTAGCAAGGACACATTCTAGCTCAAATTTGGGCAGCGAACCTGAACAGAGCGTCACGTCTTTCGAGGCATCGGCCTTTGGTCAGCTCATTTCCATGTTGAACTGGTCCGTGATCAAACGGAGCAGCCAGCTAACCGACAAGCTCTTGAGACTACTCTCTCTCGTCTCAATTGGCTTGACCGAGGTGAATCCTTACCGTCGACAAGAGGGCAACAAGTCCAAAAAGATCGAGTCGACCAAGGAGCAGAGCGTCACTGCTCCGGAAGGTCATCTTAGGCTCGCCGTGCAAGTACTTACCAGCAAAAGCTGTTCCGAGGAGGGCCTCGAGGATGCGACTGCACTCCTTCTCAATCTCTCCCATTGTCCTGACTCTACGAGGCAATTGGTAAGACATGTGCAATACTGGATATACTTCTACCTATCGTTACATATTTCCCAAGCCTTAATTCTATAATTCTCTTTAGATATTAAAGATTCTTCTCGAGGGAGCGATGGAACTGGCGAATATGGTTTGCGAACACATAAAGGATTTGATGATGGAACTAAAGGTACTGAATCGTGAGCTCAACCGAAGGAACTCCATCGAAGAGCAACCTTCCACAAGCTCAGGTGGATCTGGACGTGGAATTCTTTTGGACAGGTAATGTTTCTTGCCGTCTGGGGAAAGGAGAGTTTTTCACGTGCAGAATGTTTTATGAATTATTACTTGATGCTCCTATTCTTTAGGTTTACTAATGAAAGCGTTGTTGTAACGGCTCCGAGCAAGGTTAAGGCTGGAAGCGATTTGCAACTCCCCTCCATGGGCGCGTTGGTAATCAAGACCTCCAGTCAAGCATTCTTCCTCAGGATACTCAAAGTCATAGTACAGATTAGAGAAGCCGTGCGCATTGCAAACAAGAAGAAGACAGGTAAACCTTCAAATTCGAGTGAACAATTATTACGCGTTCCTTGGGAAAAAAAAAAAAAAGTACAAAATGTAATTCCTTGCCATTTGTATTTAGAAACGAGTCATACTACCGAAACCGCCATGGACACCGGGAACGCGAGTCAACCTCAAAGTTCAGGTGAATATTGATATTTTTTTTTTAACATATGACACCCACGGAATACAAATTACAAGGCGAAACGTGTATTTTATCTTTATCTCCAGGGGGCGATAATAACGAGTCTGACACCGTGGCAATGGATACCACCCAAGCGAATGCATCCAATTCGAACAATGCCAAGACAGCCGAGTCTCGTGCTGGTAAGAGTTGAGGGATAATTAGCGACTACTGAAACTTCCAAAATGAAAGATGAAACTGCATACTTTGTCTTTTTTTTTTTTTTTAGATGAAGATACAACCACGTTACCTTTGCTGAGCGAGAGTTTAGTATTGGACAACTTGTGGGAGACCCTCAGCGCTTGTCTGCTCGAATTGGAACACACTTCCGATCATCACGCCGTCCTAGTCTTACAGGTAATTGTAATTAATTTTTCGCTATCCTCGTGTTAAAAGACATACTAATTTAAAACATCTCGCACCTTAGCCTGCCGTTGAAGCCTTCTTCCTGGTGCACTCGTCATCCAGTACGACGAAAGAACGCAGCGAGACCAACACGGAATCTCGCGACGTACTTCCGGACTTGGCGCCGGTTTCTCCGATATACTCCGACCATGAAGGCACATCTCAAGCCGAACCAACAGTGAACACCTCATGGGACATCGGTCATGCGCCTCAAAGGACTCTGCCGCCTGATCAACTTAAGTTCCTCAAGTTTGCTGGTACGCGTCCTTGCCTTCTTGCGTATCCTCTACACGAGAGTTCCAAGTACTATAGATTTCTTTTCACGTTGATTTCAGAAACGCATAGAACTGTGCTCAATCAAATTCTTCGGCAAACCACCATGCACTTGGCGGATGGGCCATTTTCAGTGCTGGTCGATCACACCAGGGTTCTCGACTTCGACGTCAAGAGAAGGTATTTCAGAACGGAACTAGAACGAATGGACGAGGGGATTCGAAGAGAGGAGTTGGCTGTACACGTGCGCAGAAGCCACGTGTTCGAGGACTCCTTCAGGGAACTCCACCGAAGGAACGCGGACGAATGGAAGAACCGATTCTACATAGTGTTCGAAGGTACCCCTAACGCGACATGAGCAAAATGCGCTCACCGTTAAAATTATTCCGTGATCCCCTAGAAGAGGTCCGATCATTGTCGTTTACCCTTTTCTACGTTTCAATCCAGGCGAGGAAGGTCAAGACGCTGGAGGTCTCTTGAGGGAATGGTATGTCATCATCTCGAGGGAGATCTTCAATCCCATGTACGCACTTTTCACGGTCAGTCCTGGCGATCGCGTCACGTACATGATCAATTCGTCCTCGCATTGCAACCCCAACCACTTGTGTTACTACAAATTCGTGGGGCGAGTCATTGGTAAGAATTTGTACCCAAACGGAGACTTCTAATAGTATTCGAATTGTCGCCGTGCATTTTCCATGTACCGTTAAACTTCTTTCAGCCAAAGCAATCTACGACAACAAACTGCTGGAGTGCTACTTCACGCGAAGCTTTTACAAGCACATACTAGGAATCCTCGTTAAGCACACCGACATGGAGAGTGAAGATTACAGTTTCTACAAAGGCCTCGTGTACCTCACTGAGCACAACATTTCGGAACTCGGATACGAACTCACATTTTCTGCGGAGGTAAAAAATGAATATCCTGATCGTTATCATTACTGTACAACTGGGTGTTGTACGGTTCTGTTTTTAATTTCAATGTATCGCTAGGTTAACGAGTTTGGTGTCAACGACGTGCGAGACCTAATATCAAACGGTCGCAATATTGTCGTCACCGAAGAGACCAAGCTCGAGTACATCAGGCTGGTATGTCAGATGAAGATGACAGGAGCTATTCGCAAGCAGTGAGTACTTCGACTTTTATACCCTTCATTCGGTTAATATAATCAATGTTTCATTTAACCACTTCAAACGTCTTCGTCGACTTCAGGCTGAACGCGTTCCTCGAGGGCTTCTACGACATCATTCCCAAACGATTGATCTCCATCTTCAATGAGCAAGAACTCGAGCTGCTGATCAGCGGACTGCCCAACGTCGACATCGAGGACCTCAAGACCAACACGGAATACCACAAGTACAGCCCGACGTCGTTGCAGGTGAGGGTCGTTGGAATATCTAATGGTGCCCTAAAATGTACCCTCTATAGCCCTGAAATTGTGAATGCATGCATGGTCGTTAAAACGAATCCCGTATTTCCGTTTACCAGATCCAATGGTTCTGGCGTGCCCTACGAGGCTTCGACCAGGCGGACAGGGCGAAGTTCTTGCAGTTCGTGACGGGTACATCGAAGGTCCCTCTTCAAGGATTCGGTGCGCTGGAAGGAATGAACGGCGTGCAGAAGTTCCAAATCCACCGGGACGACAGGTCGACCGACCGACTGCCTTCAGCCCACACCTGGTGAGTAACGAATGGATGAATTTCATTAAATTCAACTCTAACATGGATGCCCCAAACCGCGGGAATATAGCTCGTAAATTCCCTGATGGAACTCGTCCTTCCTGTGCGCAATGTAAGATCCAACGAATGTGAGGGTACTTTGTTGGGACTTGTGTAACAATGGCGCGTCTTGTTCTCCCTCAGCTTTAACCAACTGGACCTGCCAGTTTACGAGACGTACGACAAGTTGCGCAGTAATTTGCTGAAGGCGATACACGAGTGCAGCGAGGGATTCGGATTCGCCTAAGCCCCGTGGTCCAGGGGCAGCTCGGTCGTGCAAATCGCAAACGGACACCGTGGTTGACATAATCCGGTCGTTTTCCTCGAGCCCGGCGACTCGTGAGTACGGCGGCATCTCCCTGACTGTCGAGGTCCTCCGCGTGTCACGGCAATTCGCTCCGAAGGACACGGAGAGAGGAGGCTGCAGAGCAAGGAAACCCGCGGGAGAGATGCGCGACTCGTTGCATGCTCGGTCCTCGCCTCGCCTCGCTTCTAGAGGGTCAGAGAGAGATAGAGAGAACGAAGGATGAAGAGAGAAATCGAGAGAGAGAGACAGAGAGAGAAAGAGAGACACTTTAATATCCATAAGCTACTGAATCAATATATACATATAAATACACGCGCATATGTATATACATATATCTCTAAGTATGGTGTAATTACTAAAGATAACTTTCGAATGCTACCCAACGTTAGAGTTTATTTTGTTGAGAGACCGAGCGAGCAAGGGAGAGAGAAAGAGAGAGAGAGAGAGAGGAGATATCTCGAAGTGGGTGACCGAGCTTAACGATAATTCCCAACAAGGCGCGGAGGATGTGAAAACGAGCGAAGTGAGGAGGCAGTTAATGAAAGCTAAACGCGTAAGGTTACGGATACATTTCATATGTAAGTGTACTCTAGATACGATTTTTAGTATGTTTAAGGGATACGTAAAGCGGCAGCGAATAGACCGGAAGAGGCGGAGAGAGAGGGAGAGCGAAAAACGGGAAGGGAAATTGTAATATACATCACTTCAGACTGGTCAGCTAGAAGTTGCGACCGGTCCGATAATTAATAGCGTCGCGGGAATGCCCGTGGATTTCACACGAGAGAAAGAGAGAGCGAGAGAGAGAGAAAGGAGTTAACGGCGGAGAGAGATACGAAGCGACAGAGAGAACGCGTGTGCCTGTGTGCGTGTCTGTCCGATTTGCGTGAAAGCGCGAGTGTGACGCGAGGCAGAGACGGGGAAGACGTAGAAATCTAGAGCGAGATACAGTGAAATGAGCCTAATTAAATCGATCGCTATGCAAACGGTGTTACCTTGTCCCTCCTCTTTCCTTCCCTCGAGAGATGTGTATGGTTGTATACTATTACGAATAATTTTAACTAATTTTTAATTGCTAGCGGTGATCCTTAATTATTATCATTTTAATATTAATCATTCGAAATGTGATGTTAAAGACGTGTAATTTCTTTGCCCTCTTGAAGTCTAACTAAATAAAGTTTACAGTTGAACCGATGTCACTTTGTGGCCACATGTAGAACAGAGGATCAGGTGCGAAGTCTCTATAGGGCCTTCGTAGTGGGCGGATCCGTGCTCCTTTCGCATTGTTTGGGAATTATTGCTTAGGAATCGCTGGAAATAAATTAAATGTTGTATTTCTTATAAAAAAAAAAAAAGTGAGTTGGACTGCCTTAATTCATTGTACTAATTTTTGTCTACTCCTACGACTTCGTTTACGCTTAGATCGTTTAAATTCATTTTATGGGATACGAATTTGATCGTCGCAGGAAAAATTTGGAAGTAATTACGGTGTATAATTTTTAGCTACGAATTTTAACTCATCGTAAAAGTTGTAACAGGATCCAGTTTTTTTTTTTGCAAGTCATCATGGATTCACCGCCGCAGATGTTGCTGGACTTATTGGTAAGAGATGTTAAAAGATGTTAAACGATACTTGTTATCACAGAAACGAGTTGGGAACAGAGATGATTATATGTATGGTTATATATCAATATTCTTATTTAAGGAAAAGTAAAAATTATACGCGACATGGCTCGGCTTACATCCGCGGCAACACGGAAAAAAAAATTGGTCGCATTTACTGCAGCGACATAGCTAAAACATTGTGGTAATATGAAATACAAAAATACTGAGACGAACTACACGAAATGGTAAATGCAACGTTGGCAATAGGTGTGTACTTGGTATAACTGGCAGATGGCGACGTATCACTTGTCTAATTCGATGTCTCAAGTAACCGGTTTGAATCAGAGATGGCGCTTTAACCTTCGTCCTATTTTTGAAACGGTGCCTCGGGTACCAGAGACATCCGCAGGAATAACGGCGCTCGTGTCGCAAAAATTGTATAGCTGTGTCCCCTTGAGCCTGGCTACACTCATCTTCCCTCTGATACCCGGTTATTTTCTAATCCAAGTGTCGGCGCCATTGTGTTAGGCATCTGGTCGTCTCGGTTATAATTTATAATGTTATTTTTGGGATTGTGTAAACACTTTATTCGTGCCAATGTATTTAATTGGAAACCGTACTTGAATAAAGGCAATGGCCCGTTAAAATGGCAATATTTTAATATAAAAACAAGTATCGCAAATGTAACAGCAAGGTCTGTTTTTGTACAATGTAGAAACTTTACAACTGAACCAGAGCCAAGAACAGAATTGCGGTATCTTGTTGAAGAACCTGCGATTACGCTTCCAAATGTTTTTTACGCTCTTCGGAATTTACTTCTCACTCACTTTATTATCAAACCATTCATGGACAAGGATTTTAACATACAAGACTTCAAGAATGGAGCGATTGAAGTATATAGAAGTATTTTTATTTTTTAACGTGTGGGAGTTCATTTTTGTTGTTGAATTTACTTTATTTATGTTATTAACAGTATATATGTAGCTTGCTTTCAAAAACCTTTGGAAAACTGTTTTGTTACTCTACGTACGTTTATGATATGGTTCTAAAAATAATTATTCAATGTAATCGTTACTTAGTATAAATTAAATAAAAACAATTGCAATATATAAACTAGTACTTATTTTAGGCAGTGTGTATTGTATCCAATGCTTTGGCAAATGGGAATTATGGACAATTACATGGGCTTGTAGAAGAAGGTGTTATTCAAACTTTGAAACCCAAAATTGAATCGTTATCAATGCACCAAAGAAAACAAATCGAAGTGATGAAAGACCATCTTGGTCCTACATTTCTGCATCAAATTGGGATCATATCGAAAGAACGGACAGGTATTTACCTTGGTATTTTATGTGGTCATAATTTGGTACATGAAAGTGTTTTCATAAACATAGACAAGAGGGCGTTTATTTCATTTTAAATTATGCCATTACTAATTTATAATATAATTCTTCATTCTTGTCCATATGGTATGGGCACGATAGATAGGCAACTGGAAAAGAATCATCAAGTGTTGTAAAAGCAAATTGTTTGTCATTGTGTACAGGTACTCCTCAACGATTTATTGAAATCACGATGGTTCACATTTACCTCCCAAGTAGTTTAAAGTTACCATTAATGATCACAGAAATGGTTGAACCGTTTATTGCTAACTATAGATTTATTCGTGAAGTAAAAAAAGATGGTGATTCATATTGGATGATTAATGCTATTAATCACTTCAGAAGTAATGCATTTTAGGTAGGTCTACACTGTGCTATTTCATGATAAAAATAAGGTTCTTTATTATCCAAAACATTAATTAGACTTTTATTTTCTTTCAGGCATTCTATAAAATTCTGTTAAAGAATGTATGTTATACTTGTAAATAAATATTGCAGACTGACCACGTCCATGTCGTACTCCTGAATCCAGTAAATTGCATGTCTCCATCGCATTAATCAATATGCAGATTCAATTCTGAGCATCTCGATCGACACTTAAATTCGGATTTACTGGATTTAGATCCGATAAATCGGATTTTGAGTACAATGAAGATATAGTCATTGTTGACGTTGAAGACTCAAGGTACCAAAATATTAAAGAGGTTCACAGTGGAAGTATTGAAACATAAAAGTTTGAAAATAATTTATAAAGCAATGGTACTAAGTAAAGAAATTAATCCAATGCATGTTACTCTTCAATATTAAGTCCATGAAGTTGTAACAGATTTACTGTCATCTCCTGTTACAGACATAGCAACACTAAATATCCAACTATAAATTAAGTAATCAAAACATCAATGGGTTTTTTTATTATTTTTAACATACTCTTGTCAGTCCAATACTTGTAAAATTGTTGGTACATAATCCATTATTTGAAACAATGAGGCACAAACACGGGACCCATTTCTAGTAAGAGATATCACCAGAGGACCCTGTGGAATAATTATATAATCAGTAAAGTAAGGAATTATTGCATGTTTCATAACTTCCCCAGAACAATTTTTTCTTTTTTATAAAGTTGAGAACATAAAAAGTATATTCAAGGTTCATAATAAATATGTAAAGCTTTTACCTTGCTAATTTGTGGATTAAATATCACGCACTCTTTTTTACGTGAGTTTTCAAATAAATTATTTTGCTTGACAGGAATTGAATTATAAAAATTTGCACTGTAATTTTCTGGGCATGATACAATAAGGCGAATTATATTTAAATATGGAACTATATGAGGACAAATTGTAATTGTACATTGTAATTGTCCTTCACAAAACTTAACAGTGCACGATTTTGTTGGAAATGACATGAATTTATTTAAAGCTTCAACAGCTGGTGGAGGGCTTCCTGCAACATGTTCATAATATTAATGATAATAATCTATAATGTAAAATAAATCGGTAGAGCCCTTTAATTACTGCCATGAAAAATAATAGTGAGAAAATTATATTTACTTTTATATGTTGAGTCTGTAAGTCGATATGGCTTTGTTACCGTTGTTGCAAACATTGGAATTTGGTTACGTTCAACACCCTTTAGCCATGTATCTATTGCTGTAAGTAATACACGTGAAATAAAAGATTGATACCTGTAATAATATGATTATTTACGACTTACATTTTCCCACTTTTTCAAATACTTTTGTCACAGGTATGTTTTTGTCAATGTATTTACTGAGATGCGTTACATACAACCCACAGCCATCACTCATTCGTTCATAGCTGGGTCTATAACTTGACGTAGAATATGCTTGGATCAAATTTCTAAGATTCTGCTGACCTTTATATTCTTTTATAGTTGGTACTTCTTCATAGATTGCAGGATTATATTCCCTACCAAGTTTTTATTCGTTTAGATAAAAATATCATGTTTAAAAATAATAAATAATAGCAATAATAACATACTTTGGTGGTATAGTTTGGCACATGTCTAAAATGACAACTAAAAGAGTGGGATCATTTTGCAAAACTGTTGAAAGAAGCTGGCTCTCGCAAATAGCATTTTTCCTTAAATATGCCTCAGGCGCGTCAATGGCAAGCATATAACTTTCCTGCATCTTAAATCCATGTCCAGCAAAATAAAATAACCCTGGGACATCCACATAATGCATAAAGACACGGTATACACATATAGATTAATAAATTAGTACTACTTTTTTATGTGTTTATCTTACCATACACTCCTTCGGAGAGAGCTTCTGAAAATGTTTTTATGGCATTCTTCATTTGTGTAAATGTTAAATTTAACAAACAAATAACTTTGAAACCTATTTCACTCAAAAGACGAGCAATCTTGGCAACATCATTCTTAGGTGTATGCAGCTTGTCATGGTTTTCATAATCTTCATTTGCAATCAGTAGAGCTATCTTGGCAACTGCTTTATATCGTGGAAGGTCCATCTGCCATAATAATCTTGGGATGATTCATAACAAAGTGCATAATAGATATTATACAAAAAGGCAGTAAAGTGTTTTACCATTACATTGCATCTTTGGGAATAAACTTCACCGATATTATTATATGCATAGCAGTGATAAATTCCTTCATCTGCAGAGCTAAATTTATTTATCTGGAACACAAGTGCAATGTAATAATACAGGCATATATACTTGATTAAAAAAAAAATAGTTAACGTATTTTTGATAATCAATACTAAAATTAGTCATACATGTTGCTGCATGTAAAACAAAGTCAATATCATGTACTCACTTGTAATATATTTGAAGTTTGCTTATCTAATTTTGTATTGTCTCTAAACCACTGATATTGTGGTGGTGGATGACCTTGCACTTCGCAGCTTAGCATAAAATCATCTCCTTCCTTGACTTCTAAAAACGATATCGGTTGCTTTGTAATAGCAACAGGTGTTGACTTCACTTTGACAAACATTGGTTTTGAAAACTGTTGATCTATAATAAGTCCGTCATTGTCGAACTGCGAAACTGCACACTTATATTCTCCTTCTTGATTGACACTTTGCAAGAAATAACACATAATAAAGAACCACTTTACTTTTTCAAAAGTCTCATAATTTGTAAGAATTGAAAAATACAGATGATTTACATAATCATAAAATATGTATTTAGGGCAGAATTTTTCATTCCTTCGTAATAGATGCCCATACCTGTTTATAGAAATTTCCAAGTGATCGCTGCAGCAATTGGCTAATTGAATATTTCCATGATACCAAACATATTTTGGTACTGGAAGGCCAATTGCTTTACAATTTAAGATAAGTTTTTGCCCTAAGGCGATCTCTAACATATTGGTATCATATTCAAAATCGGGATTTCTTGTAATGAATAAATTTTCTGTACAACAGCAAAATTGATTAATAATTTATACACAGAATACAGCTCAGAATAATTAGATATTCGAGTACAATTACCTGATTGAGATAAAATCATAAGTGCGTCAAACAGTGCACAATTTTTAAGTAGAGTACATAGACCTCCCACTGTACACATTTTTATATTCAATTCAAACAATAATTTTTCAACAGGTGTCATATTGTTCCGTAAATCATTGTTCGAGTTTTGCAACATCTGGATCCAAGATTTACTTAATAGAAAATTAATCGTCATCATAAATAGTGAAAATTAGTAGATGACATTTTGCATTAATTTAAACACAAATTGATATCAATTGGTTAAAAGATAATATAATTGATAAGGCTATTATACCTAAAAGAACCCAGTTCCTCGGATACATATTCGGCAAGCTTTAACCAATTACGATCCTTACTCAATTCATCGACCAGTGCCTTGTGGACGCTCGCTGGTAAATTTTCAATTAGTTCATCTTCATTAACAGTCGACATCTTAACCTTCGGGAATATGAAATCGTAACAAAGTGAAAAATTATTCGGTTCTCCTTACTTCGTACATGGCTCCTATTATCAAAATATTTACAATATCAATATCAATTTAACATGGGAAATGAAACATAAGTTATAGATAAATTGCATGATTGTTACGGTAACATATGTACCTATCGTTAGTATAAATACATTGCCCATGAATTATTAGGAACGCTTTTATTTACCTATTTCACGGTACATATACAGTTTTAATATTCACATTCTGTCTCTGTCCAGTATTCCACACACTCTATCATCATGAAATTAAATACATCTTGCTACGTCTTCTCTCCACCAGTCTCCCAAATTGGTCTGTATCTGTATTTTTTAAGGATTTCGGCTTTTTTCTAAAGGCTCAGTACCAATAGTTGCCTCCCAAATTGATGAATCAGGAGAGATAACGATGCACTCATCGGCGAGGAATTCACGCGTATCTTGAAACTCAGCAGGAACAAGGCAAAGTGAGAATTTAGCATAAAACGTCCGATTTCGCAATTTCAAAACCGACCACATCACTTCCCAGATGGCAGGTTTATCAGCGGCAACGTTCTTTGTTTAAACCTCGCCACTCTCGATCGGTACGACAGTCTCGTTCCTAACCTCACTCTCCTCATAATCATAAATCGGCAAACAGGCGAAGCGATGTTTAATTTATTATCCATAGGAGGTTCTACTTACTTAACAGATCCTACCACGTTTTCGATAAACTCGAAAATACATGCATCGGAGCCACCTCGGTTTTCGAACGGCGCGCCAAGAAAGAATCGCCTCGTTCCTTCCGAGAGGGCGCAGGAGTCGAAGTGGAAACGAGCGCGTAGTACGGCCAGAGAGGTCGCGCTCGGAACGGAGGAGCGCCTCGGCCCGCCTGGCCTCGGCAAAGTCAGAAAAGAGGAGGCAAGGCGGGCGCAGCTGGTCGCCCATGGTGTCGTCGGTCCGGAGCGGCGCTGGAGCGGCGCGAGCGCGAGTGAGCGCGAGTGAGCGCGAGTGAGCGCGAGCCAGGCCAGTCGCGGGTGGTGCGGGGACCGCGTCAGTGGCGGACCGTTGGTTCGACGCGCAGCCAGGCTGGCCCGCGGTAGGAAAAACCGCTGGCCTTTCGGAACGCTCGAATCCAGTCGGCGCGTTTTTACTGCGGGGTCACATCCGGCCGGGTGGGGGGTCGCCTTTGGCGGCGACGACCAATGAGCCCGCGAAAAAGGGCTCCTGCGCGATGCGCGTGGCGCGCTGCGCCGCATAATCTTGCGTATCAGTGATCGTCGGTGTTCGTCCGGAAGGCGGAGGGGCACCTTAGTCGGGATTTCCGGAAGGCCCGGGTCGGTGTGCGCTATCTCGGTGCCGAGGACCGCGCGCCTCGAGGGACGCGACCCAGACGGTGGACGGGCTGCCGCGAGCCGCCGATCGCAAGTCCAGCGGCCGAGCCATCATGGCGAGCCCTCGGAAATTCAGTGAAAAGATCGCCCTGCTCAACCAGAAGCAGGCCGAGGAGACGGCCGCCTTTGAGGCGATCATGCGAGAGGTGTCCGATGTCACCAGCAGAGTAAGGATGCCCCCAATCGAATGCTTTTAACCGTCGCTCGAGCTCCCGTCGCCCTCGGGACGGACTCGGCGCGAGCGGCGTCGCTCCCCGCGCCCCGCTGCCCGGACGCGCGCTCGAACGTAAACACGCCGACCGCTCCTCGAGACCTCGGCGTGTGCGGGCGCGTGCTGCCTCCCGGCCGAGCCGCCGAGTCGAGCCGCCGCTGCCGCGGCGCTCGGCCGTGCCTCTCTCGCGCTCCGCCCCTCGCGCCGCGCACCGAGCGCGGCCGAGGTGCACGCACGTGTCGCGGGGCGCACACGTGTCCGAGCGCCACCCGACCCCGCGCCGCGCGGTTCCTTCCCGAGGTTTAGTTTTCCCCTCGAAACCGAGCGCGGGGACCGCGGAAAAATTCCTAAGGAATTCCTGCGCCTCCGACGTCGAGTCGCTTCCACGTCCACCCTCCTGGAGCGACAACGACGCGGGAAGAGACGCGCGCGTAGAATCGAACTCGATGATAACATCGAGTGCTCGAACGGAGTAGGATTTATTTTCCTCGTTTTTCTCCTTCTTTTTTTTCTTTCTTCTGTTTCCCTGCCGTGTAACGCCATGGCGTCCTTAAAGGGGAGGGGGCATTGGACATTTAAAGCGCCGTCCCGGTGTCGGGACTGCGGGTATTTTTAAGCGAGGGGGAAACGATGTCATCCAGTTGAATGGTATTTCGCGAAAATTGCGGGGCAAGTGTCGTCGATGATGCCTTATCGCGCGTCATCTGGCCTGCGTTAACCCGCTGTTTTTATCATCGCTCGGTCCGGCCGCTGCAGGATTCCGCAAGGCTCGTTGTAGATCGGTATTTATTCGCCGCTTTTGTCCGCTGCAGGGCGACCCACGCTCTTGGACCCGGCCTCGGGTATATTTTCGGGCGCGTCTCAAAAACTCCCGTTTTCGGGGTCGACGCTCTTAACACCTCGTTTACCTTCCCGCAGACGGGACGAAGAGACCCCGGACGATAACGGACGAGCGACGTCGCGACGACCGAATTTATTTCCTCGACTCCGTGGGATTAATTTATCCGTCACGGTACCGGAGGCCCTCTTCCTTAGTTTTCCCGCGACAAGACACACTGTAGGCGCCCTGCATCGCGGATGCACTTTCGCATACCCGAGTCGGTGCATTGTCGCGAGGCGTCGACTCTCCACTCCGTTTTCTTTTTCTTTCCCTCTCGGCACCCCTCTTTCGAGCACTCTCGCAATTTCTCTCCTCTCAATCGATCTCGTTCTTTATAAACATTCATAATGCGCAGGCAGTTTCCTTTGGGAATTGTGCGCTCGCCATTATGTAAGCGGTCCCAGTGGACGATCGAAAGTTGTAAATTCGTCCCATGTTTTGCGTTGTCAAAAAAAAAAAAAAAAAAATAGAGAAGGGAACTACGACGAGATGGGTGCACAATTAAACTCTCCGACTGCAAAACACACTTTTCCGGTAGAATTCCGGCGACCGGTTTCGCTTTTCGTTCTCGACGGCCTTCAAAATCTTGTTTCGGTGTTTCATCCTCGCGTTTCGTGTATTACATTGCCGACTTGCAGATGACTTTCGTTGACTTGGGGGGGGGGGTTCCGGTCCCACGGTGTCGGTTCTTCAAATTTTGGGTCCCGGAACCTTGGCTATCGCAAAAAGCAGAGACGATTCGCGGTACGTGGAGAGGCGCCGGCTCGGGGTGGATGTTTAAGCAAGATTCGACTAAACTCGATAAGAACCGGTACACCAAGGGCGGTCTTGTTTGCTTTCTTTGGGCGCCTTAAACCGAGTATCGGTGGATCTTGAAGCGACTATCACTATAGTACGTATCCCCCCCCCCCCCCAGCTGTGCGTACGCCTACGCGATGGTCTGTTTGATTTTCGGAGGTCGTCATGCACATTGTACACGCGTGGAAACTCGAAACGACTCTCGGATCTCGTCTTTGCCGCTGAACGAGCCGGATTCGATCTGCTTAAATTTATCGCGTTGGAATTCTAGAGACGAATGAAGATTTTGGGGCAGAAAATGGAAAGAAGAGGAGGACTTAAAATGGGGATAAAACGAAACGTGGAGTGGAGAAGGGGAGAAATAAGGTTGTAACGTGGAATAAGGAGGATAGGAATGAGAGAGAGGAAGAAAAATGTAATGGAAAGTAAAATAATCGCGGTGTCAATTTGAGTTCGGGAAGACACCTTTGTGGGGGACGCTCCGAACTTTTCGAGGCGGTCAATAGCCTGAACTTGTTCGTCTGTGAGAGAGAAAAAAAAAGAAGTGATGTCGACGATCTGTATTTCTTTGTCCTGGGACATTGTTGCGGGGTTTGTGGTTTTTTTTGGTTCTTTTCTCGATCTTTTTTTTGTGGATGTGTAGTCAGGGCGACCTGTGAGAGAAATGCTTTGACTGCGGTCGGGAGCTTTTGTCGCACCTTCGGTCACCCCGAGGTGCCACGTGGCCGACCTCCTGGAGGCTTTTACCTTTCACATGAGAGAGCTGGACGATGATCCGCCGATCCTCAAGGAGGACCACTTAGGGGACAAAGATGTCGAGGAACTTGCCGATGCGGTTCTCGGTATTTCGTAGCCACCCTTGAATAGCAGCCTCTTCTGCTTTCCGAGGATCATGTTCGGTCCATCTCTCATCCTCGGTCTCCTGGTTATACGTCCACTCGAGGGGCTTATCGGGTGGATCGTTAGGTGTCGGTCCCAGGGTTGAGCTGATTTAAGTCGCTTGATTAAAACGATTCGATTAAAGTCTAGATTAAAATCGACGGTCTTAACTGCTCGAAAGCATTTCTTTCGAAGGAATCATGATTTTTATCAACTCCGGTTGGTCCCATTCATTTTTTTTTTTTTTTCTGGACACTTTACGTGCCGATTTAACTGTTGAACATTTAAGTACAATTTACGGAAGCTCGGACGTTCATGTATTTGTTAATTAACGATATTTCATTCATATTCCCGATATTTCAGGGCCGGGGTGATTCCAGGATTTATCAAATTTGACCACGAGTCGTCAATATTTAGGAGACTTACTTGAATAGTCTCCACGATTTCGTATCACGTCACGGTCCTTCGTTGCGCTTCTTTTTCATTTGTACGGTAGACCGGCGATAAAGAGGCTGGATTTTCCTAGGGGAAAAGGAGAGGCTCCGAAGGAAGGACGCTACGTGATATATTCTATGCTAGACTTCTCGGCTTGTAACGCGATTTGCGGGGAGAAAAGGTCCATGAAGAAATATAGGGGAACCGGTTATTATTGCCTTTCAGACCTCGCACTTTCTTATGGCCGACGGCGGTGTCATCTTTAGAGACTACTCGCCTCGGGTACTAGCCGTGTTTCTTTTTCCTTGTCAAATTCGAAGATATCATTTCCACGACTCGGTTAGAGATACCTACTCCTCGATTTAAGCTTTCGTCGGAGGCGCATCGGTGGCTTACAGTTCCTGTTCTATTTTTCACGTTTTATATCCCCTGACTCATATCTTCTGTCTTACACTTTCCGTGTTTTATCTCTTTTGCCTTATACCTAGTTTACGCTTTGTATTGTATACTTTGCGATTTATACTTCACGCCTTGTATTGCATAACGCATTGGTGCATCCCGTAGGTATGGGAGGGCGTTCTAACTTAATCGGTAATGAAATGATATCAGCGAGTCCGCGCCAGATTAGCCCTCAAAATTGGATCGTTCTCGTCGATCTCTCGAAATGCAATTTGGCGCGAATGTCTCTACCGAGTTTCTTGATTATACCCGCGACTACAATTGCATCATCGCTCGGCGATGTGGCGTGTAATTGCATACGCGATACACGTGGGGAGGGGGGATATTTATTCCCCAGGTGAATCGCAAAAATGGGGGAACTCGTTTCTCGCCGGATAATTAAAATAAATTAACGGACTTGTTTTCAAATCATAAGCCGTTGTCGATCTTAGAGTCGGCTGATCGCGTCATTTATGCGTGTACGTACTACCGAGGGGAATAAAAATTTAACGGGGTCCTCGCTATGCAATTAAACGTTCAAATAGACGCCCTGGAGACGGCCGCGCTATTTGTTGCGGTTAAGTACTCGTTTAATTCGCTCAATTAGCATTTATTTCGCTCAACTGGGCGGATGGGGGAGGTCGACGTTATTTCACCGTTTTACGGAGTGTCCCGCGTTCGTTAAGGATCGCTTTTTTATATCTTTTTTTTTAAGTGAAATTTCTTCTGCCACTTTCGCACGTGTAAATTCCCGCGCCATGAAACCCACTTCAGAACGTGAAAGGTTTTTTTTTTTTTTTAATAACAGTCAAATAACGTTGAAATTCAGCCATCTTTTACCATGAACACAGTTTATCGCTGGTGCGTTATTCTCTCGGTTAATTATCACCGTTTAAAGTCAAATGCAAATGTTATAGTTAAAAAGTATAATTATGCCCGAACCGAGTAGAGTCATTTCGCGAGAGAATAATCGAGAGTAATTAATCATGTCCAATAATTCTCATTAATATCGTGGATTCACTTTGGTGAAACTGCACCGATTTTTATTTTATTTTATTTTTTTTTGTGTATGTATTATTTCTTCCTCTTCTTTCGATATTCATTCCTTTCGTTTCTCCTCCTTTGTTTGCTACTTATTTGGTGCTTTTCGATTTTCATTGTCCCGCACGACAATCAAATTATTTTTTCTCAGGTGTTTCTTTGGATATGTCGGGATAATTCACAGCTCGTCGGGAGTGCCACGTTCCCTCGTAGAACCTGTAAAACGCGAAAGCTGTAAAACCTTGGGCTAGACACGAGGCCTCTCGCATACTTTGTCGGGAATCCTGGGTCGCGTGAACGCACGACACGTGGACCACGCCAACGTTACGCATTCCGAGAGTCGGTCTATTCGTGAATCAGAATGTAGAATTTGGAGGGCCGCGACGGTATTTAGAGTCGAGGCCCGTGACTCTCGCCAAACGGGCTTTCTTCCTCGTTCATAATCGCACGGATAGTTCCCGCCTTCGCGAATTAAACGGTCCATTGTCTCCCGTAAACCGAGAATTCGTGAAGCTAACATTCAGAATTTCACGAGTAGAGATTGGCGAATGTAGACATTCAGGAATGTAGAAATTCGTGAATATAAAAAAAAAAATTCAGGGGTATAGTAACTCGTGAGTGTAGAAATTCCCAAATGTAGACATTCAGGAATGTAGAAATTCGTGAATATAAAAAAAAATTCAGGAGTATAGTAATTCGTGAGTGTAGAAATTCGTGAATATAAAAAAAAAATGCAGAGGTATAGTAACTCGTGAGGGTAGAAATTCGCAAATGTAGACATTCAGGAATGTAAAAATTCGTGAATAAAAAAAAATTCAGGAGTATAGCAATTCGTGAGTGCAGAAGTTCGCGAGTATACGAAATTCAGGAATGTAGAAATTCGTGAATATGCAAACTCGCGGATATAAAAACTCGTAGAGGGAGAACTGCGTGTGCGTTAACGCATCTTTGCCAAGTGTCTCTGGCCGGTTCGTTTTTCACTCGTGTCCGGTCAACGCGGAAGCATTTCGAATTCGCTTGGGTGTAGATACCGAAAATATCTCGCGCGCTCCCTCGAACGTCAAAAGTAGGCTCGATAGGTCGCCCTCGTTAATTTAAATCCCGGGAATAGGCGAGTCGTAATTAAATCGTTAATTAAATCACTCGTCCGGACGGCGCGGCCCGCGTTTCCCGTGGATCGGCTTATAATCTCGCGCAGCTGGTAATAATTGTGACCATGCGGCGAGAAATGTGGAAAATGTAATTCCGTCGGGTGCGTCGATATTAACGCGATCAACGTGATCGTTCGGGATTTGGTATCCGATGGGGAGAAGACTTTGAATGACTCCTCCGTAGGGGATTTTCTTTTCGGCCCTTCGTGCCGATTTTCCGCGGGCCCGGACAATAACTTCTAATTGAGTAGTTCTCGCCGCTTTTCTGCGGCCTCCGCGAGATGAAGTGCCGACGTATTCAAGACAAACGGGCGGACGTTTCGGGCCGCGGAAGAAGTATTAATTCACCCGCGTTGGAGGAATTTCTCCGGGAAAGCGGCCGCGCGCGTTTTACCGGGCCCGGGAAAGGTGCGCGAATCGCGGTAATTTACGGCCCCCGGAGCCGAAAGAGATTACACGAGAAACATATTCGGAACGTACTTTGAATCACGGCTGGCAGCGTGTTTAGTAAGATGAACGTCTCACGACGCACCGTTACCCCTGGGAGACGCAAGGAAATAATGGTTCCCATTAAGGGGAAAAAAAAAAAAAGAGGAAGAGAGAAAACCATTTTCCGGGACCAAACAGCAATTTTTCTTACGAGGTTAGGGTTACCCGAGTACAGCACCGTGACTTATCATTCACCAATTAAAATCCCATATTTCGTCCGAAAGTGTAAACATCGCTCTTATATGTATTCAGATCGTGTACAAAGGAGGCACTTTTCTAAGGGGGTACACAAGTTAGACGCGGTTAATTCTTAATCATGTACATCACGACGAAGACGACACTAAGAAATAAATGTCGAAATCATGTCCACATTAAATCCAAAATAATGACTACGGCGAACTTTCCCTTTTTTTTTCCTTCTAATTTTTATAGCAGCGGTAATAGTGTACAGGTGAAAGTATCTTGCTTGTTCGGTGCGTCCACGGTTCAACGGGAGATATAAAAAAAACATTAAGAACGAATCATGTACCGTGAAATCTGTGTACTACCTGACTTCCTGAATAAATATCGTGGAAACCGCAGCATCCTGCGTCTCTGGATATCTCGCGTTACCCGCACTGAGAGAGAAAACCTTCGCCGAATAATACGAAAGAAAGATTGTATTAATTCAAGGAACAATTATTTCACTCGATCTGAAATAAATCGTCATGATTTCGGGAGTGTTTATCATTTCACGCGTAAAGAGTATTAAGAATGAACCATATGGAAAATCATTGAGAACGGAAATTGCGGGACCCCTGCACCCCTGCATTTCGCATTACCTATGCGAGATCGCCACGGGGGAGGGGAATTAACGTAAACGGTAGACAGTAGATAGAAGGGGTGCGAAGTTACGGGTGGTGTTGAGAGGGTGTCTGATGAACTGCTCAGGTGGCGGGCGTGGCATCGGCGAGCAGCTCCGTGGGCGCGAGTCCCACGGGATCCGGGCTACCGGAGGCCCCCCTGTCCGTCAAGAGTGCCGACGCTAGCCCGCCCCAGTCCACCGGGAAGCACCTGCACATTAACCTGGGCAATCAGTTCAGGGCGGGAGGCTCCTTGCCCAACGTTAACAACAACGCGAACGGCAACAAGGCCAAAGACCCCTCTCCGAGTTCCGCCGCTATACATTCTATCGACCTTAAGGTACTGATCTCTTTCGGCTTCTCCTAGTTTTTCTCGCCTCTCGTTCTCACCTGCCTAGGTCTTTACCTCTCACCCCCCCTCCCCCGTCTCCTGCCTGATACCACCGAGATATCCCA
The DNA here is from genome assembly GCF_000612105.2 of Orussus abietinus. Taxonomy (NCBI): domain Eukaryota; kingdom Metazoa; phylum Arthropoda; class Insecta; order Hymenoptera; family Orussidae; genus Orussus; species Orussus abietinus. The sequence continues at coordinate 1,950,173 of NW_019396017.1, forward strand.
TCTTCAGCGCCTGGACCGATGATCGTCCCGCCGCACTTTTCGTTCATGTACTCGTAGTCGATGTTTCACCTCATCTCGTTCACCTGGTCTCCTCAAATGTTACCGTTAATTAACATTCCGGCGAAAATGCGGCCCGAAAGCTTCCCGCTCGCTTGGCGACCCACGAATGCCTCCTCTCCCCTTCTGCATAATTAATGTTAAATGCATTATTAACGAGGACGAAGCCTGGACTTGGACGGCTCCATATCTCACGAATCGCTGAATTTGTCCCTTCCGATGAGACGTCGATTCGCCATTTTTATTTTCCGCTCACGGTAAAAATCACTATTAACCTTGATAATACGATCTTCGGAAGTGCAATTCAGAATTTGGAATTTTGGGGGAGCGGTGGGAAGGTATTCGTGCCCTCGTTCGGTATTCCAGTACTTGGCTGCTTGGTCACGACCATTTGAACATTTGTACATTTGTATATTATGCATAGCATGTCCTCGGTGTAATAATGTCCTCATCGTTCCCTGTGTACGTTAATAAAGGAGAGACGTTACTAACACCTGCATTTATTTCATTGTTTCACACGATCCTTAGATTAATCGTATGTATATGTATCTGCATATCTCTACGTTTGTTCGTACATGGTACTTGTACGCATAGCACGTTAGAGGAGTCAGGTATGTCGCGTTAGTCACACGTATGCACGTTGCTTGCCGTCTGTGCTCGGCTTCCTTTAATCCATTGTTACATTGCATACATTTAGCATCCGAGGTGCTGCGCATTGGGTACGTACATTTTATTCGAGCGAATCATCGCGTTCACCGAGCGCTTTGTTTAGCTAGCGTATTGTCCTGTAGAGCACGATCCGCCATTGCGTCGCAATTATATGATGACCATCAGCTGGAAGCGAAAGTGAAATTACTTACTTTTTGCCTACCGTGGTGTACGTTCGGAGGTGTCTTGCGCGGTGTGGTATGACCCGAGTAATTTGGGCAAATCGTTAAAAGTGCGAATTCAACGACCTCGTTAGCGACGTTCGAGTCGCAGGTACTGCCTCGAGAGAGGAGCCCAGGTTTGTGCAACAGCACCTTTCAGGTGCGCCTTTCCTTTGGATCCCAAAGACGGCCACATATCCCCGGGTTCCTCGAACCGTTTAACGTGCCCCCCCTACCGCTGAATAGAGAGAGATATTTTTCCAAACGATTCTCGTTACGATCGCCGCGCGATTTCCCTCGGAGAATGCTCTAGCCGGTTTACTGCCGCGGTACTCAAAGCTTTCCCGAACTACAAACGCGTGTTTAGAAGCGAACCCGGTGCCTACTGTCGCGGTGGATAAACAATTTAATCGCAGAATGGATTCGCTCCACTTCGGTCCTCCGTGGGACTTTATTTCCAATCCTACCAATGGGAATAAAGGACTTACTTTCGGGTTCGCCTTTCCGATGCACGTGGCTATGTTGTAAACCTTCTCGCACTCGTCAGCGCCATCTGAAATCGGATTAAACATTTATATATAATATAAGTGGAATTTTTATACTCGGGTATAGGTTAGGATCGGAGTCGATCGGATGGGTCTGGACCCTCCTGAAATATATTATGGACGTGGTGCAGATTTTTCTTCTTTTTTTTTTTTTTCGTTATAGATTTTTTTGTACATCTTCAGAAAATCTCGGCGGGGTGGTTTTCGACGTCGATTGTTCGCGGAGGAGCGGAATGAGCTTTCGAAGGGGATGGGAAAGTCGGGAGTCGGTTTGGACTGAGCTAATATGAGCTTTCCCGCGATGCTGACTTGCGGGTGAGACGGTTAGCTTTCCTGGCCGGATATTTGCATAAACTAGTGGCTTGCCTTAGAGTCGAAGGGACGACAAAGTCTCATCCTCGGGATCCACTCTGGCTTGTCTTGGGGATGTTTCCTTAATGTAATAATTGCTCACCTTCTTTGCTGCACTTATCCAGGACATTTCGGGCGTCGTCTTGCATGTTCTCCGGCAACATTCCTGTCATCAGCTCCACCTCCAAGTTGCCGTCCTCGTCGATCTGCAATGGGAAATCTGCAGAGCTTCCGTAATCTACCTCGAAGTCGGTAAATTCGCAAAGCGCGACACCTCGTGTCCTTTCCTTTTCCCGGGAGATTCATTGTGACTTCGTTTATTCAAGGGAGAAGAAAAATTACCATGCTGATGGCCTCGAACAGGCAGTGCATGTAGCATTTCAGGCTCCTTATGTCAGGTACGAAACCGTTGTCCACCTGGTCGATCATGTCTGAAATTCCAGGATGATAGATGCATCAAGTTCTTTACCGAACCCGATGAGCAAATCCGATTTTGGTCATACAGGTGTTAGAAAAAGGCGAAATTGAGATCAATACTCGACTGAACGAGACCAAGAATGCACGATCAAAATCGATTTTACTCATCGCTTTTGACCAACACCTCGAATTACCTTGGGTAGTACTGTGGGTACTCATGCAGGTTTCCTTATCGTCTTTGACCATGGCCAGCATCTCCGGAGTCACCCAGTCAGGTACCTATATCGCGTTCCAAAAATGGGAGAACTGCTAAAACCTAATAGCAAGTAATTCTACACTCCACTCGGCGATGCCGAGTAAATCGAGTTGGTAAAGTGCTCCACTCGTGGCGTCATTGTATGACCCACCTCAACACCGGAATAAATGCCACCTTCGAATCCCTTTTTGAAGGCTGTTTGTCCGGGCTTACCTTGGCACTAACGAGAACGATCTGCAGGAGACTCGCGGCGACGAAGACGGTCCCGAATCCTTTCATGGCGCTGAATCGACGATGCGTTATCAAATGGGCCCGCCTCACCTGTCGAGCATTATAAAGCGGCAGGACGGGATGTGGGCGTGATTGGGACAGCCAAATTAATGACATACTGCCGGTCCCAAAGTACGGTATTTTCCCGCGATTCCTCCGGGTTCTGATTAGAGGTTGCCTGGACCATTCTTCGGCGATGTTCGCATCGCGTGACTTTGCGCCTCCGCTGACGTAACGAGCGACGCCGCGACCGGAAGTGGGAACTCGCCACGTGAAAATCCTCAGGATTTTTCCCGGCGCACACCTAAACGGCCACTGGAAACGAAGATAACGACGAGTTTGCGCTCGAGCCACGCACGTCCTTGTCGGACCTTGTTCTTCCACTTGTTAATTCGCTTTGTAGCGCCCCGTGTATCGTCTCGTTAAGGGGGATCAAAGGCGACCTTTTGCCCCGCTCTGCTCGCCGGCGTCGTGGCTGCTCGCGATTTTTTTCGAGCCTGGAGCAAGGAACTCGACTCGACTCGGACTCTTCGTCATCCCGGGAAGATGGATCAACATCGAACGAGAAGATCCGGTCGAAATCGAGGGAGATTTGCCCGAAATTCGAGGCTTTTCCTCGCTTCTCCCGAAAAACCAAGATGGCGGCCGCCTCGTATCTCGCGCGTCGGTTCGGGTCGAAAATTGCCGCGGGCGTTGTTTTTGTTTTTCCGTTCGTTTCTACGCTCGTTTCCGGGATAACTAGAGTCAAGTTGCGTTTCCATGGGGTTGTGTATGTTGCATTAGAGCCGATTATCGTCCCCGGGAAGCCGTGTTTCGGGTAATAACCGCGACAAACTTTTCGCACATCGCGGTCGCGGGTCCGGGCATTGTTCCCCGTGTATGTACCCTCTGCGGTTGAAAAATTAACCCGCGGCTTCCATGGCGAGGCGCATTTCCGACCGCGGAAAATCGCGGACTCCCCGGGGGTCCTCCGAACGGGTCTCCCATTAGTTAAAACGCGATATTCCCCTCTCGCAGAGGGAGACTCCCGCTTTTGCCCTACTGTGGAAAGTACTTTGCGCCTTGCCGCAACGTGGGGTGTACATATAACCATGCGTGGGCACCTATTCGTTAGCCTGACACCGGCTTTCCACGTATCGGATTAAACTCGTTTCTCCGGAAGCTAGCTTGCGACTCCGGTCCCCGTTTCAGCCTTTTTTTTTTTCTCTACCCTATATATCATAGTCGTCGTTGCGGTTTCGTGACCGACATAGAGATGCACCTGCATCTGGCGTTGCGAATGGGTTCTGACCCCTGGAGAGTCGAGAGACCCTGAAGAGACCCGTTTGGGCCCTTTAAAAATCACCATCCTTGTTTTTATCCATTCAATGTGAACCTTGCGAAGACCTCTTCTCGTCGCCTCTGATATCTCGATTATGCCGGAAATTTTATAAGTCCGGATTGCTATCAGATATCGCCTTATGGTAAAATCCCTAACGTCGCGAGGGATTCCTCGGCTATGATGGCCAGATAAGTTCTATCAGATTCCGTCGATTTGATTCAATCGGCAACGTCCGAGGTCCGTCACGTGCGGCGCCTTTCGTCACCCTGACGGCGCAGTCATTACCGAACCGATTCCTCATCCGATCGATTCGATCGATTCAATCGACCGCATGGTACCATTCATCGCCCTAATAAGAAGAAAGAACAGTAAATTAGCGCCGATACGCTTATTCGGCAAAATTCGAGATGCTCATCGTTTTGCTCCCAACCACGTGGCCCCCGGCGACCTCGACGTCGATATTCAATTATCGATCCGAAGAAAACACGGAATAAAAACTGATTGACGAACGTTCGAGAAAGTCACGAGCAGACTCGGTACGCGGAAATCCCGGGAGCCCACCGACTTTTTCTGATGTTTGGAAAAATTTCACTAATCAGCTGTTGCGACGGCTGGATTATTAATTATTAATAATTTCTCAGATGATCGGTCGTGGACTCGAGGTGGATGTAGATACGAGGATTGTCGATAGCGGCGAGACTTTCAAATTCTACGCAGTTGAAAGATCATATCTCGTCGTGTATTCAAGTGATCTCTTAATTTCCTTGCTCTCTTCCTCGATTTTTTTTCTGCGACACCGATCGATCGATTGTCCAAGAATGCCCGATAAACGGCGAGAGCCGCGGACACGTGGATCCTTAGGGGATCGTGCCATTCCGGAATCCGATTTTTATCTCGTCCCTGCGAATGCGACCCGATCGGCAGCAGATATTCGATATTGGCCGGCTAGATTCGATATGGAGGGATCGGCCGCGCGCGAGGCAAAAAGAAAAAGAAAAAGAAAAAAAAAGAATTCAACAATAAATCACGGCGCCGTTGGTGTGCAAGCGAGATCGCGTCTCGGATTTTGCCGCTCGAACATTCGCCCAGAAATATATTGGAAATGGTTTTACGACCGTCCGGCTTGTGCTCAAAGATTAATGATAATCCGAACTTCGAGCATCACGCCTCTTCCAGACTCGGCGCTTCCCCTCTAGCCCCGCCGAACGTTCGGCTTCGGTTTTTACGGTGCACTCCTGGAAACGACAGTTTCTTAATTCTCTTATTTCATCTCCCACTGTCATCTACGCCCCTTCGTTTACTGGCGAAAATTTCGCTCCCGAAATGTCCAACCTCTGTCTGGATTTTTCGGACGAAAGTCGAGACATTCAACAGGGCAGTTTCTTTTTATTCATATATTATTCAACATGAAGTTGCTAATTTTATCGTTAAAGTATACGGCATTTAGCAGCCAGTCCTCTTCATAGAAGGGCTATGGTTAGATTTACTTTTGATGCAGTTGCAACAATTTTCATCGATGGTGCGTTACTGCACGGATGAAACTGCCAGCAATTAATAAAAATATTCCAGGCGTGCGAATGTCTCCCTTTTTTTTTTTTGGGTGTGTGCGTATGTAAAGGATCTTCTGGTGGAGGTAAATTCATCCAAAGGAGGCTCAGGTGCGCAGGATAAAGCGAGATTAACTAGTCTCTGTTCGGACACAGAGAGAGGCTTCGCGCTCAGGAGCCAAGGTTGGCGTTCGATCCGGCGAAGAAACGTTCCGGATCGGGGTCAAGAGACCGCTCTCTTATTGGTAACTGCCTCCTTCCCGTTAAACGACGGACTTTCCGCTCGTTCCCGAAGATCCTAGTCCAAAACCTACTTTTTCCACCTGGGAAACCGATTCGCGAAGTCGCGGTCGCACCTCGGCATAAGCCAAGGACGTAGAATCAGGAAATCGCGTTTATTTTCGCGAACACCCGAGGTTTAGCCTCGAAGCCACTTCGCCTCCTTTAAAAAGACGCGGGAACGTATTTCGGGAGAGGTGAAAAATTTTTTATTCGGTAATTAAATCCAGGACAGGCCGAGCTTGCAGAAGTGCATCGGCTCGCATGCAATGCCAGGGGCTGTCGGGAAACTCAAGGCCGACCCCGCGGACGTGATATCATTATGTCGGGAATTATATGAAGAATAATCGACGTTTAATTGGCCGGGCTTCTAGAGCCGCGATTTGAGTTCCGCTTCGGGGACTCCATCGGGCTCTTAGGTTTTTATTTTTCCTTTTTTCCTTTATCGCGGTATCAAGAATTGTCCTTGCTTATGATGATGTAAAGTGCGCTCCGTTCTGTCGGGTGCCCTCCTGTATGTCGAAACAAGAAATCTGATTGCCGGTGTCGATGCCGCAATTGCCGTCTTATATAGCCCGTACAGCAAGGGGACTAAGAAAAGGAAGAAATTAGACGGCAAGGATAGGGCAGGAATAATTAGACATTAAATTTCTTTCTCGCGAGGAATGCCATTTTATTCCGATGCAGTTGCGAGGCAGCAGGCTTCGGATCGCGGAGGTCGTATTATGCAGTGCGGGGGCAAAAAGTGCGCTTCGAGTCTGGGTTACGGCGGGGTATCGATTAAGGGTAGTTTTCCAAAGTGTAGGTCTGCCCTCCTTTTAATACTCGGGGGTTATCGAACTTAACCAGTAAACGATCGTGCACGTGCCCGCGACCGGGAATCCTCTCTCCGGCCTCTCGATCGGAATCGATATAATCACGCCGGGCCGTTCTTTAATCCCGGACCTCGAATCGCGTTCAACGATCGTCGATCGAAACGGCCAGTGATAACACTCGAATTTTATATTTCCTATCTGGGGCCATCGACCTACCGGTTTAATACGGTGCACGGTGCAGCCTGTAACGAATTGCACCCGACACGCGTCACCCTTGTAACGAGACCTCTTTACGCCGAAAGGTTTTCGAAAATCGGGAGAAGTCAAGCCGAAAAGCCTATTACAATTCAAAGTCCCCCCCCCCGAAACCGCATTACCGACTTTGCCGCAAATTTTCACCAGAAATCCAGGGCATGTCGCGATTATTAGCCGAATATCGCGGCCGTTTATCGGTACCGCTGGTCGAGCCCTCGAGCTAAACGTACCATTTATCGGTAATTAGACCCAATGACTTTAATTAACATTCCGCCGGAGAGAGACGGCCAACCGTCCGATCGAAAGGGATTTCATTGGGGGAGGTTTGTTAAAGGCTCGTGGAATTTTGTTCACGTCTGCAGAGATATTCGTCCGAACGGCCGCAGTTTTTGCGGATCCAGGGTTTCTCGCCTGGCGATGTTCTTCCCTGATAACGCGCAGACGTGCCGTGTCCGGGCAGTGGCGAGATTACGCGGGAAAATGGGTGCCAAACTCGGCTTCCATTTCACCGACCGGCGGTGTCATTGCGACTCCCGAATGCTATCGGGGCCATCATCGGCGATTTTAATCGATATAGCTTTCGTGACCGCTCATTCGATTCAAGTTATCTCTTAAAAACAGACCCGCCCGCGATTTAACGGGACCTAGCACGAGGAGCACCAACGAGTCGATACTTTTTATTATCGACAGGGTACATCGGGGGTGACAATTTTTTTTCCGGAAAAAAACCGGGGCTCGAGGGCGGCGCCGTCGATCGGTGAAAAAATTCCCAGGCGCAACGCGTGCCTCGAAATAATTGAGGAAGTTCCGGGGAGGCAGAGGGGGATCCAGATCCAATCCCACCCTGGTCGTGAGAACCTGGACGCGCGTGTAACACCTGTCCCCCCCCTTTTTGTTTTTCGCCCGCCTAAAACTGCAGTTTGATGAAATCAATTTCGCGCGGGAAAAGGTCACGCGTTAGGGAGAGGGCTTCAACCGTGGAATAATTATTTATCGAACGATGTCGCGGCCCTTTTTAGGATCTCAAAACCCCCGTGTAATTCGATTCGGATGGACACCCGGAATGCGGCCCACGCGGCGCCGTAAATTCCCGCGGATTAAATTGGCAATTTGCATCCGCTAAAATTGTCCCCCGTGGGGGTCGTAGGGTCAATACCATGCCGGATTTGGGGTACATCCCAAATTCATCCCATCGCCGAATTCTGAGAGTTCCTCGTTTAGGAACACGTTATCAGTGGGTGGGCTCTCTTTCGCCGCGAGTACTCCCTTTCTCTTTCCCTCCCTCCCACGGTTGTGCCTATCAAAGGGAACGAAACGGCGGGAGCACGTGCTCCGACTCGTGTGCTTGCATATGAAGGTATTGATCGCGTCTGCGGGAACTCGTTTGCTCGTACCGCTCGGAGCGCGTCGATGCTCGGCTGCCTCGACTGCACCCTGTTCCACTAACCGTGCCACTGCCCACTGGTGCTACCCACTGTCGGACGGAGCTCCATTGGCTGACCCGGCTGGCTTGCAGCTACTGGCCCGCCGTGAGTGGCTGCGCCCTATAGGCTGCAACTACTGCCCGCTGTCGTTCGCTGCGCCTCGTTCTACGCAGTCATTGGCTGGACCTCTTGGCCGTAACTACTGGCTGCGCTCGATAGGCCGCGCCCTACCTGCCGTAGCTACTGGCCCCTGCCATTGACTCGCCCTACTGACCGAGAGTATCGGGTGCCGTGGTTGATCGAGCCCTGGCTGCAGCTACTGTCTGCGTCCTACCGGCCGCAACTACTCGCTATTCACTCCAGAATCAGTCAAAACGGTTTCCTTCGTTCAGATCCGATTGCCTTTGAATTCATATGATAAACAACATGCGATTCCGTAACAAGTGACAGTCGGCCTTAAAATCGTGGCCGCTGTAGCTACTGGCCTCTGCCTACTGACCGAGCCCTGGCTGCAGCTACTGGGTACTACTGCCTACAACTACTGCCTGCGTCCTTCCGGCCGCAACTACTCGCTATTCACTCCGGAATCAGTCAACGGTTTCCTTCGTTCAGATCCGATTGCCTTTGAATTCATATGATAAACAACATGCGATTCCGTAACAAGTGACAGTCGGCCTTAAAATCGTGGCAATGTTTTAGTGATTTCCAACAATTTCCAGCGATTTCGAGGATTAAAATTCATGACTTCCTGAGTCAGTACCCCCTTGTACTCCAAGGGTGACTCTATCACCGCTCTTGCCTGCCCACTCATCGGTAGCTACCTACTGACCCTCTCGGCAGCATCTACTAGCTGTCGCTACCGCTTCTCCCGCCGCCTTCCGGAATCCTGAAACATCTGCCACGTTATCTCGGATAACCTCACCTAGATAAGGAAGAATGCACGACCGAACGTCACGAGAGAACCGGTCGACCTAGGGCCGCCAACTGAGTAAACACAACTTCTGATATAACGATCCGACGCGTTACTCGTCGTTACGTCGAAACAACGATCTCGGTTCTCCGTCTTCCCGCGATTTCCCGTTGAAGTCTCGTCCCGATCGACGGATCAAAGGGCACCGATCCTCGACCCTCGCTCGGGGAACCGTGGGAAAACGAGTGTTCCGTAAAAAAGCGATCTCTCGGTCCTCGGATCGAGGTCAGTGTCCACACGTGGCCGCGGTCCTCGCGTCGCGACGTCTCTCGAGGAGATGAGACGGCGGAGCCGAGTGGGCGCCGTCGCCGATACAGTTGGGCGATCTATTCGCGAGAGCTCGGTCTTATAAATAGAATCGACTTCTCGTTATTTATTCCACAGGTGGTTGCACACGCCTAGATCGTCGAGAGTCGCCAGTCGGGGAGGTTGCGTCGTAGAGGGGGGTAAGGGCTGCACCCTTTCCGGGCCCGAGAGGGAGGGAGACCGGCCAAGGGTCGCCCGATCGATCCGGAAGCGATTTACCGGCCGCCGGTAATATCCTTTTCAATTACCGCCTTTAATCGAACCACCGAGCTGACGAGGCACGGCCGAGGCCGCGAGTCCGGGGATTCGATCGCCCCTCCTCGACCCTCCCTCTGGACTGCCCGAGGGGGATGGATCCCCAGGGGTAACCTTAAGTCGCCCCGAGGAAGGTAATCCTTCACCGGGCGCTTTCTTCTCGTTGCTATGCGCCCCGGTACACCCCGACAACGGGATCGCATCCCCGAAAGACGAGAAACGTCGCCCCGAGGAATTTATGTCGCCCCTTGAAGAGGGGGCGGACGTGCCGCCGAATTTTTTCGGGGGCACGTTTCGATCCACCCCCCTTCGGCGACGTGACATCGAAACAGATATTCTTAGGTTAATGTATTTATGGTACGTATATGTTGGGAGGCTCGGTGCGCTAGCGAGCACTCGTACGGGGGAAATTAGAAATTCTGGGGTACGAAGAACTCGAGCAAGGGAGAATTTAAATTATGCCTCGCGGCGGGACAAACCCTCCGGTGAATTTTACCGAAGAAACGGACTTTTCAGGGGAGATGTGAACATAAAGGAAGCTGGTAATTATGTTAAAATATTGGGATAGGTGTGTGTGTGTGGGGGGGGTTTATGTGTACGGGATCTCGTTGCTATGCGGCGAGCGCCTCGCCGGTGAAATTGTATTTGCGATTGAGGGATTGCCGAACGATCGGAAACGCGAACTCGGCGAAAATTTCTATCTCGTTCTTCCGCTCTGTCGGGAATATATATCCTGCCGGACTCGCTCGAGGGGAGATTATGGGCTGCCTTTTTATGCCGCTTTAAATCAAATTAGGAAGGAAATAGTAATGTCCACCTTAGAAGACGAAACGTCCTAGGCGAGAAACGGCTCTTGTCTATTATTAGAATCCTGTTATCGTGCTGGGTGCGATACTTGGCAGCGATTAAACGACCGCTCTTACGGGTTGCATTTTGCTTTGCATAATGAATGAGCGGTATGCGCAGCGGGGACGTAAAGAAAGAGGCGGAAAGCTCGCGGGATCGCGGGACTCACGGCGAAACAGGGGCGGTTTCGGGGGGGGATCTCTCGAAAACCTCGAAAAACGCAAAGCGGAATTAACATTCGGCTCGCGGCCCATCGCGAATAAGCGGATAAATACTCGGGACGTTTACTTGCAGCGCTCTGCAAGTGACCCTATTTTCCACATGACCCGAATGCCTGTTACCAACCGAGGCTCGGGCTGTCCATTCACTCATCTAAGTGCCAAAGTTAATCCTCTCGTGTTTAGACAACTCTGCAAACGCTCGCTGCCCCCTTTCCGAACTGTTTCCCCGACCCCCCTCGCATTTTCCCATCTCCACCATGAAGGAGCTACCACGAGTTCCCGTCGAAACCGCGATATGACCCTTGCCGCTTTAAGAATTTCCATCGAATTTCCTTCCTCGGATAAGTGACATATTTAACCTCCACTTATCACAATTCACCCGATTTTGTCGATCCAACCTATCCTCGTCCTTATCGTCGCTCCGGGATTTCTCCCTCGCGTAAATAATGATTTTACCCTCAATTATTGAAATTAACTGGATTGTTTCATCAACATCCCAAGGAGCTCCCGTGAGTTCCCATAAGACCTACCTTTATTCCCGTCTTTGCTCCCGGATTTTCCCATCGAGTCATGCTCCTCGCATAAATGACGGTTCGCCTCCGATTAGCGCGATTAACTCGATTTCCCGGATGCCACGAACAGCCCGCCCTCAAAGGGTTAAATCCCTCTCGGGTCGCGAGTGCATCGCGGAGGCGGTCGTTCCGCCCTTTCCGGATAATGGGACGAGAGCGACCGAAATAACCGTGTCGGCGGTTTCGGCCGTCTCCGTAGGTCGAATCGATACAGCCCGAAGCTACAAATCGATCGCGTCGAGCGTGGGTCAAATCCGCGTGGGTCAGTCCCCCCGATTGGGGGGGTGGCGGGGGGAGGGCCCCTCCCGAGGGCTCCCAGGGACTCCGTCCTTATCTCGCGCTCCCCGTGAATGGCCGGTCGCATTCTAAGTAGGTCGGTCCGAACGACGACGGACGGCGAGGGCGACGCCGGGCGCCGCGACGGCGCGTGGGTGGAGCGAACTCGCCGGGAATCCGGGGAAAGGGAAGTTGTCGATCGGTTCCCGACCTCTCCAACTTGTTCCGTGTTCCTCGCCATTCATCGCGCGGCTTCATTCTACTTCGTGCCCGGCGTCGTCGCCCTCCGTCGTTGGTGTGCGAGCGCCGTGACGTAGGCGCCGCGGCGCGCACGGTCGGTGTCCTACCGGCTTGCCGCGCTCTCCCTCTCTTTCCTGCGCGTCCGGCCTCTCCTCTCTCCGTCTCTCTCCGCGACCCCAAAACCCCGAGCCCTCGGCGTCGCCGCTCCCGGAAGCGTCGCCTCGAGTTTCCCTTTTCCCCGAATGTTTTATTCCGATTTCTCGGATTTCGAAATGTTGGACCCATCGACGGCACGTCAAGGTCCCCCGCGAGACGCTTCGCTCTGTCTTCCATTTTTTAAATATTCTGCTTCGATTTTTGGAATTTCGATCAATCGGATTTACACCCGGGACCTCAAGGCTTGCCGCGGAGGTCACGTTTGGAAGGCGTTGGTCAGCCTTTCCTTTTCTAGGTATTTTACTTCGATTTATGAAATCTGGAAAAATTGGCTTTATGGGGCAGTACATCAAGGTCTGTCGTGGAGGTTATGTTTGGAACGCTTTGGTCAATTCCCCCCCTTTCTAAATATTTTTTTCCAGGTTTAGAGATTCGGAAAAAGATTGAAAATTGCGACGGTATGTCAAGGTCTCCCGTGGAGGTTATGTTTGAGACGCGATCGTAATTCTCGGGCGATATCGGGGATCGATATCTCGGAGAGAACCTAACCTCCCACGGCTGTACTGGCGATTAAGTCGTCACTCGGGGGCCTTGGGACCGAGATTACTTCTCAGTTGCGCCGCTGATAAGGGAAATAAGAGTGTCATAGTGTTACTCCAGAGCGGTCGGATCAGTTCTTTATTAATGAAAACTCGGCCACCGCGCGAAGCCCACCGATTTCGAACTCCAGTATTTCTTCTAAAAAAAAGATATCAAGGGATGAACAGTTCGACTGCAAAAGCGGCGAGAAGTTGCCCTTAAACATCGCAGGTGTGCACAAGCTGTGCTATCACATTTTTCCTCTACATTCTGCTTCCGTTATCAATGAATATTCCTCTGCTCTGCCTTTCCCTGAAAAAGTAGACGCTCGAGTCGCGTCGTATTTTCCTAACGTTTTACATACGATACGCCGACGGATGAATTTTATATCGAGTACCAGCACTATCACGGGGTGTGTAGCGAGATACTGGATGCAGTTATTCCAGGAAATGTGTGAAAAGATGCGACGCGTTCTTCGGCGTTGCATTAGCGAAGGCGCATCGGCCACGCTCGGGCGGCCTTGCCCTCTACTCGTGGCCGGAGCGTCTTTTTTGCGCCCCTCGTACGCGAGGCATGATTTAAATATCCTATGAATAGCTCGCGATAATTTTGCGCAATTTCGCAGAGCAATGGACGATCTGCGAGTGACGGACGGCCGCCATTTACCTCCGGCTCCGGAGGGAAAGGGTGTAATGGGTTCGAGGCGAGGTCGCACCTGTGCTCCCGGGCACGTGGGGTAAAAAGTGGAAAAAGGAAAACACGTCGACGAAAAATAACGTCCGCGCAAATTATCAGGAATTAATCTCCCAGTTTTAGGCCGCGGTTATTTCGAGTCCACGAGCTTCGGGTATCGGGCGGAATTCTAGTCTTTTTTTTCTTTTTTTTTCTTTTTTTTTTTTCCTGAGCCACTGCGTCACGCCTCGAGTGCGTACGTCGCTTTTGCAAAGAGAGATTTACCTTTCCTCTTCTGAGAAGATGCACTTCTCCCGCGCCGTAAATGCAGCTAGGCGTCGGGAGGCGATTTTAAAATAAACCCTCGATTACTTCTTTCTGGACATTCGGACAAACGTCCGGGATTTTGCGGCCATAGAATTCGAAGACCGTGGGAATGTCTCTTGGTTGTTAGCCGGACTGCTCGAAGGGAGGCTTCGACGCCTCCTCGAATCAATTCGAGATTTCCGAGTTCGAACCATTAATCGCCTAAAATCGCAGGAGCCTCGAAAAAGTCGACGGCATTCCTGGGATATTTGACGTATAAAATGCCTGGCTACGAGGCCTATTTACCTTGGGAAAAAAGAATTTCCTAGGATCAAAGAAATAATTCTTTGAATAGTACCGAAGAAATATTTTCTTAATAAAATGAATGAATGATTGGGCCGAGAGAATAATTATTTGACTCGAGTAAATTGTCAAAATTCCGAAGGAACGTTGCATCCAATTTATTCGAGTTCATCCGAGTGAAACAATTATTCTTTGAATTAACGAAATATTTCATTGATTGAATGAATTCTTTTTCTCAGGGTTTAGAATCCGGGTCTCGTTGCCAAAACTTGGTACTCCTTATTTTTACGATCGCGAGGTCATTCCTAAGTGTAAGAGGGGTCGTCGTAAATATAAGCTGGGCGTTTATCTCGGGGTATCTTCGGTCCGAAAATAGTTTCGTTAGGTGTGTCGACAAAGGGTGTCCTTCGACCGCTTATGGACACCGGTTCTCCCTTACCAAAGCTGGTCGTCGTGGACGATTAAGGCGTCGCCATTAAAATACAATTAATCCGACGCACGTGCCTCTTCGTATGAGCCGGGCTTCCCTCCTGAAACCGTCATCGTCTTCGACAATGTCCATCGACATTCCATTCCCCGGATATCGACGAGACGCCTTTTTCTCGGCGGGGTGACACGCGTTCAAAATTCAAGGTTTGCGATCGAGCACGGGAATAGACGTCAGGCATCGATGCACTACGTCGGGATAAGGGGAGAGGATAAAAATTTGCGATATCGAGGTAAGGGAGGAGAATAAAACAAAATCAGGATAAGGGAAGTGGATAAAAGTATTGCAATCTGGAGTTAAGGGAGGGCAAAAAAATGGCCACAGCGATCCTTGGAATATTTCGACGGTCAGAAGGGGTCTCTGGATCAAGGCCCCGTGGGGTAATCTTCGGCGTAGCAACGGAATTAGCGTTTCTAAATACTCAATGAGACCGAAAATTATTCACCAGGCGGTTTTGTCCGCGCGATTTCGCCAAGGCGAGCCACCGCGTCGTAGAGAGGACGTATGTCGTTCAGTCAGTTAATGAAAATCAGTAATGCCCGCGACTAATCGATTCGCCTCGCCTCCAGCACCGTGACATTGGTCGGTACAAAGAAAAATCATTCTCATGCATTACGCATACAGCGTGCCGTGGAAATCCCCGCGAAAGGACCAATGGTCGTATGTGCCGTTCCTCGCCTAGCCCTCTCTCTTTCTTCCTCTTTTTCTCTCCCTATCTCTTCCCTTCCGTTCCCTAAGACTCCGTCAAAGGCCTCTCGTAATTTCGGGATCGACATCGCCATCAGAGGCTTAGAGACCTTCCCTGGCGAGATCGTCATACCTATCATCACCTTACCACGTCCTGGACTCTCCTCCCTTATCAGTCAGAGATCCAACACCGCGATAATCCACCTTGCGTACAATTTCCTCTCCTCCGTCATCGAGATTGAAATTCCGCCTACACGAAAAACCACATCTCGAAGCATTACCTTATCACCTCCTTACCCTCCGCGTTTCCATTTAGCGCATCCTTATCGTTAAAAAAAATCAAACCACACGATCAATCCCACTTGCGTTTAATTTCACATCCTCGAGATAGGAATTGCGCATATACGAGACACTACATCCTGGAGGAGCATTACCTTATCACCTTTCAGGCCGTCTTAGGTACCATTTAACGCGTCCTTATCATTAAAAGAATCTACCAGGGCAATCCCACATTGCATATTACTCCACGTGTTTTATCATTAAGCTGGACTCTCGGAAAGAACCCTGCATCGCATGCCTATGCACTTCCTCCCTTGACGACCTTGACCGTTGCGCCTACACGAGAAACGACATCATCAACGAGCATCGGCATCGATCGGCTCGCTTCCGCGGCCGGAGATCGCTTCGTTACATGTCCCGCTTATGGCGATTACGCAAGTGCCCGAGGGAGCGAGAGGGACCGAGGGAGCCACTGTCGGTGGCGATGCGTACCTTTAATCGTCGCGCATTCTACCCAGGTAATTATAGCCCGATATACGGACTTGAATTAAACGCCACGCGGTGATACCGCCCGATAGAGGAGTCTGCTTTTGCAGGGGATTCCCTCGGCTCCCTCCGGTCCCATTCCGCGTCCGTGATACGGAATTGCCGTTAATCGGATGCACTGTCAACGCGCCGAGAGAGGACTACTTAAGTCTATCAGGGGATCGTACGACCGATTTCCCACTCTTACTTTTTACTACTCCATCCGTCATCGAGTCACTTCGATTGTTTATGGGTGACACAACTTTTTACGCCACGGCCCACGGTGGGATAGAATCTCAAAATCGATAAACCAAGTTCGTTATATTCTGGTGTAATTCACATAGAGTGCGCAACGGTACGAGAATACTCTGATTTGGATTTTTAAAAGTAGCTTTTGTCGTAAAAAATAGTTACTTTCAGACCGCCATTTTTTTTTTAATTTAAAGTACAAATTTGAAATCAGCGACCCAAGAAACCTTAAATTCGTCATAGTTTGACAAATTTTCTGCCTTTCTCGATTTTTCGCGGGATTTTCGGATTCTAGTCCATTGCGGCGTCCTCAGACATTTACAAGTTGCGAAACGGACCTTTCAGAGAGGGAATCGATTTTTTTTACGGTAATTACTATTTATGTTCAGGTTTGTGCTTTAGGGTCTACGCAGTTTGTAGTTGATGGCTGATATTTAGGGAGAAATAAAAATAACACAGATGAAGGGTGTATAAGGATTATTTTTAATTCAGTGGTTTATTTTCAAAGCACGTGGCGGGTATGTACTGATTTTTTTCTTTTTATGGGAATGCGTTGGGGGAATATTTCTTGTTATTATGATGTCTCGGGACGGATCTTGAGCTTGCTGCCGGGCGAAGACGGTTTGTTTAATATGGTCGATGGATGATTTTAATTTCCCACGTTACGAGCAGTGGGAGCTGCTCCAACAGGGAGGAGTACTTAGGTCCACCGGGGGAGCGCGAGATTATTTTGCCAATATCGCTTTTTTATGGGGGCAATAATGTTGTCTGCAGACATCGACACTCGTAAAAGTCCGGCGATACGTTTCATACGGGACCTGTAACTTTATACGAGCCTTTTCGACGTTATCTATCTGGTTTACGCATTCGTACCTGGTGCACGAATGGACAGGTAAGCGAGATTTATCGTTAAAAAACTCCACCGAAAAATGTTACCTCGGGATAGCCGGGGGTCCAGGAGACGTTTGAAAAATCTCGTTTACTCCCGGGATTCCCATCGATTCCTCCACCCTCGTTCCTTCCCCGACTCCTTGGGGACTTTCCTTCGATTTCCACTTTAAAGTTAAACATCGAACGTCCGGGGCATCGGGATTTCGAAAGCCTCTTCGTGTTTCTATTAGCGGACAGCAGTTTTGCCCATCACCGTGCCCATTACGAAGTCAGACCTTACCAAATGGACCGCACCGTTGTTCCTCGTCCATTAATTCCTATTCACCGTTGTTATCAGTGCTTACGCGTTTACGGCGGAGGCTCTAAAACCTATCGCGTGGTAACCTTACCGACGAAAATCATAACGATGACCTCTTCTCGGTTTTAATTATCCGCACTACGTACAATATGTCCAATATTTTCAGGCTTGAAACAGGTCCGATAAATCCTTCCCACCGAAGCAATATTCAATATCAAACGAAGCACCTTAATTCCATGTCGTGTATACGACTCGACTCGCAGAAAGTAATTACGCGACGGCTAATCCTTCTTTTGAATTATTACAATATACGGTAATGCCAAATTGGGCTGTGTTTTTTTTTTTTTAATTATGCGAGTGTTTCTCGGGTGTCGAGCCACCCCAAGGAAATATTAAAACTACGGGGAAAACAATGTTACGCGGCGACCGCTTCGGCTCCGAGAATACATTGCAGACACATGCGCCGAAAAATAGATTTCACGAGTTTTGCACGGCACCGCGGCGAGCATAAACACGGGTAAACGGAGTGTCGTGTAAATGCGAGTGATCTGGATACACAAGACGTGAATTTTTCCGAATTTTAAACGACTGCCTGTAAAAATTGGATTCGTGTGCGCCGAGGAAATCGTTCCGTTCCTTTTTCTTTTCCAAATTAAGCTGATATAAAACATTACAGCTTATCGATTCGCATTCGAGTCATTACAGCGCGTATTCTGGGTGAATGCTTCTCAATCTTTCCGAAGTCATGGAAGATTTTTAATAACGAAAATATGCGGTGTGACGTGGCAATTACACACGGGTCTATCTACCCCTGCCGAGGTCCGCTGCACCTCGGCCTCTTGCGCGCATCACCTTCGCCCGGTCGCTTCAAGCAGGATCGTCCAAGAGGCTGCTTCCCCTGATACCGTGCAACCTCCCGAAGCCTACCGGGACCTTTTGAGAGGTTACCAAAAACTCTAAAACACGAGCCCTCGGAGTCCACCCCCGATTACGGCTTAGAAGCGCCTCGTGTTTGCGGCGCAATCCGGCAATTAAACGGCCCTCGGTCACGCATTGAATCTAACGAGGCACCTGGAAACTGGGATTTCGGACGAACGTTTGAAAAATCTGCAAGCGCCCTTTCAGGGACCGTTTTCAAGGGAAATGGAAACTCGGAAGATGACCGGTGTAATTAATCCATGCATCATTAGCGTATATGTACCCTCAATTTTACTGGCCACTATCATTCACCCTGAAATTTGGTGATAAGGACCCTCTTTTTCATACTTCCTTATGATGCAAACGTTGACAAAAAATTTGATCCAATTGGATCGCGGCTCGGTTTCGCGTCGAGTTGCGTGACCCACGGTTCGGTGATTAAATCATTCGGTTAAACCGTGTGGGTTAAGTCGACTAATTCATGTTAAACGTCATTAGGCCGGCTAAGCGTATTTGGTATCGTCGAATATGCGTGTCGGAGTCGGTCGAGTTATGCGTTGTAATTAAATCCTCCATGTGCATCGACGCTCTCGACCGATCGCTTCGATAGAATCTGCTCGATTACACCTTCGATTGCGCCGATGAAAATTCCCGTTGACTGGATTTATCCGATTCACTTTTATTAACCATCCTAATTCGGCGACGTGCACCGGTGGATCTGCGGTGGAAAAGATGTCGATGCGCGGTCGGAGGCTTCCGACGCGATCCAAGATGGCGGCGCGACGCGCGACCACTTCGTGCTCGAATATGTGTTCGTGGGAGGCACGCGAGCTCTAGAGTACCCTGGATGCACGTTTTGTGACCACCGTGTGGACACGGTGCCGCATGTGCACAAGTGCGTAAGCTCGGTACGAAGTGTGGCCGCGTAAAACTTGCGAAATGGCGTCCGCGTCCGCAACCACGAGGGCGCTCCGCTGTTTACGGCTCCGTCATGGAACGTCGAAACGCGCGCGGAAAGACGAGCCGAGTGTGCGACGTTAAACATGGCCGTACTAGCATTTATAAACACGACTGCGTAGCGAATCAGGTTTTCCTTGAACCTTGCGCCATGGCGCGCGCCACGAGAGCGTATTATAATTAATAATTCGCCGCCATTAAACACCGCGGTCGGAGAGCGCTGGCCGCCATCTTGCTTTCCACGATTTCCGCCTCGGCCGCCCAAACCTGGGAACATGGAATGGAAAATGTTTATACGGCGCGACACGGAAAAAAGCGAGGCGTCAAAGGAAATGCAAATTTACCGTAATTAAGATTCCGCCTGGAAGTGTCGCGGGGCTTCCGAGGCTCTTCGAATCCGCCATTTTTGTCGGGCGTCGAGTCGACTCATTTTTCATGCGCGATGGGCCGGGGGGCCAGTTTTCCCGGAGTACCTCGGGAACCTTGATCTTGGAGAGATGAGTCACAATAGAGCACCGTGGGACGCGAGATGAAAGCTTAGCTCGAGATCGAGTTCCTCGAAGAGTCGGAGTTACGGATTAATTTGTTTAAATCGTAAAAAAGACGCCTGGCGATTTGTTGATTCGAAGTCCGCCTTAAGGTCGCTCTCGTCTTGCAGACGATTTTCCTAGTATGCGGCGTTCAGGGAAATAGCGAAAAATTGTATCGAGCGGTGACTCGGGATTGAAGGGAAACATCGCGTTCATTTTCAACGGCTTCTTGGGTTTAAGGGGAAACAAGGGGATTTTATTTAGAGGTACGACGGAAGGAACTTTTCCTATTTCGGGGTATTTCATGGAATGTCAGTGTCAGGGAAAGCAACTTCGTTACTGGGCGCTTTCAATTGCCGGCTACGATGTATTCCCGGGAAATCAATTACCGCGTGCAGGAACGAATTTGAAAATCTCATCGCTCGGACGAAGTTAATACATGACCGAGTCGAGGGTGGGCGAGGCGCGTGAAAATTCAGTCCGGCGTGTGGAGCGCATTTTTCACGCAACGAGTAAACAGGTAATTCGGGCGAAACAACATTTTCGCTCTCCCAGAAATTGGCTCTCCCAATAATTAATACTCGCCAAAGGTTCCTAGGAGAGTGCGCAGTCGGCCGATTTTATCGTACATTTCCGGTACATATTATCTTCTATAACCACAGCCTATCAAATGGAACAAAAAAATTGAGCTGACCTCAATGACGCCCAGTTAAAACAAAAAAAAATTAATTTTCCCTCGAGGAACACATGCCCAACATTTTTTAAAATATGGAACCGTAGTCCATAATGAGATGTCAGCTTCGATGACTTACCATTTCCTGGTGGATCAGACTAATCCTTGTATCTTGACACGGGGATCGATCGAACGCCTGCATTAAATTCTTTTATGCCAGTCGTGGTATACGACATCGGGCGTAATCGGCCAACGAGAGACGCTCACAAAGCAGATGAGACGTTTTATGAATTGCGATTCATAAAACCCGGAATCTCCTCCGCGCGGTCCCGAGGAAAAAAAAGGAAGAGTCACAGGGTTTGGCGGATAGGTTTCGCTATAAAGCCACGAGTCCTCGGGATATATAGCCGGGTAAAAAAAAGAAAAAAGAATCCTGCGAGACCCTCTGGTCGTGCACATAAATCCACGCATGATCCCGGAGCTAGGAGCGCCTCGATGAGACGCCCGTTAGGAAGGCATCCCGATAATTTCGCGTGCCATCCACGAGCGAGTCGGCCATTACTCTCCTGGAGCGCCGGAAGAGAGGAGATATCGTTTTCACGACCTTACCCGGCCTTAAGGTGCGCCGGCTCCGATATTGGAAGCGGCCGATCCGCAAATTACCGTCCCAATGGGATCTGCGACAAATGATTACTTTACGTCGCCTTAGATCACCGGGAGTAGGTACCAGTTCCATTCACGGAGCCCACTCTCTTTACTACCCCAACGGGGATTTAGGGTCAATAAGCGCGACTTAAACCGCGAAGAGTTACGAGCTTCTCCTGTACAGGGTGTTCCGGAACTCGAGGTGATCCCTAAAACTGGCGGACGTTGGTGAAGCTCGAAGTAGAAATTTCCTCTACCATTTTTTTCCAAAGGTGATTATTTACCGAGTTAATAATTTTTGTCGACCCATTCAAGATGCGGTACTCGGTTTTTGACCTTTATTCTTATTTAACTTAATTTTTTCATTTTCAAGTGAAAATTATCTTTCATTAACAAATTGTTGACCGGTCACGAGTTAACTCGTGCTGGAATGTATTAAAAGTACATAAAATCTAATGGACTCGTTGATTTAATATACGGTTCATTAATTGGCTACAACTGACAATTTTTAATTATTCACGATTTATTGTTTCAATTATACGTATTTCGAAATAATTTCATTGTCGAATGACAATGGAAAAATTAAGTTAAATAAAAACCAGCGCCGTGAATCGAAGGTCAACTTTATCAGTTAATATCTCGGTAAATAATTACTCGAGGGAAAAGTGGTAAAGGAAGTTTCTACTCCAAACTTCGTCAACTTCCACCGGGGGTTTCGGGGATTACTATCAGTATCCCCCAAATATGCTACAGAGAAACCTCGTTATCATGGCCGTAATCAGTTCGAGGGGCCCATGGGGTCGGCTCTTCATTTGTATTCCAACCCGACTCCGCTTCGTGCTCTGTAAACAGCGCTCTGAGAAAGGGGAATATTTCGTCGCATATTCCGTCAATATGCGGAGAAAAATCTTATTCGTTGAGTTTCATCGAGGAGGAGGTATCGCCGACTGCGATCCGCCATGTGAGGTATCTCATAAGACTGCTCGAATTTGTAGATCGGTCTAGGTGCACTCCACCGCCTGCCCATAGACGTGCCGCATGGTGTTTCCCTTGCTAATAGTGTTTCCTACGTGCATGGTACTTTCGTTACGACGTCGTTTGTTATGCAACCCCATTCGTTGCGGAACAACCGAGTAGAGAGGAGGAGCGATGCGCAGCGTAGCCGCCCCGTTAAAGAGAAGAATAATTGGTCCATTTCTGTTGTGGGACCCAAAGTATGCATTCATTTTGTTCCTTTTCATTATTATTGCAAAATTGAATAGAGCAGCGAAGGTAATACTAATATTGAATTTCTCGATCTCCAAAACTCCGAAATTGTGCTGGAAAATAAACGGAAGCAAATGAGGAAATTTGGGTTTCGATGAGAGAAAAATTAATTTTATTGATTATTGAAGCTTCCATATTAAAATGTCGAGCGCCATGTCGATTTGCTTGAAAAACGTATCGATGGCGTCTTTTTGATCTCGAGGTCGGGAATAAACTGCGTCGCAATTTCTGGGAGCCCTTTCAAGGTTTGTGGGGGTGGTTTCCTTGCGCATCCCCTCGAAGACTAGCTGGATGTTCGATGTATAGGCTTGCCGTATTCTCTTTTCGTGTCTGACTGGCTTCTGTCTCTTTTCAGACCGCTCTGAGCAATCTCGAGGAGATGCAGCACAACTCGATCGTGTACCGAGGACCCGAAAGGAGTCGCAACATGGGGGTGGGTCCCATGCGATCTCGGCCCATGGAAAAAAGACACGACACCTCGCCCTACAGTGGCGTCCCTTACTTGTCGCCACCCCCTTCGGACACGTGGAGAAGAACGAATTCCGACTCTGCCCTGCATCAGAGTGCCAACGAGGCTTGTCAGTCGGCATCGGCCATGCCTTATCGTAGAGGTAGCGGTGCGAATCTCTTTTTTTTTCTCTCTATCTCACCAGCCAGGCTACTACGAAACCATCATTGCACCGAAACTACCAGGAATTAATATCTAATGGATTTTTCTTACGACTTAAAGGGGGTACCTTTGACATTTAATTTATCGAAAATTGCTTCCTAGACGACCTCTTAAAAATCGCCGCAAAACCCGGAAGGAATACCAATTCCCCGCAAGAGGCGAAGGGCGGAGAGTAATGGCCGAGTAATTGCGGCGATTTATTGCCTTTATCAATTGCACCAAGGGATGAAAACGGAACCGCGCGTCAATTTTCCCGGAGCCGGAGCTTTCGCAACCGAAAGCCCGGATAGGGTGGCGGAGCTGTTTCCCTTGGTTTTCTTTAAAAATGAATTATTCCGTCAGCGACCCTCGCTTATAATTACGGTAATTATTGTCGAGCTCGGATTCACTCGTTTCTGGAGAAGTTGTGCCGGGACTTTGCGAGCCTGACTCTCGAGGGGCGGATATTACCGCGACACAATGCCAGGTAGTAGGCAAAGTTTATTATTAACAGAGTGCCCTGGTGAAATTTTGAAAACTCTGTGAATGATTGATGCCCACTTCTGCGAGGAGACAGCTCGTTGAAAGGGTGACGCTTCCTGGGAAAGAATATTTCAACATCCCCCGGACGTGATTCTTTCTTCGGGTTTTGCGTCGTGATTACTTGTAACCTTTATTAATGGGCCGATTTCGTGACGGCGACTCTTAGGGTAAAGTAAAAAATGCCATAATTTTTCAGTTATATCGCCATTTCTTAGGGTATGTTCATTAATATCGTAGTGGTACAGTTTGACCGACGGTACGATATCCCCTACTTTAGCCTATTTCACCGTTAAAGACGTCATAATTTCACGGGTCCTCGAATGAACATTTCCCTCGAAAGAGCGCATCTCTAAAGTCGCAGGCATCCGACAACTCCCGGCGTACCTCCAAAGTTCGCACTTGAGGCGGGGCCCGGGGCCGATTATTCAGGTTTTACAGGAGCGTACACTTCGTTAGCGCGAATGGTCAGTTTGCATTGTCGTTACGATACTCCATCGCGGCCGGCAAATTTACTTTTCCACCTAATGAATATGCATTCGCGAAGTCGCGCCGAGGGGATCCCGTCGGCCGTCAAGTTCGCGCCAAGAGTGGAATGGATTTTTCCCTTTATTTCCTACGGCCTCCTTTTTCCGGAACTCGACGATAAAACAGGGAAAAAAGATGGGAGGCAACCAGCTAATCCAGTTTCTTGCCAGCCCGGACCCTGATTTTCATCCCCAGACTTTGGGCACACGGAAATGCAAATGAACAGCGGGTGATTTCAATGCCTGGATTTCGAGGGATTCTCTTTTAATATCGTATCTTTCCATGGCTGTGTTAATAATGCCGCCCCTTGTCGTGGTGGTAATTCTGGATCGGTGATTGCAGAACCGCGTAGAATCGGTAGATCTCGAAGTCATCGTTCCCAGGTTCTTGTAATCTGCTTGTGAACAACGCGCGTTCCGTCCTTGTTTCAGACCAACACGCGATGAGCGGCAACGCGAGCGAGAATCGAGAATCCCATCATGGTTTCATCGAACGACCGAGATCTTCCTGCGAGATGCCGAGAGTGCCAGGGATCAAGTAAGTGCGCCTACATTGTAATATAATACTACAAATATCTCCATAAAATATACTCTACATGTAGGTACATTTTTTTTCCCCAGATACGTTTCGAATTGATTGTAAGAATTTTTTTTTAATATTATTTAAATATTTCTCGGACTCAAGAATGTCGCTACAATGCTTATCCGCCAGTACCACCGGTACTTGTCATCGTTCGATTAAATTTGTTTAAAAATAAACTTAAACGTAAACGATCATAAAATTAGAAACTCATCTAAGAAATTAGCAAACAGTGTGTACTAAATGACTTTCGAATATTAGATTTATAATTTTTCTCGGCAATTTCACAAACTTACGACACGGTGTTATAAAATTCTAAATTAACTTAGAATTTTATAATAAATGTATACTGATTCGCTATTGAGACATCAAAATTATAATTTTACCGCAACCTTACGTACTAAAAGTGTATGAATTTTATGAATTATTTTAACAGTGTATGTATAATGCATTGGCTGCATTGTATGCGAGCATATTGCATTCCTCGTGTCGCCTGCCTCGTATTGCATTTATGCCCCACGATTATCGCGCTGCGACTTTGTGGGTAAGGCGTATAGAACCATGTGCCGGGAATTTCTGCCCTCAAGGGGCGAGTACATACATTTTGTCCAGCGAAATTCCCTGCTCGAGTGCGACAATTTATCCTTCGAATTGTGACGTCAGGAAAGTTAACGCATGGTTTTCCTTCCAGCATATACTCGAGTTCGCAACCGCCGGGGCAACAGATCCCCATAGGCAACAACACCGGGTCGTTGCCCGATCTGAACAACTTTTCCTCGCCCCTGCTCACCCCTCTGGACCAAGAGGAGCATTCGAGCAGCACGCAGCACAGCAACGTAAGTCCTGCAATTAACACTTGGCCCTGTCGACCTCTCCACACCCCCAAACCCCGGCACGTCTCTGAACGGCTGCTTTTTCTCTTTAACCGTCTCGTTTGTTACACTCGCCCCTTTTCTCGGGGCTGCTACGCCTTTCGGTCACTTCTTTTCGGTTCGGGCCTCGGATTTAATCGCCATCCCCGGCGACGACTCGGCATCCTCGGCTTGTGTTCTCCAGCTGTCCGAATTGATGGTTCTCTCATGAATGTATTCAATAATTAGAAAATAAACAATTCGGCACCTGCCCGCGTAACGTCGAAAGTGGAATTTCTCCGTTAAACGGAATTATCGCGAATCGTTCGTAATTACTCTTAATTATTTTTCAACTATCCTGAATTATTCTCCCCCGAACCTTTCTCCTAACGATTACGCGTTAATTCTTTAGAAGTACGTGAAAACTCGGTGATGTTTATTTTTTGGTCGAGTGCCGGTTGTAATCGCAACTGGTACAGGGTATGATTGCTACCCGGAGAAAATATGACGTTACTCGTGTGTGATTAACCGTGGGAAAAAAAAAACAATGTCTCCTTGCTCGATGCACTCGCAACGTGCGAACTTACGTTATCAATGTGAAGTTTGTCTTCAAAAACGCCACTTAGACAACGAATGTCAATTTCATCGAGCACTAACAGGTGCGGAGTTACCGGATGAGGCGTATAGCTAGAATTAAAAATGATCTATATAATTGGAAAACGCATCGCTGCACTCCGCTGTACAGGAGTAAAGTAATAATCGGCGAAACGGTTGGAGAGGACAAACGTACCCCGCGATGTTGAACCTCGTATTTGTCTAACCGAAACGCGGAATCCTGAGGTCGTGTTTGCTCGAAATCCCGAAGTTAAAATTTCGGCGTACGTAAATTCGCGGGTTGATACTACGGCTCTGTAAAGGACTCCGGTAATAAACCGCAAACCCGGGGGCCACGGGACACGAAGAGCCCGATTTTGCGCTTCCCCTCACACATTCGTCGAATCATCGAAAGGGATGTTCTGATGCGATTGCGCGGGTGTATTACAGAGCCCTCAAACGAGCAGTCCTACAAACTTGTCGCCGACCAGCTTACCGCAAGCTGGTAGGCTATCCTTTTCGCAGGATCACAGCCCGCCAAGCGTCCAAGTAAATGCCCTTGCGATCCTCTTAATATACGTACATGTATGAAGCATCGGATATGTACCAAAGCACCGGGGATCCTGCGTTGCCCAACGATTGCTCGCGGCTTTAAATTACTCGTTTCCTGAGATTTTCCATCGATCTTTTTTTTTTTCCTTTTTCTCCGTAATGACTGTCGGCATAATTGCATCGTTGAATATGTACTCGCGTTTCGATGCTTAATCGGCGATCGTCAATGCAGGATCGCTGGCTCGAGAAGTAGCAAACCCACCGTGTGCCGTAAGACGTTTTAGTGCCAAGTTAGCCAGTTTACGTAGACGTGGAACGTATCGGTGATATGTTCATTGAATGCTCACTCGACGTCTACACAAGTTCATGCCGTGAAAGTAACTTCGACAGGGTGACGGATTTAGACCACTTTTCTGTGCCGGGACCGGGTATCACGAAGCTCACGGTAGAGATCTCTTAGAAAAATGGCGATCCTCGAACGAGGGCTCCTTCCCTTCGAAATTGACTTCGGAAGTGTCCGAAGAAGGTCGCGATTTCCCAGGAAAGTTTCCGGCGATTATGATTTCTGTTCGGATTTTACATCGGGTTAATATTGGATCTTGCTTTTTGAATGGATACACTGTTAAAAAAAATTCATAAAATTCATACACTTTTAGTATATGTGGTTGCAGTAAAATAATAAATTTGATATTCGGAAGTCATTTAGCACGCACTGTTTGGACATTTTTTTTTCGTGAGTTTTTAAGTTTATGATCGTTTACGTAAGTTTATTTTTAAACAAATGTAGTCGAAAGATGACAAGTATCGGTGGTACTGGCGGAGAAGCCTTGTAGCGACATTCTTGGGTCGGAGAAATATTTAAATAATATTTAATACAAAATTCTTACGATTAAATCGACCTCGTTCGGGCTCGCCGTTTCCGGAAGTGAGGTGAACCGGCGATTTTCGGGGAAAGGGAGGAATCCACTTCCCGTGTTTGAAGTATGGTGCGAGATGAATCCGCCGAGACGTCGGGAGGCTGCACGCCGATATGTACCGATACGTATCGCTAGGTACCGACAAACGTCGATACGAGGGACGTATGCCGCGGAACTTTCCTTTTCCCCTCTTCGCCGTGCCTCGCTCTCGGGGAGCACTCTTGCTCCGATAGTTCTTCAAGGTAGAGCCTAGGTCCTGTGCGAGCAAGGTAGCGCCACCTCTAGTGCATGTGCCGGAAGACTTGCGCTTTTATATGTGCTTTGCAAGCCGATCTCTTCTTCACCCGCTTAAGGTGACGCGAAAGTGGCGTCAAAGAGGTCGCGTTTATGAAACTTCCCCAAACCGCCTGTACCGAAGCATTTCCAGCTTCAAACTATAAATATGAAGACTACAAAAAAGGTCCTGACATCCATGAAATTTTATATTTTCAATAAATTTATTTCTATACATTTAAAGTATTTCCAATTAGAAATTAAATGTCACAGGTGTCAGGACCTTCCTGATAGCCGTCATATTCACATGTTAAATCTTTAAACGACTCGGTGCACCCAATTCGGTGAAAAGTGTCATTACCGAGCGATCCCTCGGAGGCGACTTTCATGCCGCCTTAAAAAATCGAGGTCTTTGCGAAGACTCGAGCGGGCGAACGAAGAGGGTGGCGTCGCTGGCTCTTCGTCTCATGGTCCATCCTGGGGTGCCGAGGACCCCAGGTTTGAAGAAACCCGTATACGAGGAGTTCGCGAGCTTTCGCAAGTTTTGCCTGCGATACTAAACCGCATCCCTCCCTCGCGTCCCGCTTGGCTAACGGTCTCGACTTCACCCTTTCTCTTTTATTTTCGCCTTTGTTGTAGTGGTTCCTTGTTTTTTGTTATTTTGCAGAACCATTTATCAGTGCCTGTTAACTCTAGGTTGCTTCACACGTGTAAGGTTAGTAGCCACTTCTCTTGTTTGTTTCGGCTCGACTTTTGCGACCCCGTTCGTTAGCCGTGGGCCTGTCGTTGTGAGAATGGGAGATTGCGACGAGTGCGATCCCGCTGCGGTATCGAGTACTGCACGCGTAGTACTATTAATAGTGCGCAGACGTGCGATTTTGCTTTCCACGCCGCGTAGGAACGTACGTATACCCTGGCTTGACCTCGTCGTTTCGCTTGCATCGTCTGCCCCCCCGAGATCCACGGTCATCGACGATGCTCCGATTTTAATCGTCGCGTTCTTGTCGGACTTTCGATACTCTCGGAGATGTCCAAATCCGTCGATAACTGGGGTCTCTGGCTTGCCGACTCGAACCACTTTCCCGTCACTATGACCAAACGGTGATTACCCGAGATAAGTCACGGTGTTTTCCGGTCTGTACGACTAAATCGAGTTCTACGCTGTTAAAATCTATTAAGAATAAGTGAATATATTCGGTTCCCCAAAGCTATAACACATTGATATAAATTTATCTTGTAACATCGTGCTACAGCTTCCTGATATTTTGAAAATTAACGCACACGTACTATATTCATAACATAGGTTCGTGGAGTAGGGAGATAAAATGTTGTAAAATTATAAGGTTTTTTTTTTTTTTTGTTTTAACCATGTTAGACGATAGGACGTCGGCTTAATCCGTACAGATCGGTTCGCACGGATCTATCGCTACGATTTAGTGCTACACGTCTGGTCACCTCGATTCGCAATTTAGAGTAACAAGTACATACGTAGAATTTGTTATCTAGCCTTGTGATATCATTTTTCGTAACACCATGAGTAGTTCAAGTAGAGGTGCACTCGAGTCGGCAGAATTTAGGGATTAGTCGGTACTCATAGCCGTACCATAGCAGACCGTCATACGCGCACTTGCGATCTCTAACGATGATATCCATGAAGCAGGGTGTGGCCTTGGAAAACAGCACAAGCACTTCGCAACAGGATCTTCAGTCTTATCGACAACCTCCACCGCCACCACCGCCTCAGCAATCTCACAGTCCTCGGCATTTCATGTATCCCCAGCCGCACAGTCCTGTACCGCCACAAAGTCCAGTGAGTCCAGGATTACCTAAGCCTAAGAAATGATTTTTCATTCGATCAGATTAAATTAAAAAAAAAAATTGATCTGCTTCCTTACCTCTATAACTATTTAAATTTTTACATTCCCTTCGACTCCCAGAAAACGACACAACCTCAACAACAACAACAGCAGCAGCAGCAACAGCAGCAGCAGCAACAGCAGCAGCAGCAGCAGCAACAACAGCAACAACAGCAGCTCAACTCTTTGGCGTCGTACAGATCTACCCAGCCGGTGAACAGGCCTTCGCCTTTGTCGTCGCCGAGTCTCACGGTTCAGGTATTAATAAAATTATATAAATATTAGTAGCTTTTTTAATATATAAATTAAGTAACAAAGTACCGCGGAATTGATGGACATTTTATAGACTCGATGCGATGGTTCTCTGTGTTTTAACGACGGTAGGCTGGACTGGTTCCTGGAGTCATTTTGCTAGAAGCCGGTTTGTCTTGTTTCAGTTGGTCGTCGTTTGCTATTAATGATTAATTGGCAATTTTTTCGTTGTTTCCAGGGGAGCCCTCTGAGCTACAGCAATAATCCGTCGGCGCCTCCGAGTCCCACGGGACACCCGGGACCGCCGAATTTCACGACGGACAACGTGGATCAAAATAATTATTTCATCACCCAGGCCCAAGCCGCCGCTCTCCAGCAACACTTCGAGCAGTTCAACATGGTTAGTTGATAGTGGGTCGCCGATAAAAAAAAGAAAAAAAGAAAAGAAAAAGAATAGGAGGTGTAAAAGGTTTTACAGGCGGCATGTCGATACTCGACGTCGTGGCGTCCGTTAACGTGCAGGCGCCGTGCCGCACGGTGGATTTATCGAAAAGTCGGAGATTACCGGGGAATGAGGCACGATCGATGGGCGTTGAATATGTCGATTTGGCAATCCCTGCGAGGAGCCTAACCGCGCGTTGGTTTGCATTAAATAAATCGAGCACGGGTGCCGCGTCGGGGCGGGGGCGTAGAGTCAGTGATCTCACTCTTTTCATTCATCCTTCCTAGCAATAAGTCAAGCGAGAGAGACCGACTTTAATCGCGTGTTCAATTTTACGTTCATGCATATCCAGGGACTGGTGAGTACGCCTTTCTTGATAACCGCTCGTATTGCGTAGGGTCCTATTCTCGGACACCTTTGAAAAGACCCCAATACGGGATTTGTTAGCGATCGATCGATTTCATAGGACCCTTATTTAATCCGGAGCGTTTCCACGTAATGCGGTAGGAGCTATTGTCGCCGTTTAAACCGTGAAATCAGCGCGAATGGATATTAATGTAAGCGCGAGGCCAATGTCAATGGCTCCCCTTCTGCCGGCGTCGAAGAAGGCCGGCTTGCGTCGCGGCGTTAACGAGAGCCGCGCGTAAAAAAAACAATTAATGCAGTTAAACGCACGCGTTAAGTGCGCCGCTCACTCGACATGTTAACAATCGCGATAGCGATCGAGCTCGGGTAGCGAGTAGGAAAATGACTTGCGGAAGATTCCAGGGAATTTAACCTAAGGCTCGATTTGCATGACCCTGTTAAGAAATCATTTGCGTTTCGACATCCTGTGAAATCTTTATCGGGGGGCCCGAGTTCGACAATTTGTTGATTATCGGACGAGTTGGTACTCACTCCCGGTGACCCTGGTATATCGAGGGAAAGCCGGGAGCGCAAAAAGAAGCAGTCAATGGAGAGGCGGCGATAAGAAAAAAGAAAATGATTAATAATTCACTCGGCTCGTTTCCAATGCGAATCGGATTAGCGTCGCGGCCATTTTTGCGATCGTTCCCGCGGATCGTTCGGGCGATCAAGAAGAGCAGCGCTTATCCTCGAGCACGAAATTACAGGAAATTAAAGGTCTTACTGTTTATTTGTTGCCTGCCTTCGTTAGGAGTGGGCGCAAATGGTACAGCAGTTCGTGGACTCTGGTTGCACCTGGACCACGCAGCTAGAGGTGATGAGACCCTACCCCGTAAAAGATACACCTTACTTCCTCAGGCTTCGACGGCTTCCTTGCCGGTTGCGAGATACGCCTTGTCGAAAGCCCTTCTTTCGTCGAGCGACGAGATCGAGCGGTGACGAAGCGACGAAAAGAAAGATAGAGTCATTGAAGAACCTTAGACGTTAAATTTGCGTCGAAGTTTGCCGACCGTAGTCGACCGGTATCTCGCCACTCGATCGCCAGGCAGGGCCAGAGATTTTCTTTCTATAGGAGCTTACTTTTATTCCGCGTACACTTTCGTTCGTTCCTTTGGTAAGATTTCATCCGTTCGGCATGCGATTCTCCCCTGATCTCATCCGACGTGCACTCTGCGTCTCGGCGGCGGGTCCGTCGTCGATACTCGGTGGATTTCCCTTGACGACGTTGATGCCAAGGCCGCATCGCGTCTACGTGCCCACTC
The DNA here is from genome assembly GCF_000612105.2 of Orussus abietinus. NCBI lineage: Eukaryota > Metazoa > Arthropoda > Insecta > Hymenoptera > Orussidae > Orussus > Orussus abietinus. The sequence goes on from NW_019396017.1 coordinate 1,982,386, forward strand.
GCACAGGGCAGGAAGTCGCGGAGGATGAGACCGATCCTTGAGACCCCGTTTCGGTGGCGACCGACCTATCTAATTTGCTCTCACGTTTTTGCAGATGCACGTTATATACACCGTGCCCCGATCGACTCGCTCCACTCGAGCTTAATCCCGACTCTCTTTTGCTCTAGATGGACTCGCCAGTGGCGCCCACCACGATCGGCACCTACATCGGCTCTCCGAATCACACTTCCAATTACACGCAAGTACGTCGTCTCCTAGTCCATTTCCCTACAAAATATCTCTACAAAGTGTCCAGGATTAACATCGTTTTCTATTTACAGAGCGACATGATAAACGTGGGCGGCGAAATGGGAGGCGGCGATGCCGGTTACTTCAGCACGAGCCCGCAGTTGGCGTACCCGCAACCGACGACACCTACGACCACCCAACAATTAACTCCTCAGACACCAAACACGCCTACCATCGTGCTGACCGGTACGTTTGGATACGCTGAGTAGATAAGATGTCGTATGATAGATGGGTTGAGTGAGAATTTTTCGGCAGATTTCTCTTCGGGCACGGACGACCTGACGAATCCGGAGTTTGGGAAGGACCTCAGCTCGGCGATGACGGGCGTCTTCGACACGGACCTTTTCACCTCCGACGACGCCCTGAGGCAGGGTCTGGACCCCATCGACTTCGATGGACTGCAAATACTCACCGACCCCGACATGGTCATATCGGACCCCACCGCCGAGGCCCACTTTAGGTTAGACCGACTCTAAGGCGCCGAGGGGTCCACCTAGACGCTCCTGCGCCGACTGTAGGGTAATCCAATCCTTGTCCTGGTGTCGCGGTCACCCCTGAGACACCTCGACCCGCGAGGACAACTCCTTGGACGTCGACGCGTTTCCAACGTCCAGGTGGCGCCGAGAGGACCCGCTCGCTTCCGATCGTCCGGATCGGGAAAGATGATGACCATCTTCTGGACCATCTGTCCCGCCACTCTGGTTAGTACTTCGGGTCGCAAGCGGTCCCCGGATGACCCTGGGTCGTCGGGGACCCGGTCGCCGGCAACTCGCTCAATCCTCCGTCGAAGTGGCGCCTCTTCGGAGCTGGAGGATCCTTGGGAAGCGCTCGGTCGATCTAGTCGGTGAGGCCACGATCGCTCTAGTCGCACGTTGGGAAGTCAACACTTGGGTACCGCGATCGTCACGTCGGACTCGCCGAGGCTTCTCCGAGACTCGGATAACGGGGAGTCGACGGCGGAAGGAGGACCGAGGTCCAGGATAAGCGGCGATCGCGCTTTCCTCTCGAGCCCTGCGATCCGTCGAGGTCGCGTCGACCTCGCCGATGGGGACTCGTTGGAAATGCCTCCTCGACCCGGGAGGCCCGTTCGTGATAAAACGTTAATTGAAGATTAACACGAATCTTGATTAACCCTTTTTTTATTTTATACTACTTTGTATATTGTATCATGTATGATCTCTAAGAAGCACAAAACAAAACGTCTACTGATTTATACATGCTTTATCGTACGCGGATTCTAGTAACTTAACATACCGGTTAGATCGATGAATTAATCTTATAGACGTGGGTCGGTCGTGCTTTCCCCATTTCTCTCTTTATATATATCTACATATATATATATATATCTTTCTCTCTCTATTTCGCTCCCCGATCGGGAACAATTTTGTCGCGGGATGACGCGGGCAACACTGAGAGGATGGATCGCATCTCGGAAACGTGATGTCTGATTTATCTTCTTTTTTTTTTTTTTCCCCCTCTTCGACAACTGGGATCCAAAGTGCAGGGTTACTTTATGCGTCATTTGTACAGTTTGTTCTAGTTAGAAGGACTTAGTTTTTCATCTCAGGAATGCAATTTGAATACTTGGCGACGCGAAAGGTGGAATCTTTGCCTCTCGGTGCGACGTGTCGTGGACCATCGTGTACTCGAATCGAACCCCGTACTTCCTAGACTCTTCTCGCTCGTCGTATTTCTTAGCAATAGCCAAGGCAATTCCTCGTTCTCCAGCGATTAATCATACGACACTTGTCAGTCCCCATCGATCCAAAGAGAACTCGGGTTCTTCGTCTCCCGGGATGCCGGGAACGAGTCGGTCGCATCGGCGCAACAAAGGGAGGAAGCGGACTCGCATGTACAAATTAACCCCTCGCCAAATTATCGGATCCCGGCACGCGATTTGCCAAGAAAATCGCACGTTTTACCACCACGCAAGTGCGGCTCGACCCAAGGCGAGGGGTTAAAAAATAAGCCATACACTCTGTACACACCCAACCACATACAGACACGCGCGCGTTACCCTCTGCGGTTGTCAATTGTTTTTTGAAAGTAATACGCAGTACTTTGTATAAACATTCGAGTAAGTAACCGAGCGCGGAATTAAGGTAAATCGGTAGAGTGTACGTAAGGCTAAGGAGGAGGAAAAGGTCGCGGCGTGCGATCGTTGCGCCGCGTCCACGTCTATGATCTATCGTTAAGGTTTACTAATCATAAGGAGGAAAGTAGGCAGGATGACACCTTTGGTCGCGGGCTTGAAAGAGACCCCAAGGTGAAGTTGCGTGGAAAGGGGACGAAAAGAAAATCCGAGACCCAGTTTTGGACGAGTCGAGGGCTAACTTCGTGCCTGAGGGCGAGTTCTCGCGAGGAGCGAATCATTTTATCCGAGTCATTGCGCCGAGAAAAAAAGTTTCATTGGGCGAAAGAAATATGTTTTTGAACGGTACAAAATACTTAGTTAATTCAAAGAATAATTATTTGACTGGAATAAGCTCCAATATATCGAATGCAACCTTTATACGGAATTATGACGATTTATTTGAGTCAGATAATTATTCTTTGAATTATCAAAAAATATTTCTTTGACTCTGTTCGAAGAAACATTTCATTGGTTCAATGAATCATTTTTCTCGGGGCAGAAAGAGGCTCACCGGCCCTGATCGATTGATTTTGCTTGCATCATCAGCCTCGCGTTATGTCGAACTAGAGGGAGGATTTGTCGTGCCGTTTCGGACGGCGTTTTTAAATATCAATTTCTATATCACGGCGTCGCGGCCGGCATTGTTGTCTCGCTCGGAAAGAACTACTCAACCTTTGATTGACTCGCGACCTCCGAAACTCTCTCCGCGACCTGCCGATGTTTCCTATAATTAAGGGTGGTTAAACGGTGGTTAGTTGTCTCGTTGTTGAAGTTTATCTCTAGTTATATGCGAGAAGGTCGCGAGGGAATTTCGGAGCCCGAGGGGTGCGACTGCTCGGAGGGAGGGAATAAAATTCGGAAATGGAGAGGACGAACACGGGCGAGTCACTCGAGAGTAGACCAGACCTCTTCCCATCGGTTTTCATTTCTCTTAGGGTTACGTCGTCGCTTCTCTCGTTCATGAGGTAATCAATAAATAACAAAAGGTGCCAAATCCGCTTCTGCCTGTCCGTAAGCCGTAACTCAATCGGAGTCGATGAGTCTGATCGGAATTCGGGACGGGATGTCAATTTGCTGCTCTAACTGACTGAGTCGCAGTGCCCACGTAATTATTTAACGGGGAGTTATTACAAAATAATGGAAATAAATAAAGGAATGCGGGACGCGGGGAAGGAGAGACGTTTTATTAGGATTCTATAAAAGACAATTGATGTAAAGCGAATGGAATTTTTACTAACTGTAGTACTTAAATCTTAGGCGGTACGGTCTCGGCGATGAGACGACCAATCGCGATCGGCACGAGCGTCGAGGACGTCGCGAGGATTGTGCGTCGCGATTGCGTCCTTGCCCTGAAATCTATTTTTCTTTTTTTTTTATTTCCTATCGCGAGGGAACCATTTTACCGTCGGCCCTCGGCCGAATTATATCTCGAAGAAGCGCACTAAGACGCGTCCTCGAATTAAACGAGGAGAAGATCAAATCAAAGGACGCGATTCCTGTCGCTGCTAGGACTTTGGGACGTTCTTTCTTCGTTCTTGCCTTGCTACGGGAAATAATCTAAAGTCGAACTCACCCATCACGGAGAGAAATATTCAGGACGTTTCCAGTCTACATGTCCAGCTTCGTAGCGCATCGATACCCTTAAATTATCGTTATCTCGATTTTAATTAGAGTTTAATGCGATACATCGTATCGAATTAACGTAGTCGACGTAAATTCGCGTTAAGGGCATGCGATGATTTTTCAAACTCGCTCTGTAGAGGATTCCTAAAAATTTCTCTCCGCGAGACGTTTTCACCATTGAGCGAACATTACACTTTTATTCGCCCTAATTTTTCGCGTTTGATTCCCGTTTGCCGATAATAGCCGTTAACGTATATAATTGATTTTCTTGTGGCACCGCTTAAACGGGATCGACTGACGTTCGCGTTGAATCGAGATTCCAGAGCAGAGATGGGTTACACGGTACTTAAAAGTACTAATCAATTATTCCTCCTTTCCGTACATACTCGAAAATCATTTGCAATTGCGAAAGCAACGCGTCCATTACGTCGGATCGTTTGTAAAATTTAAGTGCCCAGCGATTTTACGTCAAATAATTAATTTCTCCGTAATTAATATTATTCAGTGTCTACCGAACTGTCCGTGTACTTGCATTTTTCACATACAAGCAGTCGTTGCGTCCAACAAATTCTTCACGAAGATATTAATTAGAACCGCGTGTATTTAATCTGAGCGACAATGCGGCGACATTAAACAGGCCCTGTTCATACAATTCCGAAGTCACGGGTTCTTGGTACGATTTAAACGAAACATTGTCGAAGTAATTGACGCTCCCATCTCTGTTCGCGAGTAGTAGCTTCGATAGTGTGTTCAAGTCGTGCTAATTAAGCACGGCATATCCCATCTTTGACTCGTTTGCGATTCGCAGTCCAACCGAAACAAAGGGCTGGCCAGGTCGGCACTTGGTCGCGAATTAGACGCTAATATATATATAAATAAAAAAACATATATATATTAATACATTATCGTGGTCGTCGTCGGTAGTTGTCGGATTTTTTACTCTCTTTGATAAAGTTTATCTCGGTGTGTCGGCTCGTCACGAGCGCGCCGCGACATTTTGGAGGAAAAAAATCGGAGAAAACGAAAAAGAAGAAAAAGGTCTCGCAGCCCGGCGAATCGTCGCGCCTCGTCGTACCCTTTATAACGAGTGAACGAAGAGCCCTTTATCGATACCCCCGATCGATAGGGGGTCTACGAGGGAGTTGTAATATTTGTATATAGCCAATGTTATTTGTGGTATATAAATAACTATTATAAATAATTAACGACACACATACGCGAGTACACACACACACACAGAAAGAACACACTGTATGCGTTACGTTGTTGTACCATATTATTGTGAACATTTCTCACCATTTCTCAGACATCGATTTTTTCAATAAAAGAGGAAAGGAGAGAGGATCTCTATCGATATAGACTATTGTAGGCTGACTCGAATCCATTGTACAGGAGCGATCTGGAAACGGCTTTAAAGGGCGCTTCGCGCATTCGTTGCAACGCCACTCCCGGATGCATTTCTCCGTTTTATCGAACTCTCTTTTCTCTCCTAACCGCTGATTTATCTGGCTCTTGATTGTGCCAGGAGTTCCGAGCGTTCCTCGGGCGAGCTTGAAAAAAATTCAAGGCTAGGATTGTTATATATATATATATATATTTTTTTTTTTCCATCCGGATAAATTATCTCCGATCTAATTCCCCCGTGCAACGCTCCGGAGTTCCGAGGCTTGTTTCCCTCGATGGCGAGTTTCTTTTTTTTTTTTCTTTTTCTTGTCTTTGAGAGGAGAATAAGTGACATTGAATCAGCCGCTGCCTGAACGTCGAAGTACAAATCGAGACTCGACGGCGCTTTTCGTTGACTTGCCCTCGAAAGGGACATTTCTTCAGCGTCGCGGCCAACGAAATGCGGAATTCTCGAGACCGTCGAGGGCACCGAGCTAACTCTTGTCTCGTCGGCAACGAATTCCCCGATTTTTCGTTCCCTTATTATGGTCTCTCGAGGTCTCGACGGTTCCGCGAGGTTCTAGCGTGCGGATTTTCGCCTTTTGCGACGGCTCTTAGAGCGTATCCGTCGATAAACGAATTCCCCGACTCTCTGTATGCCACCCACGTGTCCACGAGTTCCATCTCTGTCTCTCTGTCGATCTCTTTCACTCTCGCTTCGCGTTTTTTCTCTGTACTCGAAGACACGTTAGCGTCCAGTCCGCGACACCGTTGTTTCTTATCACCCGATGTCGATGTACATACTTGTCTCATACTAAGTGTACGTGTAAAATAGGATACAGGAGCGAGGATGGAGTACCTTCCGATAATGTAAACGCACAAGATCAACAATTTATGTGTCTTCTTCGTGTTTCGTCGTACCTTCGATTAAAGCTCTTCAGCGTCACCGAGAAAATCTGTCTGTATCGCCTAAATCGTGGCGCCACCCAGAAAACCGTATCTGAAATTCATTTCACCGTAAATACTTTATAAATCGGCCACGAGCGTTCTATTGTCAATTTTTAAGCGTCCCCTTGTCAGAATTCTGAGTTCGTCCGTATTGACTTCTCGTTATTAATTTATAACTCGAGACGTTTGATGTCGGTACTCATTCTCTTTCGCCGTTTCTGGAGCTTTTGTCAATTTTAGCGTTTATGTGATAAGGGACGAGAGTCCACTCACGCGTACGCGTGTAAAGATTTTTAAATGTCGATTCAATTGTGTTTTCATTGACTCGTTCGCCATTCCTCGAGTTTTCTGGGTGACGGTTGCATTTCAAGGATCGTGACGATCGCGCGCGGGATTACACCTCACCTCTTAGAGGCGCCGCTGTAATTAAAAAAAGAAAAAAAAACATATTTGTGAGATAATGTTTGTAAAGGAGCACCGTTACTTACGCTTTGACCACGAAGACCGATTTAGTGTAATTAATTAAATGTAACTCGCGACGCACGCGCCGACACCGAACGCGCGCCCCTCGTTTTCGCTGTAAAAGGTGAAGAAATAATGGATAAGTGTTACATCCTTCCAAGAACGACTCGTATCCTGTGCCAGGGATGCAAATGATGTTGCGATTTGCCGTGATAACGCAAAAGAGAAACGATAAGAGGACGCGCGTTCGGGCGGCCACGTGTCCTGCAAGTCCTGCGCATGCTCGCGTCCTTTGCGCACGACGTACCAAACTAATTAGAGAGAGACACGTTTTATATCCTTCGACGGTACAGCGGATGTAAAGTTCTAGCTCGACTTAGCGAATAGGAATTTAGATATTGACAATTTTTTGTGAAAATTTATAAAAGAAATAGGCTGCATTAAATAACGTTCAATCTCAAGGCGTCGTGTCTCTGTCGAGAGCCCCGTTTCCAAACAGACACCTGACTCTGTCATTGACCGTACCGGGTTGGATTGTTCTTGAAGAGGGTCAGGAAGAGGTCTACAGCGAGTCCTAGGGATTCCTTACCATTCCTGAGTCTTTGAATCGAAGATGTCACTGATAGTGGACCCGGCTTTCAGGAATAGGGCAGCTGGAACGAGTCCAGATGACTAAGCACCGACCTCGGAAGGTACCACCTTGAAAAGTACCACGAGCTGGTACCACTTTGAAGGTGGTGCCCGTCTTCGCGCAGGCGATCAGCTGGTCCCTGGAACTAGGAGACGGGCGCGACTCGCTTGATCCTTTTATACCTAACCAGGGCTCCTCCAGGATCACCCTGAAGACCTCCGAAGGCCTCCTTGTACTCAGTCGCCAATCGAGGACTCAGTTCTACCGAGCTGCCTATGAGCGAAGCCACGGGCTCCAAAGATTTGGCCGCCTCCAAGGAATCAGCGACTTGCCTTTTGCCCCTGGAGTCCCCTGATTCCTGGACAGGGTAGACAGTGTTTACATGGGAAAGGACTTCTAGGTAAATTCCTTGAATTATCCAAATTATAATTTTTATCAGAGCCCAGGGTCCCAGGGAGGTTCACAGAGCCATAGCGAGAAGACGGAGGAGAGGTCAGGTCGAGGACAGCCTTGAAGTCCAGGGTGGATTCCAAGGGTCACAGGAATCGTGATAGAGATATGAAGAGGGGGAATTCAGGTCGAGGATGGCCTTGGAGTGGCCAGAAGGAGGCAAGGAAAATTCAGAGGAAAGGAGACCCGTTCTTCAAGGTCTGAGACCACCTTCGTTGGTTCCTCTGGTCCCACCTCGACGACCGACCCTGGACATTTCCTCCCTCTTGTGTCGCAGCCCCTGGGAACCTCCCTCAACGGGGAAGAGAAAATTTTGATGATCGACCTCTGGCGTCCGCGGGTGCACCATCCGTCTCTGATTTCCACCTCGTAGGTTCGAGGTGCGGTCCTCGAATCCGTCGTCGTCGAATTCGTTCCCGTCGTCGTTCTCGTCCTCGTCGTCCTGAGGTCTGTAGCCTGATATCGAAGACCCCGGTTCTTCGAGGGTCGAGGCGTCCATTCTTCGTCTTCGTCCGAACCTTTGAACGCTCCTGCGACGTCTTACAGGTTTTTGTTCCATTGGCAGATCCAGGCGTAGTTTCGGATCTAAGGTCAGGTCACGTGGGAGCTCGTCCTCGATCTTTGCATGGGCCTGCTCCGGAATCAGGATTCCTCCTGCGACGTGACGTTTCCTTAATTCCCTCCCTGAAGGAGCCTCCACTAAAGTGACCTTCCTGACGACGCTGCGCTTCTTCGCAGGGACCTTAATGGAGGTCTCATCACGAGACTCCGAGTATAAGGGTGCAGACCTCTTGTGGATATTTTCCGGCTTCGAGTTGGACGACCCGGAACCTAGTTCCGGCGCCTTATCGGCCTCGTTTTCTTGCAGGAGGTCGGCATCGAGGTCTCCACCGGTAAGGGCGGCGCGTCTCTTCGACCTCCTCGAAGTCGCCCTCTTGGATGCTCCTGGTCGAACCGATCTCTTCGACACGGCTTGGCGTTCGTTCGGCGCGTCCAGACTCTGGCTGTCCTCGTCCTCGTCCTCCTGGCTCCGCATTTCGTCGTACTTTGCGTTGTTTTCCTCGATCACGCGGATTTTCTGTTTTTTTTCGACCTCGCGCTTGATCTCCTCCTTTATGGAGTCTATTTTCCGCTGGATCTGCTGCTCCACGCGCCTCTCGTAGTCCTCGTCGGACTCGTTCTCCTTGACCTCCATATCGAGGTCTGCCATGTCCTGCGGTAGGTCGTCCTTGGACTCGATGCTTCTGGGGTCGAACTCTGCCTGCTGCGATTTCGACTCCTCGATTTTCGACCTCGAGCCTTCCGAGGATAGCGACCTCCCTTGCTGTAACCTGGAGTTCAAATTTGAGCTCGACCTCGAATTCTCTCCCACCCAATCAGCCAGTTTTCGTTCTTGCTCCGATGCAACCAGGCTGTTTCTTTTTCCTGAAATCTTCGGCATTGCGCCTCTCTTCGCGACCTCACCTCGTTCTTCCTGCTTGTCCGACCTCGAACCAAGATTCTTGCCACTATTTTCTGCCTCTCGTTTTCTCACAACTTTGGCATCTTCGTTTTTCAAATCCTGCTCGCTTATTTCCGCTTTCGCACTGCCGACCTGGTCCTTACTTTCGCCCCCCTGTTCCAGCGACCTCACCGAGTCCGCCTTATTCAAATCCCCTCGCTTTCTCCTTGCTCCATTATTCCTTTCCCTCCTTTCTACGGCCATTTCAGCGGCTCTCTCCGCCCCATTTGAATTTTCCTGAAACCCGGCACTCAAGCCAAATTGTTCCTCCCCATAGTCGTACTCGTCCTCCCTCTCGACCTCTCTTTTTACGACCTCTTTCTCCGCCATCGCGTCCCCGCCTCTCCTTTTATACTCTGCATTCGCTTGTTCTCTATTTGCCTCCTCGGCAGCTTCTTCATCGTACTCCGCGATTTCCTTAGCCAAGTTATTTCCAACGAGAGCACCTTCTTCGTTCTGCTCTCGGCGACTGTCCTCGAAATCATCGGCTTCGCCGTAATCCGCGATTCTCTGCCCGTCAGCTGGATCCGGACTTTCGGCAAGGTCTTTCTTCAGGGTCTCCCTTTTTCCCACGGATCGTTTTTTCTGCCCCTCCTCTGTATCAGATCCAGCTTTTATTTTTTCTACCTCGCTATCCTTGCCGACTTCTCGTTTTCTCCTCGAGCTCTGTTGAGAATCGTTGTCGGCCATCCTGGAATCATCCAGCGCGTTCGTTCTCTCATCCGAGGTCGACCGAGAACCCGAGGAGTCGGCGTCCTCGGTCTTTGCGAATCTTTTAAATCGCCGGTTCATAGGAATGGCCATCATCTTGCTCGAGGTGAGAAATCGCTTTCTTCGGACCAATCGATCACCATCCATCTTGTCGGGAACTTGACGACGCTGAACACTGTAATCCTCTTTCGGGTCTAGAACTTCGGCAGAACCATGGCCTTGTACAACCGCATTTTGTTCGTTCTCGGAAGTCCCTTGATTGCTGGAATCGTCAAGATTCCGCCGTAGTTTCGGAATGAATTGGAAATAGTATTTAATTGGATTTACCTGAGGTGGGCAGCGCTCTCCACGTTGCATCTTGACAGGTCGAGGCTACAAAACATCAGGACAAAGAGGAAGTAGACGTAGCCTAGTTGAAAATGACTTCTCATTATGTCACCAGGATTCCATCACCGTGTTGCGCACTGCGTTCAATCACCTCCGAAGTGCGGTTACTAGGTTAAATTAACGTATAAAAATACTTTCATATTTCCTAGCGATCCTGGGATCAGGAAGTACAAAACAACGCAACGTCGAGGGACCTGTCGATTGAAGTTGGCGCCTTATCGATATACGCCCTTCTCTTCAATTGCGAAGTCTAGCGGAATATATTTTTTTTTTTTTAATAATAACGAAAGTCGGAGAGATTTTAATAATTAAGGTCATTTCAAACGCCACCCACAGGCCGGATTGTTTTATTTATTAGTCTCAACAATATTTACAGTGTCCTTCGTTTGAGATATACAATAGTTCACACGATTGCTTTAGGTAATTCGTCCTCCCTCTATCTACACAATTGATGCATATTATTGCGGAATCGTATTAAAAATAAATATTCTCATACCTACCGATTAAGCAATAATTACCCTTGCATTTGTATTATTTATGGGAATGCGAATCCTCGCCGACAAATCACACTTCGTGAGAGCAACGTATACTTGGTATACGCCCTGAAGTGATGCTCTTACATCCTCCGCAGAATCGTTCACATAATTCGATTTAATGTTTCAGAATTTTTTTTATAACAAGAGTTTTATTATATACACGTTTTCATTCGGTCATTTGGTGTGTCCGATATGCATAACCTGTTACCTTACGCTCGGTGACAAAGGTCGATGATGCTGTCATTATTCATATCATTATGAATAGCTCATGACCTGTGTATTAAACGAGAGATTATTCATAGAAATAATAGTTACATGACAGGAGTCGAGAAAATCTGCTGGATAGTAAATTAATCGTGCCGAAGACTATCTCTAAATGGATCTCATTCGAACATTCATTTCTACACGTCTATCTCGTTGTCTACTTAAAATCATAACTGATATCGATTTTTAATTCCATATTTTACACCGCACTACAATGTACGATAAATTTCGACCCCATTGCTCGAGAGTATCAAAACGAACATAAGAAGGAAAAAATGAGATTACCGAGGAAGATATGAACAAAAAATGCTAGAGAACTCGTGCAACAATTACGGATATGCAAAGTGCATTGATAAGGGATAATGGGTAGGATTCGGCAAAGCGTGATGCGAGAAAAATAACAAAACGTCGGGAATCGCATTGTGCAATTTTTCATTTTTATTTCTCAGGAGTAAGTAACATAAACCAGGTAAATAAACAAAAGCGTGTTAATCGACCTCGGAATTGATAATAATCGACCGTAATATTCACCGCAAGGGTGAAAATAAATATAATAACTAAAGTCTAAGTAAAAAAAAAGGAAAAACAGGTAAGCCACAACAAAATTAATATCGCAGGTAAATACTCGTAACGTAATGGTTAATTGGTTCGACGAGTGGAACCGAGAGCGGAGTACAATGCTGCAAATGTATAATAATTGCAAATGTATAATTGCATAGCGGGTGGCACGATATAATGGTCCTCGAAGATCCTGATCGAAAGCTACAAGGTCTCTCTTAAGCTAGGACTCGGGCCGAAACCTGACACTTTGCCTCAGTTTCGACCTTATCACGGATTTAAGCTCTAGTTATTGCTTTGTAATACACGTGATCTAATACGTAAAACAACGATAACTCCATCTGAAACTCCATTAGTTCAAACACCTATAAACATTACCGACAACCGCGGCGTTTACGTAGCAGCAAATCTGCACCAGGTCGCAAGTACGAAAATGTCCAACCTTGGAATTCCATCGAATACCTAAATGCTTTCTAAATTAATTTCAGCATCCACGTACAACGTCGATATCATAAAAGCGCGGGACAAATGCATCGATAAAAATGCAGTTAACTGAAATTCATCGATCCCTATCGCTGATAGTACGATCGACCCCTACCCTACAAACAATGGACCTCGTGCTAAAAATCAACGTATCTTTCACATAACCCCGTGAAAACAATTCCCAAGGTATGCACGAGACGTATAAAAAGAAAAAGAAACGGAGAAATTAAAACTGGAGTATTACAAATCTGGTTTCGAACCTCTTCAAGTCAGAAGCTGACGAGTTCGAGTCCGTGCATACGTTCATGATAGTCACGAAGAAAACCTACCGACATCGTGTATATCACAGTCGTAGTTACAAGTGAAGTCTGTGTCAAGACAAGCAATTTCTGCACCTGCAGTCATTTCTGGTGCAGAAATTGGACGTAAATGACGGAGGTGAACGTTATTTCCGTCCCTTTCGCGGTCCATCAGCAAGGAGGCATTCTCGTCCGCCATTGTACGTCCTGGCGAACGTGAACGACTTTCCTGCAGACATGGCGTCGTCTCTATGTACCGAGAAGGCGTTCACCTCCACCCCAGGACAATTTAGAAGCTTCAGTTGGAGACAACCGGCATATAGAACTTGTGTTTTGTAGAATCCCTGGTGTGCTTGAAAGGAGCCTGCTTGGTCTCTATCAGCGCCGCAGGGCAAGGTCCCTTGGCCCTGGGAACGAACTCCTTCTTATAAGAGCTGGACGCAACAACGGATTCGTTCCCCAGATTAATATGCGACACATTCCCCTGTCTATGAACCCGTTCGACCCTCTGGGACGTGAAGTTTCCATAATTCTTGGCCTCGCTCTGGGAATAAAACTTCCCACCGACCGTCAAGTTGTCTTGTCTGACGACTCTCTGTGGCCTCTCGTAGGTCGCGGACGCCCAAGGATTCCCATCCTTGCTGTTCCTGTGCAAAGAAGTCAAGCTGCGTCTGTCGACGCTCTGACTGGAGTTGCTGATAAACTGGCCGGATTCGGCGAGATTCGAGATGCTTTTCCTCTGATCGGCAGCCGTCGAGGAGATCGTGTGTAGCGCCTCCGTGGACGTGGTGACTCCTCGTCTGTGGAGAACGGAGTTGTTCACGTCCGCCGAGGACGAGGATATGACGTTCTTCCTGTGATGACTGGTCTTCCCCAGGGACGAGTCCTCGACCCGTTGCTCCGCAGACTGTCCACTGATCGCTTGTCGGAATTCCGCACTGCTGGATTGGGTGCTGTTGTACCTCGCCTGGCTGGATATCGTGTGCCTGGTGAGCTGGGAAGACTGCTTGCTCTGCCTGCTCTCTACGTGCTGGGAGTTCACGTAATCCCTTTTAGTCCCTTCTTGGTATTTCTGCACGTCTTTCGAGTCCTGATAGTCCCGACGATCGTCGATCGATCTGTCGCTCACTTGTCGCACCTGGGAGCTGCTCTGCGACCTGAGATGTTCGCTGTGCGTCCTGTACTGCTGTTCTCGACGCTGGTTCTCCTGAATTGTGGTCGACTTCCTGGAGCTGATCTCCTGTCGCAGCAGATCAGGCTGCTGAAGAGGTCCCGAAGGAGCTGGTTCCCCAGCGTCGATGGGACGTCGATCGGTGGCCACGTGTTGGGCGAAATATTGCTGCTGAGAGGATCGCTGGGCAGCATGGGTAGCCTTGGTGGTCTTTGTGGTGGTCACCTGGGAACCATCCACCACCTTCGATTCCACGCTCCTGTCCGATTGCACGTCGTTGATCCTGGCCACGACTTCCTTCCCAGTGCGCTTTGTGTAGGTGTTGTAGTTGCTCTGGTTGGTGGTCGTCATCTGGGTGGTGTCGCTGCCCAGGGAGATGGACGACTCCATGTGTCGTCTGCGATTCACCGGTTTGTCCGCGGGAGACGGTTCCTTTTTAGTGGGAGTGAAGGAGTCCTTCGAGGTGGTCTTCGACTCCATTGCCTCGGAGCTGATCCTCAGATTGTCCTCGTGCCGTTTGATCTCGGCGCGTTCTCCACGAACGACGGTGTAGGTTGACTTCTGGGAGGTGGTGCTCTGGAAGTCGCCGGTCATCTTCAGGTTGTCTTCCCTACGAACGACCTCGGTCCTGTCCGTCCTCTTGGGAGTGAAATCGTCCCTGGGACGACCCGTGAACTCCCCTTCCGGTTTAAGGTTATCGGGATGACGAATCGGAGAACGACGTTCTCCAGGCGCCACCTTCTCCGGCGTCCTTCCCTGGAAGTCGCCCTCTGGTCTCAGATTATCGGGATGCTTAATCGGAGATCTTCGTTCTCCAGGACCCGCGGGACTCTTCTCGGGCCGCTCAAAGTCTCCCTCTGGACGGAGGTTGTCCTGATGCTTCTTCACCACCGCCCGTTCCCCGGTGACGTGGTTGTAGTCGTCCCTCCTCCTCACGTCGATATATTCACCTTCAATCCTCAGGTTATCCTCGCGCCTCTTGACGTCCACTCGTTCGATCTTCGAGATCCTCGTGTAGTCGTCCCGGGATCTGTGGACGTCCATCTCGCCCTCCATCCTCAGGTTATCCTCTCGTCGTCGAATTTCCACGCGTTCGCCGTTCACGTGTCGGTAGTCGTCCTTCGAGGATGGACTGACCTCCATCTCGCCCTCTGGTCTGAGGTTGTCTCGGGGTTTCTTGATCGGCGCCCTTTCGCCCCTCTTAGGTGTGAAGTCGTCCTTTGGAACCACGTAGAAGTCGCCTTCTGGATGAAGGTTGTCCTCGTGTCGGATTGGCGTGCGTTTTTCGGCAGGCTCAACCTTCGTAGGACTCCTCCTCTCGAAGTCGCCTTCTGGCTTCAAGTTGTCCTGAGGTCTCTTCGGTGTCACCCGCTCGGCAGGACTATATCCTTTTCTTTCGGGCTTGGCAAATTCACCTTCGACCTTCAGATTATCCGGATGGCGAATGGGAGTCCTTCGTTCGCCAGGACCAACCTTGGTCGGAGAGGGTCTCTCGAAGTCGCCCTCTGGCTTCAAGTTATCCTTCGGCTTCTTCACCTCCGCCCTCTCTCCTCTCCTTGGAGCATCTTCCTTGGGCCTGCCCATGAAGTCTCCTTCGGGATGAAGATTATCGGGATGTTTTATAGGCGATCGTCTCTCCACAGGACCCAAAGGATGCTTCTCAGGCCTCTCGAAGTCACCCTCGGGCTTCAGGTTATCCTTCGGCTTCTTCACGTCCGCCCTTTCTCCTCTTCTTGGAGCCTCTTCCTTCGGTCTGCCCGCGAAGTCGCCTTCGGGGTGTAGATTATCAGGATGTTTGATAGGCGTGCGTCTTTCGGCAGGACCTACAGGAGCCTTCTCCGGCCTCTCAAAATCACCTTCCGGCTTCAGGTTGTCTCTTGGCTTCTTCACACTCGCGCGGTCTCCTTTGAGAGGCGTTTGATCCTTTGGACGTTTTGCAAATTCCCCTTCAGGTTTCAAGTTATCCGGATGCTTAATCGGTGATCTCCTCTCAGCTGGTCCCACTGGAACCTTCTCCGGTCTCTCGAAGTCGCCCTCTGGACGAAGGTTGTCTTCATGGCGAACAATCTTCGTGCGCTCTCCACGAGTCACACTATAGTCGTCTCTACGACGGATATCCAGGAATTCGCCTTCGATCCTGAGATTATCCTCTCGTCTTATGACGTCCACTCTTTCCACCTTGGTGGACGTGTAATCATCCCGTGATCGGTGGACCTCGAAGTCGCCCTCCATCTTTAGGTTATCTCGGTGGACGACGATCTCCGTCCTCTCCGCCTTCGTGGGTCTGTAGTCCTCTTTCGGCTTCCCTGTGAACTCTCCTTCCGGTTTTAAATTGTCCTTCGGTTTCTTCTGCACAGGACGATCGGCTCGCTTGGGCGAGTAATCGTCTTTGGGACGACCAACGAAGTCGCCTTCAGGGTGGAGGTTATCAGCGTGCTTGATAGGGCTCCTTCTTTCCGCAGGTCCTACGGGAGACTTCACTGGCCTCTCAAAGTCGCCTTCTGGTTTCAGGTTGTCCGTAGGTCTCTTCACCTCGGCCCTCTCCCCCTTCTTCGGGGTTTGCTCCTTAGGACGACCTATAAAGTCGCCTTCAGGCTTCAGATTATCTTTCGGCTTCTTCACCTCCGCTCTTTCTCCTCTCTTCGGCGCCTCTTCCTTAGGACGACCCGTGAATTCTCCTTCAGGTTTCAAGTTATCCTGCGGTTTCGTCACCTTCGGCCTCTCGGCAGGTCTGAACTCTTCATGGTGTGGCCTCTCGAACTCCCCTTCAGGTTTCAGGTTATCGGCATGCTTAATCGGGGTTCTTCTCTCCGCTGGACCGACAGGTTTCTTTTCTGGCCTCTCGAAGTCTCCTTCTGGTCTTAAATTGTCCTTTGGTTTCTTCACGTCTGCCCTTTCGCCCTTTCTCGGCGTCTCCTCCTTCGGCCTTCTTGCAAATTCACCTTCAGGTTTCAGATTATCGTCGTGCTTAATCGGAGTACGTCTCTCGGCTGGACCAACTGGTTTCGTCTCTGGTCTCTCGAATTCCCCTTCGGGCTTGAGGTTGTCCTCGGGTTTTCTGATCTGGGGTCTGTCCGCCCTCTTCGGGGAGTAGTCATCCTTTGGTCGCCCTTCGAAGGGTCCTTCCGGTCTCAGATTATCAGGATGTCTGATAACCTCCACCCTATCTCCTTTTACAACACTGTAGTCATCGCGAGTCCTCATGTCGATGAATTCACCCTCCATCCTCAGGTTGTCCTGATGCTTGGTGACCTCGACTCGTTCCCTGTGCAAGAACTCGGTATAGTCGTCCCTGGATCGATAGGTCTCGATGTCGCCCTCCATTTTCAAATTATCCGTGCGTTTAACTACATCCACCCTATCCCCTCTCACAGGTTTGTAATCGTCCTTAGGGCGACCCTCGAACGGTCCTTCAGGTTTAAGATTGTCTTCAGGCCTCTTCACATCAGCACGCTCTCCTTTAGTTGGCTTGAAGTCGTCCTTAGGTTTTCCCACGAAATCGCCTTCGGGTTTCAGGTTGTCTGGATGCTTGATGGGCGTTCTTCTTTCAGCAGGTCCGACCTTCTTCGGATGCGGCCTCTCGAACTCGCCTTCTGGCTTCAGGTTGTCCGTAGGTCTCTTCACCTCTGGACGTTCTGCAGGACGGAACTCTTCGTGTTTGGGACGTTCAAATTCGCCCTCTGGCTTCAGGTTGTCCGTGGGTCTCTTCACCTCTGGACGTTCGGCAGGACGGAACTTCTCATGTTTGGGACGCTCAAAATCTCCCTCTGGTTTCAGGTTGTCGGGATGTTTTATGGGCGTGCGTTTTTCTGCCGGGCCCACGGGGCTCTTCTGGGGTACCTCGAAGTCCCCTTCGGGTTTCAAGTTATCCTGCGGTCTCTTCACGTCCGCCCTCTCGCCCTTCTTCGGGGCCTCCTCTTTAGGGCGACCGATGAAGTCTCCTTCTGGCCTCAAATTGTCGGCGTGCTTGATCGGCGTCCTTCTTTCTCCAGGTCCTACAACCGTCTTCTCAGGCCTCTCGAAGTCTCCCTCCGGCTTCAGGTTATCCCTCGGCTTCTTCACCTCCGCTCTTTCTCCTCTCTTCGGCGCCTCTTCCTTTGGACGACCCGTAAATTCTCCCTCAGGCTTCAAGTTGTCCCGCGGTTTCGTCGCCTTCGGTCTCTCAGCAGGTCTGAACACTTCATGGTGTGGCCTCTCAAATTCACCCTCCGGCTTCAAATTATCCTGCGGTTTTGTCACCTTCGGCCTCTCAGCAGGTCTGAACTCTTCATGGTGTGGCCTTTCAAATTCACCCTCCGGCTTCAAGTTATCCTGCGGTTTTGTCACCTTCGGCCTCTCAGCAGGTCTGAACTCTTCATGGTGTGGCCTCTCAAATTCACCCTCAGGCTTCAAGTTGTCCCGCGGTTTTGTCACCTTCGGCCTCTCAGCAGGTCTGAACTCTTCATGGTGTGGTCTTTCAAATTCTCCCTCAGGCTTCAAGTTATCCTGCGGTTTCGTCACCTTCGGCCTCTCAGCAGGTCTGAATTCTTCATGGTGTGGCCTCTCGAACTCCCCTTCAGGTTTCAGGTTATCGGCATGCTTAATCGGAGTTCTTCTCTCCGCTGGACCGACAGGTTTCTTCTCTGGCCTCTCGAAGTCTCCTTCTGGTCTTAAATTGTCCTTTGGCTTCTTCACGTCTGCCCTTTCGCCCATTCTCGGCGCCTCCTCCTTCGGCCTTCTTGCAAATTCACCTTCAGGTTTCAGGTTATCATCGTGCTTAATCGGAGTACGTCTCTCGGCTGGACCAACTGGTTTCGTCTCTGGTCTCTCGAACTCCCCTTCGGGCTTGAGGTTGTCCTCGGGTTTCCTAATTTGAGGTCTGTCCGCCTTCTTCGGGGAGTAGTCATCCTTTGGTCGCCCTTCGAAGGGTCCTTCCGGTCTCAGATTATCAGGATGTTTGATAACCTCCACCCTATCTCCTTTTACAACACGGTAGTCATCGCGAGTCCTCATGTCGATGAATTCACCCTCCATCCTCAGGTTGTCCTGCTGCTTGGTGACCTCGACTCGTTCCCTGTGCAAGAACTCGGTATAGTCGTCTCTAGATCGATAGGTCTCGATGTCGCCCTCCATTCTCAAATTATCCGTGCGTCTAATAACATCAACTCGATCCCCTCTCACAGGTTTGTAATCGTCCTTAGGACGACCCTCGAATGGTCCTTCGGGTTTCAGGTTATCTTCGGGTCTCTTCACGTCGGCACGCTCTCCTTTAGTTGGTCTGTAGTCGTCCTTAGGCTTTCCCACGAAATCACCTTCGGGTTTCAAATTATCAGGGTGCTTGATAGGAGTCCTTTTTTCCGCAGGACGAACAGGTGCCTTCTCGGGTCTCTCGAATTCACCTTCGGGTCTCAGGTTGTCGTCATGCTTTATCGGAGTTCTTCGCTCCGCAGGTTTATAAGGAGTTCTCTCCCTGTCCGCGAATTCTCCTTCGGGGAACAGATTGTCAGGATGTCTCACGATGGATGCCCTGTCACCAGGACCATAGGATTCAGGTGTTGGTCTGTCAAAATCGCCTTCAGGATAAAGGTTGTCCGCATGTTTGATGGGCGTTCGCCGCTCCGCAGGAGTGAATCGTTCCTTCGGACGATCTACAAACTCTCCTTCAGGCTTCAGATTATCCTGCGGTTTCTTCGCCTCAGGACGTTCTCCGCGTTTCGGTGAGAAGTCATCCTTAGGACGGCCCTCGAAGGGTCCTTCGGGCTTCAAGTTGTCCTGCGGTTTTTTCACCTGAGGACGTTCCGCTCGTTTTGGTGAGAAGTCATCCTTGGGACGGCCTTCGAAAGGACCTTCTGGTCTTAGGTTGTCTTCGGGTCTTCGAATATCTGCTCGTTCCCCGCGAGTCGGCTTGAAGTCGTCCTTAGGTCTTCCTTCGAAAGGACCTTCTGGCCGCAGGTTATCTTCTGGTCGTTTCACGTCTGGCCGGTCAGCGCGTTTCGGAAGGAAATCATTTTTAGGCCGCATGTCGATTTCTCCTTCAGGACGTAGATTATCGTCGGGTTTAATAGGTGTCCTTCTTTCAGCAGGTTGGAAGGGGTGGCGTTCCCTGTCTGGAAAATCGCCTTCGGGAAACAAGTTATCAGGATGGCGGATGATGGGTGCCCTGTCGCCAGGACCATAAGGTATCTGCTCGGGTCGCTCAAATTCTCCTTCGGGATAAAGGTTATCACTGTGTCTGATGGGTTGTCGCTTTTCTCCCGGAGTGTATTCATCTCGAGGTCGTCCTTCGAAAGGACCTTCGGGTCTCAAATTATCCTGAGGTCTCTTCATCTCAGGACGTTCAGCGCGTTTCGGCGTATAGTCATCCTTAAGGACCTTCGGGTCTTAAATTATCCTCCGGCTTCCTTACATCCGCTCGATCCCCACGAGTAGGTTTATAGTCGTCCTTAGGTCTACCTTCGAAAAGACCTTCAGGCCTCAAATTGTCCTGAGGTCTCTTCATTTCAGGACGTTCAGCGCGTTTCGGCGTATAGTCATCCTTAGGACGTCCTTCGAAAGGACCTTCGGGTCTTAAATTATCCTCCGGCTTCCTTACATCCGCTCGATCCCCACGAGTAGGTTTATAGTCGTCCTTAGGTCTACCTTCGAAAGGACCTTCAGGCCTCAAATTGTCCTGAGGTCTCTTCATTTCAGGACGTTCAGAGCGTTTCGGCGTATAGTCATCCTTGGGTCTACCTTCGAAAGGACCTTCGGGTCTCAGATTATCCTGCGGTTTCCTGACTTCAGGGCGTTCCGCAAGTTTCGGCATAAAATCGTCCTTGGGTCTCCCTTCGAATGGACCTTCCGGTCGGAGATTATCCTTCGGTCTCTTGGCCTCTGGCCTCTCCGTTATCATGGGCACATAATCTTCCCTCGACTTCGGAGTCCCTTCGAAGATGCCCTCTGGTCTCAGGTTATCATCCTTCCTGATGACCGTCGTGCTCCTATAATCAGTCTGATCAAAGCTTTTGTACTCTTCATGGCTCGTCGTGAGGTTTTCGACAACGTCAGTCCTGCCATAATACCGATCAACGTCATTCGTGGTGGTGACGGGTCGACGTGGATGTTCCTTTGGAACGACATCATAACTATGGAAGTCCTCCTTGATATGGGAGGTGCCCTACAATGGATAGATATTAACATTATCATACAAGTAAGAACGTCCTTAAATCACCCCAAACAAATAAAGAAATAATTAATTAAATATCGATATTCCCAAAAAATAATACTTACCGTAAATTTGCCCTCTCCTACGGTGAGGTTGTCACTTCTCCTGATGATCTCCGCTCTCTGCGTGCTACGATGATCTATAAATTCGGACCTGGAGGTGGTCTCGTCGATGAATTCACCCTCGATCTTCGTGTAGGTATTGCGACGTACAGGACTAGGTCGTTCTCCGGGAACCCCGGTGAAGACCAGCTCCGTCGTGGTCACACCTTGAAGAGAGAAAAACGACTTCATTATACGAGTCCCCTCGAGATACATGAATTATAATCGCAATTTCATTGTTCATACTTACTGTCGAAATCTCCCTCCGGTCTCAAATTGTCCCGAGGCTTCTTCACAGGTGCACGTTCTCCTCTGGTCGGCGCTTCTTCTTTCGGCCTCCCGATGAAGTCTCCCTCAGGTTTTAAGTTATCCTGCGGTCTTTTGACTGGTGCTCTCTCACCCTTTGGTGCCTCTTCCTTCGGCCTTTTGGCGAACTCCCCTTCCGGTTTGAGGTTGTCTTCCGGCTTCCTGACCGGAAGTCGCTCCCCTCGGGTCGCCACATAGTCCGTACGACGCTGCCCGGTGAATTCACCTTCCATATGCAAATGGTCTTCCCGATGGTAGGCGACTTGTCGATCGACATGTTTCTCGTCATACTCTTGTCTGTAAGACGTTACCGCATGCACAGGCTCGTGGGGGATCTCCAAATGCTCCTCCGGGAAATTGTGAGGGCATCGATGGCGCCTGGAAATTTATTCACCTGCATTTAGTACGTTGCATACGTACACATGGCAGACATTTTATTCCCCTATACGCAGAAAAATAATTTACGGTCATAATTTTGCTATTTTCTTCACCAACTTGGGGAATGGGCCCAGAAAAAAAGAAAATTTGAAATTATATGCTAAACAGAAATTATAATCGTGGTATCACTTATTAGCGACAATTGGGACATTGCTTGTTAGATCGTGTATTGACAACATTATTTTTCGGCTCTTGCCTGAAATTTATTCGCTCATTTTTCAAGTGATTGGATCTACGTTTGATGCAGCAGCAAACATTTTCAATGTCGGTGTAATTACTGCCGTGCGAGGAAAATAGTATCACCACCGATGCCCTTTGATAACAACGTACACGGCTTTATTTTTCCGCGCATCTTTACAGACGTTTTCGCTGAATGTGAAGACCTTACCGTCTTTTCAGAATCTCCGATTACGAATGTTTTTTTTTTTCCCTTTTACCAGAGTATATCTCGAAAGTGACGCAATTTCGGTGATCTAATCCCCTGAGTCTAATGTAAGTTTAGAAATGAGCATGGCTGCACTCGGACTCGGTGATTCGTAATCTCCAACTATGGCTCGTACTTTGACACGTCGTAACGCCGATGTCGCATCAACATTGAAAAATATCCAATTCGCGCTTTGCCGACGTTTTCATAATATCCGAGTGACTCAAGTCCGGATGGAACTTTTGACGGAACGACCTACCGAACGCACTCTGCAGTATATCTCCCCCGTGTCATGTATTACAATAACTCATGTATAACTGAATGCATTACCCCCGTTGTTCCCTCTGGAAAATGTCATTTCCTTTCCCTTCTCGCAGGAGAAAAAAAAATCACTCGTCCCACTGAAGTACTCCTCAGAGGGGAAATTATTTTACGACTAAGAAGACCCGATAAGCACGTCCGAGATTGTCGAGTCCAGCCCGATATGAATCGCCGTGATTATTAATAATATCTGGGGCGAAGTCGCCGATCTGTGTACGTTATTTCGTCCGATAAACCTGAGGACATGTGCGACTCAATATTTTTCTCACGTGCGGCAATCGATTGCGCCGGTGCTTCACTAGTTCAAGGTAGGCCAGCAATGGCGGTACACGAAGGCGTCGTTTCATACAAATTGTAACGAGCCAGGCGATGCACGTCAGCGATTGGGAGCCGTGCAAGCTCGGGTGAAATCGCTCGTCGAGTTTACCCAGAACGGAAGGATAATAGATACTGGGTACACGCGAAAGTGGATTCGCTAAGGGGATTTTAACGGGCGTTAAATCAATTAGACGTAAGGCGGGTTAATTCTCGGAAATTAATAAACCGGCGATTATTCGAGCTAATCTCGCCGGGAAGGATTTAATCCCCGATTTAGAATTGATCCAGGTTATCTTCGGCAAATGTTGGGACACGCTCCCGGGCAACACGCGAAATTGAATCTGCCGATGTCACGTGCGCTCGTAAACCTGACTGGAATAGATCGATCCTTTGTGAGTCGGGACAGATTTACATATGTAAAGGCAGAATGTGACCGATTGTATTAAACCATTCGATCGTGACAGTACTGCCCAAGTGGCATCCAGAAGCGCCGTGGTGGATAACAACCGAGGACATTTAATTTCCACCTATTTCCTCGCAGCAAAGTGGCTGCAAAATCGTCGCTCGAATTGCATAAGCGCCGATCCACCGGTCACGTCTATCCTGTTAAAAGTATTCATAAAATTCGCACACTTTTGGTAGACAAGATTGTGGTAAAATTATAAATCTCACACCTCAACAGTGAATATACATTTACGATAAACTTAAAGGTCAATTTGTAATCTTGTAACATGGTATTGGAGGTTTGTGAAATTTGGTAGAAAAATCAGTACACTTATGTCTCAAATTTATATGTTATAAATGTCTGGGAATGTTATTAAATTAGTTGGAATAAAACTTCCAACAAAGATTTTATACAATTTCAATATTTCCTTTTTTTTAACAGTGTACATTTTCCGATTGATTTCTTTTCGCTGCTAATGTTGTTCTTTTTTTTCCCCTTTCGCTTTTAATTCCTCCACGTTAATCCGATTTTCCGGCAGTGTTGGATCACACTTAGGAAGGAACGAAACTGGGGAATGAAAAAGTAGAAAATAAAAAGAGAAGATAAGGCGACACGAGTCGTAAACGGTTTCGCAAGAGGATCGGCGGTCTCGCAAGTCGATCGCATGTATGTCGAAGCTCTCGAGCGAGTCTTCAGTCGCCATAAGGAGTTGATCGGCTGTCGATTTCCAATGCATCAGTCCCTGGCTTATTTGGGGCGCGTTCCTTCAAAGGTAGCCGACCCCGGAGGGAGTCGCATGTTTTTGCATGAGCCCCGATTACGACATCGAAACCCGAAGCCTTTCGCGTATCGGCAAATTTGGTCCTATCTGGAGCTCGCGATCGAAAGCGCTGTCCTCGATATTCTTGAAAAACAGAGGAAAAAAAAAAGGAAGAAGGAAAACCCTTTCGAAAATCAATCGATCCCTCGTTTTCTGCACGAGACCGGCGGATCGATGTGCCATTTCTCTGACATTGTTTGCGGCCTGTGTTTAAAATATTCAAGCGGATGAAACTCCGCTTAAACATTCGCTAAATACATAGATAATATATGATAAATATTTTGTGCTACTAGGGATGTATTTAATTTCATTTCTTTTTTTTCTGAACTCTCGAGCTTAAGTTATCTGGCGGACCTTCGAAAGTAGAATATAAAATTAAACAAATAAGTGACCCAGTGAAATAATTAAATTGACAATTGCCGATAATTGCGGGCTCAGTTTGCGTTCGCGAAATTTCACCAGCCGAAGTGCTCGTGTCAAGCACAGGGCGGGTCGTGGTTCCCATCGGTTGAGGAACTAGGTCCAGAGTTTCATCTAGGTCAAGAGTTTCAATCTACTGAGTTGAGCTCAAATCATATTTATCCATGCTTCCTGGCAGGAGATACCACCAAGATTCTCGATCCACGCGGAGTCCTCTTCGGAGTCGATGCTTGCCGGATAGCGTGATAGAAAATCGATCAAAAATCACGCAGGTGACATTTGGGAATTTTCAAATTTTCAACAATCAATTTTCGTAAGGTGTTACCTGCGACCAAGAACGATTTGAGGAGATATCGACATTAAAGGGGAATGAGATCGATCCTGGCCAAGAATCGTTAATCACGACTCGATCCTCGTATTACGGATCGAGGATGCACGCGGCGTGGGCAATCGGTGTACTTGAATATTGAATTAATCGATTTCCACCGTACGACGAGTCTTCTTCATGCTCAGAACCCATTCACAACGGCGTTCTAATATTGGAACGGTGTTACTGACACTGCATACGACTTGTGTATTCATTTATCGGCTTAACGCGGCCTCGCCTCTCTTCGAGCGGGAGCACTCTCGTCGAACACGCACGGTTAAAGTCTACTTTAATTACGCGCATAATTATTCACAAGTGAATCGGTGAAAGCAAACTCGATCCCACTTGCGGGAGCGATCAAATTAATTCCACATTTTCCGGCCCGATTAATCTCGTGGAAAAAAGAATGGACGGCCGGAAGGAACACCGGGGCCTTTGAAGAGCACTCGTACAGAGGTTTGCGAAATTTCGTTATTGCATATTTTCGCGAAACTATTACAGCGAGTCGAAATTGAAATCGAAAATTCAAAACAGACAGACCCTTAGATCATTTTATCCCTTTTCTAATGAGCTATTAAAACGGCAAATTGGTCAAAAATTACGGAAGTGAGAGTTGGTCTCACAAACCTCTGCACGAGTGGTTCGCAGGTGGAATAGCTACATCCCTTAAGGTGGTACGAAAGAGGCGTCGGAGGGGTCAGTTTTTCTATGAAATTTTTCCTTGAAGCAGGTGCAACGAGTCGTTTTTAATTTTACCACGTGAACGTAGAGGTCCAAAGGAAGGTCCTGGTACTGATAAACTTTTATTTTTTCTAAACTAATTCATAAATATTTAAAATTCTTTTATGATTAATAAAAAATTCATGGGCGTCGGGACCTTCCTTGGGTCTTGCATGTTCACGTGATACGATTTCAAACGATTCGGTACACGCAGTTCAGAGAATAGTGTCGTAAACGATTGACCCCTCGGATGTCACTTTCATATCACCTTAGAAAGCAGCCGGGTCCTTACGAGATGGACAAGAGGTGTCGAGGTGGCGGCGAGAACCCCTTCTTCCATAGTGCGTAGGTCGTGTTACGCATCTCTTATAAGGTCGGAACGGCGTCAAGAGTCGTGCGATTGGCCGAAGTCGGGTTTCCATAAAAGGTGCTGTCTCGCGTCCCACTTAATCGAGGATCGCGAGGCGACCTTCTACCGATCCTCGAAAATCCGATGCTCCAGGGCCGAGCCGAGAATAAATTATTGGAGCGATCGATTTCAATTATTTTTTTCCGCGATAGGCAGCGACCGCACCTGTTCGCTCATCGGATCGATTAATCCTAGGAACGAGCGAAAGTGAACTTCCCAAGGAATTCCAAACCCGTCGTCGAAATCGCAAAAAACTGGCGAAGGTACTCAGTCCTTCATAACGATCCCAAAGCGCTCGAGAAATCGATCGACAGGGTACATCGATCACCTTCCCCATGACTAATCTGCCCGATCCCGAATGATTTCCTCTAAACCACCTTAAATCAAGAAATCCTGATACAAATCGTGCCCTCCCACGTGGTCGCCCAACCGATCTGCATAATAGACCATAATTAGTCACCTCCTTTTATAACGTGGAGTCACTTATGTCGATGGACTCCAGGAATCCCAGAAATCGATCAATGACTCGACATCGATCTCACGTTTCCCCCTTCATTGATCTACTCGATTCTGGAGGGACTATTCGTAATGACGTTGAGTTTAAAAATTTTCAAAAAAAAATGCGCGATCGCCCCACGTGGTCCCACCGATCAGCTGTTCTCGAGGGACCGATGGGCGGTGAATAATTCGTCACATCTTTTTATAACGCGTTATCACTTCGGTAGGCCGATCACTCGAGTGATGCGTCAATCGAACTTCTCTTTCGGAAGGAACTACTTGAATTTACCCTCGGTTCGTGGCACTGCATTGCGGGTGAAGCCGGGGACTGCGTACAGAGTACTGAACTAGTATGTGCTACCACTGGAAGACGCGATATCCGATGCCGTGTGTGTGCACATGTGCAAGGTATGTCTGGTATATCTGGTACATCGCGAAATCCGTGTCCGATGGGAAGGTTTCGATTCCCGAGTTTCAGCTCATCGTCCCTCGCAAATACGGCATAATATAATTGATACCCACGGTTATCCGAACGGCGGGTCCCGCGATTTCCTGCACTTTTTCCACATCGCGAATCCCGCGTCGGCCATTTTCCCAGTGCGCATGCGGCGGTATTCGGAACGGAGTTAATTTTAGACCTACTCCCGGCACACTCGTATAATGTTATGTTTACTCTGGAGGTAAGTACGGGAAGGAGATACATAACTGTGTACGGTGCATTTAATATGCGCATACCTCGCTACTACTTTGCGTATAATGAACGCATCGTAAGGGCATCGGCCGGTCTCTTCGATATTTCTATGACGTCGTTAATGGCGCAAAAAGAGTATCACCGTGAAATTAGACATACTTCGACTAAATATCAGCGGATGATTTTTCTTTTTATTTAACGTACACGGGTCCATTCATTATAGTTTATCTCACGGTCTACTGGATATCTCTTTGACGAGAGTAACCGCGTAAAAGGGGTATCTCAGCGAAATTGTACTTTCACTGAACATCAGCGTAACACTCTTTTTTCTTTTCTTTTTTTTTTTTTTCATTTCGCGTATATGGATCGTCTGTTTATCATCTTTTGCGAGAGGAGCGCAACCGAGATGCGTGTGTAACGCTTCCCTCGTTTACATACGAGCATCTTCCGATTAGTCATGCAAGTTCGGCTTTAATAACAACGAAACGGTGAAATAATAGCGAGGCGAAAGCACGAGGCACTGCGGTACAAACAATTACTTGCAGCTGTAACGATGCCGCTGCACCTGATTCCCACCGTGCGTTCTTCCCCCCACGCAGGTTCCCCGGCGAAGGGAACGTTCAATATTTATGGGAACGCTTGGAGATTGCAATTTCTGATTAATTAGCGCCGTCAAACGAGCGTTTTACGCGGTCATGGTTTTTTATGAGAGCGGCGAGTGAGACAGGTGCAAAGGGAAGCCGTGATAGGACATTATCGCATCTGGGGGACTTTTAACCGGGAGAAAGAAAATTCCCTCTGAGGTCCGACCCTCAATTTCTGTGGTAATTACAGAAACATTCGATATTTATCAAAGTCCACCCGAAAGAGGGGTTGCGGGATGTGTGGACTTTCAATTATCCCGCACATGCGGCTCATAGATATTTGACTTCGGGCGACGTAATAAGAGAGTTTGATAATTGCGAAACAGGTGTAAAAGGAAGCCGTGATACGGCGTTATCGCATCTGAGGACATTTTAACCGGGGGAAAGAAAATTCCCTCGACTTCTGTGCTAATTACAAAAATCCTCGATATTTATCAAAATTCAAACGTTGCCGGATAATCCGGACTTTCAATTATTCCGCACATGCGGCTAATGGGTGATCGACTTCGGGCGACGTAATAAGAGAGTTTGATAATCGCTTCCAATTAAACTTGGGGAAACCGGGTTTGTGGTTTATCCGGGAAGAACACTTGGACGGGGGTACGCACCGGATGCGGAGCGATGATTAAAAAGTCCCAACTCCGAACTCGTTCCAACAATTTCGAAACTGGTCCCGGGAACGCGGCTGATGGCCAAAGTTTGTTACATCGTAATAACGCGCCCTGCGTGCGGGAATGTCACAATTGCACCTGCACGTAGGTGCAGTGGCCCTGCAGGTGCCACCCTGTCACCGGTACTCACACTCCTGCGAGATGTGATTAAAATGCCTTCACAGACATTGCCGTATCGCCGAAACACGCGATCCGATATGATCGATGAGCCGTGCAATTCGCGGAGTGATAATGGACAGAAAGGACCCGACATTTCCGCATTCGGTCTTATTGTTAGGAATATTTACGAGATAATGCTTCCATTGTAAGAAACGGTGAGCCCCTTTTCGCCTGCCAATTTGCAATGCCCCACGTGGAGCGGAGCCAGGGGTATGCTACCTATACAAACGTGGGGGGAAAGAGTAAAAGGGAAACAAATAGCACAGAGCAGACTAAACAATTTTTTTAAAATCAATGAGGAGGGGAAATACACGAAGCAGTGCTCGAGGATAGACGTTTTGCTTAGTGTTGCTCTTGTTAATTTCCCTCGACATTTTCCCGGAAAATTATCATCTCAATTTGCCCATCTTCTGCAGATCGACCGTATTGGACCTATACTTCCGACCTTGCATTTGACGAATCGTTAAATAGGAGTATCAATTTTTAATTTTCTTAAGTTCAACGTGAAAATGACTTACCCGCAGGTGCAGAGCTCGCAGATGCACTGCTCCTTCAGGGGTATCTTTGAGAGGATGTCATCAGGAATGACGGTTCTCGGGCGGATATCCTCGCCATCCAGCGAATCCGGAGACTGGTCACCTCGTTTTGGTTTGTCCATAGGTCGACCAGTTTTCCCGGCAGGTTCCTCCGGTCGACTCGGTTTTCCAGGAGTGAATCTTTCCTCGGGTCGACTAGGCTTCCCTGCGGCAAGCACCGGCTTCGCAGGTGACACGTTGTCGCGAGATTTTCCTGGAGAACCTGGTCTGCCATCGGAGGGTCTGGAAAAAAATGTTCCCGGTTTTTTACCTCTCCAAAGACTTGACGGAAAATTCTGAACCCTGCATTGTCCTGTAAACAAACTCTGAATTCTCTAAAAATATGAACGAAATTTGGTATCCATTAGATTTCGAAATCGAGTACACCTGCCATTTGAAATTCGTATACTCGTGTACCGAAATCCCAAGTACGATTTCATACGAAATGTGGTTTGAAAGAACTTCGGCCAGGTGTGTACCATATGTCGAGTATATTTTTAACAGTGCACCTTCCATGAGGTTTTAATGGAAGAGTAAGTTCCCACTATCTGGAACGGAGGTCGATTAATATTTAAGAGACCGTGACGAGGAAGGTCATTCCCAAGACTAACCTTCTAGGTCCTTGGGTGTCTTCGGGACGGTGCTGGGTGTCCTCGCGTTGTGGAGGACGACTTGGTTTCCCAGCAGCAGGGATAGGCCTCGGTTTGTCGTCCTCTCTGAGGCCGGAGATTCCTTTCGGATATCCAGGCTTGTCCGGGGACACCTTTTTCGGGAAGTCATCAGGTGTCCCCGGGCCAACGGTGATCTTTTCGAACCGGGTGTCGTCGACGACATCCCGTGCCACCATACTAGTCACCTGTTCCCTGTTGATGAACTCCGTCGTCGAGTCATTGACATCTCTCTGTGAACCAAATTACGAGAGACTTCGTTAATCATCATTGAGCAGCTGAGCGCGAACGACTTTCTCGAGTCAACAAAGACACATCGAGTTGTCATCGAAGCTGCATAGTATATTAATTTTTATGTACCCCGCCGCATATCGAATAAATAAAATCGAAAGAAAATTAGGTACGTCTCGAACTACCGTCCACTTCCCTCTACAGACCCTCCTCTTCGGGGCGTATTTTCTTTGTGCCATTTTAATAGGTCCGCTGCAACTGTACCCGAAGAATCTCATCTTTTTGTCATCCCAACACAGCGGTGTTCTACGCGAACTCCGATGCAATCGGAGCTTTTCAAAGCTCGAGATCAGAGCGGGTCATTAAAGGAACTTCCACGGGGTTCTACGTTACACGAAGGGTCGTTATTGAGAGGGAGCTCATTACCGAAGATGATACTGCAGGGCTTGACAATAACACCGGAGGAAGTGAAATCAAAGTATCCGTGGCAGAAAATATATAAAGAAATTTATTAAAAAAAAAAAAACAGAAAGAAAAGCCGGGCGCATTTTATACCGACGTAATTTTCCTAGGCTATTTTCCCCCCTGGATGTTCTTTTTTTAAGGGCTCAGCTCGTTACCGAAGAGTATTGTGCAACCCCCGATATTAACTTCTTCCCTTCGTAAAAGCATTTTGCCCGTGGCTCAAAGAGATTCTCTCGTACTCATACGTTCGGCGCACTCCAGCTAATTACCGGCTTCGTTAAAATACTCTGATGCTAAAGCCGTCCACCCTGGAAAATGTCTCCGCGTCCTGGTCTTTGCTTCCTCGCAGAAACTTTCGTCGTTACACGGTAAACCCATTGCGCCCCATGGGACCTCTTCGAGTGCTCTCAAAGCTGCCCGTTATGCATGCAAGTATTTTTTTAATTCACCCCGTGCACCGTGGTACACAGTTTAATTTCGAGTACGCGCCTAGGAAGCTCGGCTTGCCCAGTACATGAAGACTTATGGGACACTAATCGTGACCAGAGTAATTGCGACGGTAAATAATTTCCCCTAGCGTCTTAAATTAATGTCGATAAATATGTTTACACAGTCTGTTTAAAGGCGTTGATTTGGTTTAAACTCCTGTACTTAATGCAATTAAACGATAATTTCTTACATGAGTGCGTCCCGGTTTCGCGCTCCATCTTTGGCGTCGACCTAAGTCTGACTCACGTTTCAGAGACGCGAGATGAAACGCAGCTTCATCAGCTGCTTGTTTACGGTATAAGGATATAAGTGTTTAAATCGGTCGTTGATGAGAGGCGAGGATTGGATTGCGTGAGGCATTTCTGCGTGAAAATATGCGATGCATGATGGTAATATCGAGGGCCACTCGGAAATCGGTGAAAACGATTGCCTTTCATTTCATACGATTAACAACAATGTCATTCGGTAATAAGTGGCGGTCTAAAATTGCGACAATGGTGATTTTCGCTGATTCTCGATGATTTCCAACGATTTCCGGCTAATTTCCATGCGATTTCGAGAATTAAAATGATTTCAAGAGTGAATAATCCCTCGTTTCGGATCTTGCTCAGATAACGAACCTTTATACGGATATTCCGCGTATATCGAAATCCTGAAATAGAAGATCGCTCGGCAGTTTTGCTCGCAACTCGGATAAAGCTCCGGCACACGTCATCAGGATTATCAATCTGAATGATTAATCCGGCTTTACCCCGCGAAGGTTTACATTCGGGGGATGAAATGCGCACCCTTCATCGGGGGGGCGAATTTCCCTCATTTGGTGCGCATACACGCGATTGCCCGCGCATAATCCAATCGCCCTTGTTACATGAGTGCCCGACTAGTTCGAAATTGTTCCATCGACGTCAAAGCCCATTGAATAGTTCATTAGAGAAGGACGCCGACGAGCGGGCCGCATTTTCCGGCCTTTTAATTGCGAAATGTGCCCCGCTACACTCGCACTTGGAATCGCCGGAAAGCGAACTTGCCGGTCATGTATTATACATCACGTGCTGGCGTAATCGCTATTCACCGACCAGCCAATCACAAAGCTTATTCCATCGGACCGAGTCGATCTATCGGCCATTACCGATATCGCCAAATTCGAGCCGATATTTCATCCGCATTCCAAATCCTGACGTACAGATAATACAATAAGAAATTAAACCCGTAAGAGTGAATATTAAGCCCTGAAAAAATTATAAAATAATAAAACATCCGTCCTGAGAATTCTTACACCCCGCCCACGTGGTTTCCACTTACGCGTCGGCTTCCGACGACTCATCAACGCGCGACGAGCCATTAAAAAGGAACGATGACATAAAGATTCCTCGCGCTTCTTAAATATCAGACTTAAAGGATGTATTTTTGCAGATATTCGCTGTGAACTCTTTTCCCAGAGTAAGGCTCGTGACGATGATGTACTCTATGGGTACAGGCGGTTCGTGTGACTATTACTGCGGCCATTACGCCTCCACGTAACGAAACAAGGAAATTACCGTGATAACCTTTCTTGTTCAGTTTCTCCTACAGAGAAGCACCCGTTATGTCCCGGACTACTTGTCCCATTAATTCGAGCAAGGTTGCACGTAACATTGGCGCAAGTGCCGTTGCAATCAATTCGTCCTGCAGTTAAATAATCGTTCGAACCGGTGATGTCACCGCGCCTAATGTGGACTTTATAAATGTTCCTTGAAAGAGCGAAGAACGTGTCTTCGGTGTGAATACAGCCTCTTTGCGTGGCCTTGCCGAGTCTATGAAAAGAGCGGAACAAGCCTCGTTTGTAACAATAGTAAATATGTCGTATACGTGTGTCTATATACGCGTGTACAACCATGTGTTTCAGCGAGGCCAAAGCGGCGTTTAGTTATATATCGACTGATAGCGAAGATTACTCGAAAAATGTGAAACTTTTCCGCCTAATTCGAAATGTACGGATTCGATAAAAATTGACATTCTAGGAGAAAGTAACGATATAAATGGTAATTATTTTATTAATTATAGAAAGGCCGAACGGAGTTACAGAAGGTGATCCCCCCCCATTATACGGAGAGAGAGTGGGCCCCATAGAACTCGATTTAACTGCAGAGATCACAATCCGCATCGATTTATCGTTACCTGTGCAACTACCTTAAGCCGGGAAAAAAAAATTGAAACTATTGCGACCGTCAGGAGATTATTTACGATTTTACGTATCGAGCTCGCGCGAATATCTCTTCGCTTTTTTGCGCGTCAAGGGGACGTCGGAAAGCCGAGTTTCTTGGAATGTCTTAAGAATGCCTCGTTCGAAAATTCCGCCGACGATGGATTGACGAATTCACACCTTCTGTAAACACCGGATATTTACCGTATTTGGCCGGGCGAGAGACGTACAATTTTCCGGATAAATACATGGAGGGAATTTGAGCGCCTCGTCGGCGAGCGCCTTTTCCTGCGGAATACCGGTCGCGCATTAAATTACCATAATTTCAAGACAATCGACCTTG
The DNA here is from genome assembly GCF_000612105.2 of Orussus abietinus. Classification (NCBI taxonomy): domain Eukaryota; kingdom Metazoa; phylum Arthropoda; class Insecta; order Hymenoptera; family Orussidae; genus Orussus; species Orussus abietinus. The sequence continues at coordinate 2,016,103 of NW_019396017.1, forward strand.
CCGTATGCCGGACGGAACAAGCAGTTAGGTCATATTTATTTCTGTCGGGGACGACCGAGTCGTATGAGCAATCCTTACGCGGTTTTGGTAGTGAAAGTCCCGAGAGGCTCCGCTTAAGGTTGGGATCCGCCATTGTCCGACTTTCTCGGGGCCGATCCCACTCTTGGCATTGAATAATACTCCAAACTCATCGTACATACGCATAAGCCCGTGAACACGCGTACTCGTACTCGACGACAACTTACCGAGTCATGTCGCGTGTCCTTGTAGTCGTAGAACCGTTCCTCTACGTCGTGGACATCCTTGACGGATGTGAAACTGGCTGAATGGTCGACCACGTACGAAGACTGCACGACCTCAGATGTGTGGGAGACGTCGGTGACGTTGACGACGTTGGTGACGTTGGTGACGTTGGTGACATCAGTTACGTCACGGATGTCCACGACGTCCACCGTGGTTGTCGAAGGAGCCCCAGGGCCGGGTCTCTTTGGAGTTGATGTCCGCAGGTCTGTGACGTCGGGTCGTTTGTCTTGCTTAACGGGTGCTCTTCCGGGCGACGACTTCCTGGGTCCTTCGGGTTTTTTCGGGGTACCTTGAGGTTTCTCGTAAACGAAGGATCCGTCCCACGTGGACGAGCCAGGCTTGTCGGGTCGCGCCGACCTGTCTGTCGGTGACTTTTCCGGACCTGAAGGACCTGAGGAAGGACCCAAAGGACCTCGAGGAGACTCGGCGTCGACGGTCCTTTGAGGCCCCCTAATTGGTAACGTCTTCTCAGAATACGTCTTTGGGACTTTTTCGGTGGGCTTTCTGGAATCCGGAACTTCTTGCAGGATCGTTTTGGAAATACTGGACGAGTCGAACGTCTTCGAACCGGTCGTTGAAGACTGCTCCACGGTGTAGGTGCTGTTCTCCACCTGGGTCGTCTCCGTCGCGCTTTGGGAGATGTCAATGACTTTGGAGGTCTTGACGTCAGTGATATCAATGGCATCGGTTGGAATCTTGTTTGTACCGACTGGTTGACCTTTCCTAACGGTTGGATGTTCGCCGTTCACGGGATGGTCCCTTCCATCTCTAGGTTGCCCTTGGTCTTCGGGTTTCCTCGGTTTACTTTGTTTCTCGTAGACGAACGATCCATCCCAGGTGGAGGACCCGGGTTTCGTGGGGCGAACCGATCTATCAGCCGATGACTTATCTGGACTCTGAGATCGACCATGTGGGGACTCTTCAGGTTTTGGCCTTCCACGAGGTGCCGATTTCTCACTGGGCATCCCAGCTGCTGGGAGATCTACGATTGTGCTGGAGGTACTGGACGAGTCGAAGGTCTTCGAACTGACCATGGAAGACGACTGCTCCACGACGAAAGTGTTCGAAAATTCGGAAGTGTCCACGATGTTCCGGTCCACGACCTCGGTGAACGATGCGTCGCGAACATCGGATATACTTTTGTCTTCAGGGTGTCTGACAATTTTATCAGGCTTTGCATCGGGTTGAGGTTTTTTCTCCCTGGGAGACCTGCCGTCCGCGGGACGTTTCTTGTCATCCGTCGATGGTCCCTTCTCCAGCTCCTTCGTCTTATCGATGAAAGACCCATCCCACGTGGACGCGCCGAGTTTCGCAGGACGAACGTCCTCTGCCTTCCGGGGACTTCTGGCTTCGGGTTTCGAAGACCTATCCAGGTCCTTTGCCACCTTGGTCCCTCCAGTGCTGCTCGGTTGCCCATCTCGGATGATAACCGTCTCCACCGACGTTGTGGAAAAGTCAACGTTACTCGAATCCGAGTAACTCTCCACAGCAGCCGACTGCTCCACGATCAAGGAATCGGTGGTCACCTCGGAAACTTTGGAGACGTTTCCATCATATTCGCGCAGGTCCAGCGTGGTCTCGCTGATGTTCCTTCTGGGACTCCTTCCTGGAGCCGCGGTATCACTAAATTTCCCAGTTTCCTTGTCGGGGAATTTAATATCCAGAGTTTTCTCGGTGACGAACCGTCCATCCCAGGTGGACGATCCCGGTTTGGTGGTCCTGACGTCTTTGTCCTTTGGAACCTTGTCCGGAATTTCCGGTCCTCGCCCTGGGCGATCAGACTGGTTCCCTGGAATTTCATGTCGCCTGATACCACCGTCCTTATCACCATAAGAAATGACCTCAGATGTCACCGACGTGATACTGAGGTCCTTCGCGTCGATGCTCTGCTGGCTGGCAGAGTGCTCGACAACGTACGACGTCGTGACGATATCGGCCTCGTTTATCGAATTATCCTCCGTGACATCCTTGATGTCCACGAAGTCGATCCTCCGTCTGGTCGCAGAGTCGTTCGTTCGTCGACGGTCGCTCGTCGACGTCGTTTGAGGTTTCTCGTAGACGAATTTGCCATCCCACGCCGAGTCGCCCATCTTGTTGATCCTGGTGACCTCGTCCCTGACGGACCTCCCAGGACTCCTAGGTCCTGGTGACGTCCTGTCACCATCTTCCTCCAGGATCGCCTCCGACACCGCGCTAACTTTCTCGACGTTCCTCTTATCGCTACTTCCAGAGTACTCCACGATGTACGACGAAGTGACGGACTCGGACACGTTCTGCTGGTCCTCCGTAATGTCCTGGACCTCGACGCTATCCTGCCTCTTTTGACTGGTCCTGACCACCGTTGCATCGCCCTTGCTCTTCCTCGCTCCCTCTCTAGGCTTCTCTGAAACGAACTGCCCATTCCACGAAGAGTCTCCTAGCCTATGCACCTTTTTATCCGGGGAGGTCCTGCCCGTGCGAGGTTCTTCCTCGGACTTCTTCACGTAACTCTCCCTGTTGACTTCCTGGCGCTCTTCGGCAATGAACGAGGAGGAGTCCGTTGCTCCCTTGGCCGTGCGTGTTACGCTGGAGGACTCCTTCTCATAGGACCCATCCTTGCTTCTCTCCTTGAAATCCGCACGCTGCGTCGACTCCAGGACGTCCTTGTACCCAGGCTGATGGAAGACGGAGTCGGAGACGTTCCTCTTCCGATCCGTGGACTTTTCTACGACGAACCTTCCGTCCCATGTAGAATCCCCTGGCCTCGAAGGACGTGTTTTCGATCCCTCTTGATCCTTTCTCCCTTCATTCTCGCCATGATCTATACGCGTGCGGATGTCCTCCGTACTCGACTCCTCTTGGCTAATCACGGTGGAGGATCTGGTCTCTCGAGTGGAGCCTTGAATCATCGTCGAGGTGCTCGATCTGTGCTCGTCGGTGCTGGACCTCTCCTGTTCGGTTCTCCAGGTCGCCCCTTCATCGCGCCGATCTTTAATCACGCCTCCACGTCCCTCCGGTGAGGAATCTCCACTAGGTCGAGGGTGCGCCTTGGCCTCATTGGATTTTTTATCTCCCGGTGAAGAAGGCATCTCGAAAACGAACTTACCGTCCCAGGTCGACTGACCCAGTTTGACGTTCCTTGTGGAGTCGGTTCTCGCCCTTTCCGTATCGCTCTTCTCCAGGCTCTCCATCGTAGACCTCTTCAGGGTGCTTTCCATCGAGTCTTCCGCCAGGGAAGTTTTACTTTTGGCATCCTGACTCACCCTCGAGTGTCTCAACCGATCATCCTCTGAGCTCGCCGCTTCCTTCCCTGTGACTCCCTTGATTTTATGCCGACCATCACTTGGCGTGACCGTGATCTCTCCGTCTACCGTGCGACCCTGAGAGGTCGTAATCCTTCCGTCGTCGTTCAGCTTCTGCCCGGACTCCTCCACCCTGGTTGTGCTGGTCACCGTTTGGCCATCCTTGGTCTCGCCCTCGCTCATGACGACACTCGAGTGTACGTTCTCGACCGACTTGAACGACGTCTGCACGTCTGGGACGGATTTTCCTGTGATCCGTTCCTGGGAATGGCCACTCCCGGTGACGACGTTGCTGGACGTCTCCATAGTGGAGGAGCTGCTCTCTTCCAGGACGCTCTCCGAGTGGGAAAAGCTCTCCGTCCACGTCTCGCTGGAGGTGCCTTCCTGGGTCGCGATTTTCTTATTTTCTCGCCCTTTGCTGGGAACCCTCGACTTGGCGTCTTCCAGCGTCTCTTTTCTCTCCGTTGACTTCCCATTCTCTATGGCTCTGGAGGCCTTCTTCCCACTTCCGGTCCCGCTTTGCCACAGGGTCTGCGACTGCTCGGCGGCGATCAACTCCTCCGAGGCCTTTCCCATCCTCGAACTTTTCGTCTCGTGCTTCGTCGTCTTCGGGGCGTGCTCGATCACCCTGATGACGTTACCTTTTGCGTCCGTGATCACTTCCCGGGAGCCTCTCGTCACCTCGACGACGCTGCTCTTGCTCTCGCTTTTCTCCACGCTCCTCGCCTCGGCCACGACACTCGACACCGTCTCCGTCGACTCCTGGGTACTCGTCACCGTGGAACTCGTCGTGGCCATCACGCTCTTCGAGGGCGGCGTTTTGCTTTTCCCTTTTGCCATGGTAGTCTTAATTACCTCTCGACGTACTCCTTCGTACACCGCCTATGCCTCGATCGGGTCACTTCACCTCGCCCTCGCGGTCCTATCTCGATATTCCTATCTCTCTTGGCGTATTATTAATTAGAATTAAATATTACTTATATAAATTCTGGGTATCTCACTTTAAGTCAGGAAACCTACTATTTTTAGATGCCGGCCATTCGACTCGCTCTTAGATCGCTCTTAGTTCACTTTTAATTCGCTCTTAATTCGCTCTTAATTCGCTCTTAGCTATTTAATTCACATGGTCAGTTTTATTATCTCTTTTCTCGTTTTCTTATACGAGTCGTCGGTCGGTCGCGGGTCGGGGGGAGATGTGGATGGTCCGGTATCGCGACTCGCAGTGCCACCGCCGGTGCTCGGCAAATCCTACTGACCAGCTTCTCCTTTACCGAGTATATTCGACTCGGTCTCGGCGGAGAACGCTCCTACCGATCTCCCTACTTCCCGGCGGCGCTCGCGTGGGACGTTTCCACGCGCGCCGAGCCGCGTGTTCGCGCGCGCAAAATGGCGCCCGCCTCGGGAGACACGCCGCACTCGTCCGCCTTCGGAGAAACAGGTTCTCCGTGGCCGGCGTGGATGTCGTCGCAAACTGGGCGATGACGTGGTCCCAGACCCGGGTGACGCTATGCCGACTACTCCCCAAAGCGCGAATCGTCGCCGATTTCCGCGGAATTCGCGCCGCCCGGATTAGGGTCGTCATAGGTCAACAAATCCTCTCTACTGATGGACATGATACAGGGATTTAAAGTACTCTCATCGGGATCTATCCGTGAAAAAATATTAAGAATTTCTCGCCAACCTTAAATTATGTCTTTTACTCATTTATCGTAGGACAACAAATTCCCTTTTACCGGTGGACAGGTACTCTCAACGGAATTTATCCACGGCGAAATATTAAAAATTCCTTAAGGACCCTAAATTACACCTTCAAGTCTTTTGCCATATTTTACTAATCCACTCTTATCGATGGATTAGTTCACTAGGGATCAAGAGACTCCATAATAGGGTCTATCCACGTTAGAAATTCAACAATTATATTTTTTTTAACGTGTTATATTTTTCAATTTCAAAATAGAGTAATATTCTTCACGTGGAAAATCGCCGCCACGCGTGGTGGAAGTGAAACGGCTTTCGTTACTTTTGTTTCTATTTAGATGTTGATTATTAATAGGGATTAACGCGACGTTATGATTTCATGAAAATTCATTTGGTCATTAATTGGTCAGTTTTAGCAGTCACGGTGTCTGCTCGCAACGCGTGACACTCCGTAACTTCCGGTATCCAGGTCTTTGTTTGGAGCCGCCAGGCTGCATCCGCGTTTACACCAGTCGGCGTAAAACCGACGTGTAAACGCGACGTCAGCTCTCGACGCGTAAGCGATGCCTAAACACGCCGTATATTTTCATTCTTCGGAGTACGAAAAAAAAAGCAAAGGTGGCCTCGGAAATGTCTTAGACACACCTTCATTTCGCGATTCGACCGGCGCGAAATGATATTCGATCCTAAGAAATGCTGCCTCGCGAAATCGGAGAAGGTGGACTCGAAAAAAAAATAAATAGGAGTATCGATACGAGACCCCCGACATTTTTCTGCCACTGAAATCGCGCGCAATGGCACCGACTCTCGCATCTTCTCGTCGACCTCGTCGAGAAATTAATAAGAGGTGGAAGAAAAGTCGCCGAGTCGACCGTAAAATAATTTTTATGTGCCCTGCGCCTCCTTATGCAACGATAATTTCAGATTAAATGAAACCCTGTTCGACCTTCCAGGCCAAAATGGCGTCCGCCGGGAATTCAAGCGCCATTTCCGGTACCCTCTTCTTCCTCCTCCATGAAAGAGCTTGACCGGATATTCCCCATGTCCTGCGTAAGGATGAATCGAGTACCACGTATGTACCGGAAATGTCAGTTAATTCACGAGTTACATCTCACATGAGACCATTTTTCCCCAACAGCTGCGAGGAATGAATTCCCCCCCTACAACAGCAGCCCATCTTCACATCCTAAATTCCAAAATTGATAATAAATTAAGCCCTCCCCATAAAAATTCACCTTGTTACGTTAACACGTGCCCTGTCATGCCAGTTTTATGCGACCTGATTTCCAGTCCGCGTGAGCGGCTAACCCATTTACAGGTATTGTGATAAACGTCATAATCGTGAAATACTCCCAGATGACATCTGGGAATTTTTCATGATTTCGGTTCTTATTATACCTCAAGGTACGGAGTGGCCTGAAATTCAAGCGTGGCACAGGCCGTCTTAAATCGAGCGTGGAATTGCAAATGTGTAAAATAAAAAGAAAGGGGTAAAAGTGAAATCCAAGGAACAATCGAATGCGTGGTCGGGGCAGCGATGCGATCCCTTTTGAGGCCGGCTTTTAAGTCGTCCCAGTTACTCGAAGGATTTGTTCGCGGCATTATTCGGGGGCCTGGTGTCCTTGCTTTAATCCGTCACACGAAGGACGATATCGCGGTTCCTGGGAATCGAAAAGATGACGCATTCTGCGGAATCGGTCCCATAGGAAGAAGCCGAATCGCCGCACTCGGCGCGATCGGTTGCACCTTAAAGAGTGACGGCGATTATGGCGTAGGCGAGGTAAGACCGGCAACCGCGACTTCGGGATCGGCATCGACTTCTTGCTCCGTATTTGGCGAAGCCCTCGAAATCCGTGGGCGAACCTGATCGGCAAACGCCGCGTCACTCGTTCGGCCGAATGAGAGAGAACGAGGTGGAGTCGCGCTCGCTCACATGACCGACATCGGTTGGTCGATGGACGTCGATGCGCCAGGAGAAAGCAATTATAGACGTGCTAAAAACTAATCGAAATGAAAAATAAAAAAGGAAAAAGGTGAGGGAGAGGAAAACGAGACCTCTCGGCAGCGTCAATCCTGACGATGGAGGTCGGCGTTGCGATTCATTGCGGCCGAACGAGGTCCATTTAAATCGCTTTATTCGCCAGTGATAAATTGGACGTCCAAGTATCGGGAGGACTCCCTGTAGGTGAGCTTAGATGTCGGAGATTAATTGAATGATTCGAGTTTTCGATCTTACGGTACGACTTGGAGGAAGTCTGACGTGGACTTCCTAGGGTTGAGCCATTTCATCTGGACCCTGGTGTAGGCGAGACTCTCGTACTCTCATCCAGGGCATGGAATAATTGGTCTATTTGATTGCGACGGTTAAATCGAATGATCCACGTTTTTAGAACGACCTGGAAGTCCTGGATGGGTTTTCATTTTTAATCATTTCATCGTGGATCATTTTTCATACACTTACTCCCTCTTGTAAGTTCTCTTTAGGGTATTAAAATATTCACTTGACATCGAAGACCAGTAATAATCGGTACGTTTAATTGTGAGCAATGAATCGTATGTTCCACGTTTTTAGGGTGATCTTGGACCACGGTTTGGAGAGAATCCACGTACATAATTTTCCTACAGCGAACATTTCCGATCGGACCATTTAATCTAGACAGACCCTGATGTAAGCCGCCCTCAGGATAGCCAAAGGGAGCGTTACAAGACTCTCGTAACTCTTGTCTAGGGCCTGGAATAATCGGATGGGCAAAGTTTCACGATCGATGCGCGTTCTCGGAGCCTTGCAACACGCAAACGAAGGCTGGGCGGCGAAGATGAAACTTTCGTATGCCAAAGCATACCGTGTAATTAATCACGCGAGTTAGCCGAAAGTACGTGCGCGCGATATTGTAACTGCTCATCCTCGTGGTCGACATGAACGAAAATTCATATATCTGCCCTACACCTGCATCCAGACCGATAATATATTCCGGGCCGTTGTGCGCTCGTTACGTAGGCGTTATAATGAGGGATCATGCCCGATTCGAGCCGCATCAAAGCGACCGATCATTACGACTTCAATAAGCGCTTAACGTGCCCGAGTTTCGCCAATCGAACCAAATGACGTTTAATTAATATTGGCGCTGCGCTTCCACGATCCGTTCCACGAAGAGAGAAGAAATGACTCCGACAAGGATGTCATCGCAGGGTCGCCGGATGATTTATTGCTATTATGTCTGGGCTGTATCCAAGAGCAGAAATATATATATCCTTATCACCTCGAGAAAGCACTCGCTGCGCCCATTTTCCCTCACCAGGTCCCTAAGCAATTTCTTGGCCTCCTGAAAATCGAATAAGCTAATCCATTTCCCAGGCCGCAATGCGTTCCGCAAAAGTCGCGTTGCGTTACTCGCTAATGATCCTCGGACGGCGGTCGACATTTTTATTCCCTCTTATTTTCGATCGGCAAGGACCGCTCTCGAATTCCAAGGGAGCTACCAATGCCTTAATCAGCAGTCTTGGAACGAGAGTACGCCGACTTTTGGAATGTTGCACCTGTTGAATAAAGATCGAAAGTGACGGGGAGCATTCCGACGATTGATATGGGAAATCGGGTTAAATTCGATTCGATTCGAGTACTGCGGGCAAAATGGGATGCAGTGAAATCCGCGAAAGCCAGGACTTATCCTGCTGCTGCATCAGCACGCGGACTCGGTGGTTACACCTTGAGTACCCTAGTTTCTTGATTTTCTCGGTACGATTTTATATATCCCTCCTTTCCGAGAATCAAATGCGTTCTCGTACCTCCGGATTCGTCTTAGGTCTTAGCCGTTTAATCCTTTTTTTTTTCCCCGGGAATAACTCCGCGCGAACTCCGGCGTGCAGACAAAAGTGAGACGAACGATGAACGAGGAATATTATTAGAATTCCTCGCAATATTATTAGAATATCTCGTCGGTTTATGTACGCGTACTCGCAGCGGTGAGTAACCTCGCGGCCGAGGGTGTAATTTCATTCGAGAGAGCCGGTTACTACGGATTACCAGATGCAAGATGTACCTTTGCTGTGAAAGCTACTAGAAAAACCTGAAAGGGGCTTGCTGCACCGAGCCGCCACCTGGGACTCGAAATTGATATAAAAATTGTTAACGATGCAGTTCTTAAAAATAAACTCTCCTCCAAAATCTCCATCTACGAGGGGAGTTTTACCCCCGACGATTGTAATATTCATTATTGAGTTAAATATTTATTCATCTCGGCGTCCTCAGCCGTGCCGCATAGTAAGATGCATATTAGTGCATTTGTGCTGCACGTGGCGGTGAGTAACCTCTTCGAAATTTATTTATCCAAAAATAGTTAACGATGGATCTTTAAAAACTGCGGCATCAACCGAAATGCGCAACGAAATGAATTTCACACCCGGCGATTATAATACTTATGGTCAATTTTAACATTTGGTCATCTCGGCGCCAGCCGGGCTGCACGGCGAGATGCATTTTAGTGCAACTGAGCTGCACGTGGCGGTGAGTAACCTCTTCGCACCGAGGGTGTAATTTCATTCTAGAGAGCCGGTCGGTACGGATTACTCCAAGTGTATCGTAGACGAGCACAAAGGCAAGATGCAGGCGATGGTGGAAGTGCAGCTTATGGCTGGTCGCTTGTGCATCGAGCGCATAGGTCGAAAGTTTTCAAGTGCATTTGCAGCCCATGATGTCACGGACTGTTTCGTGCGGTTCGCCGCCGCGAATCGAGAGTCGAGAGGGAAGAGAGTGTCGGAGTTACTTATAATTCGTGTCTTCGCGTTAACAAGGCGGTCTCGGTGTTCTTCGTGTCGCACCCAAGATTTCACGTATGACGCACATCGCGATCGCCACGTGACGTTCGCGACTGCGGACACCAGCCATATATGACCGTGACACTAAAATACGGCTCACAGGGACTGCCGAGCAAGGACAATTTTCTCGCCTCTCTTAAGTACGCGCGGAATCGATCCCTCTCGGGTGTACTCAAAAATTACGCTATCGCTATTACCAGCGCAAGGCGAAACGCACACCTGTAATTTAAAAGGACTTTCGAGTGAAAGTTCGGATAACGCTTCCGCGACAAAACCAGACGGATATAAGTAGACCTATTTTTAAGACGAATTCATTCAACGGGTTTGGTAGCTCCGAGGGGTTATTAACTCAGGAAATCATGGATTTTAATACTCGAAATAAGCTGGAAATCGTGCAAAATCACCGACTGTCCCTCGTTACCAAATATCAGTTGCCGTTTATCATATCCCCAGTAGCATAGAATAATTTCTAAATATCTCTTTATAATATTTACTAAATATCGCAGGCGACAGATTTCTTTAAGATGTCTTGTAGATTTCATTCGCAGATATCTGAAATATTTGTTGAAAATCTCAATGACATATTTAGTTTCAATAATTTATAGACATATATAGGAATTATATTTTTTTAATTTATGAACATATGATAAAAATACATTTTTTACTTCACGATTATTATCGGACACTTCATTTGGTATCGAGAAACACGACAGATTTTTCTAATATTTTCGTTCCGCTATTTCCTTACGATTTGATATGATTATACAGATTTGAATAAATCACTTCGGTCTAGTCGTTATTATGTTATGAACTATTGAACAGACTTGGATAAATAATTTCGGAAAGGCTTGCCCTTATTTTTAAGGCCAAATTAATTGATTTTGCTAGATCGATTCAGAGAGCCTTGATCTTCGGGACAATTTAAACAGATTTCACCGGATCATTTGGGGGAGTCTCGTCCTAGGGCCTCCACGAGACCGAATGTATCTCACAGGTCAGAGGTCGACAAGTGTAATTTGGTCCTGATAAGCTCGTGACGCGGAAAATTGACACGATTATCGATAATTACGGGAGGGCCATGCTTGCATGGAGTTCGAGGACGAGGACGAGCCTACCTGTGACAGGTGCCACGATACGTGTACCCTCGTAAGGCCGATATTCGCTGCACCGATCGTAATTAGGTAAACCGCGGGATGCAACGTCACGGGTTCACCCTGGTCTTTGTACCTCAGGGTTAAATTCCATTCCCAACCCCTCCAGATTGAAATAGCTTGAGTCAATTACGTTATCGTTCAATTGTTCAAGGCGCGTGAGAAAGTCCTATCGAGAGGCTCACCGTCCGTTATCAGAACCGCGCGATCTCCTCGGCTTTTTATTTATGCCGACTTAAGCCGGAAGGTAATGGAACATGAAAGTCATTCCGGGAAGTGCCTCCTTCGATCTGTTTCAGTAAAGTAGAAGATCAAAGGTACCAAACAGCTGTAGACAGCTGTAAAGACCGGCCCGAGTGAAGCGTAAAGGTAAACGCCATTAGACAGAAAAACGAGGCCCATCCGGGCGCGCTCATTGAATGATTTAAAAAAAAAAATCTCCGATAATGTAAACTAACCACTCGAAATTCCCATAAACATTACAACCGACAACACGTTACACGTGAGCATCACCAGGATATATGCATCAACAACATTATCAAACATATCAAGAATAGGAACTGACCTGCCTTGATCGAGGATCCCTTCGACCTTTCAAAAACTATCGACGACTCCAATCCCACTTCCCACGAGTTCACATTATTTAACAAGTTATCGCGACATTTCTATTTTCCACATTTTCAAATTTCAATTGGAAACGTCTCGTTGCTCGTAACGTTACACGTAATTATCATTTTATCATCGGCTTGATGGGATAGCATGCAATTGATCTAATCGGGGGGAAAGAGGTCTCTCATGATTGCGTATTTCACATTTCTGGGTTCGCGATTTTATGGGGAGTCTCGAATTTCAATCGGACACGTCCTGTAACGCGATACTTGGCTATCGTTATCGGTTCAATTCGATCGCAATTGACCTAATCGGGGGAAAGAAGTGCCGCGAATCGATAGGCCTTTGCATAGGCTTTGCTACCACCGATGGTTGGGGTAGGTCATGGTCGAGCTTTGACATTTCCCTTGGGCCGCGATGACCGCGTCAACCACGAGGTCCCCGCGCGGTTCTCATGGGGTGGTCACCCGAAACTAACGAGACCGACACCCCGGAGCTCTTCGTCACACTGACGGCATTTGCCCGACATAAACGTCGACGTTCCCGCGCCCGACGGCGTCCGACGTCGTCGTGGAAACTGCGAAAAACAGTGTATGCGCCGTCGCGACGCATCCCGGGGTCCCCCGAGCTAGGGAATGTATATGGGAACTTTGAATTTAAGGAATCTCTACTTTAACAACGAACATACTACTTTACCTGTCTGTGACTTAAAGTTAAAAAGAAATAAATTATGATTAAGGGTACGTTCTGATATAAAATTAAAAAAAATCGATCCCTTTCCATGTTTCCATAATGCGTTTCAGCAATGCACTGTGAAGATCTTAGGATATTTAGAAGGAATTTTAATATGTATATATTTGAAAAAATGTAAATATAGTCTATAAATAAATTTATGACAGGAAACCGTTTTTTTCTTAATCAAATTCCCTCACTCTATCGAAGTTGACCCATAAACAGAATGTTTGCATTAATCGTTGGCACGAAAGGATGGGTGATAGTATTGTTCGTAGGGACTCGCGGTGATGAAAGTTCAAGTGATAAGAAGGTGGAAGGCTGATATCTTTACCAAACTAATTCTCGGAAGAACAGGCAAGTTTAATTGAACATCGAGTACAGATATTTGCTTTGGCATTAAACATTCTTTTACAATGTCACCGAAATCATTATCTAAATGTACGTTTAGATTAGTTTTTACTTCATCTTGAAAACTATACAGATCCTCAGGACGTGTCATTAGTTGAAAACATCAAATTCTCAATATTAAGCCATATTAGACTTTGCTTATTCACTTAAAAGTGTGTATAAATATACAAAATATATTGTACCCCAAGGGGTACATCCTAAAAAACTGTGGAAAATTTCAGTAACATCTTTTCAGAGTATACTAAATGTACTCATATGTTTACAGGATCGAAAAGTTATATGTATGTATGTACAGCTGGGTTAGATCTTGTATATTAACAAGACTGCGGTCCGTGCATATAGGAAAATGGGAAATACAAAAATTGCAAAGATATCTATTGCATCGAAGTAAATAATCTTATTAAAATGCACTAAACAGAATGATGAAATTTTCATCGAGTATTCATATTTCGATAAGTTGGAAGTGTACAAGCTATTACGCTTCTTTAACTGCACGTTGAAATTAATTATTCTGAATCTTAATAATAGTATAGCATCGTGGAAACTGCCTCATAACCGGTAATGAAAAAGCCAATGAAAAAGGCTAACGCACGGTGTGGCTGCTTCGGAATAATTGCATACACAATGGTATGAATGATTCTAGATGCGGCGAAACTTCTAATTAATACTCTGGCTAGCCAAGGAGATGGTCCTGTCCCCAACCAAATATAAGTAATCGCGAACCAAGGAAGGATATTCTCCAAGTCATTCAAGTGGGCTCTGCGGATGCGTTCTATGTCCGGATCATTGAATCCTACTTTTGAATTTGGTAAGCCCGCTGCGTCTTCTGGATTTGCAAATGTCTGCAACAAACATGAAAATTTCCTTTCAGAATATTCACACAGGTTTATAACAAAAAAGAAGAACCAAACTAAGAGATTCATATTGTTACAAAAAAACGGAGTAACTTATTTTAGTAATATTTAAGATTTCTTTTCATCATTTAATAAGTTCCTAGTAGCCTCAATTAAAAGTATAATTATTTTAATACACATTTAAAAAAAAGGGTAAATAAAATATACAATAGTATGACTTAAATATAAGATAACATTCGTTAATTTTAAAATCTTACACAACTTGTAATTAATTAACAAGGCATCGGATGTCTTACCTTTTTGCTAAAACGCTGTCGAGCAGTCAGTACTGTCATAGATAACAATTTCAAAACTAATACACCACTCCAAAAGTAGAAAACATTAAGACTCTCTTGTTGGAATGCCATTTTACGGTGTTTAAAGAAAAAATTTTAACTGCAATTAATTTCGTCGATCGCCGGGTATCCACTAATATACCTTCTACGGCTTTCCTTGACTCTTGACACCAGCTTATCTAAAATGGATAAACTTTAGCCAGTCATTTCAAATTCAACTGAACATGTTCATAAACCACACTGAACCATACATACGAGCAAAGATGACTAGCAAGATGTTTCATATCGTAATCGCGAATGATACGACAATTTGTAAGGTTCCAATCACGATCGTGCCTGCGTTCTGCGCGCCATCTGACAGAAAGTTGGTGTAACATTTTTAAAGGAGAATTTTTCATATCGGTAAAGATAATTATACCGCAAGTTTATTACAAATGACTTAAAAATGTTTAATTTATATTGAATATTTCTCCATTTTGGTCTAAAAAGTTGGGCTTTAGACTGTGATCCGACGGAACATGTAGGGTGTCACACAACGTGGCGCGTAAACACGTTAAGGATGGTAAACCAATCAGAATTGCGTTTACCAGTGCGTCATTTTTTCCACAAATCTCATTAGTTCATTATCTTTAACACACTGACGCACCGCGTTCTATGTGACACTGACGCACTGAGTGAGACTTGCAATGCATGATGGATACACTTTCTGGAAAGTGTGTTTGTGCTGCGTCGTGATTTCTACGAAGTAAAACATGGATGGCAAGCAGTCCGTGACTTTATAGTCAAACAATTCATGCCTGCCGGTTCTGTTTGAACGTCGGAAACGTAGAAAAATAATATTAATATAATAGTTGTCCTGATGGACGATGCGTAATTGCAATGAAGTAAATTATAAGTTATAGATTTAATTATATTACGTCTATTGAATCGTACTTTACTCGTTTAGTTATGCAGAATTTATTGTAAAGTGCATTGTTTTCTTTTCAGGATTAGCGTGGAAGGATTGATTGTGTATTTTCCGTATGATTACATTTATCCAGAACAATATGCATACATGTTGGAGCTCAAGCGAGGCCTGGATGCAAAAGTATTCTTTCTTTTTTTTTTTAGTACAATCGCAATAATGTTTACATCTTTGTTAAATTTTGAATTTTTTAGGGCCATTGTCTTTTGGAGATGCCATCGGGTACTGGAAAAACGATTACTCTGTTATCGTTAATCGTTGCATATATGTTGGAGTACCCATTGCAGATAACTAAATTAATTTATTGTTCACGCACGGTGCCAGAAATCGAGAAGGTTATCGAGGAGTTAAAGAAACTTATGGATTATTATGAAAAAGAAACGGAAAGCCCATTGAAGATGGTTGGATTAGTACTGAGTTCTCGGAAAAATATGTGTATTCATCCAGAGGTAAGATATCACTATGCGGGTCAAATGAGAAGCATGTAAATAAAATATTTAAGATATTATACACTTAAAATATTTATAGGTTAGCAGAGAAAGGGATGGCAAAATAGTCGATGGTCGTTGCCATTCATTAACAGCATCCTACGTTCGCGATAGACATAATTATGATGAAAGTACACCAATATGTAATTTTTACGAAGGCTTCGATATGGAAGGGCGTGAGCAAATGATGCCCCCTGGGATATACTCCATTGATGACATAAAAGAATATGGAAAAGACCGAAATTGGTGTCCATACTTCTTAGCTAGGTTTACAGTGAGTAATTTCTCTTCATTCGAAAAACTTGCTTTAATATGATTACAAATGTCATTGCTTGATTTTACAGATTCTTCATGCACAGATTGTAGTCTACAGTTACCACTATTTACTCGATCCAAAAATTGCTGATACCGTGTCAAAAGAACTAAGTAAAAGCTCAGTTGTTATTTTTGACGAAGCCCATAACATTGGTATACATTTTGATTTTCAACTTATACCGTTTTGCATTTGTAAAATATACATTTCATACTATATGAAAGACTTTTTTTTCAGATAATGTTTGTATCGATTCAATGAGTGTAAAAATAAATAGGAGAACTATGGAGAAGAGCTGTGCAAACATACAGCTTCTTGAGAAGACAGTAGCAGAGTAAGCGATTTATTCTAAAATTAACCTTAATTATTAATCAACTCGTTTTGCATTAAATGATATTTGCAGAATGAGAGATGATGATGTAAATAAACTGAAAGAAGAATATAATAGATTAGTCGAAGGACTCAGAGATGCCCAAGTTGCAAGAGAAACGGATGTGATTTTATCCAATCCTATATTACCTGATGAAGTTCTTGAGGGTAATTAGATTTTGTAAGGGCGATACATTATTACTGTTATGGCATGCATATTATTAAAAGGTAATATACTTATTTTGCAGAGGTAGTTCCTGGAAATATTAGAAATGCAGAACATTTTGTCGGTTTCTTGAAACGATTTGTAGAATACTTGAAAACGCGTTTGCGTGTCCAACATGTCATACAAGAGTCTCCTGCAGCATTTTTGCGTGACGTTCAAGCAAAAGTTTGTATTGAACGGAAACCTTTGCGTTTCTGTGCCGAAAGATTAGCATCGCTTTTACGTACCATGGAAATTACAGACTTAACAGATTTTTCTCCCTTAATACTTATCACTCACCTTGCTACCTTAGTTTCCACTTATACCAAAGGATTTACGATAATTGTTGAGCCATTTGACGATAAAACGCCAACTGTTCTGAATCCTGTGTTACACTTTAGTTGTTTGGATTGCTCGATAGCTATGAAGCCCATTTTTGACAGATTTCAATCGGTGATCATAACGTCAGGAACTCTGTCACCATTAGATATGTATCCAAAAATATTAGATTTCCATCCAGTTATTATGTCCTCTTTCACCATGACATTAGCAAGGCCTTGTCTACTTCCAATGGTTAGTCATATACTTAAAAATATTTTATTATTAACAAGCTTTTGTAATGAATATTCCAATTTATAGATTGTTGCTAAAGGAAATGATCAGGTGGCTATCTCATCAAAGTACGAAACAAGAGAAGATGTAGCTGTCATTAGAAATTACGGTCAACTTTTAGTCGAATTCGCTGCCATTGTACCCGATGGTATGGTCTGCTTTTTTACATCATATTTATACATGGAATCCGTTGTTGCTGCTTGGTATGTATTGATGTCATTTACAATTCAAAGTTTTAATTTGTAATCGTATAAATCCAAATTATTCAATAATTTCAGGTATGATCAAGGAGTGGTCGATCAACTGCAAAGACATAAGTTATTATTTATTGAAACGCAAGATTCTGCAGAAACCAGTTTAGCATTAATCAATTATATCAAAGCTTGTGAAAATGGAAGAGGCGCTGTTCTCCTGTCAGTCGCAAGAGGAAAAGTTTCCGAAGGTGTTGATTTCGATCATCATTTAGGAAGAGCAGTTCTTATGTTTGGAATACCTTACGTATACACTCAGTCTCGCATCTTAAAGGCAAGATTGGAATATTTGCGAGATCAATTTCAAGTACGTAAAAGGTTATGTAGATCTTTGGAAATTGCTCTGTAAATAAAATATTTTTATATCGATATCTTTTTACAGATAAGAGAAAATGATTTTTTGACATTTGATGCAATGAGACATGCCGCACAATGTGTAGGTAGGGCTATCAGGGGTAAAACTGATTACGGTATCATGGTTTTTGCGGACAAGGTATTGTATAAACAGTATTTAATATAGTTTTACTTATAATTCTATCATAATGTTAAAGCAGTCAAATGCTAAAATTTTAATTTTAATTCATATTTTATTACAGAGGTTCTCAAGGTCTGACAAACGAAGTAAGTTACCAAAATGGATTCAAGAACATTTGTCTGACAATTTATGCAATTTATCGACCGAAGAAGCAGTGCAGGTAATGAATCTGAATAAAATAAAGCAGTTAATCTACAAATACATTAACACGATTTTTAATATTCTTGCAGATAAGTAAAAGATGGTTACGTCAAATGGCACAGCCTTTTACGCGTGAAAATCAACTAGGACTGTCATTATTAACGAGAGAACAGCTGGAAAAAGAAGAAGCGGGTAAAATAGAACGAGATGCTCAACAAAACTAAGATGCATGAAATCAAAGTTAGCGAAACCATATGCCTCAAAATATACACCTGTGTCTATTTTCATAAAGTGTATACTAATATTAATAAATTTTTTATGTAAATGTTCTGATATTCATTGAAGAATCTGCATCTCACAAATCCACTTTATTATCTCATATATATTAGTTGGTTTATCTGCAATAGAATTCAGAAAAAGCTAGTGTGCAATTAAAAAAGTTTAATAACAAAGTACGAGAACGAAGTTTCAACAGTGTAGAAAATACATTTATCTCTATAAATTATATTTAGTTATCACCACCGCACCATGATTTGGTCACCATCTTGTAATGAGTAATAACTTAATTTTTGCAGTGGCTTATCCAGAGGTATTTCACTCGGTGAGAGCTGAAAATAAACCTCACGTTATTACCGATGTTTTGAAGTAGCTATATGAGGATACAAGATAAAATGTTTGTTCATTTATCTAATCAGAGTTTGCACTTACATTGCGTTGCACAAAAGTTAAAATCGGTATTTTACCGCCTGTTTTAAAAAGGCGTTGTACAAGACCACAAACTTTTTGTAGTTCCATATCTTTGAGGAGTTTCCTTTTTATACCCTTAGATTGCGTTGGGTCATCCGGGCATACAAACTCAACAAATATTACGTTTGACACCAATCCTGAATTAGTTTTAATTACCGGGATATCAGGAGATCCGTATTCTGTGACATGAAAATATAGGAACAAACGTAGTACATATGTAACTTCTAAGTGTCAATATGTGAACCTACTTTCGACTAGTGCTGGATATCGAGGATGATTTTTTATAAATTCTTGTCTTGCTTCAGGATTACTTTCACACTGTATCCATTGTGGACCAAATAATTTTAAATAATCATATTCTGCACCTCTCCTTTCTTCGCAACTAACTTCTGTGCCATTGAGTGATTTCAGATTTGATATTTTAGCTATTATTATTTGCCGTCCTGTTTCTATACTTTCATTTTTTAAAATAGGATTTTCCCTAAATTTCAGGTCTTTAAGACTCACCAACTTTTCTAACTCACTAATTGATTGCCACTGTGAATAAGAATTCTCACTGTAAGATATTATAAGCTACGCAGTATTAAAAACTACAAAATGGAACGTATATATCACCTCAGATATATTGTTACCCGATATATGAAGTTGCTTTAATGCTGGAAATAGATTAGTCTTTTCCGTTGGATTATTAGTCGGAAAATGGATCTTGTTTATTTTGTTTGAATTTAAGTTCAGGTATTCCAAGCTGTAAATTTATATGCTATGTAAATGTCAGACTTTATTTTCATTCATGCGTGATATTTACCTTGGAAGGTGACCTAATTTTAAAATCTCATCCCAATTAGAAAGAAGATTCCCTTCCAACGTGAGCTCGGCTAATGTGGACATATTAGAATGTTCCTCTGGTGTCTCTAAATACTGAACAATGTTGAATGATACAGAGAGTTGTTTAATACAAGGAAACATGACTATACAATGCTGTATGTCAGACCAAGTATAATTCATTCTAGCCATAGTTAAGCTTTTCACTCTCGAGAAGGCCTCCTTTAATGTTTCCATATTTTCTTCAATGGGTAATTGATTTTCACTGCATCAATGATAAAATTAATATAAAATAGTCTATTAAATTAGATTTAAATGTAATTACAAAGCATGCCGACTTTAGTTTACCTGACATCTAGTTGAGTTAATCTGTGAAGTTGACAACATATGTCAGCCACAACTTGCCAGGAACTTATTAAATTTCTAGACAGATCAATTTCTTCTATATTAGGACACAATTCCTGTAATTCTCCTGGCTCTCCAGCATCACTTAGTGCTTGTTCACGTAACCAGACTATCTTTAATTGGTCGAATCTACTTTGCTTCTTGTTGACTTTAGCAAACCCGACCATTTCTAAGAAAGGAGCATTAATCTCCTTTTGTAAACAGTCTAAATTATCCTTATCGATGCCTACAAGTTCGTCATCTATTAAGCCATATCGCAATTTAATTGCTTCAGGACACGTTACTCCAAACCTCACTTTACCAGGTCTTACAAAGGAGCCTGATGTAGGGTGCCTTTAAAGGAATGAACTTTTCACACACCGCAAGGTTACTTGAAGCTAACTACAAAACTGATCAAAGAAAACTCACCTTGCCTTAAAATATTCTACATTTTCATATGTACCATTGTGTTTTCCACGGGTCACATCATCCCAATCAATACCAAACCATTGGCCTTTTGTATTACCAACCGGTCCAACATATTTTAATGTCCCTCGATAACCGTCACATTCCACACGACTGCCAATCTTAAATTTGTCCTCTACCATCCTATAAAAATAACAATCAAGAGAACAGATTTAAAACAGAATACATTCTATTCAATGAAACACAATTTTAATAAAATATAATTGCAGAAATTAAATCTTTGTGAACTGTTATCCTAACCTCAAAGTGACAACTGCTTAAAGATTACTCTTTAATAATATTCGATAATGTAGAACATAAGATCAAGTTCGTACAATAACTAGTATATCGGAAAAAGCTACTTACGCAGAAAGTAGAAGATGTAGCTAGTATATTTATATAAAAATTATTAGTCATAAAGCTGAATTTGACATCTCGGCTCAAAACTTCGAGGTCTTGGCTCCCTTAGATATTCCTATCGGGTACTGCCGGCTAAGGTCTGTTCGCCTTAATATTTTCGAAAATCAAGCATTGCTCTTTCCATGTATACAGAATCCCACTATAGACTGGACTCTACGTTTACCGATATATCGCGTCTTTCGTTGCCTCAGCTACCGCGAGGGCAGCACTGCGCAATAGTTATGAAGTAGGGGGCCTGGCTACTCTCATCTTCTCTCTGCTCCAAGCTGTCATGCTTAGAATCAAAACAAAGGTTCAATTCCAGTGAAGTGTGGAAGACTGATTCGATTACGAGTGGCTGTAAATACGGACTGGCATTCCTTTACTCTCTTCGCCCCTGAATTGCGTGCGTTGTCACACGTCTTGGCTGTTGCAATTGTAATAGCGTATAATATGTAGAAAGTGAAAGTGGAAATTCTTTTCGCTCCGACGTCAAACCAAATCACGGACGAACGCTTGAACATGTGGAAACCATTTGAACCAGGAAGTTCACCAGTCGATTGGTGCGAAGGAAATTATAATATTTCTCCCAGCATTGCAGAATTTACCAACACGGTGTGTACGATTAGCTATCACTTGGCAGGGGTTCTTTCTTTCTTGACATTTTAGTATGTTTATGTCATCAATGGAAAGTTTTTTTCCGGAATGAATGTGACTCATGCACAAAAGGTTCGAGAACAAAGGGAATAGTGTGCTCAACTTAAATAACCTGATCATGAATATGCAAGGAAGAATAATTCTCCAAAAATAAGGCAATGTTTTTGCCAAAACAACGACCTTTGGAGCAGTCTTTGTTTTATTTATTATTAATGGAGTAAATTTTGTATTATGGAAAATTGCTCAACTTGGTCTTTTTATGCACATTCTTTGTGCTAAGCACTAAAATTGTTTCTCCATTGCCGATTTTGTAACATTTGGCTTACCAGCTTCTTGTAAAAATTGTGTAATCTCAACTTCTTGCCCTTGGCTGAATCATAAGAATGCTACAACAATCTATAATTTACTCAATCGTTTGGAAAAAACCATGGAGATAACTTGAATTGAGGTCGGAAGAGTCATTGGTATTTCGTAATGATTGTATGTATCAACCCTGATTTAAATGCTAATGTTTTCTCATTCTGTGGAAACAATTATTTAATTTGTTACTTAATGTTTAATCTTGAGGGACATCATATTTACTTGTTTTTAATTCTTTTTCATGTATACTTTGTTGTCACAAATTTTTTCCTATCTCTACAAAGGATGAGAAGATCATTTAAGAAACTCCTTTTAAATTATAGAAACTGGGTAAATGGAATTAAACTGAGAGAAATTTTTTAAGTAAAATATAGTCACAACATTTCATGTACAATTTAAGAATAAAAGTGAGTATAATTTCTGAACAAGTTTTCGTTCCTTTGAAAACCGTTATTCATCTATATTTATATTATTTTTTACTCTCTCAAATGGCTTTAAGTATTTCGATTAATCATGATGTAAATTTGTTTACAATCAGTGGATGGTTAAAAATACTGATAAATGTATTACACTGATCTCTTCCACTTGACTAAAGTATTATCAATCTAATCAGTCCATTTTAAATCGGATAAGAAATTCGGTTATCAATAACGTTTGAGTACGCATGGCCTTCCTATTTTTTTATGGACATACAGAATTTAAAGATAAATCGCAACAACATTTTTTTCTTTATTATACAGCTCAGCAATGTCGTCTTTCTCTTACTTCCACCAATTCTCATGCATCTTTTTAAAGATTATGGAAGATTTGTCAACCCTGGAATTCATGTTATTTGGTTCTTATTGATGATCGTAGGGATAAGTAGTGCCTATTTTCATGCAACTCTGTCGTTAATAGGTAAAGTATTATATGATTTTTAACAATTAAAGCATGGTATCAATAAAATCAATATGGATTTCAAGTTTTATGAATTATACCTATTAAATACCTCTTTATATTAAAGATAATTCTCATTTTTGCTGCAGGACAACTTTTGGACGAGTTGGCTATTTTGTGGGTATACATGGCAGGACTCTGTATGTTCTTCCCAAGAAGATATTTTCCAAAAGTTTTTCAGAATAACAGGAAATTGTTTTCCATGTTTATTACTTTTCCAACATTAATTGCTACTGGCTTAGCACTCGTTCATCCTGCAGTCAATGCATTTGCATTGATGAGTCTTGGCATTCCTGCGTTTGGATTTTTGATCATTGAACTGAAAAGGTAAGTGTCTTAATATATTACTTTATTATTGTGTTTGTAGTTTCTTCATATGAAGTACATCGATGAATAAACACTAGTGTGATGTTATTAATTTGTACATAATATTTCTTAAAGGACAAAATCAATCAGAGTATATCGACTGGGTTTACGATGTGGTGCTGTTTGGATCTTGGCTGTTATGTGTTGGTTAAATGATCGAATGTTTTGTGACATGTGGCTTAATTTTAACTTTCCTTATTTTCATGCTCTCTGGCACCTTCTCATCTTTATCGCTAGTTATACAGCTGCTGTGTTGTTTGCATACTTTTCTGTGAAAGAGGAGAAACCTCAGCAGACTCCAATTCTCAAATACTGGCCACGAGACGATTTTGAACTTGGTATACCTTATGTAACCATCAGGAGTTATATTAAATTTGATACTAACTCAAATATCTAACCTGCATTATTGGAATATATTAATAATCACAAAAATGATATATGTGCATTGTGCACATATTTGTTATATCGATAAGAGCACTGTGCTTTGCCATGACATGTAACCAAATGTCATTAAGATCTATTTGAAAATTGAAGTGCACATCCCATTTGGAACTTGTTTACTAGAGAACAGAATGAGCTCTTCAATCGTTCTAATAGGTCGAATATAGGCCTTATGGACATAAGCACAAAAATTACATTCGATGATATAAACTCGATACTACATTTTATACGAGTCAATAATTTACATGAAACACAGGGCATGATTGAATACATAATAAGAACAAAAAGTTCCAATAAATAACATTAGGAGTATGAGAAACTCCAATATATAAATTAGTGGTAAATATGTCACAGAAATATAGTGAGTAATTGTTAATTATTGTTTAAAACTGAAATTACACTTGTAGCTTAACATTTTTTATAACGACAAAGTATACTATTAAGTTTTGAATAGGCGATCAATTTGGTATGATCAAATAAGCATAAGAATGCTCAATTTAAATACAAGTGCAACACATATGAAATACAAATTGTAGATGAATTTGAGGATGAAAATGAGTACTTATATGAATAGATTCAGTGTTCGGAAACATTAGAAAATACAAAATACTCAAGTAGCAAAGCTGAATTTTATACAGATGTAATACTCTTGAAGAAATCCACCGAAGTATTATATAGAATTCAATGACTATATTCTGTACATGTATACCTTAAGATGAATCTATATTCTAAATAGCTGTTAGGCATATAAGTAATGATACAGTGATATACCTAATGTGATGAAGTTCCAAAGTATGTTACGTGTAGGTGTAATTTATGCAGGAAGAGATTCATATATAGACTGTATTACATTATATCATATAATTATTATCACACGATGTAGATTACTTTCTATGTACAGAAAGCCAAACAACAAAAAGATGCAGGTGCAGGCATTTTGTAGACTGGAACAGAAAATTTATTGTATGTACTCCTTATACCACTTTATAAGATTTTTTTTCTAGTAATTTACACTCCAAAATATATCCTTACCAATTTTTCGATGTTATTTATTTCTACCTGTACTTTGTATAACAATTAATTTGTTAACATTAAATGAAGTAATTATATTCCTGCCGTTATTTGATACACAATGGAAATTGTTTTATTAAAAAATTAAACCGAATATTTTGCACATTCTATATCTAGCTGAGCGGTGAAATTTAGTGAAATATTTCTTCTACTAATGATAAACTGAGCAAAAATGATACTATTACGCAAGAATTTCAAGAACGATATATAATATTCATCGGAGTTATAAGTCGAAATCGATATCGATGGGTATGTCGGACAGGGTAAATTGACTTTAATTAGGAGTACGTCTATGCTAAATGTGGAACAGTTTCGATGTACGTCCGTTAGGTAACAGCGGTCCGTGATGGTAGCGAGATAAAAGCGACCTCGCCCGTGTCCATATTTATATACTCAAAGTTTGGTTAAACTTTAATACAGTACGGATCATTTTTTTTATCCCCAGATCTGTTTCGAATTTAGCAAGTCATTAATACATTGCGCGGGTGAATTATGTCTTCGTGTTGAAAATACGGAATAAATAAACTCTAGATTCTTAGTAAAGTTTTACGTGGTTTCACGGGAGATCTGGAGCGTCGTTGATGCAATTCTTGAATTACTCAGGGCAGTTTATTCGATTAGTGACTCACTTTAGCGCGGTTTGCAGAACGGTCGGCTGGACGTCACCTACTCATGGATTGAGGTTATATTGTTATTATTTATCTGTCAGGAGTAAAGTAGCGACCTCCTGTGCATAAGCGGTATAGGATAAAGAGCGGATTGGTATGTTGAGTTAAGTTTGCTCGTCGGGTCGAAAAGATTACCAAGATTGAGGTTTCGAGAATGGCCGAGGAGTCGGACACCCTGCGACGTTATAGCGAAGAAGTCGAGCTCGCCGAGGCCGAGGTCGAAGGTGACGACGTAGATGAGGAAGAATCCGATGGAGTCATAGTGCCGGAACTCCAGGGAGTTCTGTCCAAGTGGACCAATTATATTCATGGATGGCAATCTCGCTTCATTGTTTTGAAGGATGGAACTTTGTCGTATTATAAATCTGAACAAGACAGTGGATTTGGATGCCGAGGCTCCATAAGTCTCTACAAAGCGGATATCAAGGTTTGCTCGATACTTTAAAACTTGTACTACGGATTTGCAAACCTATTGTAATAGAAATCATTTTAATCCTGTTTCGTTCAATGCAGACATTGACGCGAAAGTAGGTTTTATGTTTTTAATGTTTTTGTAGCCACATAAACTCGGTATTTAACCAGCATATGGAACCGCTGTTTACTAAGGGCTGTTTTGGTTTTTGCACTATTTCATAATATTCATTTTTATGTTTGTGTTGTTTATTCTCGAAGGTTTAATTATTTACGGAATTGAATTATTGTATTCTAATGTAGATGCTATAATTTTGGTAATAAGAGGATGAAAATATTGCACCTATCGTATTGTCTAGTATATGTTAAATATATTTTTATAGGCTCATGAATTTGATGAATGTAGATTCGATGTGTCCGTGAACGACTGTTTAGTTTGGTACTTACGCGCAAGTAATCCAGAAGATAAGCAACGCTGGGTTGATGTACTAAAGTCATATAAGGTAATATATTGGGAATGGTTTATGGATATAATTGTTTGTTTAACTCATTGATCGTCAGAAATAAATGACAAATAATTATAATTATCTGTAGGCTGAATCTGGATATGGGAGTGAAAATAGTTTGAAACGTCATGGTAGTGCCATCTCTCTTGTATCGAATACACAATCGACTGCAAGTGCTGGTAGTTTCAGTAAAAGAGGATTTCGTGGACTGAAAGAAAAACTGGCTGAAATAGAAACGTTTAAAGATATCTTGGTGCAACAAGTTGACACGTTACAAAAATATTTTGACAGTTGTGCAGAGAATGCTAAAAACATGCCTGTTAAAGGTACATTTTCCTAGCTTAATTAATTATTGGTATAATTTTATTTATGTGGAAATTATATCAATTTGGTTGATGTAGTATGAAACGAAACATTTGAAAATAATGTTTTGTTTCAGCACACAAAACTCAAAGCACTTTTGATCCTGCGGATAAAGCTGTAGATTTTAAAGGTGAAGCGATTACTTTCAAAGCTACAAGTGAAGGTGTTATAGCTACACTGCAACATTGTTTAGAATTAATGTCTCAGCGAGAAGATGCATGGCGTCGTAGGTGGGAGAAAGAAGTTGAACGAAGACGGAAGTTGCAGGAATTGTACAGAGTTTTGAAAGAACAAGCGATTCATCAAACTGATTCTCCAAGACCTAGAGTCCTTATTCACGGTGGCCCGGATTATGAGGTAAGTTATATATTTATTTATTGTTACATTATTAGAAGCTTAAGAATTAAAACTTACTAAAGTAATCGGTGTATCATTATGCTTATTAATTTGTACAATGCGTAGGGCATGGAATGAGACCAAATTTCCCCTATTCAATAGAAAAGTGAAGACCTATATCTTATAATTCATTTGTTAATTACTATATGTTGCTAAGCTTCTGTATTGATTACATTTTATAATACAGTATTTATATATTTATTATTTTTATGGTCCACTACTTGTAAAGTTCAGGTTCGGTCTGCAAATGCTAAAAAAATAATAGCAGAAATAACGCTTCCCGATTTTGTCAGAAGAAGAAAAATCCTTCATTTTTATATTATTTTGACAAATATAGGTTAAGCCTACTTTTGTTTTTTGTGTTTCAATACCCTGTCTCTACATGATTGGAAATTCAATAAAAGTCCAAATGAAAATTCAAATACAGGTATAATTGAGTTACTATATTTAACAGTACCACGTAAATAATATCAAAAGAATTGATTATTCGGATTTTGCTCTTTGAAATGATAGCAATGCAATGACTTGTTTAATTCAGTCAACTATAGAACATTAAGTACTAAAGACGAAATTGATTTTTAGGAAGGTCCACATAGTGCTCTTTGTGACGAAGAGTTCTACGATGCAGTGGAAACTGGGTTGGATAGAATTGATGAGGAGAATCAGCTGAGAGACCGATTAAAACAGAAGTCGGTTTCAATTCCATTAAGCCCAGCTACTCCTGCAGTGAATCACAGACTTTGGCCTGAAGTAAATATTGTATTTCATTGTCGATCAAAACATGAAAATGTCATTCCTTTTTTTTTTCGGAGTACTTAAAATTAATTATTTGTAAGTTATAGTGTTATTGTACTTTTAGAGATAATCTTCCAGTGCACTTTGATGTATGAAATTTTAATAATCTGTTATAGATAGAAAAAATTTCGACGGAACAGTTGCATTATGCTCGATTAGGAGTAGGTGGAACAGGTGGCTGGCAATTGTTTGCAGAGGATGGTGATATGCGAATGTATAGACGTGAAGAAGAGGCTGATGGGCTGGTTGTGGATCCGTTGAAAGCTTGTCACGTTGTAAAAGGCGTTACCGGATATGAAGTTTGTAAGATTTTCTTTAGTCCCGAATACAGGAGCGAATGGGAAGCGACTCTGGAGGATATGACAGTCGTAGAGAATATTTCAAAGGACACATTGGTCTTTCTGCAAACCCACAAAAGAATCTGGCCAGCAAGTCAACGGGATGCATTATTCTGGTCACATATACGCAGAGTAGCCGATGATCAAGATCCTGATGCACTTGATCTATGGATTGTTTGCAATCACAGCACTGAACATCCGGATTATCCTGTAAGTATAAGTAAAATGTTTATCGATTGTGATTATTATTAATTTCTTTGTTAATGTAATACATTTTTTTAAGAATTTGTATAAACATATTACCCATATTGAAGATTATATAGATGTAGTACTGGTTTAACTCATAAAAAATATTTATTGGTTTCAGCCGAACACAGGGAAATGCGTGAGGGTCTACTTGACCGTCTGTCTTGTCTGCCAAACGTTCATTGATCCACCCAAAGAAGGTGAAGAAATTAAAAGGAGCGACATCACGTGTAAAATCACGTACTGCTCCGTAGGTTCGTATATTTGAGCGACGTAGCAGTGGCATTATTTTTTCTATAACTGTTACAGAGCATTTATTTTAAGATTACAATTTAATCATAATATTTTCTGGTAAATTAATTTCAGTGAACCCTGGTGGCTGGGCACCGGCATCAGTGTTACGTGCACTTTATAAGCGGGAATATCCGAAATTTCTTAAACGCTTCACGAACTTCTGTATCGATCAATGCAAAGATAAACCCATCAAATTCTAAGATTTATCGTTTCACCTGAACTTTTTTACGGTTACCGGCGGTATACTAGGTTGCACGCGAGTCTAATAAAAGTTTTGTTACCTGAGGATAGGGAAATAGACGTTCAATAAAGCAAAACATTCTATAGAGAATTATTGAATCATATTTTAGCCTGTTTTCCAGGCTCTTTCCTTTTTGCATGTAAGACAGTCGTAAAACGACTGAAGGTATACAAAAAACACGAATTGGTATACGTGAATATATGAAAGATTAGACGTGTAACTTCTGAACTGATTTTAAACAAAAGACTCACGAAACACTGCAAATAAAATGACAGAATTTCATACTATGACTTATAATATATTAATTGTGGTTCTCGTTTATAAATTCGTCTTTTTAACATACAGAATGAAATATTAATTCATTGTAATTTAAATGCCATAATGTTACAAAGAATTATTCTACCGGTGTCACGTACAAATTTTATTACATAAACATGATTATTTACTGTTATACTATGTCAGATATATGAGAAAAGGTATCATATCCGTACACATTATTTTGTTATTTTTATTTATAATTAAACATGTATGTCGTGGTAAGACAAAATCTGAAATATGGATAGTAAATAAAGACTGTTAAAGGTTTAAGTACAATTGTTATTACTTTCAGTTGAAACGCATAAATCTGTTGCAAGCCAGGATTCTATAGGGGGATGTACACAGGTAATGTTATACATCAAAAGATATTAATTTTTTGTTGTATAAAATCGTGTATGGAAAAAAGTAATTTTATTCTCGGTATGTCTTGGAAAAAAGTACAAAGTGATTTAGGCTATGTACAGATATACAATAGCTCAGTGAACAATAACGCTGATAAGTTATGCTAAAGTCATGAACTTATTATCTAAAATTAAACGTAATCCTGGAACAATCTGCACCTCTGATAATAGTAACATGGAATTGAGAATATCTGAACATTAACATTTATATCGTATTTATATCGTTCACGGTAATATTTTAGAATTTCTTTTAATGTCACCCAAATAGCCATGCACTTACATACGAAAACGGTTCATAAAATAATTCGTATGTTGATAGATCGGTTATCACATATCAGCCACTACCCAATTGATACTTCAGTATTCGGTTAGTATCTCTTAAAAGTACATACAATCTGAAGTTGATGTAATTTTCAAGACTAGTTTACTGTATTTACACTGTGGTGCATTTCAAATGCCATGGTATCACTTAACGAGGTGAACGGTTAAACATTTAACATTTCTCAAATAAGAAATCACCTAGTTGTACACTTATGCAAGCCAATTATGATTGTTCGTACGACGCCAGTTTTTTTAATACATTAAGACCATTTTCCTCGTATTCTTCACGCGTTATCCAAAACGAGTCTCGATCCTTTGTTATTTCAGCTAATACAGCTCCACCCACGAATACCATGTCTTTCCGCCTCGGAGAATCTTCTATTCTTATTTTGAATTTCTGCATAAATTTAAGGAGAATATTATCATAGAGTTAATTAAAATTCTAAGAAAAAAATGTGCTGTATTTACCCCCAATTTTGCGGTATCATTTTTAAGTACTCTCTGTACGTAAAGTTGCTTGATTTCACGTTCCAATCTTGATGGAAGCCCAGGATACATTGTGCTTCCCCCGCTTAGTACAATATGTTTGTATAATTCACTTCTCATATCAATGTCTGCCGATTGAATGGTACTGAATACCAATTCTGCAATTCCTAGAGCTTCGACATTGATTAAATGGGGCTGGAAAAGTGCTTCTGGTGCTGCAAATCTTTCTCCGCCGACTTTTATTACACGGCCGTCTGGAAGCTGATAACTTAATATATAAGTAAATTGCAATTTTACGTATTACGCAACACCCATCGTACGCACTTTCCACTTACTGTATAAGATTCCATTAATACTGTAGTTTCACGTGCTAACTTCTCTTCAGTCTCAATATTATATCCTATGTAGCATAATTTTTCCTTCATCATTCTAACCGTTTCAAAATCTGCTGAGTGATTGAATGCATAACCACGTAACAAAAGTAATTTTATGAGATACATGGTGATATCTCGACCAGCAATGTCCAATCGTCGGGTCAAATGATGCAAAGTATATTCTTCAAAGACAGGACATATGTGAGTTACTCCGTCACCTGAATCCACCACTACACCACTGATTAGACCTTGGGCGTAAAGAGTCAGCGCAGCCTGAACAGCTATGTATGTTCCAGCGAAGCCATATTTTTCAAACATCACCTATCATATTGTTAAAATTTGGGATGCTTTAATTACATCTTAATACCAGCATCGAGAAATATAAATATTTAACAAATTCAATTATTCATTATTTTATTAAATTATTCATTACTTCACACAAAATCTACTTTTACTCTAATAACAATTAACTTACTCACCTGTATCATTTTCTCTCTATTTTTAGTAGGATTCATAGGAGGTTCCGTTAATAATATTTTACATTCTCTGGGATTGATATTCATTTTCTCCTTTCCAAATGTGTAATCCCAAACATGACACATGTCTTGCCAGTTCCTAATCAGATGATACCATAGAATTAATTATGAAGTTCAAATCCCTAAAGTAAATATCACTTACCTAACAATACCATTTTGCATTGGATAATTGATCTCCAACATAGATCGAAGTTTGCTTGCCTCATCACCAACCATCAAATCCTATTATAAGTATAAAACTCAATCAATTCTATATGTTAATACAAATTATTTGCATAACAAACAGATGTACACTCTCAAAAGGAACTACAACTGACTCTATATACATAACACATTAATGCCTGAGTACCTATAGGAAGTCTGCATAATAATACTAATTTTTATCAGTTTTGCAGAACCATTCTCATTAAAATTATACGTTGATAGAGTATTCATTGGAAACACCTAGTTGTACGATTAAATAAATACAAATCTTGAGCTGCATTATAAAAACTTACTCTACACCATACTTTTTTTGCAGTTGCAATCATAATACTCTATTCTATGATTACATGATATTATTCAGTTTTATATTATCATAACTTGAAAAGTATAATTAATTTTAAAATCTGACCACTTCGAGTATGGTACAAACGTGACTATTTCATTTATATTATTAGTACAGACATTAATGACAAATATAGCAATAAACTTACAGGCATGTTAAGCACATCCTATGTAAGCAACAGTAAGCATACAAATATATTAAGTAATTGTTAAGAGCAGAACATATTGAATATCATTGCATTCGCACACGAAATAGAAATGCCCAGAGAAATATTTGATCTATGAATTAGTGATCATTGATGATGGAATTATGAAACAAAGTTAAATACTAACATCATTACATGTCTCACCAAAAGTTCTCCAGGTAATTTTGAAAAAAAATTCTCAGTACTAATGTTTTACAGAAAATTTAGTTTGATGTATACTCTTATTAATAGCGATGACTATTCAGTAGAAAAGAAAAAATATCTTTTTCTAAACTACTGAAATTACACTCGTTGATATGTAATGAACTTCATCTAAAAATATTAATGTATTTATCAAACATTAATTATATTACTTTTAAGAGTCGGAATGAAGTAAATGAATTTTTCATATTTCCTGAGTGGTCAATTCTGAGCATTTCATGTATATAATTTATATACATTCTGAACTCAGATTACCATTGATCAGCATTCATAAAAGAAATATTCTTTACATAAGTTTACAAACTGACTTACACGAACACAATGTTCTTGCTGAAAATAAAATCATAGCATTAAATTACAAAATCAAACAAGAAATATAAGCGAATAAATTACATTTCTGAACAAAATATTAAAAAAAACGAACATTCGGGTGACATTCAAAAAAGAATAATATATTATCATTGATCTATTATACGTATATACTTTTCTTGACACCTTGACATTTCAATAATTTTAATCTTAACATTAATAAAACCTAAAATTGAAATTAATATATTTCCATTACGTGCAAAAACATTTCTTTCAATTTATAGCTGCAAAATGACTGTTGCTTTAAGGCAAGAATTTGTGGATTACAAATAGTTAATACTGAAAAAACGCGTAGAAAAAGAAATGTCAAAGGTAATGTTTTGCTATACATTTTTTATTAATTAAATTTAATGCATTGATAATATGAAACGAGAAAAATATGGGGTAATTATTATAAATGCATTAATTTTAATTTGGTTGTAATAAGTACTTTCATAGATGAAATCTTGTATATCATTTATACATAATGATATACATATCACGTACATTACGCAGGATATGAGAACTGAAATACCTTAATGTCTATGCCTCCAATTTTATTGACAGCTCTGATAATAGGCCGTCCTACTAATGATGGAAATATGTGCGCTGGAAAATTTGCTCCTGCATATCCACATTTGACGAACTGCGAATAACACATGAAATTGATGAAAAATAAGTTGTAGAACATTATAATGCAAAATAAATTTTTTACATATGAAATATTGGTATTAAATAATTCGTCTTCATAGTTTCACGGTTGCTCTTTAATTTTTGCTTCAGACCATTTAGTAGTAAAGTTGATAACCTCACCCCCGTTCCATTATCACACACGATGACTTTTCTGCCTTTGCTGTCCATATTTTTTCGTTTCTTACTGTGACCTCTAAATCATAAACTGTCTTATTAATTTCGTTATAAAAAGCTTTTACAGATTATCGTCACGACTCTAAAATGACTAATCTTTAAGAAGTTACTGCAACTCAATGGGCGTCACCGGCATAACGATGCGTGGTGATATATTTCGATCGAAGAGAGGCTACAGATTTGTGCAAAAATACAATATTTATCAATAAAAAAATATCTCGAGTTTCCGTCATGAATTTTGATAAATATTAATTAGACAAAAACAAACGTCTTTGAGTTTTGACCACAATCTTACTCGAAACTGTCAAGTGCACACCAATGGAGCTAGTTTACATCGTTAAACCAGTTAGTACAAATCAAATACTACGTTTACACCGAGGTTAATTTATTCATCAAGGCATTGAATGTATATCATTTAGTGTAAATCTTTTCGTGCCATATATTGTGAATCGGTCCTTTGCTGCCCCCATGCGGAGTTGAAGGTAGCTTATATACTATGAGTAGTGTCATTTCACGTTTACTAAATTTGATATATACTTTCACAGTTTTCATAAAAAACCATTGCATCTATAAATATAGAAAACCACAGAAATGTATGTTTCATGTGCACCTAGAGATAAATCCACTAGTAAGAAAAATATACGATGTAATTGGTTGACCGTTTACAAGGGTGAAAAATGTATTCACCCAACAAGAACAAACCTTGTTGATCCGGAGTGTTCTGTAAAGATTTTAATTCTATGGAACTAGCATTTCGAAAATAGCAATTATAATCTTCTATGAAAGATAAAGACAGAAAGTGCTGAAATAGTGGGGACAGTGATCTCTTTAACATTGCTTTTGGAGTACTGTCTTCTTCTCCCAACGTGGACGGAACCATTACGTTAAAGTGGTGTTTCTAATTTAGATCGAATAATTATCAACCCCTTCCAAAAGTATTTATAGAGAATCGAAGCAGATGAAATTGTTTTATTTATTAATTGTTACTTGACAAAGTCGCTTATACGGCTGATTAAAACAGGTATGAAAATCATTTATTATTTCCTTGTATTCATTCATGCAAAAGTCGCGATGTCGTTTAATGCTAAGGTCGGCAAATTTAAATCTTTAGAAATATTTCTTATGAGATTAATTAATGATACGATAGTAAGAAATACATTGGCTTAAACAAGTTTGATTCAGTTTCAGGCCTTCAAAATGTCAGAACAGTTTATTGGATGTACCGTATCAATAAAATGTATTAATCCATTAGGAACGTATCAAGGCCAGATTGTGGATCTTAATAGAGACACAGTGATCCTTACAAAAGCATTTCGTAATGGAATACCATATCCATCTCCTCTAGTTGTTTTATTGTGAGTTCTTTAAATTCTATGTAATATTGCACTGTATATCGTAGGTTTAAACATTTCATTAATTTTATCACGGCACACAAATATTACAGCGCAAAAGATATATTATATGTAAAGATCATTTCAACTGAGGAAGTTGGAGCTAGCACTACAGATGGGCAATTGCAAAGTAAAGTAACCGTGAAAAGACCGATAGCAAAGAGAGCTGAAAGATCCGTATCCGATAGTATTGCTCCAATAGTACAACCTACAAGTAGTCAAGCCCAACCAAGTGCTAAGAAACAAGCAGATGCACCGCCAGTCAATTTGGAGCCCTGCTTTAATGGTAAAATTAATTTAGGTAATACTTCATACAATTTCATCCATTGTACTCATTGACATAGACGCACAGGTTGAGAATCTAATGTAAAACGAGCTTTGGTACCAATTGTTAAGTAACAAAAAACATATTTTCAGGCGAAAGTGCTGCTAAGAATACTTCAACTCAAAGGCGATTAACAAATAGACAGAAACGGCTTGAAAGAGATGAACATACATTTGGTACTCCAATTGATCAATCGTTAAGTCAAGATTTTGACTTTGAAAAAAACTTGGCGCTATTTGATAAAGAGGTTTGTTTTTATGATTATGTTATATTTAGCCAGTAATAAATATTTTCCTATAACGTTCGGTAAGAAAAACATTTATATTCCTTTGTAAGACAAGAGTATATCCCTTGTTTATAACAGGCTATTTGGCAAGAAATTAATTCTCTTAAGCCAGACATTATTCGACAGTCAGAAAACAATCGAGGAACAACTGGAAAATATCGTCATGATGAAAACATAATCGAAGGGGAGCCAACAGAATTCAGACAGATAATGGTGCCATGTCCCGATGCGAAAGAATATGTTACAGACGACGGTTTAGTTATCCCCAGTATTACATTTGACCTTCATCGTCGTTTAATTGGTGCCGCTGATAGGCTCGGAATCAGTTGGGAACGCAGGGTAACATCAGTAGTACATTTATAATACAATAAATGATACATATTTAAGAAGTGGAATGCATATTGTTTTGCGTAAAGAATTAAAATCACTATATGCCGATTTATTAAAAATTAGGTGGAGCTGCTTGGTCGTGCCGGGTCTGAAATCATCCTTCAGTTGTTGGGTGGTGCTCATCGATTCAATCCAAACAATGCACACCAATGGCCAACAGTAGTGGCGCTTTGTGGGCCTCATCGATCTGGAGCAGCTGGTGTTAACTGTTCCCGTCAACTCTCTAGTCATGGTGTGAAAACAATAGTTTACATTGAAAATTCAGAAGACGTTTCCTTACTTCAAGAACTGACCCTGTATAAGCTGACCGGTAACAAAGTAGAGACAAAAGTTAAAAATTTACCCGTTGTCGTGGACCTAATTCTTGTTGCTCTTTGTGAAGAAAGCTCACCAAAGATGGTGAGTCCTATAGCTAAATGGGCTAACAACAATAGAGCTCCAATTCTAGCAATCGAACCGCCAGCTCTGGGTACACCTGGTATTTTAAGTAAATTTAGTTTATTGGGCGGTTTGCCGTTGTCTCACAGTGCAGAGAATGGTAGGTTATATCTCTGCAACCTTGCTCTACCTAACAAAGTCTTTTCAGATGTTGGAATTACGTACAAATCCCCTTTTGGACCAAAGTTTGTAATTCCTTTGCATTCAAACAACTCCTAGCAAATTCCAATAGGGTATGTCACTTCTATTGGGATTCTTTAATATTGCACACGTACAATGTGTTATTTATAATGGATGCATGCAAATGGTGTAATATTTTCAGCAGGAGTTAATGCAGATTAAATGAGAGCGCATTGTACGACATTCCATGTATCGTATTTATAAATCGCGGTAATGAAATTAACGAGGGGTCTGCTAAGTCCTTAAACATTCAGACTTCAGGTCGATAAAGCAAAAGTCGCGATTATAGTTGCAAATTTTTCTGAACATCTGCCGTCTTTTGTAACAGGTAAATTATATTAATTGAAATACGTGCTGGTTTTATGAATAAAACAGTGTAAATATCAGATCCATAAGTACATACATACATAAAACTTGAGAAATTTAGAAAAATCTGCTACCTATGCATACAGTAGTTTGGTATTAAATACGAAGTTTAATTATTGTCATAGCAGGTTTCTATAAAATCAATGATCTGCAATAACCCGGCATGGTTGTGGCGATTTATAAAAAAGTTTAACCAATTACAACTGCTATGCTTTTGTTTCACTACTCAAAATTATGGTTATTTAACTGACTGAGAATATCGAGCACTTAAATTTAGTAAATTGTAAGCAATATATAAGACTGGTAATTCAATCTTGTTGTGAATGTTTTATCTTTTCGGAGGATTTCATTTCAAAATGCTAAAGTTCTTATTCAGTTTTCTAACTTACCTTGATTTATTCTAGGAAATATAATTACTTGTATGAGCGTGATTGAAATGATAGTGAATGCAAATCAAATATGGTAAATGCTTAATGTCCCATTTGCAATTGCGTAACTATTTATCTTGAAACTTTAAAGAATGTTCTTAGACACTAATGACGAATCTGTTCCAAAAACTGAATTATTCCTCTGAGGGAGAGGGAGGGGGTAATGACAATAGCCTAACATTATATTTAATAAAACTTGTCCGATTTATGTACTTCTTGCGAGCAGTCAGATTTATACGAAGTCTACTTTTTTTAATCATGTAACTGATACTGTTATGTTGAACAGCTGCTATGTGTAATTATCTTGTGTGTATAATGTTTACAGAATCATGTTACGAGTTAAGAGTAATTAATTTAATGTATTGTTAGAATTCCTTTTTCATCAAAATTTTGAAGAGTTCAATCAATGCAAAAAATGCACGCCTATGGAACAATTATTATGACGGTAAGAGCCAACATTAAAGTTTGGAAAAAAACAGTGATTTTGGCTTTTGCCGTTACTTTTCCTTTTCGTGTTTTAATACTATTCACATGGACATTATATATTAAGATTCTGAAATTGTTTGTAAGTTGTGTTTCTTTTTCTTGTGTATGTATAATTAATAGATCACATTATTGTTCTTGGATCGTAGAAACCACTATCAGTCAGTATTATTGTTCTACAATGATATTAAGTAATGATCTGCCGAATAGAATACGATAGGATATTGTGAAGGAAACAGGCTAACAAATTTTTCTTTAATGGAAGGTATTCATCTGAATTCCAGACGTGCTGTATAACTGACAGTTTTGCTAAAATTAACTTTGTATTCTACACATAGGTGAAAGTTGCGCAAAATATGGCTGATGATTTAAACAATGATTTA
Organism: Orussus abietinus; assembly: GCF_000612105.2. Classification (NCBI taxonomy): domain Eukaryota; kingdom Metazoa; phylum Arthropoda; class Insecta; order Hymenoptera; family Orussidae; genus Orussus; species Orussus abietinus. The sequence continues at coordinate 2,054,350 of NW_019396017.1, forward strand.
TCCTTCAAAAATGAATATGAAAGTTCCAGTCTTTCCTGATAGGTAGGATTTTACTGTCAAATAAGATGAATATGTTAAACATTTTGTAAATAATGGTAAGATTTTATTAGATAACTAATTTTGGCTGAATTCTATTTTATACAGTATAGCTCCTTAATTTTAATAATTGTAATTTATTCATATTTTACTATAATTGTATATCTATGGGACATTAGTACACTTCAAGTTAGCAATCAAATTGTATTAATCATAATTAATTATATTCTATTATTTTGAACGAATGAAAATAGTAGTGTTTATTATTTTTATAACATTATCAAAGTGAAATTCCGCTGCTTCGGATTGCTTAAGAAATGGCGTACCAACTTGCTACTCATGGAGGAAGTTATTTACTCTTCATGGTCAACCAAGTATGTGATATGAATTTAAAAATTGTTATTTTGCATCATACGCCGGCAACCAGTCACGTCACATTCAGTTTAGTCGAATGGCACAGGACTCAGGACCATTGTGCTTTATAATACGGAAATTTACGAGTCAATCAAAGTGAAGGGATATTAAAAATTTATGTAGGACTTAAGTAAGATTTAACACCATTTGTCACATCATTTATATTTATTCATAGTGCATTTTTATAAAGATGGACAAATAGAACAGGTATGCAAGAGCATTTGAAAACTAACTCATAGCTGTAGCTCTTAAAAGTTACTTTCAGAGAGTGGTTTTATGAGAACTGCACATTAAATCATTACCTTGAAGTAATTTAGAGCATTTCTTGGAAGTAAATCTGTACCACTATGTATAAAATCCTCTTGTAGATAGACCTCTGGAAATACTAAGATTTATATAACACGAGCAAGGAAGGGGACTTTATATCTGAATATACCGTAAATCGTGCTACTAGGCACACTTGTTTTCCTAACCTTTATAGAAAATCGAAAGTTGGAGCAGTGAAATATGACTGTGTCTTGTGAATAATTTAACTGCTCTAGAAAGTGTTGGAACAATGAGTACCTTTGGATTTATCAAGAATTACATCAGTATTTTCCAAAAATTGGTTAGCTACTATTTAATTCCTTTCGTTCTATTAACTTCCATTTGTTTTAAGAATATCACGTATTCGTAAATGCGTGTTAACATACATTGAATTATGTTTATCTTGATCCTGTCACACACTAAGCCATTGCATTAATATGTGTTATCACATACCTATTCAAGCACAAGTCTTATCTTCTTGATTCGCTGTGAATCTGTACTTTTTAGATGTACGTAATGAGATTCAGTAATACCACTCTATCATGTGGGTGAAGTCGATGTGGTACTTATAATCAGTATTTTAGAAGAAAAAAAGAAACGTAGGGACGTTTTAGGAAAATTCGTTTAATTACAGAGTAAACTGACATATTATTTATCAATCTGTGACCTGTTGATAAAAGTGATATCGTATGAAATTAGTACTTCTCAGTATAACATGAACTAAACCTGTGTTATATAAAAATCGTTATCCAGTGTTTCAATGATTTTCTAGTCAATATCAAGCCTGGTACGGCAGATGGCATTGAATATTGGATTGTGCATATTCATTGTGTTTTCTGTATTTTATACCGCAACCTGTGACATTATGCCAATTAGTACTCCAAATTTGTAAATTGGTGAGAATTCTTATGAATGTTCATACAGTGATTTAAATAGTGATCATTATATATATTAATCAAGTGCTTTTTGCTTTTTCTAAGAAAATGTTGGTAGCTTAAATTCTGAAAAAATTTCAAATTTTAGATATCGCTACTTATTAAAATACTTCACACTACAGCTATCGGATTATGTATTTCCCAGATGTATATGACAATACTGTGGCCACATGAAGCGAGGACTCAAAATTCCAGTTTGTGAGAACAAAGATAGGAAATTAATTAAAGCATACTGTAATTAAGAAGAAAAGTATACAAGATGTCCGCTACCGTGTCCTGCCATGGTTATGTGGGTGTCGAACCACCTGTACCGAGACGGCGTGCTAATTCCTTTTGTGCAAGGCGAAGATCTTCTGTCTCGCAGGCAGCTGCTCTTACAGCACGAATGAGCAGATTTTCTTTAGTTGAACCTGCGGTAAGAATATTTCATTACATTATGTATAACGAAAGTTAAGTTATTGAGTAGCACCAGTTTAATTAATTTAATTCCATATGTATATTGTCAATATAAATGGTATATTGGAGAGAAATGATGCATATGCAAAAGGCATTACAGAATTCTATTAATTACTTTTATATTTGAGAATTTTATACAAAATTATCAAACTTTCTAAAAAAAATCCGAAACTATAATTTAAATTCCGCGCCATTCCAATCTCAGGGTACTCGTGACAACCGCTATGAATCATTGGAAGCATTGAAATTTCGAATTAGAATCGAAACGTTTTCATGGTAGATAACGTGTTCAATTAGAAGTAGGTGATAATCATTCAAGTTTTGGTATATAATTAGAGAAAGTTTGACGGTCCCAATGGTATTAGACAATAGTATTTGTTATTTAAAAGGAAGACAAGGAATTGGGAATGTTGGCGGCCATATTGGCAGCCATCTTTAAACGTACGCTACATCCGTCTGACTCGGCTGCGAATTTTCAGTGACGGAGTCAGGTGGAGTGGGGTTAAGACAAAATAGGTTTCTTGATGGAACACAATAAATCGTGATTCGTGATCATTTTCATAAGAGTCATCGATAATTGGGAAACATTCTACGCTTCGTGAAGGTTAATGGCAGAGGAACATGAATACGGATATAATCCGAACGCCGGCGGCGACGGGCAATGCGTGTGTAAATTTTTTGACAGTTTGACAAGTATAAGTTGGCTTTTCAACGATTTATTTCGGAGTGGTGTTTACCGAGCTAAATGTTCTAATGTTACCTTCCGAAATTAGGCTAGGACGATGAAACGTCGGGCTTCTGTGGTTATTCGATTTACTAGCGTCTATCGTCTTAATTACAATGTTCAACGTGTTCATTGACCGTGGGTGCAGTACTAAAGATGGATGAGTTGTATAATTCTTTTTTGTGCTACCACGGAACAGTGTGTCAAAATTGACTAGACATGCTATTTCGGCTACTCGCACGTTGTTATTTCAATTACCACATTACATCTATTTCTTGAATCCCAATATAGCTGTTAAGGTGAATGAGGCGGACGCTTCAATGTTAAGTTATTTGGGAATTTTGTCAAAACATTGCTTTCTTGTCAAATACAGAATCATACAGTTACTCATAGCTTCTGACAAATTAATATTTTTTAGAATTCTGAAGTGTGTTGTTCCTTCGTTCGATATGTTAAAGTGAAAGCCTTCGGGTGGTTTTGACGTTATCCGCATAAGTTGAAGATAATACATTTGGTTTCTTGCACATTTCCATAAAATAGATATGTAATTCAATTGTCATGCTCACGTGTTGCAAACGTATTAACAATCTTGATTAATAGTTAAATTAAATATGCAGACATGATTTTATTTCTTGTGTACTTTAGAAGATTATTTAGCTTAATTGTTATTTGCTCCTAAATTGATATTTGCTCCTAAATTGATTAAACTTTTTTAAGGATAATTATAATCCTTTTTTTAATATAGAGAGAAGATGGGACCAGCAGGCTGAGGTTGAGGGTGATTGCTGGGCACCATCTTGCGAAAAAAGACATTTTTGGTGCAAGTGATCCATATGTTCGCATTGATCTGAACACCATAAGAGGAAATGAGACTGTGGACTCGATACTTACAAAAACTAAGAAGAAGACATTGAATCCTATTTGGGAAGAAGAGTTCATATTTAGAGTAAGATTTGCTCATATTATTTACATTAAATAACATTATCTTAGGTAACAAATGACTGAGTTTCAACTATATATGTATTAGAATATGGTTCTGTGGACATACTAGACATTGTGAGTGTAATCACATTTAATTACTACTAGTAATATAAATATCTAGAAAAAAAATATAATTTTCGTCTGTATGCTTTATAACACATGGAATTTATTTGAAAAGGTTAAACCAGTGGAACACAAGCTGGTGCTGCAAGTATTCGATGAAAACAGATTGACGAGAGATGATTTCCTTGGAATGGTAGAACTGACGTTGATTAACTTACCAAAAGAACAAGAAGGCCGAACCATTCCTGTTAAACAGTATATACTTAGACCTCGCAGGTGAGTCTCCTCTCCATAATTGCCTTTTAAAGAATGAATTATAATTTTCCCACTTTATAATTTTACTAATGTTTCTGGATTACGTATAATCTTATTTTACCTAATAAGATCACCAAGGGTATTGACTCTTGTGCATGAGCATCATGGGTAATTGATGGTTCTTTCCCTTAATTTGAATTAACTTTTTGTTCAACATTTTCAAGAAATGGAACTTTTCTTCCTGCACATATCTCCAATAAATTTGGTAATTTTTCAGTATGTAAGATACCAGCCTTAATTTATAAAGCTTTGTTATATCTTGCACTCTGTTATTATGCTTTTTTAAACTTTTTCGTCACTTTCTGTTTCTTTTGCTAATGCAAATCAAATAATGGACGAGGATATGGTATAGTAATCATTCCAGTCAGCGGTCAAGAGTTAAGGGGACGTTGGAAATATATCATGCTTATATTTCGGACTCGCCGGGCGTAGATACCGGAGAAGGTGAAAATGCACCTGATTCAGGAGGATGGGAATTGTTGGATCAACCTGCACCTGTATCAAATAACAGCCCTGTGGAGCAAGCTTCAGAGGTATAATATATAGCATTTCTAATTGTCCAGTACTCATTTATTATAATAACAACCTCGATTACTGATAAATAGGCAAAATGATGTGCGAATGACAATAATTATTTACAACTTAATATCTGTTACTAGGTGGTAATAATAAATGGTCCACTGCCTCCAGGTTGGGAAGAAAGGCAAGATGCGAATGGCAGAACATATTATGTCAATCATATAGCTAGATTTACTCAATGGGAACGACCAACGACGTGAGTTGAATAAAACCTTTCCTTTTATACCTCTACTATTTTTCGTTGGAATTATGGAGGACGTTATGGCGTCAGTAGTATTTACAGCGTCAAATTTAAACGGTGTAATTATCGTCTAATGCATTTAGAAATCAAGTTCCTACTGGCGGAATAACCACAGAGCAACGAAACTTGGATACGGCAGCAACGGAATTCCAGCGACGATTTCACATTAGTGTGGATGACGCAGAAAGTCGGCCCAGAAGTTCCGTCATCAATCAGGTAACATTGAAATTTATTTGTTTAGAAAATCATGACAAACTTAGGACATTAGCATGAAAAGTGTAGATATAACTTTTAGAATCGGTACCGCTGTCTTCTCAGATTGTTTAAATCGTAGCATTCGTTTGCTTGTGCGAGAAAGGTCATAAATAACTGTGCTAGTAAATGTACGTTGCACCGTACAATCACTTATTCAGGGTATACAAGAAGTTAGAGTACAAGATTCTTTGAAAAAGAGCACACTTGTCCTCATGGCTTAAATAGTAAAATTCATGAGTACGTGGCATGACATCTTGAAAAGTTTAGCTCTTATCGCATGAACATTTAACATTGAGGTAATTTGGTTGACTAACATATCCGTGCATATCCACTGTCATTAAGTAAATATTAATTCATTTTGGTACATCAAAATAATCGCATTATATAATTCCGTAGTTTTTAAGCATCTCTTTGCAACCTTTCGCATTACACACTATTCGGTATTGATATTAATATTCATTTAAACACTTAGGACACTTAAGTTACCTCTCGAGTAAGGATCCCCACACTCTTCCTCAAGTTCTGTCCGTTTTGCAATTTGTAGTCAGACATTCAATCTTCTACTAAATTTAGTATCTGGATCTTTTATTTACAATTAAGTATAGGTGTGTCGTTTGTAAGAATCTTATATCATAGTTGATCTGAGAAGTAACGTCTAAACATGAATCAAACATTCTAGATATTAAATTTTGTTGAGATACATATTCCCGTAAATCACTCATCAGGTTTCACGTTACCTTGAGATCGCTTCTTAGGAGTGCTAAGAGATAACTGACTTAAAGCGAGCTCGCATGCGGTATGAAGCAATGTGTGCATATGTGTGTGTAAGGACGGTGAAGTTGCTCGGATGGAGGATGAGGATGTGGCTGGAAGGGAATGTCAGGGTGGGGAAAACGGGGAAAGGGTTCTTGGGGATGCTTCTTCGGACTCCGGCCGCTCTGTCGATCAACACGGCTACTTGGGTGAATGCGATGAACAGGTATACGCTAATTTCACATTTTTCCTCATTATTAACAATTCGAATCGAGACAATTAATGTCGGCAGACACGCATGCTTCAACATCATTTGAGGAAGCTCGCGCGCTTTTTTTATTTTTTAATTACGATAGCTTGTAATATGTCATGACACTCATTGTAGTCAACGTCAGTTAGTAAATATTAGTTGCATGTTCTACACTTTAAAAGGACGAATTTTGGTTAGAACCGGAGAAGGCACTGAATTTATTGAAATATTATTTTGATGCTAATGTACATTGTAAGACTTTTTCGAAATTGGCATTTAATTACTGCCGTATCTTTTTCTATATTCGTTAAAAGTACTCGATTTTTAAATCTTAAAATTTAGTTTAGTATTATTTCTACCTTGAAGTAACAAACAACCTGAACATGTTTCTTCAGAGCGATGACAATGTGGATAGCCCAGCTGGTTCTAGACGGTCATCGGAGCAGGTAAATTGTCAGCTATTAAATTATTCAATTATAATGCTATAAATATCGACCAAACGTAGTAATGCACGCTTATACCCTACTGTATGTCCATGCGTTTTAACACTAACGGGCTAATGCGTACAAGAAATGTAAAACCAGTGCATAGTACACTGAATGTCAGCACTGCATTTTTAAAGGAATGAGAATGTCGCACCACTTATTTAAATGCAACAGTATGAAAAGATTATAAAAATAAATCTCGTCTAAGTGGGAAAACTAAGTAAACAGCCCAGGGAAACAAAGTATGGTTAATTCTATAATGTTCTGAACTGTACTTTGCAGTTTGTCCTATAGGCCTGCTTTAATAAAATAATTATCAAAATCGTATATTCATGATCGTAGAATGAACAACTTGAAAATCAATTTCGTTTAATATTTAGATCGAGAGTCCGAAGGCTCCGACGATCCCTGCCTTAAAAGGAGAAGGACTTCCCCCAGGATGGAGTATGCAATTGGCTCCAAATGGCAGAATGTTCTTTATAGACCATAATAAGAGGGCCACGACGTGGGTTGATCCCAGAACTGGCAGACCTAGTGCTATACCTAGTCATAATGCACCTTCTACCACCCCCAGAAGTGATTTAGACCAACTTGGACCTCTACCTGAAGGCTGGGAAGAAAGAGTACACACTGATGGAAGAATATTCTTCATTGATCACAGTGAGTGATGCAGATTGCGTCAAGATTGGTAGACATTCTTTTCCTAACCACTTTTGCACAATTTCGAGCAGCTGAGTTTACATTCGTATCTATATTAAGTGTATTAACTTGTTTATGATTATCAACCAGATACGAGGACAACGCAATGGGAAGACCCTCGCATGTCTAATCCACAGATCGCTGGACCGGTAGGCTTTTAAAAATGTTAATTAACAAGTAATATTTAATGCTACGCCTTTTCAATATTCACTGCGAATTTATGTGTTTATAGGCTGTTCCTTACTCCAGAGATTACAAGCGCAAGTACGAATACTTAAAGTCTCAACTTAGAAAACCGGTAAGTATACGTCATACGATATCCATTTAGTGGATCGTTTAAATAATTGCAATCATGACCATTTAACAATGGTTATTTAATGTATTTATATCAAAAGTTGAACTACTGAAACTTTAAAAACGTAAAAAAAAAATGTTTAATACAAGTTGTATTTTGTTTCCAGAATAACGTACCTAATAAATTTGAGATCAAGGTGGGGCGAACGAACATCTTGGAAGATTCATACCGTATAATTAGTTCAGTTAATAGAGTTGAAATTCTAAAGACGAAATTATGGGTTGAATTCGAAGGTGAAGTTGGTTTGGATTATGGTGGACTTGCACGCGAATGGTTCTTCTTGCTTTCGAAAGAGATGTTTAATCCGTATTATGGACTTTTCGAGTATTCTGCCATGTAAGTAGTTTTTTCACTAAATAACTATTTACGAAGACTGATGGCAGTGCCGAAATAATGAACGTTTTATTTTCGACCCTTTAGGGACAATTATACCCTTCAAATTAACCCTTTCTCTGGAGTATGCAACGAGGAACATTTGAATTACTTTAAGTTCATTGGACGTATCGCAGGCATGGCTGTTTATCACGGAAAACTGTTGGATGGTAAGTACAACTAAGAAGTAGAAGCATCAAACATTCTATTTGTGAGTAAAGTTAAAATGATTCGATCGGGGGTTTAATTTTTAAATAAATAAGGAATTATTTTCTTCTTTAAGCTTTCTTTATCCGACCGTTCTACAAAATGATGTTGGGCAAGACAATTGACCTTAAGGACATGGAAAGTGTGGACTCAGAGTACTACAATTCTTTATTATGGATCAAGGAGAACGATCCCAGTGAATTGGAATTAACGTTTTGCGTTGACGAAGAAAGCTTTGGACATACATCACAAAGGGAGCTGAAGCCGAATGGTTCAAACGTGCCGCTGACGGACGAGAACAAGGACGAGTACATAAGTTTAGTTATTCAGTGGAGGTTCGTCTCCCGTGTACAGGAACAGATGAATGCCTTTCTCGAAGGTTTTAACGCGCTGGTACCGCTGACCTTGGTGAAAATATTTGACGAAAATGAATTGGAATTGCTAATGTGCGGAATACAGCATATCGATGTAAAGGATTGGAAGCAGAATACTCTATACAAAGGAGAGTATCACGCGAACCATATTACGGTGCAATGGTTTTGGAGAGTAGTCCTGTCCTTCAATAACGAAATGAGGGCGAGACTTCTACAGTTCGTAACTGGAACTTCTCGTGTGCCCATGAACGGCTTTAAGGAGTTGTATGGCAGCAACGGGCCGCAGTTATTCACGATCGAGAAATGGGGCATTCCAGATAATTATCCCAGGGCTCACACGTGGTAAGTGGTTTGGAAATATTTATCAGATTGTAATTACTAATTCAGTTGACACGGATGTTAAAATCCTCAGAAGTTTAAATCGACTTGCACGATCTTTTCCAATATTCCAATAGCTCTTAATTTTATTTTTAATTAAACTACGGCGGGAATGTAGTGAGTAGTCTGACGGTTTCATCGCTATTAAGGTCGATATCATATTTACAATTCAAATGAACGCCAAACATAAAGAAAGATAATATTTTTCCAGTTTTAATCGAATAGACCTGCCGCCATATGAAAGTTATCAGCAACTCAGGGATAAACTAATTAAGGCGATTGAAGGCTCGCAAGGATTTGCTGGGGTGGATTAGCGCGAGATACCATTTTTTATTATGATACCTGTAATATAATGTATATATATATATATAGAATTATATAGGTATATATTTACATACACGCGTAGGAACACCCGTATAAGCCATCTTATAACGATTACTTACTATATAAACTGCACTTTAAATCAACTTAATTATTTTAAAAGTTCACCGTCATATCTCTTCTACATTGAACTCAGTACACAGCTCAGCTTTAGATGTATTAGCTTCTCACTTTCACCTGTTATAACCTTACTATAATGTTAAAGTCATTAATATTTAACAATAATAATCGATTATAGTTCGATACGAGTTGCCCGAGAAGGTATGATCGTTAATTCTGTAATGGTCATGGGAGATTTTCTCGAATGTAATATTTTATTCAAGCGTGCCTTGATTGAAGCGGCACCGTTGGAAAATTACGCAACTTGTTAGGGTGCAAAATCATGGACAAAGTATTTTTCAAGCTGTAATTCTGTGCAATCGATTGTCGGTTTGACCCGTCACGCTTCAACGTGACGCTTTAGTGTTGTATCTTAGAAATCAATGATGATTGCAAAGTGATCAATTAAAAATGTACCAGCAATGAATTTGAAATATTGTTGAACATTTATACTTCACTTAATAGAACCGATTGCTTGTGTATAATGTTACATTCTAAATTTTTCCCGATGTTTAAACGAAGATCGTTTGGTAATCATACGATGCTTCATGCACCTTATTAAGTTTGTCCAACATAATTATTAGAGTACTCACCGATAGCAAAGCATTATTCTATACGGATTGAAGAGTTCATGCAAAGGAGTAAATAAGTGTAAAAAAATTACAATTTTATAGGGATTACAAATGGTTGTATTTAAAGGTGGTTCAGAGTAACATTTCTTTTTGGAATATAATTCTAGGAATAGGCATTTTACGGCAATTACCTTGATCACCATCAATTGATTTTTTCATGCTATCATATTAACTATTTTTTTAAATCATAACCCTGGCATTTACATCGTTTCTATGTCCTGCTCTTGAAATGAAATTACTAAGCGCATGGAAATTTACAACTAACTTGCGATTAGCTTTAAGCGAACAACCTAATCATCTTTCCAGTTCGCTAGTACACGATGCTGGTGACATGATGGTGGTAATCCATAAATTAAATGCGGTTTCTCAGCAGTACAGTATTTTTGTAAACCCTTCATTCGGGCATAATAATTGCACAAGAACATCCATTGATTACCGTCGCAAGCATCGTTCGCAAAATTCATAATTATATTTAAAAAACCTCCCATAATTGTTCTCCGGCAGAATCGGTCTTGTGTAAAGGAAAGATTCCTACAAATTTCCAAAACCGTTTTGTCCGCAGGAACTGTTATCAAAATTCTGAACATTTCATCAAAATCATGCGGCCCAAATTGACTTCTAAATAAGATGTTAAACTCGCCTGAGTATTCTTAATTTGGTCTGTGTGGCTTTAAATATAGACATGATTAAGTAGAACGGACGGTCAATTTAATCCGAGTATGTGGACTCGCGTTTCTCTATATCTTTAATTTGACACTCTTAAAATCAATTCCTATACATTGAGCCGGTTCCTTTCTTTTCTTCCCACGATATTTTAATTTATAAGTAACACCAAATGATGTACCCTCGTGTGCATCAGTTCCCGGATTAACAAATACTTGTCTATTATGTTAAAGTCATTAAAATATATTTTCTTGTATACTTATCTGTTGTGAGTACTAAAGAAGATATAATGGAATAACTTTACTGATAGTGTCTGTTCATTAAAATGCTCTCAGTTCAGAGATGCCCGCTTCTTTGTACTTTCATGGATAAAATATAAAAGAAACTACGTACTCTTGTCATATATTGCTCTAACTATATGCAATGCGACGTTTTATTTTTTGTTGTTGTAATCATGATGCTACAATTATAATGGTGCCACAATGGCGCTCATAGTGTGTATTAAAGAGATTAATGCCAAGCAGCTTCGATGCGATGTGAGTGCTATCGGAAACCCATTATAAACGCGCAATTATCTCGAGAAGCAGCTGGTACAAAACAATATTTCCAGCGTATTAGGAGAAAAATCAAATGACGTAATCTTACTGAAATATGTAAAAAGGAGAGATTAAAACAGAATGCCGTACGTATAAAGATCGTCCACCGTCTTTCATGACAAGTAGCGGTAATTCGTAGTTGAAAAGATTATCAATTGGAGTACAAGACGTTCACGCAGTTTTCAAGAATGAATTAAATTGGTAGTTAGCAACGAAATGAAAATCTTGTCGGCGACAATACACAAGATACGTGTGAATTTGATACATTCCATCCTGCTTGTACAGAATTGTTACGTTATGTAGACTTTTTAACACGCCCCGTTACATATTAAACATTATTCGTATTACCGTTGTAAGCGACAACGAAGCGGTTGCAACGTCTGTAACAATTAATCCGTTCTTCGCATAGCTATTTCCTTTTACATTAAGAATAGTAGTTCGCCGAATTGTACATTCACAGCGCCCATTTATTTTCTTTTTTTTTTCCCGTAATTCCACGTGATTAATTAGCCCGATCTTCGAGTGTATTTGCACTTTGGAACGTACATCAAAACACTAAACATGTTTGCGATCCTTGAATCCGGAAGATCCGGCTAATAGTTATTAACACGAGGCTCTAAGATGTCTATACGTCTGCGACTGAGACATTCGAGTCATATATTTACAGCATATACACGTAATCATACCGCTCGATTAAGGAAGCATACGTTGTACTGGGTATGACACTATACTTAAAGGAGGAGCTTTTAACATGGAATAAATATGCCATAAGTTAATTGTATCAAATCTGAACGACTCCGCTTTTAACACGGTGATTGAGGAGGTACTTTCCTGTCAGCTTTGTTGACGTTTCGATCGATATTATTACTGGCCAATATAAATATTGGTTATACCCAGAGATACAGATTTTTGCGAATTATATTGGCGAACAGTGGTCGGTACAATCCGTCTTTAGTTTTGATATTAATGCGTTGGCTGTCAATGTAACTGCCGTGGATGGTGTTGGCAGCGAACGTGTTAAAAGCCTTAAATCGAGAGACGTAGAAGATGGACTACCCCATGAATGTCGATAAGAGTCTTAGTTGTAATGGATTTCGAACACGATTAATATTAGCTCTTAATCCTGCTGTATTCGGCGAAAATTTCATTACTGCATTTTCTACCTATTCAAGATAAAGGCAATACTGTGTGCAAACGAGGTGTATTAGAAAAAAAGTTTATACTGAAAATGTTCCAAACAATGTAGCGAGTGATTTTTGTTCGGTATGTCTTTTGACATCGGGTACTGTTAATATTAAACAATGTTTTTATCCTATGGAATAGAAATGACAGTTGAAGATTTTTCGCTTAGCATGGTCGGACTGGTTTGAAAATACGGAACTTTTTCGATTAAATTTGTATTGTTTTAATTCAACACGTCACTCGAGCAATTATAAAGTTACAATAATAACTGAATAATGTAAGTTATGATGATAACGGGTTTGCGTTAATAGACGAACCGTGTCATGTTTTTCATGCGAAACTGAATGGACATCACGTAATTGGATTTTCAAATAATTGCTCGAGTACGTACGGTACATCGTATTGTTGTTTTGTTGTATCCAAGTTCCTCTTTTATAAAATTATATGCGTGCAATGATAATTAGTATTACGGAATACAACGCGATATCCATTGTAACGAGAACTTGTTAATATAATACTGCAATTTGTACACTCCTTTCCACGTTTGCCATTTCAACGTTTATCCACAACATTTATTTACACTTTTAATTAGGTATATATCGTCGATTATTCTTCGCGTATACGATATAACCACAAAGCGCGAAATCACACCAAGGGACACCTTACTGCAAAGTACACGTGCAATTCGAAATTATATATACCTTTTATTCGCGTGTAAATATAAGAAACATATTAATTATATTCTGTACAATATTAAAATAGAAATCGGTCCGACGACCATTTCAATTGTAATCAGGAAAAAGCTATACTGTGCCGTATTCAAAGAAACACGTAGACTTTGGACTTTGGAAGTTTTCATTAATCGGAAAGCTCTCGCGGATCCGAGCGAGATAAAGGCCCGTGCGTTTTTCGAATACAAGCATTAGTTTCTACAGTGATAAATAATCCTAGGCTTAACGAGTCGGAATGAAACGCAATGACGTCTCAAGGCAGGATTGTAAGACATCGATATAGTAATTTATTAAAATAAGATTCCGAAGCGAAGTTCATTCGTACTTGTATTATTGTATAAAAATGAAATAACCGCAAATAAATTACATCAGAAACGAGTCGTCTGGTTAACCCGCGCCGTGTACCATAAATCACTCCAAAGGAAATAATAATATCATATTCGACATTTGGGAACATCAATCGCATCCCAGTCAACTCAAATAAGAATTTCCCATTGAAGTCGTTCACGAGTTACCATGATCCCTTTTTTTCCCCCAAATAATCGAGAACGTTTCTAGCGGGATCATTCCAGAAGCTTCGCGTCGGTTTGAATTTTCGCGCCGGGCCGCCTGGGCCGCGCGGCGACGAGGTTCGGGGCGCCGGCGCGAGATGGCGCGGCGGTCGCGGCGCATCCGCAGAATCAAAAAAGACAGCTGGGAAATGCAACATCACACATCGATTCGGTAGCCCTGCGTGGCGGTGGTTCGTGTCCGTTGGTGTTCCCGGAGTCCGCATCCGTTTGGCGTGGATAATTGCGGGTGGACGCCGGTGCCGGGGCGTGTGTCTCGCCCGGAGTGCCGAGTGCGAAGGAACGCGCCGCGTCCGCGAGTGTCGGTTAGCCCCTTGGCAGACCCGAGGCCCGTCCTCGGTCGCGCGGAGCTTTAAGGGTGGCGATCGCGCGGTGACTCGTCGCGCGCCGATACGTCGCGGCTTTCCGAGAAGGACTCGTATGCCGCGATCGCGAGGATGTGCGGAATCGCCCGAAGTACGTGAGTGGGCCGAAGGATCGAGTACCAAAGAGTAGCGTCGCGGGCACCGTAGGACGTCGCGAACCGAGCGCGTCGCCCCTGCGTAGAGGGTCCCGGTAGAGGTTATGTACGTCCCGTTCGGAGGCCCCGCCGGAGCGTCCCAACCCTCGAACGAAGCTGCGTGCCTCTGACTCGCAGCGACTTGCACCGTGCCCGGTAAATCTTCCTCGTAAACTTGCTCCAATATTTGGAAATGCTTGCGCATCTCGAGGTTTATTATTCGGGCCCGTCTCTTTCGGCCGTGTCGTCCCGCAGGCCGTTCCGCAGGTATGCGAGGAGTCGTATTACGTAGGCTCCGGGGTTCGTTACCCCTTGTGCGCGCTCTCTTTCTCTCTCTCCCTTTCTTCCCGCTGCGCCCCTCTCTCTCTCTCCCTCCTCCTCTCCGCCGAGTTTCGACCCGGAAGCTCACGGCCCGTTCCCTTTTTCAGCGACCGCTCGAGAACCAATTATTAGGAGATGTTCCAGGGGTCGGCAGGACCCGGAACGGGGGATGGTCTCGTCCGAGAGAATTGACCTCCGCGGCCTCTCGGTGACGCCTCTAGCGTCGAGACTCCGGGACGAGGTTTTTGTCCTAGAAATGACTGGCGACGCCGGACGAATCCCGCGTGCACGTCGAAAAAGAAGAAGCGAAGTAGGCGCCTCTATTTCGGAGGATTCGAGCCTGCGGTTTACGGCGTTAGCGTAACGGTTATTGGCACCGTAATAAATTACGACGCTTCTACACCGGGAGAGTTATCGTTTCGTTAAAGGGGACCGTTTTTTTTTCTCTCTTTTCCCTTTTTTCTTTCTTTCCCCTCCTTCCACTCGGCGAGGAATTAACTTCGTCGCTTTATCGAGGGAAGTCGGGGAGACGAGAGGCAAAGACGGAAGCTCTCCGCGAGAAAGTTTCGCCGCGTTTTGTCACCTGGAAGAGAAGCAAGACCATTATTCTTCAAAGCCATCGTGACCTGCCCTGTGACGGGTGTTTAAACGTTATCGGCACCCCGGGAAGTCCCGGCATCTCTTTACCGGGAATTTAATAACACTCTTCGAGCGAGGAAAAGAAAGGAAACGAATCCGAGGCGTCGACTTCGGTCATCGTTCAGGGATGTACGTCGAATTCGTTAAGTGGTCCTAGACCGTCCACCCGTTTTCATCCCTGATAGGAATATAATCCGGCGTATCCTCTTATGATTACCGAGGCCCTGTGTCGCAAATATCTTTATTATGTAATTATCCGAGGGCGGTTTCGGCGCGCCAGGCCGGAGGGCGATTAAATTGTAATATAACCGCAGAGGGAAATTTCGAGCCCCGGTACCAGGCTTTGTTATCTATCTTCCAGTGTCCCTCGATAGAAACGGTATCTGGATAGATAGAGCATGGATTAACGTGTGTTCACTGCGGATAGCAGAAGTAGCGCAATTACGGCCGCGCACTTATACGGAGGCCGGACCCCTCGAGAAAACTGGCGTTCGGCACTCGGCGCGACGCCGACGTTACTCGCGCAGAAAACGTATATTAAAGGGGAGCATAAAACTAGGACAGGTATAATAAACGTGCATCAAACGAGCGTCATTTTCCGCGCGTTTAACTTTACTCGAGTGGCATCGGCGCGTACGAGGTCGCAGGCTGCATTGTCGTGCGCGATCGCAGAGCGACGCGCGAGCTGGGGAACGCAATTAAAAAAAAAAAAAAAGAAATGCAGTTTGCTCCGACACTTAATTTTTTTTTTTTTTAGTTATGATCGCCGCAAGAGGGGTTTCGCTTCGACTTGTTCGAGGCAACGTGACGTAAATTTGTTGTATGCGTTTATTTTAATTTTACTGGAGAGACATCAATGCGTGCATTGTTGTGCGCGGATACGCAGAGAGAAAAAGAAAAGACGCCGTTTATTTCGGAACTTTCAGTTTTTTTTGTTTTTTTTTAATTAAGACGGCCACGGGAGGGAGGTCGTACATTGATGAAGTTATATTTTTCAAGCGTTCATTTAAATTATCTCGAGTGACATCGATGCGCACAAAGGCTGCATTGTCGTGTGCGGTGACAGGCGACCGCGGGGCGTCGCGCGAGTTGTCGGAAAGCAATTTAAAATGAAAGGTGGCTTGTTTCGGCACTTTGATTTCCTTCCTATTGGTTAAGGTCGCCGTAATGGGTCGTTTCGATTCGCCAAATGTTACTTTCCACGCGTTTAATGTTATTCGATCCTTGCCGAGGGTGCAGCCTGCATCGCGATGACAGCGCGGTG
The DNA here is from genome assembly GCF_000612105.2 of Orussus abietinus. NCBI lineage: Eukaryota > Metazoa > Arthropoda > Insecta > Hymenoptera > Orussidae > Orussus > Orussus abietinus. Next base: position 2,071,104 of record NW_019396017.1, read on the forward strand.
CCAATACGGCTCCTCCGCGTGCTCCGTATGGCTCTTTCTCACGAGATATTTTCTCCCGGTAGTAGCGTTACGTGTTCACGGGAAGGGAGAGTTCTGATCCTGTCGGCTCTTACGTCGGATGGAAAAGAGACTTTCCTTTTGTTTCTTTTACCCCTGCCCCCCTCTTTTTGTCCCAGTCCCGGTGTTTAGATATTCGAATCGCCGAGTGGGGGAGAACGACTTCGCGGTAATCGTTTTTATTCTTGCGATGAGATTTTTCGACGGATGATTCTTTCCGGCGCGATAAGGTCGTGATAATCCGTCTTTTTTGGTCTCCAGGCGGGAGCCCGATAATTTTTTAGCAGACGCACCCGGGGGTGTGTCGCGCGGGGAAACAAGACCAAAACCGATGAAAGAACAAAAAGGAAATTAAAAAGGGGGATTACCTGAAAAAACCACGGAAAAGGCGAGCTGAAAGCTCGGAATTAGCTCTTTTAATCCCGACCGGAAGTTTCTCGTAAATTCAGTACATAGTTAGCCTCGATGGCGAGAGGCGGGCCTCCGCGACGGTAAGTCACTCGGGAAAAAGGAGGAGATTTTTGCATTTTGGAGTGTGCCACGACCTCGGCACCTCTCTCTCTCCTTTTTTTTTGGATTTTCTCCTTTCGTTCTTTTTGTTTTTTTGTCCGCCGGGGAGTTTTTTCCCCGGGTATCCGACGAGCTTGTAAAACAGCTTGTTAGCGGTCGATACGTAGCGCGAATCAAAAATCCCCGATTCCCATCCCGCGCGCTCGTGTAATAAATAATCCTCTCTGTCTAAATAAATCAATCCGCCCCGATACAGGTCAATGCGGCGATACATTACAGCCGAATAAAATTTATTCGGAGCAAGGAAATTCCCTCTTGGTGGGAATAAATGTTGTTTGCCCGTAATAGGTCGGAGCACTGTCCCGTGTCGAGAGGATTGATTTATCCCGGGGAGAGTTTCGGCGTCCCCGGACGTTTTCCGAATTTTCGGGATGAATTTTTCGCTCCCCCCCCACCAAGAGAAATCCTCCACCCTCGGGAGGGAACTCTTTACTTTCTGCAGCTTCTCGAATTTTTATTTTCATATCTCCCCCTTTTGCGAACACGAGACACCCCGGGATTTCACGGGATCCCGCCTATCGGCCCGAGTATTTTAATAATGTCAAAACTGGCCGGTCTCGCTTATAGAAACGCGGAAAACTATATACCCGGTGTTTGAACAATAGAGCTTGAAATATTCAGCTTATAATTCAGTTTGGCCCGCGCCGCCGCGGCGCGTTTTCGACGCAACGTCCCCGCGCAATTTATTGCACGTAATATGCAAAACGTAACCGATATTAATTAGCACGCCATGAAATATGTATGCACACGAGGGGTCTCGAGAGCCGAGCCCTGTGAGTTTTTTTTTCTGTTTTTTTCCCCTCTCCTTTTTATTCCTTTCTTTTTCTATGGGAGAGAAGAGAAGAGTGTTTTCGGAAACGCGAGGCACTTCCGGGCCCCTTAATATCAACTTCGTGCATAACCTCGATTTATCGCCTCGCTTTCTCTCTCTATTTCTCTTTATCTCTCTCGCTCTCCGGTTATCACAGGCGATTGGCAGGCGAGAGGGAAAGAGAAAGAGAGAGAGAAAAACGATCGATCTGCAAGCTTCCTCTTATTTTGCCCTCGACTTACGACACCTAGGTGAAAGGTTTGCGTCGTAATTTGAAGCCGCGAAGGGGGGATTATTATTTTTTTCTCTTATCGTTATCTACAGGTAAGATAATTCCGGAAGGGAATGAATACGCGGCTCGAGGTTCTCGATGGGATTCAACGTGAAGTTACGATGAGATAGAGGGGTTTCGGGTTCACCTGTTTTAATTTATTACGCACCTTGAGCAGAAAAAAACAAATTCATTGAACCAAAGAAGTATATCGTTAATTCGAAGAATGATTATCCGACACAAATGATTTACCATAATTCTGAAGAAGCGTTGCGGACAATTTATTCGAAATATTTCTCTGGTTAAATGATTTCTCTTTGTCCTGAGTGTAATGTTTATCGAGTACTTATTCACGACATTAATGTACCAATTATGGGCTCGTGGATACTCCAAATAAAAAAAAAATAAAAATAAAAAATGCTAGGTTGTCATTTTTATTATCAGTATCCGCAGGTGAGATAATTCCACCATGAATAAATACGCGGCTCAAGGTCCTCGATGACGAAGATCCAACGCGTCGTGACGGTGACCCGGTGCGAGGGTTTTTTTTTTTTTTAATTAATTATTTATAAGGTATAAAACGCGCGCTACCTTATGGGGGAGAACTTATTAACGCGAATTGGAGCGCGCATCGGTCGGGGAAATAATTCACGACCTCGCGGCGCTTATCAGGAGGCGAAGAAAGGCCGATAGGGGAGGGACGGAGGCGTTCGGTAAGGAACCGTCGAGGTGATGAACGCGTGTCGTGATATCAGTAAAATAGTAAGGCTCCCGGGGCACTTGCAGGGCAATAATGGTAACTACCGTGCCGGCCGTGCGGGAGGTGCAAATTATGCGCGAGCCGCGCCGAAGGAAATGGCGGCTATACTCTCTCCCTGGCGGTGTCTGCCGCCATTTCCTGGGACAAACGCTTCTGGCCAATGGCGCCGAAACGGCCCCGCTCGCGAAATAGGATTCCCCCAGACACTTGGATTCTCGGTGGATTCAATTTTGCGGAAAACCGGCGACACCGGACTTTTCCAGGGAGAGGGGAAAAACGCTCGGGCGGCCGAGAAGAGGAGGATGAAAAACAGCGCGCCGAAAGTTCGGAAACCTTCCGCCAGGGCGCGGGAATTTACTCGCCCGGCTTTCCCGGCCGTGTGAAAAATCGGTGTTCTTTTTGAAACGGCCCCGCACTTCCGGGAATAACGATTCGCGGTGTGTTTCACGCGAAGGCCGCGTATTTCTGAAAATACGTCCGCTATCGTTGCCCGGGACGAACGTTTCCGGGCGATACTCGGCGACGCGTTCGCCCTCTGGGGGGGAGAGGGAGTATTTTCGACTCTTTCCCGAATTGTTCCCCGAGTTACGAGTTTACCCGACCGAGAGAATTATTAGCACGGCCCGGCGTTTTTTCCTCCCTCTGGTGTTTTTATTTTTTTTTCCCCCTCCGAGTAAATTCTCGCCGGACTATCGGCACTCGCGATCGGCGAGTTCGCCAAGAATCGAATCGCGTCGGATATTTGCCGCTCTTCGTGGAGGGGGCATGCGCCGAGAGAAAAAAAAATAACCTCACTGTACCACATAAAAGATTCATCGGATGACACCGAAAAAACGTTTGTTTAATTCAAGAAATAATTATCTGGCTCGAGTAAACTCGAATAAATCGGATGTTACTTTTATTCGGAATTACAATTCATTCCAGTCAAAGAATTATTCTTCATATGTCATTGGTACTATTCTAAGAAATATTTCCACGGTCCAATGAATTCTTCTTTTCTCAGGGTGGAGGGCGCGTTTAGGCGACGTTTACGGGGTGCGCGGGTTACGGCGCCGTTAATTTGGCTCGAATTGACGTTGCTCGTATTTAATTCGTAGGACCGACTCGGATCCTGCAGGTTGCGTCGATTCGGGGTTTGGCAGGTTAGGCCGAACAGGAACCCCGGAGATCCGTCCGGGTCGAGCCCTGGAGGTTAGGTTGGTTCCGACCCCGCGGATTAGGCCGATTCGGATCCTTCGAGTGAGGCCGGATGGAACCCCGGAGGTCGGTCCGAGTCGGGCCTCGGAGGTTAGGTCGAGACTCGCCAGATTGGACCGCCGAAGGGCGGGGGTGCGTCCACGGGGCGAGGGCCCCCCCGTTTGATGAATTAAGGTTGGGGGGGGGGGGGGAGGCCGTTGGAGATGCCGGCGCGATATCCGCATTGCAGTCGGCAACGCGCTCCTTTTCAACGTCTTCGGCGCGTCAAGTCAATCGGTTTTCAGTCCCCGTTCCCCTTTCTTCGGGGCGAGTGCGCGGCCTGTATAGGCCGGCGAGCCGTTTCCCTGTGCCTCCACCCTCCACCCTCTCATCCTTTCCGTCTTTCCCCTTTTCCCTCTTTTTCCTCTCTTCCCTCCGTCGCTGCGGGGCGCCGACACGGCGTTGCCAGAACGGGGAATTTTCGTCTATCGCGGCGTGTGTGGCGCAGCGAGACGCGTCGGGTCCCGCGAGTTCGCGCCGGCTCGATCGATAAGGCAGATTCCCTGTTTTACCCGCCGGGCCGGAACGCGCGCGGGCGGTTCCGGGGGCTAAGTGAAACGGGGTGAGCGAGAGAAGAGCTTCGGGGGGGCGCGTTTCGCCGTAAAGGCGAACCGGGGGCCCGCGAGTCGGCCCCCTTCCCCTTCCCCCTTCCTCCTCCCCCGGAGAGGCGCGAGCGCCGTCCGTTTACGACGGAGTTGCAGGGCCGTAATTCATTGAGGATACCCCCGGGAACGATTCCCGCCTCGTGAGAGCGACCAGACGCCTCGCCGCTCTCGAGAGGGCGCCGGACGTAATTCGGTGGCCGCGAACTGGGTCTCACCCAGGTGACTTCCTTCGTTTTTCTTTTCCTCCTTTTTTTTTTACCCCCCTCCTCTCGTCCCATTGTATTTTTTCCTCCCGCGGAGTGAAAAGTAGGAGGGGGAGGGAGTGGGTCGTCGCAATTGTTGCCGACGGCGAGGGGCGCACCGGGGAGGCGTCGGAGAAGATGGCCGCCCTCGCCTTCTTATTCCTCTCGTTAATGCAAAATTTTTCGAGTCGCACCGATCGACGGGGCTCCTCACGTAGCATTAATATTCAGAGCTACCCGGTCGCGAGCGGGGGATCAAAGGCGGCGCTTACCGCGGCCGCGAAAAGAATCTCCGGACACCGGAGGGAGGATCGATCGCGCGAGGTCCCCGTTGCCCTCCTCGCCCATAGAGGGGGGGAAGGGGGGCATAACGACGCCGATCGTTAATGGCGCGAACCCACGGGAACCGGCTGCATGCTGTTGGGATCTTTCGTCCTTACCGGGAACGGTCGTACCAGGGTCACTTCTGATCACCTGTGACCAGGCTTTAGGAAGGAAGAGGATGAAAAGGAAAATCGAGGGGAATTTTCCGACGTCCGATATGATTGACTCAGGAGAGAGAGGGGGGCTCGAAAGAGGGTATACTCGATCCGGCTGTTGCTTATCTTGGGAATTATCACCGCGGGCGGAAGTGCCCTCGTTAAAAAGCATTGTTTCCCATTTTTTGATACCTCGTCGCTGTTTTTTTTTCTCCCTCTCTCTTTTTCGAAGATCTCTTTTTCCACGTCCCTTTTTTCCCAGAGCGACGGCGCAACTCGTTTGACGCGCGCTGCCGGGTAGGTACTCGTTACCGGGAGTGCCACGTGGGAAATGTTTTTATCCCATAGATGACTCTATTCCCCGTTACATCCGAGTTTTTAAAGCTCGTTTACGCCAGCCCGGCATAGTGCGTCCGTCGTGACGCGTCCCGGGATTTCGTACCGAGGAGGGCAGGGGCAGAGGAACGTAGACGCTCCCGAAACGAAGACTCCTATGAGGATTCGAAACGGAGGGGATCGAGCTTTTCCCTCGGGCTCCTCTGTGTTACCCTTCTCGTTATGATAAAGGGGCGAGGAGAGAAATGAAATAACGCGTATCGCGCTGAGTTGTCGCTAGGGAAAGGGATGTCACAGGGATCCGCTTCGCGTCAAAGGTCGTTCATAATTGTTCTTCGTTGCTAGGACTATCCCAAGCCCATCTCTCGCGATTCAAAACGAAGGAGATCGAGCCTTTGACTTGCATTCATCCATTTTATCCGTCGCATTGTACGATAAAATGGCAAGGGGTATAATTAAATGACCCGTATTTCGTAAGTCGTCCCTAGGGAAAAGGGGTGCCTCAGGGATGCTCTTCGCGTCAAAGGTCGTTCATAATTGTTTTTGGTTGCTAGGACTATTCCAAACCTATCTTCCAATTCAAAACGAAGGAGATCGAGCCTTTGTCTTGCGCGCTTCCATTTTGTCCTTCTCATTATACGATAAAATGGCAAGGGGTATAATTAAATGGTTATTTCGTGATGATGATGATTATGAAATGATTATTTCGTGATGATGATGATTATGAAATGATTATTTCGTGATGATGATAATGATGAAATGATTATTTCGTGATGATGATGATTATGAAATGATTATTCCCGTATTTCGTAAGTCGTCGCTTGGGAAAAGGGGTACCCCAGGGATGCTCTTCGCGCGAAAGGTCGTTCATAATTGTTCCTCGTTGCTAGGACCACGTGACACTCGCGGGTTGTCGAAAATTCACCCCCGATGCCGCGATCATCGTTTCCGTGCGAGAGAACCCTCGACGTTAATCGTCGGCGGAGAAACGGGGGAGAAGAATTAAGAAATGGGAGGATTCCCAACGGGGTGAAGGGGAGGCGGGACAAATTGCGGGTATGACGCGTGAGACTCGGTAAATGGGAGCAAGTAATGAACGTCGATGCCGGGAGATTCCTCGCCGGTGGCCCCCCGGATAGCGAATTCATCCCTTCCGGGATCTGCCGTGGCGGGTCTCGTTACCGGGACTGAGAAATAAATGCTCGACGGATTTTTCCTCCCTGCCCCTCCTCTCCGGTAAATAACATTTGCCCGGTCGTGCCGGCATAATTCCGGGGTGAGAAACCCGATGCGGAGACGAGCCGCATCCTCCGCCGTCTCGTTACAAGCCGCCCCCTGCAACCCCCTGCGACCCCCCGCAAACCCCTTGCAGCCGGCTCGTCGATATTCCCAGCTTCCGCATCCCCCTCTCGGATCGCGATTCCCGCTCCTCCCGGCCAATTGTCCCGCGAGTTTTCGAAACGACTCGTCATGGGATCACGAAAATCGGGGGATCAGGGAAACCCTTTTTTCGGACTTTGTCGGTCGATCGAGACTGTGCGGTAAATCCGGTAGGAGGGGGGCTTGGAACAACGTGGAACCTTTCGAGGCAACTGGAAAAGAATTTGGGAGCGCGCGCAATTTGTCTCTTTTTTTCTTTTTTCGAGGGAAACTTTTCCCGAGAGGGGAGGAGGAACAAGTTCGCGTCTTAAGGAAGTTCTGACGGCCGAATTTTTTTTGGAGGAACGAGAAGTAACCTAATGCGAAATAAAAAAAAAATAAGAAAAAATGCCGTAGGAAGATACCCGAAAATGGTATCGGGTAATCGATGCCGACTTGATAATCGAGGGCGAGTCCGAGCGATGGGTTAAGGTGATACGAAAGTGTCATATGTACATGCCGAAAAGTGAAAATATTACTAAAACTTCTCTCCAAATTGGGTGCGCCGAATCATTTGAAACTTCCGAACTGATACTAAAGCTGAGATTACGGAAGCCCTGAAGAAGAACGCGATGCTGGTGAAATTCCATTTTTCGCGAAAATAATTCATATTTATCTCGGACGAGAACCAAGAGAAGACATTCTTTTTTTTCTTTCTTTTTCGAAAGATGAAGTTTCACCAGCATCGCGTTCTTCCTTAGGGCGTTCATAATCACGTGCTGACGTTTCAGATAATTCGGTGCCTCACTTTGGAGAAAAGCTTTATAAATATTTTGACGTCTTATATGTATAGAATGACCCTTTCGTATCACCTTAATAATCGAGACGCTTTATGAATATTTTTACGCTTTATACGCATAGAATGACGATTTTACATTACCTTAATAATCGCCTCGAGCGAGTCGTTCGATTTCCTTGAAGAAGGGTGTCTTCGATCGGCCCACACAATCGAGCCCGAACTCGAATAACGCGACGCACTTATTGCTGCCTCGAATTCCCCGGGGTAGCGGTATCCCCGTTGTCCCGATCTGTCCGAGCGGGCGAAGTCAATGAACTTCAATTCAAATGATTCGGACTAATCAATGCACATTGAAATTCCCCGGGAGATTTACATATCCGCCCGGCCCCGGTTCATTCAAGACTCGGACTTAATGAAATTCAACTCTACGGCGACGTGGAGGTACGCATCGGCCGGCCGAATTCGTCGGATCGCCCACCTGCCCGTCCCTAGGTGGTACCCGCGACTGGGCGAGTCCGCTGATTAAGGCGATACGAAAGTGGCGCCAAAGAGGTCTCGTTCGTGCGACCGTTCTCCGAACTGGGTGTTCCGAATCGTTTCAAACTTCCTAATATAAATACGGAGGCTGCGAGCGAGGTCCCGACCCCCATGAAATTTCAATTAAAAAAAAAAATCTTACCGACGTTTCGAAAAATTTCTACTGCAAAGTTTGAAACTATTCGATGCATCCAGTTCGGAGAAAAGTGTTACGAACGATCGACCTCTCGGGGGGCGGTTTCATATCGGCTTAAGTGTGGGTTGGTTAAGGGAAAGAAACAAAACAACAACTGATTACGTTTTTTATTCTCAGGTCTTCACTCCTTATTATATATTTTGCGCTATCTTTTGACGGGAGTACTTAGAAAAAATCACAAGGGTGCGGGATGGTTCCGTCTTTCTGGATTTTCTCGAGCGCGGCTCGAATCTTTCGCTGCTACATGGAACTCGGCTTCTAGAGGAAGGGATATTCGGCTCCACGTATCTCGGTGAGACCGAAAAATGTCCGGGTCCTTTCTCCCCTTTTTTCCTCCCTTTTTTCTCTCCGGATCGTTTCCGGGCCCGTCTCGGGGTGCGCACCTTAGGGCGCGTATGGCGCACACCCAGCCGCATATTTATCGCTTCCGGATGCGCGCTGCCCGTGACGTTTACGAACGTAACCCCCGGGACGCGGCCGTGTGTACGGAAGCGCTTAGCCGGACGCCCGGCCCGCCTCGGTGAACGTCCCGACGCGAGTGAGAGGGACCGAGGAGAGGAGAGGGACGGAGGGCGTGGGCGAACGCAGTCGAGCCGCCGTCACGGTGCGTCCGCCATCCCTCGGCGGCGCGCCACGGCCTATGACGCTCCCAGATGGGAAACTCGCCCGCATATTTCGACCCCGACCCTCGAAACGCGCCCAAAAAGGACTAAAGAAGAAAAGTTATAAGAGGCTTCGTGACCTAGGACCGTAAAAAGATTATTACCTCGGTAAATAAATATGTTACGCTAAAACAAAGACATCCCAAAATCCATTTAAAGATAATGTACAAAATGAGATCACCTCGTCCTTGTATCCAATAAATTGAATAAAATGAATTGTAAGCATCGGGGCGTTTGTACCGATCTCGGGAACGAGAATCCGGGACTTTATGGGATTTGCTTTATGCCATGGAGAATCTCCTAGGTTCAGGCGTATGACGCACTAATCCGTGAGAAGAGGGAGTCGACCGGCGAGATATATATATTCCGGCGGGGGTGAGGAAAAATCGGTTAGTCTTGGGAAATAAGGATCCCTTCCTTCGGGGTGTGTACTCCGATCTGGAGTCCGATAACGGAAGATAGCCGCGTATCGGGGAGACTTTCGAAGCGAGGAGTTTAGGAAAAGTAATCGGGGCCGGTTAGCGATGAGTCAGAAACGACGAGGCAAAATGGCGGCCGCCGCTCACCCCGCTTTTACTTTGACCGCTTTCTTTCCCTCGGCTGGCGTCCCTCTCTCGCTGTCTCTCTCCAGGGGCGCGCGCGCTATCTCCGGGCCGTCCTCTCTTTCCCTGTCCTGCCCTCTCTTTCCCTCTCTTCCTCCCCCGCCCTAGGCCGGTCCTCGGTCGGACGAGGCCGCGACGTTGCGGACGGGAGTTAAGCATCGAGGGGTTTCCGCGGTCTCTCCTCTTCTCATCGGGACCGATTGGAAAACTTCGGCCCGAGCCCCGCGCCCCCCCCTCGCCCGGGACTCTTCGTCCGTCTCTTTTTGCACCCAGGGTCGTCGATCGACCGGCAAGTTTGCCGCGAATTTCTTAAAGTTTCGCCCCCGCCGTCTCTCGACTCGTCGGGGATAACGGGCCAATCGGTACGGGTGATCGATTACCCGAAGGGAGATTATATTTATTACCCAGAAATTATCCCAAAGGAAGAAGCCCTTCTCGAAATTTCGACCCCATACCCCGAGAAGGAAAAAAATGTAATTGAACCAAAGAAACATCTCGCTAACTCAACGAATAATTATTTCACTCGAATAAACTCGAATGAATTGGATGCAAGGTTTACTCGGAATTATGACAATTTATTCCGTGAAAAAAGTCGGAAAAAAAAAAATGAAATGTATCTTTCGTTCAATGACATCCTTTCTTTCTCAGGGCCCTCCGCCCCGAAATTGCCGGATAATTTATTCCTCGCGCGTTCTTCGCTTCCTTTCATTTATTCCTTTCTTTCGAGAATTCCTGTATCCCCGGTCGCGTTTCCTTCTCCCATGAATTCCGAGGAATTTCCTGCTGTCTTTCAGGATTTTTTGTTCCTTCATTTTTTTTTTTTTCCGTAACTAATCCTTGTCCTTCGACAAAGGACCCTTGCCTCGTGTAGCAAGGAGCTGAAAAACGCGGCGGAGGGCGCGGGTGCGCTTCTTATTTACATTTAAAGCCGAGCCCCTCCCCGCCACGGGTTAACGCCTCGGTACGAGCGAGCAGAATGTATACACTCGCCCGGAATAATTCCGACCTTGTCTAAACGCTCCCTCGACAAGATGAGTTTCCTAGGCCGCTCTTGGAGGAGACCCGCGCCCCGCGACGCTCTCCGGCGAATCGTTTCTTCCCTCCCCCGTCTCTCCTTCCATTCCCGATGCACTTTTGGTCGTGGGAGGCTTGCATAATGCACCCGGGGAAATTGGCACGCCGCAGGTACGCGCACGGGTCGCGAGTGCGCGATAACTCGGGGATTACTTGATGTAGAAATTCCTGCTTCTTTCTCGGAGGTGTCGACGAATACTCCCACGAAGACTCGAGATTCGCGGTCGAGAAACTCCTCTTCGAAATGAAACGATTTTTTTGCCCTATTTTTTTCAATCATTACTTTTTTTTTATTCTGCAATTAATTACTGATTCTTACGTCAGTGCGTTCTAGAGTCTCGAGCAGCTTGCGTGGATTTGAGATTTATAGTTTATCGCTGTTTTTATTATTCCTCTCCGTGTGGTATGGCATTCAGATTTCCTTGTAGGTGTTAGTGCACCGTTCTCTCGGTAAATTACTTTTTGGGTTCGATATCGCAGGAGATTACCGGATAAACGCGTGCGGGTGCGGGCTCGGACGAGGGAAGCGAATCGACCGAGGAATCGATTATCGGAATCGCTTTGTCTCGACTCGGCGCGGAGAATCGACCGCGGGACCTTAATGGCGCGTTAGATTATTTCATTTCGACCGAATATGTCGAGCCTCGAGTCTGGGCCTTTTTCTTTTTTCCTGCCCCGCGAGGCGAGTATCTGATGCATATAAAATCATTCGATTCAATAATCGCCGGGTTTTGTTGATTTTGCGTTGCGCGACCGCATTGTTTTCCCTCCTTTGTCAAATTACTTCGCTCGGCGATCGGGCCAAATAATTTCACGTGGGTGATTATTATCTTTTATCCGGCCCCGACGATAACGTCCCATTTCCGATCACCCGGGGAAGTTGTTAAATCTCGCCTCTACAGGTTGCATGTTTTTTTATTTTAACGCAGTTTTTTTTTGTATATCACTTTTCGAAAGGAAGACGAGTAGGTAAAAATGTCGGAATTCGCGGATATCGATAGCACCCTTGGTACCCGTCGAATTGTTACGCACGCGATAATATCGATACTGCCACTCAGCCGGTGTGTCGATCAATATCGGTTATTGATGTCAACGCTCGACATCGAACACCTCCCCGGTGACATATTGCCACGGTATCTCCGCGCAAAGTAATGACACCGGTGTTCCGACATTTGACGCCCGTGTCGAAAGAAATTAACCACCTCGAGTGCGTAAGGCGACACCGCGAAATAAGGCAGTCCAGCGCCTCGGCGCATCAAACTCGAGTTCGAAGTAAACTCGGTACTGTAGTTCAAAGTTAATCAGAGAACGGTATACGTGTATGTCCGATACGACGGTAAAATATGACCGGCGATAACGAAGCGGGAGCCGTCCGTCCCGCGCGGCTAATTCTTTGCAAATGCCCCTACCGACGTCCGGCGAGTCCTTTTATAGCCTCGGTCCCGCTGCCCCCTCCCCGCCCCGGCCCACGTGCGCACGCACCTCTCCTCCTCCCACCGACAACGCACTATTTCGAGGGCAAGTATGACCGTTTCCCTTGATTCGTCAATTAGTTTAGATGCCACTCAAAGTGGCATACTCGCAATTGATACTCGCTCCTTCCGATAATCTATGATTCGATGCTTTTAATATACCCCACCGCATCTAGGGACTCCGCTTTCGCGGCGGGTCGTAAATTAAAGGGCGCGACACCGACGTTTATGAATATTACCGGACGTAAATATTGGCCGCACTCGTAATTACGTTGCCCGAATTAGCATCGATTCTTGGCATCGAGGGCTTTCACGATCAATTTGCCTCGGCGGCCGGTATGGGGTATACCTCTCCCCCGGGACATATTTCCGGGATGCCTCCGTGTATGCACGCGCATTCTTACCGAGGGCCGGAAAAGGCGTATTATCGAGTTTCCCCGGTGGAATAATATCAACACGAGCGGAATCTACAATTGCCGATACGGCGGGATCGACTTTCATCGCCCGCCTCGACGTACTCGTATTTACCGGGAAAATCGTCCCAGGTTACGACTTCCGTGTATTACATTTCGCGTATATCAGCCATACTCGCGTCACGGTACCCTCCGATAATTGGGTCATATCATTTCCGCGGAAATATATAATTTTTTTCCCATGACTCTCCACGAATTTCGCCGGCCCTTTATCCGTTCGTCCAGGAAAAGGACTCGAGGAAGGGTTAATAAAAATGCATCCTCGTGAATTTTTCCCTCCTCTCCCTTCGTTCCATTTTTTCCCCGACTTTGAGAGTAGGTTTCGACCCGGGTGCCCCCGTCTCTTGGAGGAGAGCGCACTCGTGCTTTTGGCGCGAGCTCGACCCGGAAGATAATCTCCGATGCGACTCGTCGTTCTTTCTCGCGAGATCCTCGATAAACACTCGAGATCCATGGCCGTTTTTATTGTCGATTCTCGAGGGGCCCCGGGGGTGGGGCAAAGGGACCGACGAGGGGGCGGAGAGGAAGGGTTGTCTCGCTTTTTTGCGCGCCTCCGTCGCGATGAAGGACAGGCCTTCGATTAAGAGTCCTCTCGTCCCGGCGGATGCGACGAGGAACGGGGAGGAGGCAGCCGAGGCGGGCAAAAACCGTAAGAGAAACGAGGGGACACTCGGAGCCGGGAAGAGGAAGGATGGCCGGGATTGCAGGACTGTATAAACAGGGACGTTTTGTCCCATTGCGTCGCCGGCGTAACGCGGTGTCTTTAATGGCCAGAAATTCACCGACCGAGTTCGCTCGCGTTTATTTTCCACCTCGTTCGGCCATCGATCCCGCCCGTTTCTCCGCCATTGCGATTTTTCTCTCTCTCCAGGAGGACGTTCCTCCCTCCGTCAGATGCAGGGGTCTTCCTTCCCCCGAGGGGAGGTTGGATTTTCTATGCCTCGCTTTCCTCCGTCCCCTTCCTCCTATCTTTTTTTCTTTTTCTTTTCCATCAGGTTTTCTCGATTTCGAATCTCGACGCATCTCTAGGGGGTGCGTCGATACGCACCGAGGCTCGAAGGCATCGGACCAGTCCCGTTCCCATTCCCCGTTTCTCGTGTTCCGATACCCGGGTGCGATACATCGATCCCCCGGCTCGGCCTCGAATCGGCCGTAGTCGATCTACCCGGAAAACATTTATCAGCCTAACCGAGTCGGACGTCGGTTACATTGATCGGTACCGCGTATGCGTACTCTCTTGTGTGTATTATTTTACGTACAACTCCGCCCAACGCGGTACAGGTGTTAGGGTTGGTGCACCCCCGCGCAGGTGAGACGGACGGAGTACAAACGACCCGCGTCTTCGTTACCGGCCGAGAATTCAATCGAATCGACATCCGCAGTCTCTCGCCCCCGTCCTCCGAGGCACCCTTCCGGCGAGGGGAGGGACGGGGGAGAGGGAGGGATTTGTAAATCTACGTCGTTTCTCTTCATCGGGCTCGCATCCGCGTTCGTTCCAGCGACGATCTGTTACGGACAGGCGCGCTCGTTGGAGGGGGAGCGGGGGTGGCGTCGACAGCGGGAGCGAAAACTGGAGCGAGAGAGAGAGAGAGAAAGGGCGGGTGGATAGACAGACGGGAAGTCTAGCGAAGAACAAGGAACCCCGCGCGCCCGTCGCGTCCGACAGGACGACCGGGATTTCCTCAGGTTCTTTTTCTCCCCCGTACCCCCTACCCTCCCACTCCGCGCGCGGTGCGACTCTTGCGAGCACGTCGCGCCGCGCGCGCATCCGCGACCCGACTGAAGCGCTCTTTCGTCGTTCTGCTTGCAGGTTGGCACCGGCGCGCTCCCCGAGCGCGAATCGCGGGGTCGAACCCGGCCCCTTCCCCGCGCGCGCAGCCGCAGCGCGCAGGCGCGCGCTCGCTCGCCCGCAGGCGCGCGCGGCACCTGGCGGGCCGGCGGCGCGGCGCGCGGGCGCCAGTGCGAGTCCGACCGTCCGGCGGGCACGACCGAGAGGCATGCGAGGACCGGCCGGCCACGAGTCGGCGCCCCTGGACCGAACGGTCGCGCTACTCGACCGGGCGCGGCCATAATGCGCGCCCCCTCCATCGTTGCCGAGTGCCGAGAGGCTGAGCTGTGTCCCGAGTGCGGCCCCAAAGGCGGCGCGCCCGTGTGAACCGCCACCCACCCCCTCCCCCCCGGCCACGTGGTACGCAGGGACACGCGGCTACAGCTGTCAACGACCCCCAGCCATGCAGTCGGCCGCCGCGAGGCTGCTCCTCTCGTGCTACGCCGCCGCCCTCCTCGGCGCCGCGCTCGCCGCCTGGCAGGAGAACGTCAGGCCCAAGATGTACGTCCAGCTCGGTGAGTCTCACGCTTTGTTTGTATCTACACTTCTTCCCCTCTCGTCATCCCTTCCCTCGTTTAATTGAACTTAACCGGTGGATTTACCAGGAACCGCATATGAGTGTCGGGTCTTGTTCAGTTTACGAGATTTGGAGAAATATCAAGAATTTCAAGAATCCCCTTAGACGTGATTCTTTTTAAGGTTCTATTTATTTACGTAGCTCCTGTTATGTGTGACCGCAATGAAGCGGAAGAAGCGACACCGATTACTTGTAGCCGCGCGGGGTGAATTACGCCTTCCTGTTCGGTATCCGACTAGCGAATACGGGATGGGCTGCTGCGAATCGCTCGTTTTTTTTTTTTTTTTTTCTTTAACCCGCTAAATTCCAAACGCGAGTCCTGGTCACGAGGGGCAACTCGGCCTTGACCCGCTCTAGCCTGGTCCAGCGAGAATTTCTCCGGTTGAGAGACCCACGCCGTTGAATCTAGGCCACATTTTCTAGGTCTCGATGTCGAGGTGAGTCTCGCTTTGTCCCGACGCGGATCGTCCATTAGTTGCGGAGCCGACATCTCGCACGGGTCGCGAGGTCGGAGCCGACCCATCGAAGGGGCCCCGCTTTGATTTCGTCGACTCCCTTTTTACGAGGGGGTCCTGCGGAGAGGCTTTGGTTTAGACCCCGTGACTAATGCCGCCCCCCGCCCCCCACCCTTCGACCCGCTCCAAATTGATTGGACTGCGAATCGTCCGGCATGAATTATTCATACTTTACCCCGCGATAAACCAATTTCCCGTCTAACCGAATTAAAAAGCCGGGAGGGGGGAGGGGCCGACCCCCATCCCCGAAAGCTGGCCCCGATAAGGCGCCGAGGGAAAGGGTTGCACCAACCCCTGGGGAATCTCGGGTGAATTCCGCCGGTGCGGGTCGAACGTACACCGGATCTGCCCTCCACCCTTCCCCGAGGTTCAATATCGATAACTAATTAATTTGCGTTAACATTTTTGACCGAACAGACGCGCGACGCTTTAAACGCTTCGATCGATCGGCCAGCGTGCTCCGGATTGTGCCGCCCCCCTCCTTACGATCTCACGCGTTAGGTCGAAATGGAAATTTATCGCCCGGTAACGGGGGTGATCGGTTCTATTTTCGATCTCGAACCCGACGTGGCCGACATTTATGACCGACTACCTTGGCTCAACTCCCACCGGAGTCGATGTTACCCTCTGGCGGTGTTTATATTCGGCTTACCTCTCCAGGTGTTGTCCCTGTTTACGGATCCAAATAGGCGACTGAGACTCCACCAGTCGCTTATCCTTTTCGTATTGTCCTAGCTGCATATTTAAAATGAACTGCCGGCGGTGGGATCGGGTCATCCCGAATATCGAATTGCGTTCCGTCAGCTGGCTTGGGGCTTCTTTCTCAATTTTTCATGGCCTGGGGTATTCCTTGTCCGGGGATTTATATCAGATTTGCACCCGTGTTCCATGTAATTACCTTGTAACGATGTTCCCGGAGGTTTACGAAGGTGGCGAAAAGTATCCCCCCTCTCTTCTCTTTCCCCCTTTTCGCATCTTTCCTTTTTCCCTAACCTCATTCTCTAACCTCTCTCTCCCTGAATCTGATTCTCGAGGTGGAAGTCGTCTCTTTTCGTCTCTTATCATCTCTTTTTGTCTCTTTTCGTCTCCTACGAGAGCGTCCGGCTCGCTCCTCATTTCGTCGTGATCTGACCGCCGGGGCCGGGGGGGGGGGGATCGCCTAGATACATATTGCGACCTACAATCCAGATTGCAAGCATCGCGATCCAGATTCCAGTCCCTGGTGTAGATAATCCACCCCCTCTTGCCGTGGCAGGCGCGCATTCGCTCCGGGGGTTCCCCGTAACCGGGGAGAAAATCAAAGCGCGGATTATGCAAGGAGCGCGTCAATTTGCCTCGATAATTATTACGGTCTACGACGTCGATGACTCGCGGCCCGCGCTACGAGATCGAGGAAGCCGCCGGATTAGAGATTAACCGGAGATTAACGCGCCATTAAGGTGCGCCTTGAGAAATATCGGCTCGAATGAATATACAATATGACCGTGAGGTATACGGAAACGACCAAATATCGATACGGAGCGGAAAAGATTGAATTCTCTTATTATAAATAAAATATTCCGGCGGATCGTACCTGACGGACGAAAAGTGTCGTTAGATAAGGAAATATTCCGTAATTATCTCACTGAAATACATTTGAATAAATCGAATGCATCGTCTTTTCGAGGTTGTGACAATTTGTTCGGGCCAGATGATTATTCGCCTAATTAACAAAATAGTTCATTGGTTCAGTGACAGTGTTTCCTTTTTGGTCTGAGTGTAGAAATTCGGTTGGTTTGCCCCCGAGATATTTGAGGTCGATCGACGAAAGTATCCTCTGAAATTAACGGAGCTACTTAACTTTGAATAATCTGGTCGGTCTATGTCGGGTTAGGTCAAGTGGCCCGAAATTGGGTTCACTAGGTCGAAGCGTCGTTTCGAATTGACGGGGATGCAGTCAATCGACGGATTTCGTTTGGCGACCGGATTGGTAATATACATATATATATTTTTTTTCATTTCCTTTTTTTTTCCTCGTCGAAAATGAGGGACGTCGAGGTGTCTCGTTGCACGGCTCGTCGGTCACGGTTAGGGGGGATGACCACCTTACAGGTGAGATCGTTTACGTCGCGGGTCGACCTTATCGGGGGGTCTCGTGACTCGTGGAGGCGCGCTTCCAACGTCGTTAACGCGATCGCTCGGCGATAAGGGATCGGTTGCACGTCCGATGACTTCCATCGATCCGGTCGAGCTTACGTGTTGAAACTCGATTGTTTCCGGTATACGTTACGGCGTAGTCGGCCGTAGTGGAACACCGAGAGAAAGAGAAACCCTTTCTAGGCAAAATACAGAAAATGTACATTCTCCATTGGAGATAAGATTTCGCCCTTTAATCGAGGGAACGATCTCGGGGCTTTAACGCGACAGCCTCGCGCCGCATCGAAGTCCGGCAATATTGTAACGATCGGAAGCGGTTCGCGATGAGACGGATAACGATCGAGCCGGTAAATTGACGGTGCGAGGGGTAGCGAGGGGGATGGCACGGCAGGTCGATATACCGGGCCTTCCATCGGAAAGTTCGATATTCACTCGACCTCTTAACCCGGACTTTTAAGACTCTCCCGCGATATTGGCCGAGACGCTTATTAAGGCGCCGCGACACTCTTCGCTCCTCGGTTACTCCGGGCTAAGAGGTAGGTCTCCCCGGGAGATGCATCCATTGACGCAGCGACCTACTCGAGGTGGGTGTCGCACGGAATTCGATTCCCCCGAGTCTAAAGAGTCGCGGACTCTCGACGGACACGATGTCCGAATGCCTTTCATAAAACTCGATACCGAAAATGATCAATGGCACTAGGTGTTAGGAAAAGGCCGAAATTGAAAAAAAAAAAAAAAAAAGAAAAAAGAAGAAGAAAAGAAAGAAACAAAAATTATCTGGCGCTCGTTGTCTCGTCTTCGCTCGCACCTACGGCGGATCAATGAACCGAAATTTGTCGGAGCAGGAAGTGCGGATAAGGGGGGGGGGGGACCCTCGAGCTTAAGATTCCGGTAGCGCGATCGCCGAGCGCGGACGTCTCCTACCGTTGTGTCGGTGGAGGCGAGGGGATGCCACGCGACGGGATTGACCGTATCAGGGAGGAGAAAGGGGGAACGGTGGACACGTTCGCCGAGAGGAACGGAGAGAGAGAGAGGGGGGGGGGAGGGGGGGACGATCGCGGTGCACCGTGTACGGTCACGCGTCGACGGCCCTCGCCAATCGCGAAGCGCTGTTTGAGGGCGAACGACGTAGCCGGTTATCCGGGGCTTTGGCGAGAGGCGCTCTCGCCTCCCTCTTTTACATGAAAAGCGCGACGTCGGCGGGACTTGGGTTTCTTTTTTTCTTTGGTTATATTTTTTTTTCTCTCTCTCCCTCTCCCCCCCCATCTTTTCTCCTTTTTCTCTATCGGAGGTCCGAGCACGGAAAATGGCCGCCGTTCGCGGATGCGTCGCGGGTACACGCGGCCACGTCCTTCCCCCCTTCGCGTGGTCCTGTATCGGCCTCTCACGTGACCCGGCCGCCAACATGGCCGCCGCCGGCACGCGACGTCAAAGGTGCCGACGCGGGGTCGCGTCCTCGTGCCCCGCCCCCCCCCCCCTCTTTCGAGGGACGATGAAACCCGTCCCTGGGTAGGTCGCTCCTCGAATTCTCGAGGTCGGGCCGCGAGGGCTCCTCGCGCGATATTCGGCTTCCCACCTGACGAGGTCGACGACGCGTCTCGGGCAAAAAGAGGAGGGGGAGGAGGAGGAGGAGGAGGATCGCGGCCGCGTCGTCCCTCGTGGCGGTCGTTGGCGACGGCGGCGAGGACGGTGGGCGAGGGGTCGCGCGGCGCGGGCCACGTGACCGGGCGGTCGGCGAGCCGAGCGCGGCCGAGGGGAGCCGAGCGCCGGCGGAGCCGGCCGGGGACGGCCGAGCGCGGGCCCGAGCGTCGCCATGTGGTGGGCGCTTTTGCCGAATGGCGATCAATACCCGGGGAGAGCGCGGCCCCCCGAAAGCCAAGAGAGCACGAAGTTATGCGCGCCGGCATTTTGGGGGTCACCGGAGGTCCCTTCGCCTCGCTCCGATTACCATTCCCAATCTATTCCTCGTCCACCCCCCCCCCCGCCCCCCTCTCCCTGGACCCTACGGAGACGTCGATCGCGACGATTCCTCGCGCCGAGGGTAACCCCTGGAGAGGGGTAACCCTCCCGAGATGCCGCGGCTCCGACTACCGATTCTCGGCCGTTTAATCTCTCGCTTTGTGTCCGGGCAGCGAGCGTTTCCGCCCGCCCCTCGCCCACCGGCAGGACTCTCATTCGATAATAACAATAATAGCCGCCGCGCGCTTTGTCTCCGTCGAGGATCGACCGTCCTCTGGGAGCCTCTCCGCCCGCGTCTTCGCTCCGAAAAAATACCGAGGATCGCGCGGATTGGGTTAATTACCGCCATCGCGTTACATATCTCGAGCGCACGGGGAAAATCGATTTCTACCGGTCGCATCCTGATCTACGCCCGTTGACGCGTCGAGACGACGGCGCGTCGTCGCGATGGCGCTCGTCGCCCCTCGGTCCCGGAAGCGGCGCGACGAGACCCGCGGCCGCGATGACGTCTCCCGTCGGGCGCTCTTTACCCCGGCGGCGTAATTAATTTTGACGACCGGGCCCACGCGCCGGGGAAAATCAATCGGCCGGCGAGGTCGCCGCGACGCGAGGCGCCGATCGCCCGAATCGCGCCCTCGGCCGAGCCGCGATTACCGCTCGACGACGCCGTTAATCGGCCGCGGTCCCGCGGTCCCGCGCCGACGAACAGGTGGCGCACTTCTCGGCCGGGCCGAGGGGCGGAAGGGGGGGCGGAAGACGGACGTCGGCCCAGCGCGATTCTATTTGCTCGCGGGCAGGGGCGCGCGCGCCTCGGTCGTCCCCCATTGTCGGCCGCGAGAAGAAGGAGGTTAATCTAGCGGCGGCCATTAGTCGCTTAATCGTTGAAAAAGGAGGAGAGCGAAGTAGGTTTTCCGACCGGCGGGGGGAATTTCAACATGGGGCCGCTTTTCCCTCACTCGGCCACTCGGAAGAGTCACCCACGTTTGATTTCTAAGCGACTCTTTGGTTTGTATGATTTCGACTTTTAAAATTTTTTTTTTCTCAGTTCTTTTATACATATATTTATGTATATATACCGACCGATCGCTTCGGCCTTGGCGGAAGCTGGCTGGACTCGGCTTGACTCGCTGTCTCTTTCTCTCACCCCCTCGAGAGTTATTAAAACAAAAAAATGGAGATAAGGAGGGAGAGGGAAGAAGGAGAGAAAGAGGCTCTTTCTCTCCTCGGGACTGTTCGGGCTGCTTTGGGCTGGGCGGGGGGTGGGGGGCAGAGGGGTTAATTTGCGGCCGGTCGTTAGTCGCTTAATTAGAGTCGGGGGCCAAGGACGTATGTATACCTCCCCCGGGCGTATTCTTCGTTAGATAGACCTCGGCCGGTGCGACAGTCGCCGGAACGGAAATTCATTCTTCTTTGGGGGGCAGGGGGGGGGGAGTCGCGTTCGGTTCCCTTCGATCGGGAATCTGCCCCAGTTTCCCGCGGGACTCGTGAGAAGGGAGATGACTCCCCTTTTATCTTGGTTTCGGCGGCGCCATTTTTCGTCCCGTGTACCCTTTGCCTGTGCTGTCTATATTTCCTTGGCGCGCGGCTCTTTGTGACCCAGGACCCGGGGTGAGGGGCGGGGGGGCAGGGTTGGGTAAATCGCTCCCTGATCTCGAATATTCGCGCACCTAATGTCGTTCTACCGTCTCCCTCCTCCGGGAGTAAATAATAACCCGACTTTTACGGTTCCGTCCCTGTCGCTTATTTTTAAGGGGCCGTGGATTTTTAGCCCCGTCGGAAAGAATTCGTCCACCCGGCTGTAGGTTCCTTTAACGAGGCGTTCTGGCGACACCCGAGAGTGACTTCCCCTCGCGTCGGCTATATATATGCGCGGAAGAACGGGTATGGAGAAAAGGTAGGGAAAAGAGATTAAAAAAAAAAAGAATGAAAAAATAAATGCAAACGAAGAAGAGCGGTACATGGCTCGGGCCACGTTGTCTCGAGCCTGCGGGAGGAGGGGGTACGGTTTATGCCGTGCACGCGCCTTTTTTTTTGTTGTTTAGATGCCCTTTTCTTATTTTTTTTTTATCGTAACCAATCGTGAAGTACAGGGGAAACGTCGATGGCAGTTCCAGTTTTTTTCCTAGGTTTTCCTTGGTGCTCCTCTAAAGCGCGATTTCTACTTTTCCGCCCGACTGCAACCGGGCCCGTTGCCTCCCCTTTTTCTTTTTCCTTTTTTTCTCTCTCTCTTGATCTCCCTTACTCTCTTGTTACCGCCCCGAGGAAAATCTCGGCGCGCCGTTAAACGCGCGCGGTAAGGGCGCGTACACGCGTGTAGGTACGTGTGCGTATGTCGCGTTTCCTCGACTCCACGTGGGGACGAGGGGTGCGTGCATCGGCGACTCGGTAAACTAAAATGATTTCATCGGCGATCGACTTAGGGCGATGCGCGCCGCACGGGCTGCGACATCGCGGCGGGGTCTGCTTTTTATTGGCAATCTTAGAAATTGCCGTCGCCTCGTAAAAGCGTTTATTCTCCTCGGGCCGACCCGGTAAAGGCATAAAGCGCACGACAGAGAGAAAGAGAGAGAGAGCGAGAAAGAAAACGGGAGAAAGGGGGAGGGAGAGAGTGAGATAGCGGGGAAGAGTCGCACGCGTATTTCGCGACCCGTGGCCGGAGGATGTATGGACACCGCGTACCGATTTAACTGCAATGGCAGCGGAATCGAGAAGAGGAAAATTCCGTTGATAGAAATTCGTTACGCGAGAGCTGGATGTCTCGTGTCGGTATACGGGCTTCGCGCTCTCTCTCTCGCTTCGCCGTCTCGGCCAGTCGTCGCCTCTCGCTCGCACCCCGCGCGCCCCTATTGGTCGATGACGTGGCGATGACGCCGCGATGACGTCACCGGCGATGGGGGTCGAGCTCGGGGCCGCTTTCGGCGGGACCCCAGTCGCGGCGCGGCCGCCCGCCGAGCCTTTTGGGCGGCCGCTCTAGGGCGCGCCTTGCCGCAATGCCTCGGCTGGCGGGGGCGGGGGTTTCGATTCAATTCGATTCGATTCGAAACTCCATGTATTTGCCAGGAGCAGGGCGCGGGGGAAAAATGTGCTCCCGAAGGTGCGCATTTTCCCGACCGCTGGGGGAGCGCCGGAAAATCCTGGTAAACGATAGGATGGGGTGTTTGCGTAAACGAGAATGCACGCCGTCGAGGAGGGGAAGAAAGAGACGGGGAACTATAAACTCGAGAGAGAGAGAGTGGGTACTCCAGGAACGGGGGCTGCGAAAGAAGAGCGGAGGAACGGTCTTTGGAGGTTGTTCGAAGGTTTTGGACGGCAAAACGCGAGCTGCGGAGGGGGAATTCGTATCGACGGCTCTTCGGTCGCCGATTTTCCGCGTATTCGCCTGCGGAGCCCATATCCGGTATTTTTTCCGGCCGCGGCGACGCAATTAACGGTGCGCGGCTGGCCGCGTTGCGACCGCACACCCGCCACGCCGGTAGCTACGCGGCGGCGGTGCGGCCGCGACTGCGGCGGATAATTATCCGCCGGTCGCGGCCCGACCAATCGCAGCCGGCAAATATTTGCCCCCGTCGCTTAATCCGATTCGCTCCGTCTCTTGGGCCTCTTCGTCTCCCTCTGTCTTCCCCTCGCTCCTTCTTCCTCTCGCCCTTCGACTATCCGAGACGCGACGTGCAGTTTCTTCCGCGAGTTTCCCGCTGTCGTCGGGCCCGCCGCACGCGTCGACTTTGAAACTCCGCGCCGGGTAAGAGCCAACTCGCTCTTCTTCTCCCCGTACCTTCGTCTCTCTCTCTCTCTGCCCGTACTTCCATCCCTCGCTCCCTCTTTCTCGGTGGAGGCGTCTCGCGACGTCTCGCGGCGTCTCCTGACGAGGACGGCGACCGGAAAGCGAGATCGATGGCCTCAACGCGGACGAGATGGGACGCCCCACGAAGTGCCCACACGCATTCTTTCCCACTCTTTTCTCATCCCGTGCGTGGGGCGTGATTCGCGTTACACGGCGCGCCTTATACACGATCTAATGAAACATATCACCTTCAATAAACGCAAACGCTCGAATTCCGTCCGACATAATTCAATGCATTATTCTTCCCTGGGGACGACAAACTGCATGTCGTACGATTCACCGAGTGGTAACAATATATAATACATTTTTTTTTATTTCCATGCCATACATTTAGAATCGTCGGTAGAATCGATTTCCATCGTTGAGGACCGATCGCCTTTGATTTCATATGACAAAAGACCATACGATTCGGCGACGAGCGACCGGCCTTAAAGTCCTGGCATTGTTTCGGTGATTACCAGCGATTTCCAGTGAATTTCCGTTCGCGATCTCCAGCGGGAAAATCCATCATTTCCTGAGCGAATATACCCCTTGGTCGAAGTAGTTCCCACTCCGGAGGTGTCCGAAACTTCGAGGCACGCGCCTCGTCGATTCCCGGGGGAACGATCGACGGGCCGGGAAGCGTCAGGCTTCGTGACGACTCCGGGGCTCGAAAGTTTCGTCACGAAGCCGAGCACCGGGTACATCCATCTCGCGTGCTTCCCTTTATGCCCCGTTTTTCCTCCCGACTGTCGCGCCCTCGGCCGCGCACGGCCCGGGTGTACATTAACCCGTCAGGGGGGGCGAAACGTTAATTAACGCGGCCAAGAGTTGCGTTTCCAGGCAAGAGCTCAGAAACTGGGAAACATCGACCTCGCGATAATCCACCGGCGAGTTCGGCCAATTTCGACCAGCCCTCGGGACTCCTAGAGCCGGCATCGCCGAGAGGGGTTGTACCGGTTCTCCATTTTTTTTTTCTTCCCCCCTTTTTTTCCCCCCTTTCATTCCGTACCCCGGAATTATCTTCGCTCGTACATGCGAGGGGACACTTCGTCCTGGGACACGTTTCGTCTCCGCCCCTCGCGGATTTTTATTCAAAGGAGCGGAGGCACTTCCGGAACCTCGGACCGAGAGTTACCCCGCTGTCCAACAGGTTTAACGCTTTGCTCAGGCGAGTCACGCGTGCTCTCTGGATTTCGCTAATTCCTCCTTTTTCCTTTTCCACCGTCGAGCAACGGACGACGCGACGGCGTCGAGGTTAAATCGTCGCCGCGCCTCCTCGACTAGACGGGGAGCGTCTCGACGTTTCCGGTCTTCTTGGGCCCGATTTTCGACATCCAGGAGATTCGGCGAGAACTAGAATGAGTGGGCTACGAAATAAAAAAAGATAGCTCTTTATCTTGAGGAACGTCAGTACAGGGTCATCCACTTAGTCTCTTCACCGTTGACGTACAATCATACAATCAACTCGATAACGCATCGACCGTCCCTATTGCAAAATCAGGGATGACGATGATACAGGATTTTCAACATACTCAGACAGATTACGGCCTAGAATATTCGTTACACATGTCAGACATCACGGGCAGATAATTTCGTGCTCCGATTGTGATAAAAATGAACGCGCGAGAAGAAAGCTATCGTCTTTTTGTCTGCCTTTTATTAATAAAAAAATAATTTATGATTGATAGCCTTTTTATAGTAAATGCCGAGAAGCTTTGCTTCGGTGGTGCCTTGGCGCTTTTTTCTTTTTCTTTTTTTTTTTCGTTGGTTATATCGAATTACCCCAATTGCCGTAATCGACGAAGAGGGGTACAGAAAGTGGGCTAAAGATCGACGAGGGTGCCGCCCGGTTTTATGGGGTGCTCCAAGGGATGGCAGGGTGCGCGCATCGTGCGTGTCCGTTTATGTTGGTGGGCGGATCGTTTCGCGTGCCCTACGCACTTCGGGCTGCATTTGCATAGAATTTGCCCGAGTAATGGTTCGCCCTTACACGCGTACCTTGACGCGAGTGTCGCGTGTCGGGAAATTCGGAGTTTCAAACGGTTACATGGGTCGAGAGGAAGGGAACGATTGTCAGTCGAGGGGCCCTTATCGGCTACAATATGACTCGCCTGTTGTGCAGTGATTACGCGCCTTGACCTGCCCCAAACGGGCAAATTTCAGAGAAAGCGCGAGTCGACTCGGTCGTCGTTTATCGCGCGGTAATTACTGATAACGGATGCCCACGGCAAAGTAATTGCCCGTGTTAATCCCCACGGTAATTGCGGCTTAATCGATCACCCCTCGTTCAGGGGTCCCGATAATCATTTCGATTGAAATTAATTCCGGACGCGTCGGCTTTTGACGCACCTTTGAGCGCGGCCCGTTGCGCTCTGACGCGTTAATTTTTTTTTTTCCATTTCTTTTCTCTTTGCCGCCTGGTTCGGACGCTTAAACGCCGATTTTGGACGCGGCCTAAAGGGCCGTCGAGGAGCACATCCCTGCATCGTGTCGCCAGTATTTGTACAGTCCCGAGTACACGGTCGTCGGTGCATTTTGATTGCACTTTCTCTGGCGCATGCGGGTGTGGGTACACAGATTTCGCGTATCTCATCCTCCCATATCTCTATCCCCATCCATCTGTATCTCCTCCTGTATCCATCCATGGTGGGCGCGTTTCCGCTCGATGTTATCCCGCACCGTCGCCGATATTACCAGGAATCTGCGGAAGGAGAAAAGGGGACATACCGCTTTCGAGTTTAAAGAATTTCTTCGCGGATCGGGGCTCGCCCTCGGGAATGTGATAAGGGAACGTCATACTCCACATTCCCCGACAAATCGGCCGTCGAGCGGAATTCGGCCGCGCTCAGGTTGAGGCGGAAAAATGATAGCCCGCTAATCCGCGGGTAACTCATGTCCGTGGCCATTAGCGCGCGGACAAGGGGCCGAATATTCCCGTATGCGTCGTGCGTGCGTACACGCGTGTCCGGGGATTCTCGTTCGCGGCCGCGCCTCTCCTTGACGCACCTAAGCCCATTTACGGTATTATTAAAACCGCGTTCCTAGGGCGGAGGTCAAACGAGCCAATTTCCCGGGTCGGGTCATTTTTTCCTCCCCTAGGCTTTCCATTTTTCCCTTTACTTTTTCACTTACGGATAAATTCCGCGTTTCGACGAAGTTGGGAATTAACTTTCTCGAAGGATGCGTTCTAAACGTACCGATTCTTATTTCCGAATTTCTGAACACGTGAGCATTGGGAGTAACCCTGAAAAAAAAAAAAAAAACTAATTCGTAGATCTTCGCCATTTTAGTTCAAGATTTTTCATGTTCGACTCGGTCAACATTTTGAGAACTTCGAGGCTTCAACGTGGAAAACGAACTCCGAGGTGGTTCAAACGAGAGTGAAATTTCTATCAGCGGACCGACTCAAGAAAATGGAGGATATAGTCGATAGGTCGAACCTCGATCGATAATTTCGATTCGGCACGCCTCGCGGTCAAAGGGGGTTCCGTGGGTTTCGCGGATTCCGCGATTGCTCCCCGGCGACGGAAATTCGCGGCCGAGTTGCGCGAGTACAACGGGTTTGAGGGATCTTTTTTCTCCTTTTGCGAACCCGCCCGGCACTTGACCTTCTTCCCGGTAAAGTGCTCCTCTCGACGTGTGTGCGCCGAGTGCATAATCGTCGTTAATGCGCGCGCGCAGCCTGGGGATTCCTGAACGGATCGCGAGGAGAATACGCTAATATTAATATTTCTTTCTTAATCCACCCTGTGATGAGTTTTTCAAAAATCTCCATTTCTCAAAGAAGGAATTAACATCAAGTCATTCCCGCGATTCCGTATCTATATCCATATACTAATCCCCGGGGATGTCCGAATATCGCTTATAAAAATTGAAAAAACGCTCCCTCCCACCGTTGCACGGACGATCACTGAACGGACACGGAACGGACCTGCTCAGTGTCGGGTCAGTGTCCACTCGAGTGCGCGCGTACTTACGTGCCCCAACCGCGAGACGGCGAGGGTCGAGCGCACGCGCCCCGTCAAGAGATCGCACCGAGGGGGCGGCGCGAGTAAACGAGGTGAATTATCGGACGATAACGAGCGCGGCGACCGGCCGACGCACTCTTGTGCGTAAGTAAGCCGGGCGAAATTAAAGGTAAAGCGGCCCTCTGGCTCGCGGGCGGGCCGCGTCGGTGGGTCTCGTTAGCCGTACGGCGCGGCGCCCCTCCGGCCCCGTTAACTGCATGATTACGTTACGGCTCTGTTCCGCGTGCGGGAATAAAGATGGTCGCCGACGCGCGGGGGAGGTTAGGCGGCGCGAGGCTGCAGCCGGCGGGGCGGAAGCGACGAAGGGGAGGGGGCATAGGGAGGGCGGCTCTAACGACCCGGGTGCAGCTTCCATCCCCGTCGCCCGCCGAGCCGTCCCGGCTGCGCAAGCCCAATCTGAAAGTCAAATTTCCTCGTGGCCGCGGTAGATGTCGCCGAGCGCAATAAAATTGATAATATCATTGAAAATGTAATTAGGCGCAAGCCGCGCGAGGGGAGGGGGGAAGGGAGGAGGGTGGACGTCGGGGACGCCGAGACCCGTCGATCTCGTTTCCGACCCGCGTCCCCCTCCCACCTCGGGGGGTGGTCGACGTCGTTACGCCGCGGGGGAGGAGGCGCCGACCACCGCCTCGCTGCGCGGTCGAGCCGAGACTGACTCCGCTCCGCCCCTGCTCCGGGATTTTGTCCCCGCGGGGCGGATTAAGGCCGACTCGACCCTGGGACCGTGACGTGTCCGTGCACTGATGGAAACGACGGGTTCTTGGATTTATATCGGGGCAATAGGACGCTTCCGAGTTAGTATCGATCCGGGACTGATAATCGATGTCGGTGTATGAATACTTTGGTGGAAATTGAAGATGATGTTTCTGCCAGGACATTGGTGGGCTTAGGTCGCGGTCTACCTTATCGACGCGGCCGTGGGTCGGAATTTTAATTATGCCGCGGCAGACGCTCAAGCCGGTTTGTCACGGACCCTAATGGCGGCGTTCGCTGTCTGGCTCGCGGCCGTATTTTTCCGCGACCGAGCGCCTCTCCTTATCGCAGCCTGCCGGACGGCAATAAAGGGAACGCTCGCGGACCTGACCCTTTGCACTCGGGAAGCGACGCGAGGTCGACCCTGGTAACTCGAATGGCGAAAATATCGTGTGCGGAGGGCTGAGGAAAGAGGGAAGTCCGATATCTGGTGTCGCTATCGTTTTTCACTTATTTTAAGGGGATATGAAGAGAATCATGCACATTATATATATGCACATTTGGCAACCATTGTTCGCGAGCAAGAGATCGGGGGGTTCGCGGCAACTAAAGATGGCCGCCACAGTCTTCTGGCCTGGAATCTAACCTTATGCTCCGTTCCTTTATTCCTAGATCCGTGCCCTCGAGGGTCGCGGACTCGGGCCCTCTCGCGCATGCCCGGCCGCCGCCATCTTTGGTCACGTGGGCACTCGGAGGTCACGTGGGTTCGATCCGAGCCAGGAAAAAAGGATTTGACGTTAATTCGCGTCAAATTTCGATGGGTTTGCCCGACCTGATTTCGTCGCTCGACGTTTCGCGCGATATATCGGCGGAAAGTCCATTGCGGACGCTAATCGAATGGCCGGCGGTTAAAGCGGACGAGCGTCGGTCGGCGCGTTAAATATCCGTCGAATTAGGAAGGGAGGACGTGCGGACGCGGCTCGGTCGATACTCTCTGCCCCTGGGATGTATCGAGGAATAGGTTAAGATGCGTTTAAGCTACTTTAGTGGCGGCGATATTATCCCGCCGCCGAAACGAGCCTCTCCGTTCCCATGCCCCTTGAACCTAACCTAACAATCGCGAGGGGGGACTTGCGGTAAAAAGGGACGCGGGAAAGAAAATGGAGACGAAGGGACGCAATGGCGAATTACGGTGCCG
The DNA here is from genome assembly GCF_000612105.2 of Orussus abietinus. Taxonomy (NCBI): domain Eukaryota; kingdom Metazoa; phylum Arthropoda; class Insecta; order Hymenoptera; family Orussidae; genus Orussus; species Orussus abietinus. The sequence goes on from NW_019396017.1 coordinate 2,100,402, forward strand.
CAATCCCTGCGGATAAATCGATGCGATCCTTCGGGGGCGCGTTATTAGATCGAGGAGTCGACGCGGAAGAGCATAAAGGCAGGAAGGATGCGCGCCTCCCCGGTGGCATTACGGCGCATATCGGAAGCATCGCGACGCGTTCCTGGGAGGTCGGCGAAACAATATCGCCGTATTGCAGTATCCATTCTCTAAAACGCGAGGCGCAAGGAATAAATTCCCCATCGGGAGGCGAGCGGATATTTACGTGGGGAGGGGAGAGATTTAGGGGCGCCTGTTTTCCTCGTGGAGGGGTGCTCTCATTCGCGTGGAGGTGTGCCTCCTTCCCACTTTTTAACCCACGGAGAAGAAATTCTCTCCCGACTTCTCTTCCAGGGACTTTCCTCACCCCGGCGAATCCTCGAGAATATTCCCGAGGAAAAAAAAAAAAAGTAGACAGGGAGAAATAATATCCGAGATTTTTAAACACCTGGGGTAATCATATTTTGTGTATCTAGCCGAGGTAATTTTCATTTGCGACCCTTGGTTGGCCCCAACTGTATTTACTTTTCAACTGGTATATCAATAATCTCGAGTAATTCATATACTTAAGCCGCACTCTTAACCCTCGGAGGAATCTCGATAACGTTTCACCCTCCACTTATCGATAGGCGGAACCGATCGACTCGGTCGCAGTCGCGCGCTACGTCGACCCGGTTGCTCGAATAAAGAGGAATTTAACACTTCGATAAGAGGCGAGGACGAGTCCTGTCGCACTATCGCCGCATTGTGCCATTGTGCCGCTGCACTATCACCGCGGCGGAGATAACCCAGTTCCGGAGCGAGCCGTCGAGCCGTAAACAATCACCCCCGGCTCCTTGGAGGAATTGTCTCATCGTAATTATGTAGTTCGGCATTGGACGGGCCCTTTGTCATTTTTTTTCCCTTTTCCTCCTATTTCGTTTTTTCTTCCACCTTTTTTCCTTTTCCCTTTCCTTTACCCCGGGACCTTTCCGCGTCCTCGTTCGGCAGTGCACCGGCAAGCCGTGCCTCTTGGCTCGTAACCTTTTTTTAAGTTCTCGTATTCCACGGAGGCGCACAATTTCCCGACACGAGCGGGTACTTGGGCTCGCGGGTGCACACGCGGCAGGAAAGGGAACACCTACGTTAGCCTCTATTTATCGCGATCTGCCACGGTTTACGGAAGGTTTCATTTTCTACGGGACAATCATTCCGCGCCGGGGACTCGACGAGTGCGAGTTCTCCTAATGTCGATCGAGGATATCGATTATTCGGGAAGTAATTTAAATAACGCGGTTAACGTGTCCAGCCTGCTTTTCATCGGGTCGCCCGCGATGCTCGGCTAACCTCTTCCACCGGTCGGACGTTTCAACTCGTTAAACTCCAGCCGAGCGGGGATCCGAGTCAACTCGAGTCATTTTTATTGCACTCGATAAAGTATTCGCGTCGCCGTTCCACTACGTGGTCGTTGAAGGAGATCCGAACCACGACGGAATCTAAAGTCGATCACTTGCGACCTCGTCTTCGCGAGTCCGCGTCTTATCTGCATTAAGGCGATCCGAAAGTGGTGTCGGAGGTCCCATTTCTGAAACTTTTCTCCGAACCGGGTTCACCGAATCGGTTCAAACTTTACAACGTGAATGCGAAGGCTCTAAGGAAAGTCCCGACACTCGTGAGATTTCAATTTTTTTCTAGAATTCCTTTCTAGATATTGTTGAAATTCCTGTGTAAGGGAAAAAGAATGAAATTTCACGGGGGTCGGGACCTTACTTGTAGCTTTCGTGTTTATGTTGTAATGTTTGTAACGATTCGGTGCATTCAGTTCGGGGAAATGTTTCATAAACGAGTGGCTCCCTCCACGTCATCTTAACGAGAGCACCTTGCGCTTTTCCGGGCGCGATGGCTCGAGATCCGCGAAAATCTCATAACGCTTCGGCACTTAATCCCATTATTCGGCGTAACTTTTCTCCCGTGTATATGTGTATATACATGTGCACGTACATCCCTCCCTCCGGCCCCCCTTTTCGCGGAGCATAATTATAAGACAGCATTATGAACTTTTAATCCGCGCGGCGTAGAGCGCGGTGCGCAAAGGACGAATCCCCGGGTGGTCCAACTTCCACCCCTTTCCTTTGATCAACGGCCTCGAGCACGGACGGATGGACCGCTCGTCTTGCCGGGAAAATGCATTATTAATCGCGACGATTAACGTTATTCCTCTTCCCGTTAATCTAGGTACAAATATCCTGGAGCGGACCTTCGTCCATTTTTTTTATTAAATAATTTTATTTCAGTCCAAATCGATCGTCGATTTTCGAACCGTTCGATGAAATGACGCGAGATCGACGTTACTCGCGTCGCATTAATCACAAATTCGCTGGGCCAATGGATCTTAGAGGTGTGACTTCGTCGATTTTTCTTTTTTATAATAATTTTATTTCAGTCCAAATCGATCGATTTTCGAACCGTTCGACGAAATGACGCGAGATCGACGTTACTCGTGTCGCATTAATCACAAATTCGCTGGGCCAATGGATCTTAGAGGTGTGACTTCGTCGATTTTTCTTTTTTATAATAATTTTATTTCAGTCCAAATCGATCGATTTTCAAACCGTTCGACGAAATGACGCGAGATCGACGCTACTCGCGTCGCGTTGATCACGAATTCGCCGTACCAATGGGAGGCTCCCTCGTGTTCTGAATTATCCGGCAAGGTCTAAAGATAATCTCTCTAATTGGACCTAAACGAACAGCTGCCCTAATAGGTGGTTAGCGGAGTTGTAAACAGTTGAACGGGTTAAAGTACGACTTTCCGCCGTCCACCGCCTCGATGCGAACCGCGACGGGTTGAGATGTCCTCGATTAATTGCGTCCTTTGACGGCTCCTTTCCTTCGTTTTTCCCTCCTTGAGGTACCTGCCGGTCCTTTGTGCCGCTTCCTAATTACCTCTCGTGTTTTTGGGCCGATCCGGTCGGCGATTTAATTGGCCTCGCCATAACTCGAGATATTCGGTTGTTGGGGCGAGTTCGCTCGCTGAACAACTTCCCCGAGGAGCCGTAATCTCTCCCCAGAAGGCGGGAGAGCTTATTCTCTGGTCGTTGGTCCCGTCAAACTTGTCCGTAGTTATCCGACGAGTTTTCGGGGATGAAGGGACGAGCCGGGACCGGGCGGCTTCGAAGAATCCACGGGAATTCCTCGTAATTGCGCGAGCATTGTCGAGGAGAGGGAACGATCGAGAGATATTCCGAGTATCCGGGGATCGGACTCTATGTCGGGTGATGGCCGAGTTTGCGAGATGCTAGGACGCCGACCGTAGTCGCGAGTTTTCGAGCTGGACATCGGGAATCGTCCAATCGAGAGCCTTCCAAACCATTGCTACCGATCGATCGCGAATCCATCCCAATCTAGAAATTCTGTACTAACCTAGAACGACGGAAAATCGCCCTCTTCTTGGATGCCTTGATAATCTCGAAATCTACTGGGCCGATTTTAACCGAATTTCTACGAACGATATTCTTTACGATCCTGCGAGGGACAAAGAGCAAACTCCACCACCCCCAAGAAAAGCATATCATCGAACAAACACGTCGATACATTTCATAGCCTCCCAATTTTGCCCATAAACCCGTGCAGTCGGAATTTGAAAAAAACAAAAAAAAAGAGTAATTGAACCGAGACATTAAAAACCGACAGTAGTCGCGGGTTTTCGAGCTGGACATCGGGAATCGTCCAATCGAGAGCCCCTTCCAAACCATTGCTACCGATCGATCGCGAATCCATCCCAATCTAGAAATTCTGTACTAACCTAGAACGACGGAAAATCGCCCTCTTGCATGTCTTGATAATCTCGAAATCTCCTGGGCAGATTTTAACCGAATTTCTACGAACGATATTCTTTACGATCCTGCGAGGGACAAAGAGCAAACTCCATCGCCCCCAAGAAAAGCATATCATCGAACAAACGCGTCGATTCATTTCATAGCCTCCCAATTTTGCCCATAAACCCGTGCAGTCGGAAGTTGAAAAAAAAAAAAAAAAACAAAAAAAAAAAGAGTAATTGAACCGAGACATTAAAAACCGACAGTGACGGGTCATACAGGCGCGGGCAGAAAAAAAATGCGGTTCGTTGACCAAATTCGTTTGATCGACTGCATTCGGTTAATTTCGAAAACCGTTTCGGTCGAGTGGATGGACATTTTAGGTCACTCGGTCGAACACATCCGTTTCGATTACCTATCGGAGATCGTTTCGTTAATTCCTTTCATATATCGATTAAATCTAATATCCTATGTATATCTGATAAGCCAAGGTGGTACAACGAGACACCCTTTCGAATGTCTAAATCTAAACCGTGAGAACGAAATTCATTGAATCAATGAAATATTTCATCTTGAATAGTATCGATGAAATGTATTGTCAATTCCAAGAATAACTACTTAAACGAAATAAATTCACACAATTCCGAATAAACGTTTGCAAAGTGATTATTCTTTGAATTAACAAAGTGTTTCTTTGGTTCGTTGAAATTTTCTTCTCAAGGCAATCGGGGGTACATTTGGGAGTGGGGAAAAAATGTAATAAAACGTAGGAAAAAATGTAAAAACTAAATAAAAGGGGAGGGGGAATGTCGGATCGGCCATATCGATATCTCGAGTCTCCACGGTCCGCTGGTCGGGAATCGATACCACGCTCCTCGTCGCTATATACCGCGACCCAGACAACTCCGTTGCGGTCCCACGGGAAGACACTTGAACCTGAACGTCTTGTTTGAGAAAAAGAAGCGTCTAATGGCAAAGTTACGTACCCCTCGGATAGTGGATTGAAAACGGTGGCGTTTCGTCCCACTACAAAGGGGGGTCGCGTCCCGACTGGCGTCGAATCGATACCACACCTGTGTCCCGACGCTGCGACACGGAAAACAACGCGCTACTCTCCGGGGAATGTACTTGGACGTGCCGAGAGGGGAGGAAAAACTCGGCGCGGTAATGTACTTTGGGAGGCCCGGATGGAAATCGACGGGAAACGGGGAAAAACGCGGACCTCGCGGCCGAGTTATCCGGCGCCGCGCTGATTGCGCGTCTTTCGGGACGGCGAAATTCGTCCTCGGACCCGGGCTCGACCCGCGACTCTCGGGGCGACCGAGTTACACGGTTCCCCCCGAGTTACGCAACCGGTCGATTTCCACGGACTCTCCCGGTCGTTGCGCCAAGTTTGCAGACACACGCCGTGATTTAGTGGCCCGCTGCCGGGGGATCGATAAGGCCGGCCGCGGCTGCTATCACCGAGGAGGACTCGCGCCCCCCGGAGGACCGTCTTTTTTTCGATACGCCGTTGGGGTACGTTTTATCATATGTTTAAATATATATTTTTCTAAATATTCATGTATCAGGTTTTTTTTTTCCACCGAACAAAGTTCCACACTTTGACGGGAAAAAACGAGACGCGGTGGAAATAACCCGGCGGGATGGAATCGTTTCCAGGTTGGACGTCCCATCCGAGGAAGGCGAACTTTTTCCGGGGTTTTTCGGAGTGAATTGAAATCGGCGCGGATACGTCGACGGGGCGCCGATACATCACCGATACGCGGTGGCTGTCCCGATACGTATCGACCGGCGCGTATCGGAATCGATTACGCCCGCGACCCGGAAAGCTCGCCCTCGCTCCCTCGGGAACGCGGCGAACGTCTTCCCGGAAGGGGACGAGGGGAACGAGGACTCGCCTTTTCGTCGCGATAAGGAAAGGGGGAGGAACGATCGCTCGGAAATCGAGCCCCGGAAGGCCGGATCTCTCGAGGATCGCCATCGGGGGGAATCGCCGAGTTCCCGTCTTCCGGGATGATACGCGAGAGAGAGAGATGGAAAGTGTGGCCGAGACTGATTTTATTTACCCAAGAGTAGCTGCATATGGGCGAGATAATAATACCTCGAGAGAAAAGAAAATTTCATCGAACCAAAGAAATATTTTGTTCCCTCGAGAGATAATTATTTCACGCGAATAATTGCGGTGCAACATTTCCCGAGAATTATGACGATTTATTTATTTGAGTCAAATAATTATTCTTTGAATTAACAAGATATGTCTTTCGATCGACGAATTTCATTCCATAAAAAATAATGATAAAAAATTGCGCGACTCTAGTGAGAAATTAAGAGTAATTCGACGTACACCTTGAGGGTGAAATTATTAAGCAAAGGACCTTAAAAATTATGTAAAAAAAATAATTAAAAGGTAATTAAAAATGTTTGAGAATCTAGGGAACGACGAGACGAGTGGGGTGGGAAACGGAGACGGATAGATCGTCGGGAAAGCTGCGAGAGAGAGAGGAAACCCTTCTCGCGAGTGGTCGCGAGCTTTCTTCGTCGAGTTCGGCCCCCTCGTAAACGCGGCCCCGTATAAATTCGCTTCCATATGAAGCTTTAATCCGCAATCTTGGGAGAGGGTCGGGCCTCGCCGAGTCAAAATGAAAACCCCCTGTCCCGTTTTCCTCCCCGAGTTTTCCCGCGAGCGCGTTTATGCGCGACCCGCGCCCTAATTCGACGAGATCTCGTAGAAGTAATCATAGCCCAGAATCATACGCCAGTTTTCCGCCAGCAATTCTGCGTTTTGGCCGCGCCTCGGCCGCGGACGGTTTCCTTCCGAACTCCGTCTTTTAACATTCACTCTTAGAACCCCATCGGAAACAATTCCCGGGAAAAAAAAAAAAGAAAAAAAAAAATGCGAATCCAGCTTCTCGCGGCACCAATCCGGATTTTTGTTGCCTTCCTTCGGTTTTCTTACCTCGTTTTACTTTATTTCACTTTTTTAACAAAGGCTTTCTCGAGGGATTTCTTAATGAAGGGGGAAAGATGGGGAATATACGTGGACGTGTAACGAGGTCTACCTACACGGGCCACGAGCTTACGCGTGCGAGATGGGCCAAACTTATATCGGGAGGCAAGAAATTCGTATAATTGAACGACTCCTCCAACTCCGTAATTGTAGTAGGCTCCTCCGAAAGGAAATTTCCGCCCCCGGCGCGGCGGAGAAACGCGAATGAACGGGAGCGGTTGTACAAACCCTGCGGCAGAGAGCCGGCTCTCTCGGTGGGAAATCGATACTTTGGCCCTGCCACACTACGGCGCACCGAGAGCGCCGCATTTGGGTTCGCTCGAGGAAAGAATCGCGAGAGCTGGATTTTCATTTCGACGTGGCCTGCAATAGTGTCCGGACAAAAGTGCGAACGCCAAGTCGTCTGTGCGCGAGGAGGGAATAAAAAGGAGCCGCAGATTTTCCAGGCCGCGGGATAATTTTCCCCTCGTTTGCATGTCCGAGATCCCTAGCCGTAGCACATTTCGCAACGATTTCTCGCTTCGATTTTCGGTAAGGTCAGGGAAGGGTCTGGAATTAATTCCTACGTCCTATGTTACGAATCCTTTAAAAGGGAGGAAATTATCCTTGCGTTGAAATTTTCGAGACGGACGAGGTCCATCGTGCGGAATTATTTCGTTCTTTGGGGGAATAAATTCATACTCTGTATTTCTGACTGGTATGTTCGCATTTTTTAAAAGGCATATGGAATCATCTTTGCCTTGAATTTTTCGAGACGGACGGGGTCCATCGCGCGGAATCCCTGGGGGGAATTATCGAGAAGGAGTCGCCGCAAAAGAAAAGGAGCCTGAAAAAGGAGGAGCGAAAGATGAAAAGGGAGAGGGCGGAGGAGATGGAGCGTCGAAAGGGCGAGCGGGATGAAAAAATACATTTCTCGGGCGAGAGTCTCCGCGAGAAAGTTCCGCGAGTTCTCGAGAGAGAAAGAAAGAAAGAGAGAAAGAGAAAGAGCAGAAGTCCCGCGAATTTAAGACCCCGTCGTCGGGGCGCACTTTGGAGCACCTTCCTCTCTTCCCTCCTTTCTTGGTATTTTTAAGAGGGAATCGCGAGGCACTCCCCCTCCCTCCTCCCCCTGCTCAGGTCTGCGATTCGGTTCCGCAGCGGAGCCGCGCCGGAATCGTCGGGAAACCGGAGGGTGGTCGTTTGTACCTTGGATACGTACTGTACAGAGAGTCCACGGACTGTACAGAGGGTACCGAGAGCGATCTCGTTACTCGACCGGCCGTCGTCCGTCCTCGTCGGCAGTCGAGAGGGGAAATAAATCCTCCTCTTTTCCCCTTTCCGAAAGGATGAAATTTCTCGCTCGCAGCCTCCGACCGAGTCGATCGCATCGACCCGACCATGGCCTCGGGTTTTAACGATCCCCTGCAGGCGGGGACGTCGTTAACGCACCGCCGTCGACCAAGGCGAGTCCCGGGGGATCGATTCGTCCGGCTCGGACATATCCGACGCGGTACAACCCGGTACAATCTGGTACACCCCGATCCACCCCCGGAACGATCAGCCCCGCGTCGCGAGGGGAACGCTTCCGGATCGAGTGCTCCGGGCGAAGCCAGAGGGAACCGAGGGTCTTCGAAAGGGACTTCGACGTCCCGAAGGACCGCCCCGATTTCCCCGGAATCCTAAGATTTCATCGGGACGCGAGGACCAGTCGAGTCCTCCGAAGTGTAAGGATTTCGGCCCCGAAGCGGGGAAATGTTCTTCCAAAAATGGGAAAAATAGAAACAATGGGTAAATGGGACAAAGAGGGTTTCTGGCGTTTGGACCCTCTCGGCGTGTTTCTTGATCCTGAAACTGGGAGTCCTGAACCGTGGAGTCGCCGAATTCGGAGCACTTCTTGGCCAAGATCGTAGAGGGGTCCGGGTTGGGCTTTTCTCTCGAATCGATTCCACCCGAGTGGCCTTGTTCTTGGCGAGGGATCTCGGCGGAAAGTACGTCCTCGTGGAAGACGGTCGGAGCGAGGAATTACGAGCTCGGACGTCCCGGAACCGCCTCTTACGGCGCCCGGAATTTCAGTATCCAACGACACGTCTCATTAGGGCTAAGCTCGGGAGGGGTTTTCAGGGGTTTAGGGAGCCGAGTGTCGCGCTAACGTCGCCCATTCATCCCGAAACGGCGTCCTCGGGTCGAGGGAGGCCATCGGGCGTCGCCGCCGGCAAAAATGGAAACGCTCCTCGCCGAAATAGCGCCTCCACCTGGAATTTACTCGGGAAGGTCTGTACCCGGCGAGTCGACTCGGATCGGGTTAAGGGTCCGGACCTTCGACTCTCCTTACCCAAGCAGTCTCTAATTTCGTTTCGATTCTGCAAAGCGCGAGAAACATGGAGTCCATCAGCCCTTATCTCCCTGGTATCTGGATTTAAGACCGAATTCGTTGCAGTGCTCGAAAGACCAAGTCACGCCTCGTATATTCCTGCAAAATTGTGTGGATTTTGACGCCATTCTCGAGAGACTGGGAGAACCGGATATGGGGAGCATGTCGGACTATAAAATAGCGGTTTTATCTCGTAAACGTCGACCTCGAAGGTGGAGGGTCAAGGCAGCGCCGAGTCGCGAATGGGGTAGTTCGTATTGTCGACAGAGTCGCTCTCGGCTGGGCGGACAGGGTGGATAGAGCGAACCAGGTGAACCTGGTGAACCTGACAGACCGACTTGGGTGAACTGGGCAGACCAGGTGAACCAGGTGAATTTGACAGGCTGGACCCAGACAACTGGGCAGACCGGGCGACCTGGGTAGAATGGGCGGATGAACCCGGCTGACCGGATCGACCGGGCGAACTGGCGGACCAGGTGAACCAGGTGAACTTGGCAGAACGAACGAACCGGGCGGACCAGGTGAACCAGGTGAATCTGGCAGACCGAACGAACTGGGCAGACTGGGTGGGCGGTCCAGGCGGAACGGACCGACCGGGCGAACCGACCGGAACGGGGGAGTTAATTCGCGCGAAACCGAGAGCAGGGCTATGTGGATGGAAGCTAATTATCAGATCGCATCTCGGTGCCCGGGAAGTTACCGCCGCGGAATGCCGATTACGCTCGGCCGTAAGATAGGACGGTCACGATATTGTCCTCGGCGAAGAGGGGCCGAGATAAAGCGAGGGAAGGGGAGGAGAGAACGAGAGACATTTATTAGCCGTTCCGAGACGAGTCCTCCTTAAGCCTGTAAACCATACAGATCGGCGAACCGTACGAACTGGTATCAGCGCCCGGGTGGACGAGCCAAACTGGCCTCGCGGAAGGGGCAGGGTCGGCGATTAATTCAAAGGCCCCGTTAAGACGCTGTTTATTCGCCGAAAATACCGCGGAGAGCGTTGCCCACTGGCACCGGTATTTTCAGGTTAAACGAGACCGAGAATGAATTTTGCAGGAAGTTACCGGGTTTCCGAGCATTGGGGGGTCCCATTGTGGAGTTGAATCGCGATTTCGTCGTTCCTAGATCCGGGGTAAAGGACCTCGTCATCGATTAATTACCCAATTTGTAATTGGCGTTCTATCCTAATCTAACCACGAGAGCTCCCGAAACGCATTTAAAGATGATTACCCCCCGGGACCGATAAATCGTTTACGTTTAACTTACGCGTGGGCGCTAAAAAATTCGATTTAACCGTTGCAAGGAGGAGAAAAGAATGATTGCCGACGAAGTTTCCCGGGATATCATTTTAGGTATGTATTCAAATACATTTGAATGTACCGCAGCGAAAGGGTTAACTTCACAGATTACCAGTTGCTACGATCTATTCTCTTTTATTTATCTCCTCTCTCTTTTATTTATTTATTTTATTTATTTTATTTAAGCAGGTACATTAAAGGACGATCTTTGAAGAGGCGGCATCTGTGCGAGGAAATCGGGATTTCTGAGCGTGCCGAGAGATTCGGTGCGAGACGGAATTTGGTCTTTTGTCCTCGCGAGACTTTTGAAAAGTTGGACGAGGGAAGAACGCGATCCGATTGATTGGCGGGGTGAAAGGCGCGGCGCGAGAGAGAGGACGCTATTGGCGGCCGCGCGAGAGCGAGAGAGAGGGAGCGAGACTCGCGGATGCGCGCGCACCGCTACCGAAGGGAGCCGGATTATGGAGTGGCGCTCGTCCTTATCGGCCGAGTTTCTTTTATCGAAGACTCGCCGCGGATACTCGCCGTAACGGCGTCGTTTTACGCCGGGGAACGGCGACGTTACCCCCGTAATGTCCCCTACATTTTTTGGAGGGAATGCGTCGCGGGATGAACTCGCGGATCCGCGATCCTGGAACGACCCCCTTTCCGTTGTTCCCTTCGATAAGACGAAACTCCCCCCCTCCGGCGCCTCGTCGTCTAGGAGACGCTTCCTTCGCTACATCCTAACCCCTTAAACATAAACATGTATCCTCGAGGTAAACGATATTTACTCCCCTAATCCGGGGTAAATTAAACCTCTCGTTCTGTCGGTAACTCGAAATCGCCTTAAACTTCCGTGCCGAAACTCTCGGGCTCCTTGGATTCAATTCTCCGATTTCAATTACGCGTCGATTTCGAGCGGAGTCGGTGCAATTAGTTAGCGCGCCAGAACCAATTGGAAAGCGTTCGACTGGACTGCCACCTGTTGATAATTTGCAGAGACGGTTCTTTCGGCGGCCGCGTCGTTAGGCTTGCGTGCCTAATCCGTTTACGTAAGGGTTCGGTCCCACTTATTTAAAACGGGGATAAAGTACGGATAGATTGAGGCGCTAGTAGAGACCGGATGGGACCATATTCTGCTCTTTTTTTCCATTTTTTTATTTTTTTTTCTGGGACTCGATCCAACGAGTCTATCGCACAAGATGGCTTCCGGTTTACGGAGGAGCGCTTCGGCTGAAGTTTCTCACGTCCTCGCATGACGAGCCGCGAGCAGCATTTGTGTCGTCATATTTTACCGTTACTGCATCGTATCCAATCTTCGCGGGTACATCGCCATAAACCAGGCCACAGATTGCATTATACGCAAACCCCGACGCTTATTTATGTGCGCTTCGACTTGTTGCCGGCGCACTTAGATCCGAAAACCGGCACTTCCTTTCCGACTGTTCCCCCTTTCACGGACAAATTTCTCTAGCGGTGAATTTTCTTCAGAGATGATCTCTCGTACTTACATGAAATGTTTCATACCATGGCAAAAAGAAAAGTGATCGCCAGGGCCAGGAAAGAAATTAATCGACTGGTTTGTGCTGATGAGAAAAAATGATTGTAATGGATTCCGCGTGTTTATGGAACCGCTCCCTAACCTCACTTATGCCGAAATCCCAGGATTGGGAATTCATAAAGCGTACTATTTTCGACGGTGCATCGGGCTTCGCATTACTCATTCATTGCTACACTTGATAGCGTTAATCGAGACCTCGTTATAATCGGAATTAGCATACAGTGTGCATATTACGATGATAATTTCCGCGGTACTTCCGCTCGCGGATTGGCGGAATATTGATAGTAATACACTCTGAATATTTATTATGCGCGACTTGGTCCTCCCTATTAATTTCACTGCTCTTCCACCTCGAGGTAATCCTGGCGCCGGGACGATAACGCGCGATAACACGTGGTATAAGTTGAAAGGCTAAAGTTCCGCCGCGTTTCCTCCGTCGAAATGGCAACCGGGCTCGAACGCAATGAATCGCTCTTGTCGTTCTACCGTGCTTTGACATCTCGTAGACAAAGCCTTGGTGCAAGGTGCATTGAATGCATCCCTGCACAGGGCTGTGCGTTATCGTTGGCGGTATCGCTCTAATTCCTGGGAAGGGATCTTCGAGCAGGGCGAAATCACCGAGAGGTCCGCGAGGTCGGGCCTCGATCTCTCGTATGTAATCCCCCGATTGGGCCGATTAAATCCCGGAATTTAATCGCGGGAATCTCGGGGCGAAATCTGAAAGTCGATTCCGGAACTCCGCGCCCGGTTTACGACTTTTACACGGACGGTGGAAACGGCTCTCGCGCGATTGCGCCAATTCCAGGCCGAGCGGACTGTTAAGTCGGAAAAACCACCGGGGCTTTATTTCCCGGCATAATGCGGATGATCAAAGCGTTTTTAGGCACGCGACACGTACCCGGTCCTGCTAGTTCATCTGTCCGATGAAACGCAATTACGTAAGTGCAGGCGAAATGAGTAACGAGAAACGACCATACGCGATATCACGCCATAAAAGGGCCGCGCGAGCGCGCTGAAAGGGGCGCTCCTCGTAATTCCGCCGTTTATTTATGAACAATTCCCCGGTGACCGGGTTTTCCCTTTGCTTCCCCTTAATTAAAGGGGAATGCACAAATTGCGGGCGCGGTTCTTCAGTTTTTCGCAAATCACGGCATTCCCGTCGAGCTTTCGACCGACCTCGTCGCGTTCCACCTCCCGCGGGGAGATTGCGATTCTCAAAGATGGGGACGAGAGGAGAGATAAAAAATATAACCAAATGAGATATCGCACCGATCTCCTGTCGATAAATCTGCCGAGAGTGGAGGGCTTCGCTCGCAGATGCGTGCACGCGGAAAAAGCGTTTCCCGTGTTTATTGACGCACGTTCGAGCACCATCTGGGCCGCGGCGTGGCTCGAGAAAAGGCACGCACGACGCAGGTTTACGTTATACAGCCTCGAATCCGGGAATAGACGAGAAACGGGTGGTAGACGTAAACACGGTATCCGCCCTTAAAAACCACGTGCACCCCTCGAGGCCGACTACTCATCCAGAAATCCAAAAATACCCCGACCTGCGCGATTATTTTCGCGATTATTTCCACGTTGGCGGAACTGGTTAAACGTTTCGTTAAAAGTGTAAATAATAACCAATCCCCATTCGCTGGAAGCGAAACCTCATACCGAGTTGTTTCAAACTTGACAATGTGAATATGCAGGCCTATAAGGAAGGTTCTGACGCCCCTGAAATTTCAGTTTAAAAAAAATTCATTTATTGATATCTTCAACATTGTTAAGAAAAAAATTAAATTTCATGAGTATCAAGGACCTTTCTTATAGCCTCTATGTTCACGTCGCAAAGTTTTAAACCTTTCGGTTCACTCAGTTTGGAGAACAGCTTCCTGACCATTCGAATGCCACTTTCACATCCCCTTAACCTCGAATTAATGAAATTCCTGTTGCACAGGAAAAGGTTAGTTTTAACCGAGGATTAAAATCCGCCGTTACTTGATCCGCCATTTCTGGACTTGGAGTTTACGCCGGTTTAAGAAGCGAGGAATATGGAGCCGTCTTTCCAGTTCTTCGGGACTGTTGAGTGTCGGACAAGTGCGAGGGGCCCGATGAAATAATTAACCGCCGACGTACGGTCGGAATTAATCCCCGGAGTTACGAGGCGCTTTACGAGGCCGGGCATTTCGAGGACGTCCCGGAAGAGGAGAGGGCCGCGTTGCGTCACTCGTCAGGGACGTTCGACGGCTTTACGACCGGGGATTCCGGGGCCTCTTATACGAGGGGTAAAGGCATCGACGACGACGCCTTCGGGACAAGCGATCGTTGAACCTGGCCGCGACCGCGGCCTCCTCGAGGTGCTCGTCATGCTTCTGCTCCTTTCCGAAGGGAAGATACCTCGGCGCAAAGCTCAAGCCGCGGCCGCCATCTTGGTTTGCGCGCGCTCTCACCTGGGATAAACGGGCACAAAAAAGGCCTAAAATACGCGACAATCATTACAGTTTTTACGCATCCTGGCGCGTATTACGCGTTTTCCAGCACTCACCACGCACTTTCGAGCATCTTCGCCCTCGGAAACCCTCGATAATGCGTGAAAAGGCTCACCGCGCGTCGCGATTTTTCAGTCTTTCGCCGAACGTCTCACGTTTACGTCTGTCTATTTTTTCCCTAGCCCCTCCGTTAGACTCTTTTCTTCCCTGAGAAAGTGGCGGCGAGACTTTCCGAGCTTTTCAGCCGAGATTTTCCGGGGATATCCGGGGGTGAAAGTTGCGGGGAAGCCCCGGAGCGCGGTCTGGTCGAATTTCGGCCCTCTCGGGCCAACATGGCGGCCCCGGTACGCGCCGGATGCGCGTTTGCTCGAGGAGAGTCGACGCACGATGAAATAAAGGCAGAGGGCTCGGTCGAGCGTGCCGGTTCCTCAAAGGAGCTTTCGGGCTCGCTCGAGCGGCGGCCGCAGGGGCCGTTTCCTTTGTCGCGGCCCACGGCTTGCGGAGAGGACAGCGGCCGCGGCGTTTTCGCGAGCCTCGCGCCGCCCCTCCGCTCAAAGTCCCGGAAGCGCATCGACGTCGACCGCCGCCATGTTTTCGCGGTAACGACGCGCCCTCCGATATGCGGAGCGGCCTCGTCTCGAGAAAGCACTTACGAATATATAAATAAATAACGTACTACCAGAAGTTACGTGACCAAATGCCCCGAAAGAGAAATTTTCATTGAATCCCTTAGAACGATCCAAAAGGAAATATATTCATTCAAAGAAATCTGCTGAAGTAAAATCAAATAAATTGGATGCGTTTTGTCTTCGGAATTATGACGAGTTATTTGAGCCAAATTGAATTCGAAATTATATCCCTCTGGTTCACTGGATTTTTAATTAATATCGACCTTTCGTGTATCGAGAGAAACCTAACCTAGGCGTGCGCACCCCACGCTTCCGTGAAATAGACAAAATGGCGGGGAGGATTAATTAAAATTACCCGAAAGAGGGTCTCGAGGGGTATCGTGGGTCATGTTTCTCTTAGCTCGCGGGTCAGAATTTGAACGGTGAGCTCTAACATCTGGGTACATTTATACATATTCATCGGAGGTATTTTAATATCGCAGGGCCGGAGATAGGGCAGCCACCCCGATGCACCCTCGAGCGAGGCGTCGCGGGCTCGGCTGTTTCGATGCAATCACGTAAACTGTTCTACAAAGGATTAATTTGCTCGGCGCTAATGACGTTAACGGAGGTACCGAGAGCCTCGTAATTTTATGTGTTGCACCTTATGTGTGTTCGATGCGCGATACCCGGCGCGGGGGCGACACATTGTGCGCGAGGCCGCCTCAATAGGCCGCCTCTCGGTGCACGTACCGCGCACGTTAATTACACGCGAAGTACACGCTGGGGTGACCTCTCGGATGTGCCGAAAGTGCGTGTGGGACGGGTCACGACTTTGAAGCACGATCGCCGATCGGCTCGCCGCGAAATCGAGCCTCGGCTTTATAACGCACCGAGAAAGTGGGATAACGAGAAGAGGTTGCGCGGAATTAACGAGAGCGCCGGGTCCTTCCTTTGGAAGCCTGTCATAAAAGGAGCGCGCGCAAAAAAAAAAAAAAAATAATAAATAAAAAAAAATCGAGGACGAGGCGGAAACGACGAGGACTCCCTGATTACGCCTCGAATTATTTCATTATCGAATTTTGAGAGCATTTTCGGGTACACGGGAAAAGGGACCTCGGGCAGGAGTAAAAGTTAAAATTTCATTACAAAGGAATAAAAACGTATGAAATTTCAAGTGGCTGGATGTTAGAGCCTCCATACTCCCGTGGTATAATTTGAAAATATCCGGCGCACCTATCCTGAGGAATTGAATTTCGTCGTAGGAAAAGAAATATTTCAATGAATTCAAAGGATAATTACTTCACGCGAAGCTGGAATAAACTGGACGCTTTGTTTCATATCAGTCTTGGAATGAATGAAATATTTTTATGGTTCAAGGAATTTCGTTTCCTCAGGGTAGTTTGGAAAAAGGTCCATAGGCTTGCTTTGGGATCGCCTTAAGGACGCTTTTGTATCACCTTAAGACCGATGTAGACCCACTCGAGCCTTGTCTGTGCAGTGATGTAGATAATGACTTCATGGATTTGCATCGGGATCACGGGTACACGTCCGTGCACGGATACGTCACTGACACGGTACGGACGCGTCCGAGTCGGCCTTAAGGCGAACCGCGCGAAGGGTCGGGAGGGTCGCCGTGTTTCGAGCATCGAAGGGTCGTCTCATTAATCCGCACGGCCGATTCAGGGGTTGCAATCGTCCGACGAAATGCCAGGTGAAATCGTTAGCCTCCTTTTCCGGGCGATAATGACGGGTAATGGCGGCCGGCCGAGTCGTTAGCGCTAGGGGCCATTTCGCCGAGGCCCTTCTCGGACGTTCGATGAATTTTCATCCTTCCTGTAACTTATCAATAACGATTCCCCGAGGCGAGGTCTCGCCCCCGGCTCCGTCGGCGATTGACATTCGCGCAGGGTCCCCGCGCTTTCGCGACTCCCCCAGGGGTGGCGCCGGGCGTCGCCTTGTCTCTCTCCCTCCCGCGGTCCGGCCGGTCGCTCCGTCTCCGTCGCACCCGCGCGTGCGCCCGCATCGGGGAAAATATTTAGGGACGCGCCGGAATATCTCCATTGTCCGGGCTCGGCCATTCGGAGATAACCGGGGTCCGGTCCTCCGGGCCGGAAAGAACCGCCGGACCCTCGAAATCCGGCATTCTCGACGGATTTCTCGATGGCGCGATTAAACTCCTCCCGTTAATCACCGCCTCCTCCTTCCCGCAGAGGATGCCAAGGATAACCGACTACTCCCAATCTCGCGTCGAGCTTCCATTTTCTTGCTACTCGAAAGCTCCTCGAATGATGCATTCGTCGAGTGATCGCTGCCGTCCGACGCGTATTTAGCTAGTATCGGATTTAACCTCTCGCGCTCCCCCTGGTCGGTCGGTAGATTGCATTATTTATATAACGCGTGTCGGGGGAGCCGTGCCCCCGTATCTCTAATCGTATAAAATATGATTTATCTTAACAGTCGGTAAATTGCATTATTTTCACAGCCCGGTACCGGCGTCCGTCCTCCACCCCCTGGAAAATATAATCCCACCGAACTGTTTATTAGCGGTAACACGGCCTCGCGGATTTATATCTCGGTATAATTTATGCGCTCCTTTATCCGCCAACCCCGAGAAAAGTCGGAACACCGATAATGCCCTACCTGCATGGAAGTTTTCCATTAGCAGTGCTGTTTACCGAAAGGCACTTAAAAGTAAGTAAGTGGCAATTAATGGCGAGCCCTCCGGGCTCCTTTCGCATAAAGCGGCATTGCCAATTGAAAACTTTGCCCGCGGGTCGAAGTCGCAATCTTTCCCTTTTCAAAGCTCGGCCTGGCCGTTCGAGTTAAACGCCGCGCAAAGAAATTCCCCGCTAATCGGCCCGGCTCGATCTTGCTCGATGGTTTTCGGGGCTTTCCGGCGGGGGGAAATTTTCTTCCGATTTTCGAAATTCCTCTTTGATCCCCCCCTTATCGATTCTCGGGCATTTCGACTGTGACCGTCCCTCGACGGTCTTCTTGGCTAAGTCGCTTCTTCGAGAGTCATCCGAGTGGAGGCGCGAGGGGTCGGAAAGTTTAATGCCGGAAGTCCTGACGCGACTTTTGCGTATGTCAACTCGTCCGTCATAATTCTGCCGGTGCAGGACGAAAGTCGTAACGAGGGCTATTCACGTGATGACCAATGATTTTTTTCTTCGGATTTTCGAAATTCCTCTTTGATCTCCCCCTCGTTCCGCTCTCGGATTTTCCGGAGGGTACGAGAACCCCCTGAGTCACCTTATCGATTCTTGGGTATTTCGACTGTGACCATCCCTCGACGGTCTTCTTTGCTAAGTCGCTTCTTCGAGAGTCATCCGAGTGGAGGCGCGAGGGGTCGGAAAGTTTAATGCCGGAAGTCCTGACGCGGCTTTTGCGTATGTCAACTCGTCCGTCATAATTCTGCCGGTGCAGGCCGAGAGCCGTAACGAGGGCTATTCACGTGATGACCCAATGATTCGTCGGACAGGAGTTACCCTTCGTTCCGCGACTCCGAATTATCGCGGTCGATGATTACAAGTGCTATTTACGACGGCTTAATCTTCGCGAGATAAATGATGGAGAGTGACTTTTCATCCGAATTACGGCGATGATCGATCGCGACGCGGTTGGTGGATCGTTCGTCATCTAGGGAACAAATTCTGAAAACGACCATTTTAACGTTTTTGAGGTTCTGGGAGGCTCTGAATTTCCCTAACGTCAGAGAACCCATTAGATGCAAAAAATCCAAATTTCCACGATTTCGGAATTTATCTTTTTGAACAGCTCTGGTTTTTGGAAAAAAAAAGTACCACAAACAAAACTCAACACGGCACAAACGTGTACATCATAGAGACATTCCAATAAGCCTATTAATTTTGTTTGTGGGTAGAGTTCCGCGCCAAGTGCACATCTGCGGAGCCTTATCGAGCATGTCGGGGTGGAATGTACGAAGGGAAACGAGTCTTGGCATTGCGTAAACGCACCTCGACGGGGCTCTTAGTATTACCGGTGGAGATAAAGGTCTTTTACTGGTTCTATCTCCCGAAGTAATGAAAAGACCGCGTTTCGCGTCGCAAAGGCGTTTACTCGCCTCCAGGGGAGCAGGACGCAGCGGCTCCGCGCATCGCATTAATTCCTTTCCTGGGGGCCACCACGTCCGTCTTTGTCGGCGATCGCCAAAACCGTTCTCATAATCTCGAGGGATTCCGACTTTTCGGCCGCTCTTTGCCAGAGGGAGCCCCCCGGAGTCTGCGGTAGACCCCAATCCGCTCGCAGCTCGCCCTTTCGACTCGCCATCTACTCTCCGTCCTAGAAGAGAAATCCGTGCCAAAAGAGAAGAGCCAAAAAGTTCCTCGGCAATATAAAATCAGGCATCAGCTTATTAATCCACGGCGTAAATTCTCCAGGGAAGTATGGATTTTCAAGCGCAGGTCGAGGCGTCGAGAAAAATCGAGGAAAACCGACGACTTGGGAGAAACAGGAAATGTCAGTGCTCCCGCTCGCCCCGGCAATATCTATATGGGATTTACGTTCCCGTTCGATAATACCCTTGCGCTTTTAGCGGGATTCGCCCTTTCGAGGCGCATTGTGATTTCTGAAACACCCGCCGCCCATAAAGACGGAATCAAAGAGCGAGGGGAGAAAATCCAATACGCGATGCGGCTCATTAGCGTTGCGAGGCGATCACGTTAAAGAGTACACGAAGAAGAAACGTATCTCCAAATGAGACGAAACTACGTTTCCACCGGCAAAACCTGCAGTCGTGAAATCAGGGGGGTTGATTTCGACCGTTGCGTCCCTTAACTTTTCTCCGTTTCGACATTTTCCCATACCAGAAGCGTCAAGTGAAGCAACGCGGGTCAGGGGTTTATCTTTCTTCCTTTTTTTTTCCCCCGGTTTGCCGAGTGAAATTTATGGAAAGTTTGCAGACACTGGCAACCTCGGCGGTGACGACTCGTCATGAAAGAAAGCTCCTTTATGGGGTCACTGTATAATGCACATTGGTGTATCTCGCCGAGTTATAAACCTCGCGTCAGACAACTTAGCCGCCCCAAGAGGGGTCGTTTAAATGCTTTCCAGCTATGTTGTCTCCGTCAGAGCGGAGGTTTACGGTTTTTGGAAAGCAAGCATCGTTTTGCCGTCGTTTACACGGCGAATCAACCGTTCGATCCCTTCGCCAAGGGAAGCCGTCGGGATTTTCGCTTCCTCAATCCCAGTCGTAAATTGGTCGATATTTGCCATAACTGCGAGGCGGAGGGCCGTGGAAATTTTATAGAGGCGGATAACACCAGTCAGCAGCGAAAAGGACTCCGAAGTAAAGCTTCTATAAAGGGCCAGTTTAATGCACATCTATGCAGCACTTTCCCGCACGTCGAGTCATAAAGCTCCCTCGGAGGACATCGGTTAAACGCGTCTAATGCTTTTGTGCGTCGCTCCCGACACGCGTGGAAGGACACCTCCCGAGGGAATGCCCTGGAGGTGTCGGGAAAATTCGCGTTCTCGGATAATCTCGGCCGGCGAAAGGCGGAGAGCGTGTCGCGGAAGAAAGCCTCTTTACGGGGACTTTCCAACGCACATCGCGACGCCTCGTTGAGATATAAAACTGGAGCCAGTCATTCGGGCGAGTCAGCTTTCTCGCGAGAGGTCCTTTTTCTATGGCGGGTCTTCTCGCGTGACGCACGTAGAAAATCTCCGGGAAAATCCGACCGACGTCTCTTTATGGAGAATCTTTCGGCGCATCGTCTGGAGGCATTTCGCCGCACCTCCTCGAAGATAAGTCGCGAGAGGCGTCGCCGGAGCTGACGTCTATGGGCGAGTTTGACGAGAGACGCCGCTCCAAGCCCCTCGAATTTCCCGAACGCTCTTCAGCCGCGTCAGAATGCTTCCTGGAAAATTACTAGTTAGTCCCGGGGATGCCGAAAGCCGAGGACTCGCCAAGGAAAGCCGGGAAAGGCTTACCGTTCGCACACTTACCGGCGTCGTGGCTTCCCGAGAGCTTTTGCTTTGCTTCCTCGATCATGACGCCGGTTTCGCCGTTGGGACGATCCAAGTAGACCTGAAATGGAAAGTAATGAATATACTTGCTCCTTTTAGACGCGTATTCGCGTGGCTCTTGAATTAAGAGTCTCTTTTTCCTCTTTTTTTCTCCCGAAATCGACTGCAGGGCCCGGTCCAGTTGCGCCATCTCGGAGCGCCGCGACCAACTAAAGAGACGAGGCCGGGGGCAGCGGATTATTATACGCTCGCGAAACCTGTATCCTCGAAACTGTGGAGAGCACTTTGCCGTGATTACTACGCGGCGCTACCAGCTGTGTCCACGGCTCGTATTTACTTGGTGCGTGCGGCGGTGTCGACATTTCATAAACGACTTTCGAGTGCGGGAGAGCGAAAGAGCGGCCCGAGAGACCGAGCCGGTTCGATGCCCCGCTCCCCTAAATGCGCGCCAAGTCCGCGAAACGGCCATGTCGGGCATGAATCGAGTCAAATTCACTTACAACTCGCGATGGAATAAAGCCGGGCCAAGAAACGTCGCCGGCGACGCCGTTCGAATAGATTGGCCGCCTATAGAGGGGTCTCCCTTGCCCGGGCGTCCGCCATTCGCGGGCGGCGGCCATATTGGAACTCGATACCGGTCTCGAGACGCGATTCGAGCGAGCTTGTATCGAGAAAACTAATACCACGTACCGAAGGCAGTAATTCCATACTTCCCTATCGTATTCGCCGTTGAAACTTCTCGGTAAAACTGCCTTTTTAGTATTCCTTGACGTACGTCCCCGATTCAGACTCTCGAGGTCTCGATCCAAGATGGCTGCCGGGGCTGCGCCGCTTATAAGAAACGTCATACTCCTCGCCGATAATGGCACTTCGTGCTCCGACTGCCTCGCCGATACTTCGTGTTCTTCGAGTCCGTGTGTTTTTCTAGGGAAAACTAAATAGTATTATCCAAGGGCTTCCGGGCCGGTTCGGTCACGCGACGCCAGCGCCGCGGCCTGCCGGTGGCGGGGCCGCGAGGCTCCGTGGTACTGCCAGGCGCCGCGTGGCGCGCGCGGATCGCGCGGATTCCGCAGGGCGGTGTGTAATGTGATTTTCTAATAACTTTACGAACTCGTTAAACTTACCGTGTGTACCGGGCGTGGCAGAGAGAGAGAGAGAGAGAGAGAGAGGGCGCGTAAATAGGGACACGCGGTGCGCCCGGAACCCAGCTATACGTAATGTCGGTCGTCGAAGCGAACGGCGGCAGTGTTCCCTCTTCTCCTCCTCTTTCCTCTGCCGCCATGAAAAACGTATTACTACCGGAATGCCTGCAGAACGGGCGAGAATATGTGCGAGGGGTACACAGAGGCGGCGCTGGACAAACGGAAAATTGCCGAGTGACGAAACGAAACGACTGGCGGAGGGACTCGTTCAACGGGCGAGAAATCCTATCAGGGAAGAAATGTATAAAGAAGTTGGAAATTCCGAGATACGGATTTCGTAGGAAGTTTTATAAGGTGTCCGAGGTGGACCGCTCGCCGTAATCTCTCGGACGCCTTGTCTTATTTCTAGGATCTCATTTGCCGAAGATCCGGGAGGGCCGGCCGAAATGCTTGCATATTTCATAGACGGAGGAAGGGCGATCAATAGTCAGCCACCGACGTAGGGCTTTGATGCTTTTATTGGGCCGGAGAAGGTTTCGCCTGCCGGTCAGCCGATGTACTCGAGAGCCGGCGCGGGCAAACAAATTCGATCCCTCTGCATACGTCGGATAATGGACCGGCTCGATCATTGGGTCATAACCGCGACTGTAAAACGGTTTCGCAGTTGTTGACGTCTAGACGTTCCACGTTGTCGGACGCCCCCGAGGGTCTCGGAGTGTACATTGAATTCGATCAAACTTAATCGTTTTCCAATACTTTCCTGACTGGCGTGGACCCACCGACCCGTGCGTCTGAAACGGCCAAACCCTGGGAATCGCTAACCTTTCTTTATTTTTTCGAGATTATAAAGTATTCAGCGAGAAGAGAGATTGACGAAACTCGATGCAACTTAAACCGAGATTACTATTTAACCGAAGATATATGTTCGATCCAGAATGTGTCTCCATTTTATATTTTTTTTTTATATCCTATCCGTAATATTGCATATTCGGGGTTTTCTTCCCTTTCTTCTATTTCGTTCGCTCCTCTCGTGCCGGTTGGGTTTTTTCTTTCCGTGCTACATGCCGCGAAGATTAAAAGCAGCACGCGGGGAGGGCGAAGACGGTATCGGCGAATGCGAGCGCGCGTCGTCGATTCATTAAACGCGGTTTGCTGCGCTTTACAATCCGCCGCCCCTCCCGTAATCGCGACGTGTCGTTTTCCATTCGGGTCCCGGCCTTTTGTCTCGGGTCGGGGATTTTATTTGCGCCGAAATTGCTCGGCGAGGCCGCATAACGGCCGACAAGCCGCGCTCGATCGCCACCAGGTGGCGCCACGCTCCCCGACGCCGCTAGCGGGAAACCGCGGAACCTACGCGTTCCTGCGTCTCCATAAATACGCCCTTACCCTGCCCCGCACACGCATGAAAATGATAAATGCCCGTACTCGACGTTAAATACGGAGGACCCGCGTGCATTCTTTACCTCCATTATGTTAATTTCATACAATAGGAACGCGAGTAACGCGGGACTCCGTCACTTCGATTCATGGCGTCCAAGATGGCCGCCACAGGGTCCTCGCGCAACATCCCACTTTATTTATTCTGCACCCGTTTTTTTTTTATTTTCAGAGTTGATTCATGTACAATGATGTACTGACAATATATTACGATACAGAAATTACTTATACGTCACGAAGATATGCACGTACAGTATTTTAATTCCTGGAATTGAAATTTCGAACTAAGTAGAAAAATCGCCCGAGTGGCCCGGGCCTAATTTGGCGGCGGTACAATGTAAAAGACCATAACAAAGGAAACGGATTAACGGTAGATGCAAGCTAGGCGGAAAATATCGAAGCTGAGTCTATTTTCTGGGTGGCTGCGATCGGCAGTGATAGCGCACGTGCTCGGTTCTGTAAAAAATGGCGGTCAGTATCGCGAGGAAGCCGGAGAGACGCGGTCGTCGTCGGGAAAGCCTCCGGAAGTGTAACGGGGATCGCGGGATTTCTCGGAATTGGATTTGTCGCGAAATCCCCAATTCTCGAGCGCGTGTCTCAAGATCGAGACTTCCGCTCTCGGGGTTTCGAATTTTCTCCCGGGTGCCGAGAATTAGGCAGCGAGAGGCGAGCGGACTGACAAAGACTATCGGATTTCCGCGATCGGACGAGGTCGCGACGCGGCTTTGTCTCTCGAGTGGAGGCGACGCCGCGCGTCGCCCCTGGCGCCTTGCTGACGCCGCAGTGGAAAATCTCCGCAGCCGCCGCAGTGCATGGACCAGATTTCAGGGCCCTTCTTCGGCCCTTTGTCGTCCGAGCGGGCGAAAAATTTATCCAGAAGTCGGAGACCTTTTCTGATCCGACATGAGGCAGAGCATCGTCGAGGCGGTGCGAAAGTTGCAGCGCTCGCGCGCCATCGTTTATGCACGACTCGCCTATATGGAGCGAAGAGGTGGTTAAAAGTACCTGCGTTTAATCATTCAGATGTAATGACGTGGGATTTAATGGGATTCAATCGACGTAACCAGACACAAACGTCCAAACCGATATTTAGTACCGACAAGCAATGTCGCGTTTTGCCATCCTATGAAGGAGAGACAATCGATGGAATTGGAATTAAACATTCAGCGATTTTACATATTTTTTGAAATTCTTCTCGATTAAGACTGCCGTGATCGTGTATTTTCTTTTTAATTTAATATTCTTCGATTGTGCAGTAGCCATATTTGCGCGTCTATGCGCAGGTCTCGCTCTGACATCTGCTCGTTACTTCTCTCCGGTCGAAAAGTTGAAATGCTGCCAACTAGATGGCGGTTTCCCTCCTCTTCCCCCGGAAGTGGGGCGCAAAAAAAAACAACCAGCGACATACTTTTTAGTGCCGAAAACTTTTTCTTACGTTCCCTGGCAGGGCGCTTCGAAGTTGACCAATCGGTTTTTCGTGTTATTCCGAGGAAAACCGCCTCACTTTCGCGCATTATTGTCCTCTCGAGTTAACGCAAACCCCGGTCACCCGAATAATTCCTGGCACGCATTCCCCTAATGTGCGTTCTATCTTTCTGTTTCAGGTAAGTCGAGTACCGGATATATCTACGCGTGAGTAAATCGCAAGAAGGTTTCGAAAGTAATTTCATGGAATACTTCTGAGGAACGTAAGTGAAGGTACAATTTTTTAATCTCGTCAGACGATGGGAGAAAATTTCGGCGAGGAGTTCGTTACCATTCTCTGCTCGATGGGGTTTCTAAAATGGTAATCGATGGAAAGCTCAGGGCATTCAGAATGTAAGGGAGCACTGAGCCATTGTGCCCGAGTATTGCGACTGCATTGCGTAAATGGATTTCGTAGCTTCTAAACGAGTGTATAAAACGAGCTCGCAAAGAGCCCGCGATTCTTGCGAATCGATCGTCGCGACTCTCCGCGTTTCCGTTATTTGCTTTCAACGTTTTCCGAGCCATAATGGGATAACCGTGTAGGTATTAAGCACGGTACGAGCTTGCCTCCTCGTGCAGAATGCTCATCATTGCCGATACCTCGACAGGAACTCCAGAGACCCGTCAAAATGATTTCCACGAAATGGCCATATTTAATCCAGAATTGGAAATCTTGTTCCTAATTAATACAGTTAAGGGGATGTGAAAGTGGCATCTAAGTAATCCATCCTTCATGAAACTCTTCAAAGAACTGGATGTACCGAAACATTTTGGACTTCGCAATGTAAATATGGAGGCAATAAGGAAGGCCCCTCCACCCATGAAATTTACTTTTTAAAATTTCTCTTAAGAAATTTGTAAAAAAATTGAAATTTCATGGGTGGAGGGCCCTTCCTTCCAGCTTCAATGTTTATATTATTAATGTTTAAACGATTCGGTACACCCAGTTCGGCGAAGAATTTCATAAATGAAGCCACATCACCTTAATCGAGAAACGGTCAATTTTGGCCGAGGTCGTAAGGTTGCCCCTAAGAGAGCCAGATTGGCCGTGCCAATATAGTTATCAATCTCAGGAAAGTACATTTTGCTTCATGGATTTCCGCCACGCGACGACGATAAAGGTCTCGGCAGTGGCCAGGAACTTATTCGCGGTGAGTCCGAACAGTAAGGACCTCCAGAGCTCCTCGCAAGCAAAGAGACTCGGTAATGGTTGCAAAGTTGGGGGCATTAAATTTGCACGGCATTAAGGATTCCCTGTCCCCCGGAAAAGGAAAAAGGAAGAGACGGTCAGGAGGTTGGAGAAACGTTTTGTTGACGCCGAAGGACCTCTGTGGGCAAAAGGGCCCGGTAACCGTAATCCAGAGAGACCAGGCTTCGCAAATAAGCCTCCTTTTGGGAGTAAATGCGATCTCGTTCTCGAGGCCCGGTTATATTTCGGGTATCGACACCGCCGATAGATTTCCCAGGGTGGGGTACTTCCGCGCAGGCTGGGAACACTCGGGATATTAAATTCCCAGGAATACTCCTATGCATCCCGGGGGTTTAACGATACCTTGAGCAGTGCTCCGGTTAGACCAAAATGCTCCCTCAAAGGGTTTTATGAGAAACTTATTTTTAATTCAATTTTTAACGTCATTCCGATCGACGATAACGTCTCCAGAGTGGTCAAATTATTTCGCAACTAGTATCTACCATTAAAGGTTTATGGGTACTCGAATTAGATTTCTGGTCACCCCAAAACGCGTAATCGATGGATATCGAGAGCTTTCATTTTATTTGAATTTTCATTGACATTCCGACCGACGGTCATGTTTCCCCGGGGGGTCGAGTTGACCCGAGACGAATCTCTAGCGACACCCTCGAGATATAGAAAACCCTCAGAAATACTCCTAAGCATGTTCATGGACACCCGAAGTCATCTCTAGTTAACCCATAATGCATAATCTATGATTTGTCCAGAGCTTCGATTCGATTAGAATTTTAGTGACATTTCGCCCGACGATGGTCTTTCCGGAAGGGGGAGGATCGAGTTATTTGGCCCTCGCCGACTGCCAGCGATACCTGGCGCGATCGTTATCACTGGCTGCACCGAGCACGGCTATCAGGGGGTGAACCAGTCGGCAGCTATCACGGTGTCAACCGAGTCGGCTGGTAAAAGCAGGAGCGGCGCTCTGCCGCGTGTTATTGATCGACCCCTCTCGCGGCGCGCCCCCTCGCCCTCCTCCGAGGGGCGCTTGCCACTCAGGGATGGCCCTTAGGGCGATGCGACCCGGAACCATGGCCCCCGAATTGGACCGATCCAATTTACGAATTGAGACAATCATTTCGCGCGCGGACGTCGCCGCGACGTGGGAGTCCCCGAGGTGTCGAGGTCGACCCCTACCTCCCCGACCTCGCCGGGGCGAGGAGCCTCCTCATGGCACCGAAAAAAGGGAGGCGCGATGGACTCGCCGGGATCCGACTCCCCTGAAATGCGCGAAATCCAGTCAATTCTTTACCCTAGTCCCTCTCTTTGGTCTCGCAATCGCGCCGAATTTCCGACCCTCGCCGAGTGTCGGTCTCGGCGGGAATCCTTAGTTTCTCGAGATCGGGGATAAGTCGATAAAACGGCGCGTCCGCGTCAGCTTAAAGGCCCGACTCGGGTCCTCGGGGTGCGGGATGAATCTCTACACGGGGCGGTCCGAAATTGCGAACGCCCCCGCTCTCTGCCACCCCCGACTCGCTTCCTGTTCTTTTTGGGGCTTCGAGCTTTCGGCCGACTTTGATTCGCTTCCGGTCTGCGTGGAATATGCAGCTCGGCGGGCCAGGAGGGGCGGTCTCCGCTGTAAAGGTAGTAATTACTAAAGTCGCCGCGAAGCTTCGGGGACAGTGGATGCGGCGCGCTGCGGGATGCTGCGAGCTGCTGCACCGAGGCGCAGCGCGCTGAGCCCCTGCACTGAGATGCAGCGCGCTGAGCCCCTGCACTGCAGCGCGCTGAGCCCCTGCACTGAGATGCAGCGCGCTGAGCCCCTGCACTTAGACGCAGCGCGCTGAACCCCTGTACCGAGACGCAGCGCGTTGAGCTTCCGCACCCAGGCGCTGCGCTGCTACGTGGAGCGACTTGCATGGCGGAAATAGCCGGCCCGAGCGGAAGGAAGCTGGGCAAACTTATTCTCATCTGGCCAACTACCGGAGTTGCCAGGTGAGTGCGTTAATTAGTAAACGTCGCCTTTGTTGGCCCGCTGGATTCCGCGCCCTCCCGCCTCGGTGCGTGCAAACCGTAGAAACGGAAAGTACAAACTCTTCAGCGATTCCAGCTCTCCCTCTTTCCTCTCTTTCCCGTCATATTTGCACTGGCTCGGCGTAATGAGAGGGCTTTAAGTTGCGGATTAATCTCTGGATGCCGGCGCAGATGGTGGGGAATGTGTTTTAACGATCGGGAGCGAGCTCGACGGTCTTCTACGGCGATGCATTGTTCGCGAGTCCCGCCGAGACCAGAGATAATTATCTTCCGCGATAAGTCGATTAAAGGCTCGTGGAAATTTTGAAGAATTCCCGACTCGATGAAAACGAGAATTCTATATATATATATTTTTTTTTTAATGCATTCATTGCGATCTAAATCGCGAATATGAATAACATAAAATTCCAAACTTCGGGTTTATACTCTTATCGGGTATGTGCAGAGTAAGCCTATCATTTTGGGAGGAACTAAATTCTATCGGGTGGTTAATCGGTGAAATCCGGAATAATTACCGTTTCCGATAAGTCGATGGAGAGGACGTGGACATTTTTTGTCGAGTCTTATACGCGGTTTTCGATATCGCAAATAATAAAGAGCGATTGCGCATGCATTTGCTGTGTGTGGACGAAGGGTGCAGTATTTGACGATGAATCGATGTGAATAAAAAAAAGTATCGAAATTGGAGGCAGCTTCGATCGGGTCGTTAGCTCGGCCGTTTCGGGCCGCCACTTGGTCGTCGTGGCCGATCGATCTCTGGAGTAAACTTGACTCATCAGTGACCAGGCGCAGGAATTTCTGCGGAATTACGCCGCAAGTGCCGACGTAAAGTTATACGTCCTCCGGGTACACGTATAATCCGACGTCCACCGAGATCGTAATTGCAACAGCTGTTGATTGTACTCACCGCGCCATTAGTAGTAAAACAATATACGCCAGCGTTACTGCCGGTTACCCAGAAATGCCTTGCGCTTTATTTCTCGTTCCTAGCGGGCAATCGATATCCCGGGCGTATCGCCAGGCCGGCTTTTACATGAGAAATTACTCGGCGTCGATTTTGTCCGACTCGGGCGAGGGATAGCGAATAATGCTCCCCTTCAGAAATCCCTGTCCGGACCTACCGACGTGCATTTACTCACGCCGAGGGGCTCTCAATGCGGGAATCGGCCGAATAGCGATGCACCGTACATGCAGACATGCCTATACTTACGAATCATTTATTTATCCGCCTAGAGAAATTTTCCTATTTAATTGTTCCCTAGGTTGAACGAGCTTAAAAAAAAAAAATCGCCCAGAGACGTTCGACTCTTCTCTGTCTGTATGGAAGGGCTGGAGATTCCCGACGCCGCTCTCGCTAATTGGAAAAATTGTTTCGCCGTCCGACATGTCGAAATAAGAATCGCAAAGGCATTAAACAACGAGAGGTGGAAAAATGGGGAAATGCGACGGGGAATTTTTCCGACCGAAAAACCAGCGCGGCCCGGGAATTAATTCGGCCGGTGTATCCGTCACGGGGAAGATTTAATTCGACTCTGACATTTCCCCATTGAATTTAATCACCGCGTCAAACTCTTTCGCGTGCGTCGAGCCGTGCGGTGCGTGTGCGGCCCAGAATGCCCGGGGAAAAAAAAAACCCGCAGAAGGAATCTTTAATGTCGTGCCACGGGAACCGCCATTAAAACTAATTCGTTATTACTGCGCTTATGCGAGCGATCCTGCAAAAGAGTGGCGGCACCGGCAAAAAGGAGAGATGCGACCTTGTAAAGGGATTAATTAACAATTATTGCCGCGTCTACGAGTCCTCGCCCATGGGGTGCATTCCCATAGGTGACGGCTTAATGAGACACGTGACGTTCGTCTCGAGGGATCCACTTGCGTCTTCGGGATCTGCATTCCCGACGGGTCATGTAACTCCGGAGGGAATTCCACGATACGATCCGGGGCTAATCCGAGAAAATCACGGAAATTATGCGGCGCGGACGAAATTCCGACCGATCTTCCTCCTATTTCGTTTGGCTCCTTTAATGGTTTTCTTTTTCTAAGAGATTTCAGAATAACTTTTTCCTCATTTTTGAGAATACACATTACTGGTCGAATTATTTTAACATTTTATATTAAAAAGGATTTCCAATTTGTTTCGAGAATTAGGAGAAAAAGTAAGTAAAGTTCCGAAATTTAAAGGGTAACCTCGAAATCGAGATTCGCGACTTGGATTTGGACCAGGTGATTTATTTAACCGGTGTATGTAATACCGAGAACGGTCGGGCTCTTAAGGTAATCGAATAATTAAAGGAGAGGTACGCCGGAAATTTCTTCGCATTGTGCCGGTCGATCTTCTCCTCTATATACGCCTAAAATGATGATCTCATTAATTATGGCTGGGGTGATAAGACCTCCGGTTTTATCGCGTTTTTACTTCACCCCTTCGTGTAATTTCCTTCGCTTCCCTCAAAGCGTAACAAGATTGCCCTATTCATCCTTTCGCGACTGTTCTCCGAGTACCTCGCATTACCGAATCCGCGCGCCTCCACCTCCGACTTTGTGCGGAAGGGTGGCCTATATATATAGGGAGTAACAGAACTCGTGGCCACAGGAATTATACATCCCTATCCTCGTTGAAAATGGAGTCGAAAAGTCCCGTAGAATTTTTTCCTGCGCTGGATAGTTTGCCCGTAATAATTAACTAAAAAATGGTCAAGCCGTCAGACATCAGAGCGCTGCTGACCCGCGTTCCACTAACCTACACCCCTGTCTGGCTACTTTTCAGGTCGCAATTTTTCAACCCACTTCTACCCTTGTCGAAAATGGAGTCGAAAAGTTCTGTGGAATTTTTTTATCAGGTGTATAGTATGCCCGTAATAATTATTTTAAAAAATGGGCAAACAAGCAAGCCATCGGAGCGCGACTGACCCGATTCGCGACTCGACGCGCCCGATTGACAATTTTTCAATGAATTATTACAGGCAAGATACACACGGTAGAAAAAAATCCTACAGGACTTTCCTACTCCATTTTCAACGCGGTGGTGGCTGGAAATTCCGCCACGCCCTGTATAAAGGGAAGGAGATTACAAATCCGCGAAAGTGTGTCGCGCCGCTTCCATCTCGGCATTGGAAAGAATTCTTGGAGGATCCTTCAATTGGCTGGAATATCTTCATAATGGAGCGCTCGATGCTCGAACGACTCGCCAGAGTCAGGGGGGTGGGGGGAGGGGAGGGGAGCAATTAGCACGGCGTTCGTAAAACAACAGTGCGCACTCGGCTTTCTTCGTTTCCCGTTTCCTCCCCTTTTTTTTCCTTATCACCCTTATATCGAGCACTTTCGCGGCGACGTTTATCCTCCCCGCGGAGAAGGAGACCACGTTCTCCCCGAAGAGGCGGTGTTTCTCTTTTCCCTTATTCCGCGAAACACCAGCCACGAGTAATAACCTCGCACAGAGTCGAGCCGAGATCTCTCGGAGGCTGCTCCAATTGGCCGGAATCTTCGTAATGGACCTCTCGACCCCGAGTGCCCATCGAAGGCCATTACGAGGGGGGGGTGGAAAATTTGCAAGTGTCGAAGAGCGACGAAATTCGGACCGCCGATTAATATACATTAGGGCGATTTCGGGGAAAATCCCCTCTCGGACCTTCAAAATAACCCCCGGGGGAATTTTCGCAAATATACTAATTAATGCACGGCTTGTTTGCCGACCGTGTTTACGCTTATAATTTTCACCGTCGAGATTCATCCCCTAGGTCGAATTAGCTGGTTCGTTTGCGCAGTCTCGCCATCGGGCGATGCGTTTCGATTATTGATATGTAATAGGGGAAGACCGTTTCCGTCGATCTATTCTGGGCCCTTGGCCGATACTTGCGGGGATGAGGAATTAAACCCAGTCAGTAAAGTCACGGGATGATAGGGTACTTTCGTGGCCCGTTAACACAACGACCGTCCCGAACGCCACCCACTCGGTTCCGTATTAGCGCGGGGATAATCTTTTGCAGGGTTGCGACCGCGCTAATGGGGATGGAGCTTGATAACCAATTCATGCCGCGCTAATACCGAAGCCTCTTGCGGCGAAATCCCAGGGTGGCGTTCGAGCCGGGCCCTGCAGCTCGCCTGCAGCCTGATGCCGCCTGATGCAGCTTAATGCAGCCCGCTGCGGCCTCCCCTGCATATCTCGCGTGTCCCGCTGCATCTCGCTGCATCCAGGCGCATCTCGGCGGCGCGATTAGCGGGTTCCTCGTCCTTGAAGCAGCTGCCCGGTAATAATGAATGCCCGTTTAAGTGTCGCGGGTGTTACGGGCACTCACGAAAATTTCCCATGTAACTCGCGCTAAAATGCATTTTAGCACGGGCGTAATCGTTTTTACGACCCCCTTCAGCGTCTCCGTTTTAGATGCCGACATTCCCGCCGTATCGAATACGTTTTCCCTCTGGAGACTCGACGCTTGATTTCCGTCGGAAAATTCACCCCCGAAAGGGGTGTCGCGGTTTTTGGCGCGGAACGGACGCCCGGCTACCAGCTGGTATTAACGTCGCGTTAGAGGCTAACGAATGGAGTGCATTCGGCGATAAATTCGCACGCGTAATTTATTATCGGGGCATCGCACGGTATATGGCCGGCGAGGGCGCAGGATCGCGAAATTTCGTCGCGTAGCTTTTGGCAGGCCCGAATCGAGATACCGAGGATTTTTCGGCTTTTCGTTACTCGTAGTTGCTGGGAACGCTCCTTGCAAACGGACCAGACCGGCTCGATGTATCCGTATGGACGTGCAGGGCGGAAGATCGATTTTCGCCGATTTATATTTTTTCCCCCTGAAAACCATAGAACGGTTGAAGCGCGACTTGGCAGTGGTGCCAATTGGACCGCGGCTGAACCCCATCAATGGCTGTTGATCGAGCCGCCGTCAACCGGAGTCGCGGGGCTCCGGAAAACGGCGCGGGCGTTCCGCCGCGGAACGGCCGCGGCACCCGTCGATTCGCCCCGGCGGCCAACTTTTATTCCTTTCATGCATCTTTATGGGGTCATTCGCATACGAGATTCCCCGGGGGTGGCGCGAGACCGCGAGGGCGAAGCCGGCCCGGAAGCTGGAGCTGTCGAGTAGTCCGCCCCGGTCGCGACCTCGGAGGTCAGACCCATCTCAAGGGATGGGCGCGTAAACCTCTCCTGCTTAAATGCTCGGAAGAAATCCCACCAACGACCTGTCGGCATGCTGGATTTCCTCCTGCCTCTTGTACGTTTTACCTGTTTTTTTTTTTTTTTTTTTTCTAACATTTCCAATGAGAAATTCGTCTTTGTTTTCGGGGTGGAGGTGCCAGTTTAACGCTCGAGTCTAAGGAAAATCGGATTTGCGGGGTAAACGAGGGTTAGAAAAATCTAGCATGCGGATTGTCGAGCGTCGAGATTTTTTTTTCCTTTTTTTAATATAATTCCACTTTTTCGATGTCCCTCGAATGTCGCGCGGCCGTTTAGGCCGGCGTCAGAATGTTTTGACAAGCCCTGTAATATTTCACTCGGCCGTGGTTTACGAGTCGGAGGAGTAATAAAACGTGTAACGTAACTCCGGGCAGCCTGCACGCGAGGGCCAGTCGATCGACGGAGGTGTTGGGTCGCCGTTATCTGACGTTACGAGATTTGTTAACGAGGCCCGCAATATTTCTCCTCCCGGATACAGGCACGGGTCGAAACGGAGGAGCCGGTGGACGTAATATAATAATCCGCGCACGCGATCCCCGGTTTTTCCTTCAAAGAACCCCATAACGGGCCCCTAATTGCACCGTATTACATCGTCCAGAAAATAACCGCGGTTTTCTGCCGTTTAAGATTTCACGGTTTTTGCAAACAGGCCTGAATTGCTTCGTGCCCATTTCAAAGCACCGCCTTCGGTCTGTATTTTTTTTCCGCCAGTAATCCCGTCCGACACCTAATAACCACTTAACGTATCCCCGCGTTTAGACTTGGAAGAGCGATAAGGGAAACGTTCCTTTTTTTCCAGAGCTTGCCGAGCGATCTCAATCTCCAGCCAAGGCACCTTCGGAATTCCACGGTGGGTCCCTCCCTTTAAGGTATCGATTGCGACATTCAACCTCGATGTTGTCACCACAAAGGGTGCGCCTCATGCGCCGCTTTGGGGGGCCGCCATTTTATTCGGGACCGCGGTTAAGCCCCTCTCGGTGGCCCGGTATGAAATATCACACAATTAACATCCCCGGTAAGCCACTCGACCCCGTAATCGATACCCTAAAGCGAGGAGGGTTTTTCGAGCCCCGGTCTCCTTTCCTCAATGTCCTCCATACCTCCAAGCACTCGAAGATTAATTCGAAACCTGCCGAGAAAATTTTCACCGTCCCCTTTCAATGGCATACTTTATCAAATTACTGGACCGGGTGGTTTAATCAATATTCTTAATAAATCTCCAGATCCATCTTCGGCGTTATTTCCGTCATTTATACCAAGACGAGGGAGATGTCGCGAGTTTACAGCCGACGTTCTACAGGACTCTCTCCTCTTTGACTTCAAAGCTCGACCTACTTAAGGATTTTTAATGCCCGGCTTCACCGACGGCGTCTAACTTTACCGGATGATATAAAATGCATTCGGCTGCGCGTTTAACGCAGCGTGCCATTTTGCGGCTCCGTCACACCCAAGGGATGGATGCGTGGACCTAAAATCCAGTTTGAGGCACAAATAAAATTAACTTGGAATGTTTTTGCGATGCAGACGTTTGTCACGTCCAGTTTTGTTTGCGGCATTTTTTTTTTGACAAAAACCAGAGCTGTTCAAAAAGAAACAAATTCCGAAATCGTGGAAATTTGAATTTTTCGACTCTAATGGATTGTCTGACCTTAGGGAAATTCAGAGCCTTCCAGAGCCTCAAAAACGTTAAAATGGTAATTTTCGGAATTTGTTTATTTTTTTCAAAAGCTCTGGTTTTTGTAAAAAAAAAGTCACAAACAAAACCCAACATCGCACGAACTTCTACATCACGGAATCATTCCAATAAGCCTATTAATTTCGTTTTTGCCTCAAACTGGATTCCAGGTTCACAGACCCAAGAGATCGCCGGCCAAACCGCGTAACCGGATCGCGAGATGAATTCCAGGTCTCCAGAATTATGCGAACTCTCCTTGACACGGATTGAAGAAAAAAAAGGGGGCTGATATCGAGGCCCTCGCCGGAAGCCGTATGTGCCCAATCCTCTGTGGGTTAATCGTTACTTACCCTGAAAAAAAGCGGCCGCGGGGTGCCTTAACCCCAGAAACGTGAATTGGGTCGTACGTTCCCCTTCTAACCCAGAAACTTTAACAGAAGAATCCGAGGGCGACACCGCGAATAGTCTTACGAGATTAGGCTCGCACTCGGTGCCTCGGAGTCGAGTCTGACCTGTTTCAGGCCGTACCACTTAATCCGTCTGCACGGTGATAGGAGGTACGGCCAAAGCTCCTTATTGGCGAGTTTCAATGTCCACAAAGGATAATAATTCCCGTTTTCATTATT
Source organism: Orussus abietinus (assembly GCF_000612105.2). NCBI lineage: Eukaryota > Metazoa > Arthropoda > Insecta > Hymenoptera > Orussidae > Orussus > Orussus abietinus. Next base: position 2,136,237 of record NW_019396017.1, read on the forward strand.
CGCGACCGATAATTCGATATTCTCGAGTCGAATCGTTATTTCATTTATACGATTCGGTGGAGCGGGCATTGCGTATAGAATTCCGACAACCGGCAGTCGTTTTAAAATAGTAACCCCCTATTCTCAGTTTTCTAAGCTTTAACAAAGGAGAATTAATTCACGCCTCAATTTCGAAATTGAAGGAAATTTAACGTTCGGGAAGATAAAAATTGAAAGGCTTGAAAAACTTGAGGATATTCCCGCTGGTACATATTTTTAGTTTACTTACTATTTATTTAAAATTTGGTGACGTGTTATCAATCGGTGCAGGGTTAGCAAACATGGCTACATGTTGTACGGGAATTTTCATCCGTACGGCAGACATCTTGCCCCCTTTTCATCGGAATCACTGGCCGGTCTGCCGATACTCCTGCACGTACCACTCGGTCGTCGATAAACCCCGGAAAAAAAGGGGGGAGAACGAAAATGCAAAATAAAAATGACGCGCACTATCGGCGCGTCCGCAGCTACGCACACATAGGTGCGAGACACGAGCCCAGGGCTCCGTCGGTAACGTTCCGGCCCGATAAGCCTTATCGGCTCCTTAATTCGCAGCCGCGCATTAGCGTGCGGGAGCTCGCATTAGGCCGCGTTCGGGGACGATCGATGGGACTCCCACCCACCTAACCTATCACGAAGCACGGCTCGTTACCGTCACCGTTCTCTCATATCGCGGATCGTACATATTTCTTTCTATTTTCGGTATCGACCGGACACGGAGGGTAAAAATAAACACCCGCGGAAAGTCGGCGCGAGAGAAAGAGCGGAGGGCCGCTCTAGTGCCGCGGCGGCCATATTGGATTTCACTCGCGCCGTGAGAAATACCAGTTATACGGCTTACCATGTTGTCGGAGTATCTTGTTAATATTAAATCGGGCGAAAGTGCCTTTGCGAGACGAACGGGAGGCCGCTGCCGCCCCGGGGACCTCACCCCGAGGTAAAATGTTTAAAGAACGCCGAGTAATTTGCGCACGTCCCATTGCGCCCCTCGCGGGGCTAAGTAGACCGCAGAGGTCGGCGCGTCCCTTCCTGGGGGTGCGCCGCCATCTTTGACTTCCGTCGCAAAGAATCCTCCCGGCGACGAGGATTCGGTGAGACAAAGAGAGCCCGCGGAGTAACGCGATGCGCCGGTCATTAATCTCTTTCTTTCCCTCCCCTGCCGAGCCCTTCGTTCCGCCCCCGCGATCCTTCCGCCCTTTGGCGAGGCGTCGCGGAGAAACCGGCGGAATCGGACGCAGCCGCGCGGTGGCTTTGTAAAGCGTTAATTCCGCACGAGTGCACGCAGCGGAGCGTCTCCGCTCCGCGTCCGTCATCTCCTCGTCTCTCGTTTTTCCCCCCGACCCCCCGGGACATCGCCCCTGCTTCTTCGACCCCGGAATTTCTCTCTTTTTTTTTTATTTCAACCCACGCCGCACCGATTCCGCGAGCACCGTGTTTCCTCTCGGTCCAGTTGGCGCTCGAGGGCCACCCTTGCGGCCGAAACGCCGTGCCGCTTTCCGCGCCGTCTTTCGCTCTAATGCGCTGCGATGATAATCCCCATTAGTCCCGATTTAATTTATCGATCTCGAGAGCTCGTGCCCGCGTTTTCTTTTTCTTTTTTTCTTTCCTTCCGTTTTCCCCAGCCGTTCGCCGCAGACGGACGCGGATAACTAGGCGCAGTTCGCTGCAGCCCGCACGTGGGAATTGCTGCAAAGCAGCACGCGGTGCAGCATGTTGCCCCTGTTAACCACATCCAGACTTCCCGGACATGCCACGGCACGCTGGTCTGCGACCGACCCTCGGAAATGCGCCTCTGCTGACCGGCATGCATTTTTTCGAGTTAATTACCCGCCCATGGTGTTCCGGCCCGATTCCGATTTTCTAGTTTTTTTCCCCTCGATATTTCGTTACATCGCGTCGACGGGCTCGGCGCTGTTAACGAAATTCGAGGGCCGTTTCGAGAACGGAAAATTGGGGCGAAGGGTCGGGACCGGGTCAAAAAATGGCGGATCGATAGATAAGAACCCGGGGCCGGACTCGTGGACCCATCTCGATCATTCTCGATCTGTTTCCCATAAATTCATCCCTCGATGGTGGTTCCGCGCCAGCGGTCCCCTTTTTCCATCCCAATCGCCATGATCGGATCGATATATCGGGGTACATTTACCGTGTCGAACTTACTCGTCCGAGATGCGGTGAGAGAAAAAATTCCTGTGGCATGTCGGTGGAGGCCATTTGGGCTTTTCCCGGTTTTCCTGGTTTTCTCTTCTCGAGTCATAGTATTTTTAATATATATGTATATATTTTTTTCTTTTCTTAATTTCTTTTATCATTTTTCCATCGAGGATCTACGGATTTTCCGCACTGTGAAACGCGACTTGACGCACCTCGTGTATGGGGGAACTTCTTCCTCCGAGTGTTGTACGCCGAATAATTCTCTCGGTGGGCTTTTCCCTCGCTTTGTCGAAACTTCCGAAATTTTACTTCACCCGGGTTTTTGCCTCTCCTTTTGCTCCTAACTGATATCGTCATTCGCGGCCCATTCCGTATTCTCCGCGCGCGTCTGCGAGACGCGAAACGCGTCCGCGATCGCGGGCCCCGCTAAACCGGCGGATTCAGTCGTCGAGTGCAGCTGTCGCCTGTAAATATGCAAGTAGTCGAAACTGCGTGGCGAAGAATGCAGATACAAACGCGAGACGTATTCCGAACGTATACGCGACGTCGACGGTGCGGCAAAGGCATTCGGGCCGCATGCCCGCGCGTCCCGCCGATACCGTCCGGATTCTTTCCGCAGGATGTGCGAAAGAGAGGTCCATCCATCCTGCCACCTCTCGTTCAACATTTGCCCTTGAAAATAACCCGTTAAGCCCATTTATTCCGATTTAATTAGGAGCATATGTACCATTTGCCATATTTCTTAAAATTTCATTCGATTGGGTAATATCGGAAATAATTCATCTCGATATTTATACAAGTTCGGAATTCCCTCCTGACTCGTCATGATACAGCGAGGACTTAGTGGAAATTTTTCGCCTTGACACCTTAAGTTTACATTTTTCTACCTTTTTTTATTTATTTATTTATCACTGGCTCCTCGTTATACCGCAAGGGGTTAATACGTACACCCTGGGAAATAAATGTCGCTGAAGCAGAGAAATGTTTCTTCGGATGGTACCAAGGAAATATTTCATTATTCTGCACGCGAGGGAGGAAAAAAAAAAAGAAAATGAAATTTTTACTCACGATCAAACGTCGAAAGTTGCGACGAGCGCGAAGGTGGCGGCCGATTACGCGGCAAAGTGGCCGGAAATTGCGGAATATTTCGGGAGTGGCGATCTTATCGCGGATGTGGGACTTCTTTATGCGAGCCACGTGCTTCGAGGAACGAAGGAGAGGCCTACGACGACGACGTACCGATTGCCGAGCTTTCCGGGCTCGACCCGAATCCCCGAGAAATTGATTCCGCCGGGGACAAAAAAAGGATTCCGGGTTTAATTCCTGCGATCCCGCGTGACGAATGAGGGAACTAAGACCCGGAATCGTCGATAATGGGGGGAGGAAAGAGCGATAAATCTGCGCCAGGGTGAAAGTTGGGACTCCTCAAACATCGCGACCGATTTCAGCCGGTCCATCGGTTTATCGTTTTATTTATTTATCGGTCACCCGCAAACGCCGCGAGCCCGATAAGTCGCGGATTTATTTAACGCGCTACGTTAAGTCTCCTTTTCCTCCCCTTTTTTACCGGTTGTTTTTTACCCTCGCGAGGGACGCGGAATCCGCAGCGGCGCGGTACATACGTCATTATATTGACACGCGGGAGGAAAAGCAACGTCCTCGGAGATTTACGAATGTACCTACGACGTGTGTACGGAGATTATATACGTCAGGTGGATTTTGGCGCAAGCGCCGAAACGCAATAAATCTCCCTCTTGTGCCCCCCGGTAATCAGTGCCCGGTAATATTCTCTAATAACGGCCTATTCCGAGACACATATCAGATAGCCAAACACGCGATCCCCCGTATACCTATGTCGGCCGTGTCACTGATTACGATTACACCGTGCGGTCCTCCTACGCTGTCATTGGGATTAATCCTGGCGGAAGACCACCATGGACCTCGAATAAGTTCCTCGCAAACCCATGGAAGAGGCGTTCAATTACTGCTTCATTGCTCGCGTCCCTCTTATCATCCTACAAAAAATCATCTATGCCCCCACGCAATAATAACGTAACGAGGATAACACGTGGCGGTTTTAGTGTCAAATCTTTAGACAATAAACCGACATTGAGTAATCCCGTAAAATGTTACCAAACACAAAGACATGATACTATAAATTAAATAATGGACTCACTTTTGGAATTTACACGTAAGCAGTTCCACTTCAATAGTAAAGGGAAAGCGTTCCTCCATTGGGACAAATTCGGAATATCTACCGTTCATGTATAGCCGCGAGAGGAGCGATCAGCTGATCCACCGAGTCTTCCGGAAGCGTAAGTTCCGGCGAACTCGAGACCTCCTTTGGGAATCCTCCAAAGGGTTAATTTGGAGGAGCGACACGGTTCATTCGCGGATTCTGGTACTCGGAACGTGGTCCGTGGCCATGCATATGTGTCAGATTTATGCGAGCGTAACGCCATTTTGGGGAGCGGAACCGGCGCGTAGATGGCCGCCCATTATAGTTGCAGGATGCAGGGCCATGTACGTATCCAGGAGGCCGTTGTACGGAGTGTCTGCTGGGAGGGCGTCCATTTATTTAGCAGCTTCTTGGAGCCGGTCTACATAATATAGACACCATTTAGCTCTGCCATTCGAGATGCCAGAATGCCGGTTATTGATCTTCCCGGCGCGGCTCGATACACGAGGGATGCGTACACGCAAGATGCCCTTAACGAATCTATTAGCCTACCGAATTCCTGACATCTTCCGACAAGACTGTTGATCGATTCAATTACACCTGCCAGTCGCCTTTGATTGTCCTCTGTAACATCGGTGATGATGCACCGGATTCGTTAACGATCGACCGCGAGCCTCCACCTGAGCGCCGAACTGCATACGTGCACTTAAGGCGGGACAAAAGTGGCGGAAAGTGAATCGTATCGACAGTTTTTTAAGCTTTCCCCCAAACCATATATACCGATTCCATCGATATTTTCCCTCGTGAATGCGAGCACCTTAACGAGAGTCCCAAGACCGGTGAAATTGAATGTTCTAATTTTCATTAATTAATAATAAAAAATTTCTTTAATTAATAATAAACGATTGGCGACGGACTTTCCTATCACCTTAAGTAGATTCGGTATGTACACAGGATGCATCTTTCGAGTCTTTTCTCGGGGGGTAAAAAAATTCGGAAAATTGCATTTTAGTACAAGCCGCGCAGTTTGCTTCTATCTCGGTGTGAAGTTTACTTCGTCGATGCACTTCTTCCATCGGTTCCTGATTGAACTTATTTTACGGCACCGGTGAGGGGGGTCGAAACAAGCGGAGGTAACGAACGGTGTGCTACGGAGCGGGGGAAAGGGATGATAAGGAGGAGGCGCCGCGGATAAGTGCGGATAGCGCGGAGCCGTGCGATGCACCGGGACATGCGCGAATCGGCAGTGAATACCGGAGGTCGGTAAGTGGATTCCCCAGGTCGCTGCATTCGAGGGAAACACGGCATGGCACTTTCCCCGTGTTAGGGCGCGAAAGAGCGCCTGGGTAAATCGAGTCATTCGCGGATCTCGAGTCTCCCTGGGCGCGAGAAAGGGGCCGAAAGGGTGTTCCCTCTATTTATTTATCGCCTTCTTCAGGAAGCCGACTATATCGAGCTTAAAGCCGATGAAGGACCCTACGGAGCGTTTATCTCGGGGCGACCAGTTCCTGACCTACCCCTCGACGGAGGACGTCGCCTCGCAAGACTCATAGTACGAATTCTATAAATGAAAAGGATTATTTTCCAATTTAATCGGGTAACTTAATCCAATGTACCCTAACCCTGGTTTTCCAGGGTGGATGTCTGTATATGACGCATTCGCGATTTTTTTATCAATTAAAAATGAACGCTCCTAGTCATGGAGTCTCACAGGTTGCTCGTAATTTCCCTCTTAATCGGGCAACGGTTATCAGCTGGGGTAGCGAGGAATTAATGACTGTGATTGAAACGTCTCGAGTGGGTTATCAAGGTGTTACTACTTTTGGATATAGAAATAGTGGGGCGGCACTTAATTCCGCGAGCGACGACATCAGATATGCGGCCGAGCCCGTGCAGGACTTAGACCGTTAAACGTGTTCGACGACATGTCGTGCGATTTATCAAAATATGATCTACCACTTAGGTGTATCGCGTTACCGAAAGGCCGCCCAGCGAATATCAACGACTCGGCGGGGTCGAATAATTATTATGCACGCCGCGTGGAATTGAAGCCGCGAAGTCGCGATTTATTGTTCCACCAGAAACAAGTGACGTTAATCCGATCGGGGCGATCCTTCGGATGGGTCTCGTAGGGATTATCTGGAGATTTCAAGGCCTGGTCTAAAGTGCTCCTTTAAAGTGCCGGGGGAATGGTGCGAAGGAAGTCAGCTGTGCGTGAATTTTGCACGTCTAATGGCTATCCATCCGATTAGCCCGACTCCTCGAGGGTGACTGGGGTGAATTTTTAATTACGTTACTTTTTCAATCGTCAATCAATTCAAAAGTCAATCGAGCGACGCCACCAGCCGTCAACCCTCTCATATTCTTGCCAAAGTATTCGCAACCTTTTGTATACGCAGTACTCAAAAATCGTAATTATTCTAACGCGCAATTATTATTGGGTACGCGATCGATGCTTAAAAATTGCAATTAATTCCGAGCCAATCCAATGATTTAACGATCGGACTAATCATTTTCGGCACGACGAAGGATAATTATTATGGACACAATGGCGTCGTTGTAACGCCTCCTCGAGCAACAATTCGCACTTTACTCGCGTTCGTATTGTCATTGAACTTCCTGCGCGTCGTCGAGTAATCCCGACAATGAAGCGTGGTTGATGACTTCGTTCTCGCCTTTTTCATTTTTTAAAAATTTTTTTTCCACGAATAACTATCCTGGTCCCCGACGTTGCGCGGTAATTGCACTTCGGAGGGATCGTATAATGGTCATTACTCCTTATCCATATCCGCGCCGATCGTGCATATCAAAACCGAATCGTATTCCGGTGGCCCGATTTATTTCGCGGGCAAAAAAGAATCGGCGCCGCTTATTAATATTCACGGCCCAGCTGTTGCGATATATGATCCAAAGAGCATGAATTATGGACGAGGGTATGTACTCGGTGCATAGTGCTTTGCGGTGGGTACGAATGTATTTATCGCGTACACGGCATTTCCGTATGCGCGACAACTTCCTGCCGCGCTCTCTTGCACATTCTCTCCTCTCCCTCTCGCCGTGCATTATACCATCAACCTATTATTGCACTACCGATAGTGACGCTCTTGATTTAGGGAGGGATCAATATTCGCAAAGTTCCGCGGGCGGCGGCATTGTTAAGAAATTAATACACCCCGGTTGGCGTCTGGAGTCCAGTCAATGACTCGTGATTGCACATTGTCTCGAAACAGCGTCCCGATATTTCCTCGTTAACCGGGATCGCGTCTTCAGAAATTCACGCTTTCCCACAAACCAGAATATCTTTAATTTATAATAATTGACCCAGATGAAATTCAGATTCCCAGCGCCGAAGAACAAGTCGAAGGCCCGTCTCGATAAAAATTTAAACGAAAAAGATATCTTGAGATTTGAGCGTCCCAATATTTTCTTATCAATCGGGATCGCATCTTCAGAAATTCGCCTTTTCCTACGAACCAGAATATCTTTAATTTATAATAATTGACCCAGATGAAATTCAGATTCCCAGCGCCGAAGAACAAGTCGAAGACCTGTTTCGATAAAATTTTCAAAGAAAAAGATATCCGGAGATTGGGGAATCCCAAGGAGTTCCCTAACCTGCAACTCCAATATGGCGGGCCTTCTCATGAACGAATCTATCGTTCGCATGCACACCTGGAAATCGCAGAGGCGGATGCTTCCCCGCGAAGAGGCGAACGGTTATTTTTCCGCGATATGAAGGATTCTATTAAAAATATTCCCCGCGGAATTCCGGGCGGAAAACGCGCGCCTCCCAATTGGCCGTCCGCGTTCCTCCCGCGTCCTGGCCGGGAGACAACGGGGGGAAAGAAGAAAAGGGGTCTCCGATATATCTTCGGAATTCGTATTTACCCGTTTCGCCCTTTTTCCTCGGCCGGCGATTGCCCTCCCCCTCCCCCGTTTTCGCGTTCCCCGCTCGGTGGATTCGCGATTGTTGTCTCAGCGAAATTGGAGTTTACCTCCGCTACTTGGCGACCGCTTCGCGGCTCCACCGCGGCCGCGTTTAATCAGAAGGAGTGTCACATCGGGGCCCCACGCCCCCGGAGGCCCTTAACGACGAAGGCGACCACTCTCTTATGGATGAGGACTCGCTGCATCCATGGATGTGTCCAAGGACGATAAAGTCGGCCCAGGGCCGAGAGGGCTCGAGCTTAATGGCTCCCCCTTCGTTAGAGTCCTGCAGGACCTCTCTCTCAAGGCATACTTCTTCGACGTAGGGGGCGATCAACCCCCCGCGAAGAGCTGGAACGATCGAGCTACGATGTCCAGAGCCAAGGATCGATCGATCTCCCGGCCCGAGATATGTGCCTTCCTCGAGAAACTCTCAAGTGAAACTCGACAAAATTCCAGCTCGACCGTAGTCCGCCCGTAGACCAGACGTGCATCCTCCCTACTTAATTGCCAGATAATTTTCAATTCCCTCTCGGATGTATTTTTCAGCGAGAACGCTGGATTTCCGAGTACCTATCCACCCCAGAGAAAGTCGGAATTTTCTCGAGAATTTAATCATTTAGCGCGCAATTAGAATACGACCTCCATGTTATAGACATATAAATCGGGATTTCGTAAGGGTGCCGATTACACGGATTCGCGAAAGCGCAGAGAGGAAGGAGATGAAGATCGGGATCGACGGGTTTCGGGCGGAGGGGGGTAATTTATAGAACAATTCCGTCCGCAGAAAAGTGGATTATTTAGCAGGGCCTGCTCCGCCGGGCACACAACCTCGGCACGCCGCGGAGGTGTTAAATAATGCAGGCGGCCTCCAAAACGGAGCAGCCTCCCCCGGCGAGGGATTAATAAAGTCGTTTATTTACCGGGACGGCTCTCGTAAATGAAACGCGAGGGCCCCGATGAAAAACGAGGGGAAAGGGAGGAGGAAAGTCGGGTGCTAATTTCCGAGGGGGCGCCCTTTCTCGAGTCCCTTATCGGTGTCTTGTTCGAGACCCTGGTGTGATAAACCTCGGTCGGCGACTCGAGTGCGCACTTCGGAGGCTTTTATTCAAGTTCCTCTCGCAAGTCGCGATCAGGAATCCAATCGAAGTTCGACACAAAGTGACGAAAGAGGGCGAAAGCAAAGGGGGATAATCCGGAGCCGTTGTCGCGTCTCTTATAGGCGAAGAGACCGACTCGCCCCCGTAAACGGAGATCATCCCCGGCGTAATTGTTTCGGGCCTTGACTATTCAGGATCCTTCGCTTCCGGTTAACCTCGTTGTCCCCAACGCCAACGGCGCTCCCAAGTTCGAAGTTCGATCCGAGTTCGACGAGCTCCCCGTAAACCCCGAACCCGTGTCCGGTGTAATGCCCCCTCCTCGTGTAATTGACCCGGAATTGTTTGAAGACCGTGTGTGGGAATCTTCGCGCGTGACCGAGACCAATGGTCCTCCAATTCCCTGGGACGATCCAGAAAATTTATACAAAATACCCGGTAAGAACTAAACAACAATTACAACACGACCGGCATGCGGTAAAAATGAGACTTCCAAGTCTCCGAGGGAATTACATTCATTTTATTAATTCTTGGATATTCTGCATTGATCTCGTTTCGGGCGGGGCGATAACGCGCGATTATTCGTATAAATGGCAATTGCTTGTAAATTTGATGAAATAAGTATCTCTTATTTTACGCCTTTTTGCTAGGAGGTGGTGTAAGGATTTGTATGCGCCGTCGTGACGGGCAGAGATAAAGTGAAAGGATCGATAATGCAATAACTCGGCAAATGGCGGGTTATGTACGACTCGGTGCATCCCACGACGGCTGCTCTTCGTTCCTGGGACGATCTATTGTCGTGGCACGTTGTTACTTAAATTTCGGGGAGCTCCGGATGGACGTCCAGGATGGACGTCCTCCGGCGACTCGAATGGGTCTGGCTCTGGTCCAGACGAATCCCGAAATGCCGGTGGCCCAGTTCGCCCCCGCGGATTTTCTCCCCACGAGTGCGTCCACCTTTTCAGCTAATCAATTCCCGGGTATCGCGAAACACACGTCCGGGGGAAAGAAAATCGTCGTCGCGGCCGTTCTCGCACGTGCAACCTGCGCTGCACCTTGCCGTGCCGGCGCAATTTACTGAATTACTTTTGACCCTTATCGCCCGCTGTACGAGCTGACACGGAGCGCATGTCAAGAGTCCAGGTACCGCCTTACGTGCACCGTGTCTGTACTCCTTATCAGAGTCCCGGGAAAAAATGATTACAAATGGCTTTCGTCGAACCTGGAGACAGGGACTTTTTATTATCCCGAAAGGAAAGGGAACTTATCAAAATGCGCCATATCCCTCGGTAATTGCGCTCCCTAGTCGCAATTTACTGAATTATTTTCTTCATTTATCGTCCGGTGTACTACCTGACACGTGGTGCATGTCAGGAGTGCAGGTGCATCGCCTGTATCCCTTATCAGGAGTCGTGGAAAAAATGATTGCATATGGCTTTCGTTCAATCTGGAGACAGGGACATTTTGTTATTTGTAAAAGGAAATTAAAAATGATCTAAATAAATTTATGTTCTTCGGTTATTGCGCTCGCTCCTCGCGGCGTACTTTGGCTCCGGTCCCGTGGTTTCCCGGGACCTCGGGAGACATTAACGAATCCAATGGCGCCGTTTAATGAAAAGTGGAAATCCCGCCCGGTAGAGGCGGCGTTTTGTCCACGTCACGGGTCCCGACATTTAGCAGCATGTTTCACTGCCATGTCAGCGGTGCCGTAGTTGCCGCATTAGTGTCAGCGTTCCCGACGTGGCAGTAAACTGTCGGCTCGAGTATCGAGATGGCCGAGGTAGTTCATTTACTCGTTCGCTCGCTTCAAGACCCTCGACCTGGTCTATCGGGAACGGTTTAACCCTATAGTTACCAAGCGTCACTATAGTGGCTCGGCCTGGCCGAGGTTTTTCTACGAAGCTCCCCATGCACTACAGCGGCCCCCTTTATCACTCACTCAAGGCGACATACAAACATCGCATTAACGTACCAACGCAATAAAATTGGGAAGCACAATTTACCCTGCGTTATCCTTGTCGAAAATGGAGTCGAAAAGTCCTGTACAATTTTTTCCTACGGTGTGTAGTTTGCCGGTAATAATTTGTTGAAAAATTGCCAACCGTGAACATGGTAGAGTTGCGAAAACGCGAACCAACCGTGTTCTGTTTGATTGGTTATTTTTAAATTAATTTTTAAGGTATTCGGAGTCATCGAATTCACTTCTTCCTTCGATTTGTGAGGAAGGGCGAGGCGGAGGTAGGGGCAAGGGAAGCCTCGAAGAGGAATGTTTATTTAATTTCGCCGAATTGCAGGAAAGTGCCGGCCCGCTTTGGGCGAGCTCGACGTGGCGTAACTTATCCGCTTGAATTCCTTTTAACGGGCCAGGACACCGCCAGTCTCCTCCAGGAACCGACGTCCCCGTTTCCCGTTTGCCGTCTCCCGTTTCCCGGGACGTCGCCGTCGAGACGCCGCGTCCCAGTTTAATCGCACGCTCGAATTGAAGTCCCAGCGTTTCGGCCGTTGATATATATCGAGCCTTGCATAACATGCATGGTACCTATTTTTAAAGGGACCCATATTTTTCTTTTTGATCTCTCTCCACGGAAATTCGATCTCTCCCCTCTCAGCCTCCTCGTTTGTTTTTTTTTTATAGTCGCGACGAGAGAAAAGGAAATAGCCGAGTTAAGCGACCTCGCGACATCGACATCGAGTGATAACAAAAGCGTATACCAATTTTTTGATAGATTAATTTCTCACGTTAAAAGATCTCATTTTTTTCCCCTTTTTTTTTTACATAAGAAGCGCATTCGACGACATTCTCATTCTTTATTCTTTTCTCCGAAATTTCTTTCTCTTATCGTTATCACTGGATTGTGATGGCGACCCAGGAAAAACGACGCCGAAACTTTCGAGCGAGACGAAAGATCGATACGTAGCGATACGTCGGGTCTTTCCGAGGAGCCTTGCGGCTTCGTTAGCGGGCGAATTGTTGCTTGAACAATGAACCGACGCGATTCGTCGTTATCAAACCGCGGGCCGGTCGGTGCGTTTCCGGGCGGGCTGCGCGAAAACTTAACGCGCAGGTCGGGCTCGGTCTTTGCGGCCCGTCCAATTAGGGGCTCCAAGTAATTCCCCTTCACGGGACTGACTCGAAAACCTTTCCGTGTTGCAGGTGCGGAGGACGTGTTCAGGTTCACGGGAAACGAGACGCACACGGATTACTTTCGACTGGTGCTCAGGGACGGGAACTACCTGCTGGTCGGAGGAAGGTAAACATAAACGCTGCTCGCGGCGCGAGTGCGCTAATTGGCGGAGGGCTCTCAGAGGCGGTGAACTTGCCCGGGGATTTCGGCGAGGAAAAGCCGCGTCCCCGGGGACCTGCCCTCCCCTGGGACTCCCAGAAGAGCCTAATTTCACGAACCTAGGATGGACACATGAAGAACGGGGGAGAAAGGCTGTTTTCCTGCTTTTTATCCCCCTGCGCAAGCAGAAAAAAAAATAGCCACCCTGTTCTCCAGTTATTTTTTTTTTCGCTAACTTCTCAAGAAAAGGAGAGAGCCTCCCTGTTCGCTCTCCTTTTTGCGACGACTTCTTGCACCGAGAAAAAAGAAATTCAATAAACCAAAGGTTTCGCGATTCTGAACGAACATACTGTTTATTCGAGTTTTAATTATTATATATTAGTTAAATAATTATTATTTGAATTAACGGGATATTTCTTTGGCTCGATGAAATTTTTGTTCTCGGAGAAGAGTACCTGCGATCGGGTTTGCCAGATTTCTAATTAGAATTCTCTTCCGGCTTCCCAAAATGCAGATATTTCTCGGCCCTCGATCCGCTCGATCGAGGTCTCTCGGGATCGAATCGGCGATTAAGGAGCGATTGGGCAAACGTGAATGCGCTAATCGGGAGAGGGCTTATCCGGAATGGAGAAAATCCCAGGCTGAAAGCCCTTGTCCTCGGGCCGAGGTAATGGCCCGGGATCGATTATTTCAAATCGCGATGGCCATTGGAGATTGAATTTTTTTTTCCGCGCTCTCTTCCTTCCCTTTTCCTCGGTCAGTCGTGTAAATAAAGTATCGGGCCATAGGGCAGCGCGGATGCGTTTACTCCGCTTCCTCCTTTTTCCGGTCTCTCCATCGAATAATATCCGGTCAGTCGGACGTTATCACGGCCAAGTGGTCCGTAATAAAACCGCGAGGAGGTGATCCCTTTGATGAGAGATCGCCACGGTCGATCGATCCCTAATAGGTGGCCTATCGATCCCTGATCGACGTTCGATCGATCCGAAGGGACGCTGGGGGTCGATTTTTCCGCGCCTCTCGCGCCGCTCCATTTTCTGTTTATTTGATATTTTATCACCAAATGCTCTTCCCGCCGCGTAATTGCCCGATCCATTAGCGAGCCGGACGGGAGTGAATTTTCAAAGGTTTTGCGTTTCGGGATCGAGGGCCTCGATTTTCCGGCCATGTCGCCCCAGTGACCGAAATCGCACGGCGGAATTGACACTTGACGGGGAACAAGAGCAGAGCTCTCGTCTTACGCGCGTTAGGCTCGACCGGCGTGGATCAATGTTAAGCCTTGCTTAATTACATAATTGACCGACCGAGCTTCGAAGCCTCGCCGTTGATTGGCTGATCCGGAAGTTAACCAAGGCATAACATTGAACTTTGGAAACCCGAGCTCGCCATTAACCGATTAGAGGCCAGTTCCACTACAGGAACTCGGATTCGAATCCGGAGAGGGTCGAATGACGCCTCGACCTAACCTCAAAAAATCAGATCCATGGAATTTCATTTTGATTTAAAATCATTCATTGCTCGTGATAAAGAAAACGCAAAACATGTATCATTTCTAACCTAACTTAACCTCTATAAAATATCGAGATACACAGAATGGGAATTAAAATAGACTTTGTGTATTAAAAATGTTCTCCCTTCCTAAGTTTTTTTTTTTTATATAGCGGGAACGTTATGATTGAATTATTTCGTTCATTTTTAGCCAGTCGCTGGTAGTAGCTTTAATCGAACTATCGCACCCGGCGATTTTCGCGACGCACTTTGAAGATTCCCTGATTATTATCGTGTGAAATAAATAATGCATTTCCCGAAATCAGCCTTCCCTCGCGCGAGATAATCGCGGACAATGCGCGCGCGAACCATTGTCGCACGGGGCTCGAATCGAGTTCGATATCGAGTTCGTTCGGACGTCATCGGATTATACTACTTTGCCGATTTGCCGAGTTCGCTGGCCGCGGACAAAAGTTTATTCCTTCCCGGCCGTGCGAATGGGATGTGAATTAGCGCGATACGGCTCCCCGCCGGGGATTGTTAACGCTCGTTACCCCGTGAATCGCGTACAAAAAGGAGGGCTCGAGCCTTGCTTCAAATCCGCGCGATTATGAAAACACCAAAATTAGATAACGAAATAATATCACGGGGCTGTCACGCGGACAATAACTAGAAACACGGTTCCGAGAGAAGTACATTCATTGATAATCCCTCCGCGAAGAATAATAATAAAGGAAAAAGTCGATTTCTTGGAAATTACGTAACCCCTTAAGGGGATGTCAAAGCGGCACCTTAGAGATCATTATAGAACTTTTCGGTAGAACTGGATGCGTCGAATCATTTCAAACTCCACAACGTGAATGTGGAGGCTGTTAGGAAGGTCCCTCCACCCGTGAAATCTCATTTTTAATGGCGTTAAAAGGTCTAGAGATAAATAAAAAAAGCAGGAAAATTCCTGGGCGAAGGAAAGTTTCATAAACGGGAGCTCTGATGGTAGGATTCATATTGGCTTAAGTTGAGGGAGGGATTTTTGCTTAGGGAGACTTATGGATATTTTTTTTTCTTTTTTCTCTCGATTTTCAGGAACCTCGTGCACAACCTCAGCCTGACGGATCTGACCGAGCAGCAGAGGCTAACCTGGTACTCGCCGAAGACGGACGTCGAGATGTGCGTGATGAAGGGGAAGGACGAGGAGAACTGTCAGAATTACGTGAGGATCTTGGCGAAGACCGGGCCGAGCAGTCTCCTGGTCTGCGCGACCAACGCCTTCAAGCCAATGTGCCGGGATTACGTGGTGCATCCAGGGAATTACACGGTCGAGAAGGAGAGGACGGGCCAGGCCATGTGCCCCTACGACCCCCAGCACAACAGCACCTTCGTATACGTGGACGGCGAGCTGTACACGGGGACCGTGGCCGATTTTTCGGGCATGGACCCCATCATCTACAGGGGCCCCCTGCAAACCGAGCAATACGACTCGATGAGTCTCAACGGTAAATCCCCATGATCGCTGACGACCCCATGCTTCCCCTGACAACGATGAAATGCAAGGCAAAAGTCAAGACCCTGAGAAAAAAAAAAGATTCGTTGAACGAAAGATTCATTAATTCATTATTCTTTGAATTTACGAATTATCCGGTGAATTTTTTGGTTTCTCAAAGTAGGATCTTGATCTTTGGTCTTGCCCAAGTTTTCCGTATCACCGCTGCGTGGAAGTTCAAAGGATATAAATAATTAGAATAATTCGATTCGCGACTCCCAAAGGATCCCCTAGAGATTTAGGATTGCAAGGTCTCGGGGAGCGTAAAAGGAGGGTCCGTTGTAATAACCCCGTCTCGCAAATCGAGTCGATATCCTGAAGGATCTTCGATAGGAGGAATGAAAATTCAGAGGAGCTTAAATCTCCCCACGTCGGAATAGGCGGGGAGGAAATAAGAAAGCTCGGCCAGATTTATCGGGGAGCGGAGCTAATTTCTTAAAGGGTTGAGCCGACGAGACGCGCGTCGAGAGATTAATGTCGCTTTATGAATCCTGAGGAGCTTATAAAGACGCCGCCGGGCGAATATATCGATAAAGTTTTCCACTTTACTTTGCGGCTCGCGCCTTCCCCCCTTAGTGGCGCATAAAGTAACGCGAATAAAGGCGTCCCTCTCTATATATCATTATTGACGCAGCAGTTAGTTGTGCTTTACGGGGACGATCAAACCCCACGGTTCTGTTGGATGGATAGTGCGCTGTAAAAGCGGGATCTTAGGCTCCGAGAGCACCGCTTCTAAAAGGTCCCGATTAAATTACGCAGGGACGTTAACTTTCATCGTATGCGGTGGCCGCGTTTACCGACAAACACAGAGCCACGCGGAATTTCGCGCAAAATCGGGCTTCTCTCGTCTCAGACGTTTCGGAGCAGTTTCGGGCGCCATTTTGGATCCCTTTTTTGCGCAAGATATTTAACGCCTGCTGGAAAAGGGCGTCGGAGGTCCTTTGAAACGACGGCCAGGGGACGTCCAGGACTCAAAGGGCCTCGGATTATATGCGGAATTTGATTTTAGTCAGCTCTCCTTTGGATGGCTGATTTCACGGCCCCCGCTTTGGCAACTCCACGGAAGAGCCCCTTTAAGGCGCTAGATACACGCCGGGTAGTCGAACGGCCGTGGTGGTAGGTGTTAATTATTAACCAAACTCGCATCGGCGAATGCGAGCATACATTATGAAGCCCCAGCTTCCGAAAACATTTTCCTGGGGGAGCAACCTTCTTTGCAAGGGATTGAACGCCCACTCCTGAACACCGTGATTCTTCGAACGGTAATTTATTAACGCCTAAAACCCCCTCGAGGGTGCTCCCATGCGTCGAGATCTCGCCGCCATTTTGAAAAATCGGCTACACCCGAAAATTGGTCAAATATTCATTTTCCTCTATACATCTCCTTGTAGCGGGAGCAACTGCCGATAATTAACTTCGTTGCTAAAGGTATTTTCAATGGCATCCTATTTCCTTCGCTGGGATATTGTTGGACGAAGTGTAGAGAACAAAATAATTTACTCAATTATTGCAATTGTAGCCGATCTCTCGAATTCAGGGTTGAACGCTCTCGCCGGAGCATCCGTGAGCTCTGTACATTTGGAAAGCTCTGTAACAAACACTGTCGGCAAATTTGCACGGAGTAATCTAGCTTATAGAGTTTACCCAGCTTATAGATCGGTGCTGATTAAGTTGGTCGCGTTATCGGGACATTTTTCCCTGGAAGAGGCAAGCTTCACGCGTCGGTCGGCTTCTAGCCAATTGGATTAGCCCGGCATGTAGAGGCCATTTAGGGAGTGGCTCGATGTTTCCCAAAATTTTTGCCCAACCTTCCCCTGGATGTCCCTTGTCGGGCAATTCGCGACTCGATGGCCGACGTGTCCCATCATGGAGGGAATTGCAGCGGTAGTGATACGCGATATCAGACCCCTAAGCCCGGTACACTTTACACGGGGCGTAATAAACGGTGTCAGACATCGGCGAACTCGGCTGGGAAATTTATCAAGCTCCTAGATTTGCATAGACGGGGGCTCCCACTTCTATCAGGGGAATGGCACATTCGTGTATCTGGATATTTCCCCCCGCGCGACTACCGGCGAATTGGATTAATCTGGCATATTGAAAACAGTTTTGAAGTGCCACCGGGCGCCGACGTTTCCCGAAATTTTCTACAGCTTTGGTCCTCCCAATTTTCGATCGAAACTCGACGCATTGTCCGGAACACAATATCGGGATTACTCGATGAACGGGATGCGGCGATGATACGTCAACGCGCTTTACGTGATTATTCATAATAATTCCATTAATATCGCGGTTTGTTTCCGCGCATTGCAGCGCCAAATTTCGTCAACTCCATGACCCAGGGGGAGTTCGTCTACTTCTTCTTCAGGGAAACGGCCGTGGAGTACATAAATTGCGGCAAGGTAATTCGCCCAGATTTCTCTACATTGAGAACCAAAAAAAAAGTCATTGAACGAAAGAAATATTTTATTAATTCGATAAATAATCATTTCTCGCAAATAAACCCGAATAAATTGAATGCAACGGTTCTACGGAATTATGAGAATTTATTTCAGTTAAATGAACATTCTTCGAATGAAGAAAATATTTCCTTCGTTCAATGATATTTAATTTTGTTACCAGTGTACAGATGAATTAAGAGTGTCGATTGAAGAACTCATTGTTATTTATATTTCCAGGCCGTGTACTCTCGCGTGGCGAGAGTCTGCAAGTCCGACCGTGGCGGTCCGCACCGTTTCAGACAGAGGTGGACATCTTTTTTAAAATCCCGCCTCAACTGTTCAGTCACCGGTGACTTCCCGTTTTATTTCAACGAAATACGTAAGTCGAATATTCGGCGTTTCCCTCGTGTTCGATTTTCTACGAGAAGTCAATGAACATTTTGGCCGCAGAGTCCACGACCGAACTGATATCGGGCCAATATGGCAGCGTGTCCGCCCAGCTGATATACGGTACGTTCACGACTCCAGTGAACAGTATAAGTGGATCGGCCGTTTGCGCGTTCTCCCTGCAAGACATAGCCGACACCTTCGAGGGGAACTTCAAAGAACAGAGCGCCCTCAACTCGAATTGGCTGCCCGTCCAGAGCAACAAAGTACCGGACCCCAGACCCGGGCAGTGCGTCAACGACTCGACCACCTTGCCGGACCTGACTCTGAACTTCATTAAAAGCCATTCCCTGATGGACGAGTCGGTCCCGAGCTTCTTCGGGCAGCCCATCGTCATTCGCACCAGTTTCCAGTAAGTGGACTCTAGAAATACCTACAATTAGTAAGAAACACTCAACTGATAATGATCATTATAGTAAAAACAGGTCCTTCGAATAAAAATGCGTTAATCGGACCGCTTATCCAGACGCCATATTGAATTTCCTGGAGTTTGATAGACCAGTTGGTTCCTCCTATTCTTATGGTTACTGTTATCAGGTCGTGCATAGTGTATTGTATATTGTAATACCTGGATAAGGGGAAAGAGGTGTTCAGAGTGGAGTCGAAAAATGTGACGATTTTAGTTACAGGTTCACCCAGATCGCGGTCGACCCGCAAGTGAAGACCCCGGGCGGGAAGACGTACGACGTGCTGTTCATCGGCACCGACAACGGAAAGGTGATCAAGGCGGTGAACGCGGAGTCGGCGGACAGTCATCAGAGAGTGAGTCCAGTGGTGATCGAGGAGATCCAGGCCTTCCCGGCGAGCGTGCCCGTCCGGGGGATAAAGGTGGTGCGCGCCTCCCAGACCGGGGACGGCCTCGAGGACGGCCGCCTGGTCGTCATCGCCGACAGCCAAGTCCAAGCCCTCAGGTTGCACAGGTGTTACAGCGACAGGATACTCTCCTGCGGGGAGTGCGTCGCCCTGCAGGACCCCTACTGCGCCTGGGACAAGGTGGAGGGCAAGTGCAGAGCCCTGGTCGGTCCGGCTGCCACGGACGCCTCCAGGTTCCTGCAGAGCGTGGCGACCGGGGCTCACGCCTCCTGTCCTCCCAGCAAGATCCTCAACAAGGACGCCAGCAGCGTCGGGGCTATCTCCGCCAACCAGAACAAGTTCCCACCGGACTCCATGATGCCCAACAAGGAGAGTCAGGGCGGCGAGATCATTAACATCATGCAGGACGAGGAGCGGGACAGCTCGGGTGAGCCGCGGTTTCATGGTCTCGCGGTTAACGCACCCTTTACCGAATTTATACGCACCTACACGTGACCGACCGACCGCACGGTTGCGATCGATCCGTAGATACCGCGCGGCCATTCCACTTGGAGCCATTTTCCTCTTAGATCCTAAACTCGCAACATGCGTTTGGCACAGGTCCCGAAGTATCCGCCGCGGATTCACCGCCTCCCCAGTACTCGGTCGAGACCCTGGTCATGGCCGTCGTCGCCGGGGCGTTGGCAGCTCTGCTGGTCGGCTTCATCGCCGGCTACCTGTGCGGCAGGAAGTGCAGGAAAGACGAGGACGACAATCTCCCTTACCCCGACACGGAGTACGAGTACTTCGAGCAGCGACAGAACGTCAATAGGTATTATACAATGGCAAGGGTCGACTTGGACCTCGTTGTTACAATCGCAATCTAATATCGGTAATCACGTATCTTTTTTAACGCACGGTAGGTTGGCGCCGGAGCCGAAGCTGCTGCCGCAGGAGGAGGTGACGTACGCAGAGCCCGTGCTGATGCCGCAGCCGCCGAAGTTGCACTCGCCCAAGGGGACGATGCGCAAGCCCCCGCCCACGCCCGCGGAGACGCTCTTCCAGTTCCCGGACGGCTACGGGTACGGGCGGGGCCCGAGGGACAACTTCGGCACGCTGCGCTCCCACCAGGGCGACGCGTACCGGCGCAACGACGGCTTCGCCACCACGAGGAGCGTCAAGAAGGTCTATCTTTGAGAAACGAGCGAGGAGGGGGGAGGCCGCCACCGAAGCCTAGGGCGGCCTGCGCGGAATCGTCACAACGCGACCGCGAGTAGGAGTCGCGCTGTGACGTCCGGGGGACAGTCCACTCGGGAGCTGGCGGCGCACAGGGCGCTCGAGTCGCCCTCGCCGCCCTCCAGCGTCTCCTCGAGCTCCCCGTCGCCCCCCTCCTCGTCGCCCTCACCGACGCTCGTCCCGATCGCGATGAGCGGGTCGTCGCCGCCGCCGCCCACGCCGCCGTGCAGCTTCATCTACCGGTCTTAGTCCGAGATCAGGGACCTCCACGGGGACCCGACGTCGCGGGACGCTATCCTTTTTGGAAGCCAGCCAATCGCGTGGCGCGGACTCTGCGCCACGCGGTCGCCATCTTGCGATGTGAGCAGCCAGCAGCGGTAGCCGCTGCTCCGACTGGGCTGCCACGTCGAGCCGGTTTATTTATGCCCGCGCGGGGACGGTGCATCGCCTGGAGCGATTTCCAATTCTTTAGACAGAGACGATGCGTTTTGCTAACTTACGTTCGAGCGAATCCCCTCTTTGGTTAAGCTGGGACGCGCGATTCGGTGCACCGCCGCGCGGGCATCGGGCGACCGCGTGAATCTCGTCACGCGTACGCGGCGCACGGTCTCCCGGGATTTTGCACGTCTTACGGGTTAAGGATGTGGGAAAGTGACGTCGATCGGCATTCGCGACTTGTTTTCGCGGCGAGAGTTGTTTCGTTCGATGGTTTCACTGGACTATTTGGTCGTTCTTGACCCACGTGGACAACGTCCTCTTAGGGACAGTTCGGCGCGACCTGATTAGCCCGTTTCTTACCAAAGGTGCGTGTGTGAGTTTAGTTGTACGGTTTCGCATTTATTATTCGACGTTCTCTTCTTTTATCTCGGGTAGCGAACGAATGATTAGTTATTACGATTATGACGGTAATTGGAGAGTATCGCCTATATGGCAAACGTCGTGCCACGAATCCTTCGGGTTCATGGCTCCCCAGGGTGAACCGAAACGGTTCACTGTTCATCTAAGTTACGGTCGTTACGGAATTTCCGTCAAACTGTCTCCCTTAGTTTTACGTGTCATCCGGGCTTCGTCTTAATATTGTTTAAAATCTGGGGCCCGAACGTCAATCGTTAGACTGATTTTTTTTTTATCGCAGGCCGCGGGTACCGAGATCCCTGGGTTTCTTCTTCGTTGACTTGCTTGTCCTCGTTTGCTCGGTATCGGGATCGAAAGGAGAGGCGATCTTCGTTTGAGTTCTTGGGACGAAATGGATTAATCACGCGCGGGAGACTCGTAGACGTGCGTGTACATATTGGCGGGAGTATTCTTTTCAATTGTCCGGCACAGAAAGGACATTCGTGCGAGCTGTCGTTCGACTTGTGGAATTGTTTACGATGTCATCCTTCAAATATCTACGTACTATCCAGGCAGCGGTGTTCCGTAAACGACGTATGTTACGACGGTGCAGTTTGTAGAAGTAAGAATGCCCGCGCGAAGAGTAGACCGGGTCATCTCGGACCGATCGCTTTTTCCCACGTCGGATCGGGGAGACACAAATCTCTACAGAGGCCAAATCATTCAAATTACTGATGTCAATGATCCTCTTTTGTATCGCGACATAGCTATCCTCAGTTTGACCCTCCGCTGTACGATCACACCGAGAGTCGTGATACCGTTCGGGAACCGAACCGGAGGTTGCCCTTAGAGTAGATGTTGCAGTCAATTGGACGTCAAGACTGAAGCGATGTTCGGTGTTCAATTTTTTTGTCATCGCTGCATTTAGATACTAGTAGACACGCCAACCGAATTTTGACTCTCCTGTTAGATCTGATTTACCCCTGGATTCCCTTCTGACTCTGCCCTGCTGTCTCTTGATTAAGGATCACGCACCTTTCTCGACCGATAATCAAATACTTCTTCAAAACGGTATAATTGCAGTCGGAGGATCGGCGGGTACCGCGGTGACGGGACGCGTTATCGTCCCTTTTAGAAGGTTTCTACTACATGATAACATCGCGTTAAGGAACATCGTGCCTTCTTTGATTCAAACGCTTGCTTGGACTCTTTCGTACGTTTCGCAAAGGGCGCGAATCACCCTAGCACATATACGTAATAGGCAGCAGAAGGAACGAGCTGGGGAGAGAGAGAGAGAGAGAGAGAGGTACGGGGCTTGCATGTAAATAATACATATATACAGACATATACGGCAATTAAAAGTTATATGAGCGAGGAAGAACAGAGAGATCAGTCGATTTATCCCGGGCCCGATGGTGTATGTAGACATCTATCTTAAAGTGCTTCTTATTTCAGTGTGTTTAGAAGTAACGCGTATGTGATATATTCTATATGACGAGATGTTTTCTAGACAATGGACGGGGTGATATGGAGAGGGTTGAACTTAAGTGCTCCTCTCGAACGACAAACACACGTGCCGTTGACCCTCGACATCTCTTGTTCACAATCATCGAGAGCGTGGGAGGGTGGAATCTCGTCTTTTCCCTTTTTCCAAGATGGCGGCTCGCCCTAGAGGAAGAGCCGTCAGCCATCTTCGCTCCTTTTGGGCGATTTTCCATTAACTTCTTTCGCAACCAAGTCGATACCCGCTGGGTTTAAAACGGCCTCGATGAGCTTGGACACTTGTTGGGCAGTTTCTCTAATTAATAACTTACCGCTTCCACAAAGCCGTTACGAATGAACGTTACACGGGGCGAAATATACGCGGTCTGATAAAATTGCATCCGTGCGTTTAAACGAGCAAGCGTGACCAGAATGGCAGAAAGACGAAATGCATTTGCAAACGTAGTTTTATGTACTGATCGTGTGCTCTCCGTCATACGCGATAGAACGTAAACACATAAACGGCATAAAAGCGCGCTACGAATGCGCGATATAAACATGAGGTCATACTTCAGCGGTGTCAGTTTAAACCGTATAAACAGGGCGAATCAAATGGCTTTCGAAATTGCCCGCACGGCAGAACTTTTATCCTATTTATGCCCCAACGAGAGTGACAGAACGGGGAAATTATACAAGCATTGTTCCATATTTCCCGTAATTAAATGTTGACACGTAAACAGCAACATTTCACTTAGCGTCACTCGGCGCGGCACGTTTTACCCACCCCCCCGAGAGCTTGTTTTCTCTTTTCGGTGTTTATCTCGGAATGATTAAACTTTCGAAATCGCCCCCCGAGCTCGCAATTTCGGCCCCACTTCCACGCTCTTAAAACTAAACCCTCGTGGGAAGTCGAAGGGCCGAAACAATCGGTTTACGAGGACGACTCGACGCCCTTCCGATGTTGTGAACAATTGACTCGAACGTTCGCTGCACTTTGACACGCACATGTCACACACAATCCGACTACCGCAACTTGTTAAAGCATTTGATTGTCATTCTTCGATCGATCGAGCGTTGATTAGAGGGAAGGGTCGCCTGCTTATGACTTCCTAATCGAGAAAGACTGAGAGACTCCGTCAGGCGAGCCCGATTGTTCGTTCATTGTTCCGACCGCTGCATCGTTGCATCGCGACCGACGTAAGGAAAAGAAAAACTACGCAAAAAAAGGAAAAAAAAAAAGAAGAAGAAAAGCATAGTTTCTTTTTACCGATAGTACAAATTATCATCGCGTTTACAATAAGTTTCAAACTAATCCCGAATCCGAGCTCGTCCTATCGCGCGCGAAAAGCGTCCGACGCGAAGACGTCGACGTCATGTCATCGATCTCCCTTGACGTCGAAAGAAAAAAAAAAAAAGAAACACGGGAGATTCGCGGGTAACGCAACGTTTCGTTGTCATTGCTCTTTATCTTCTTTACACATTTCTTTTTTTTGGTCGTTTCTCTTTCGCCCCGTTTCCATTTCCCACGCGAAGTCTAGCGTAACGTAAAGAATGCTTCCTCTAGTAACAGTCGCGTAAAATTAGGCCGGACCGATTTCCTTCAACCTTGAAGAGAGACCACGAGAATTCCCTTGGAAGGTCGCCGTCGCGACGCCGTCGTCGGCCCCGTCCCAAGGGAGCGGTAACCCGAGATTCCGGGTTTGGTATTACCGATAACCGACACCACTGACAGCCACGTGATATATAAATATATATATAAATATATATATATACATACATACATATACGCATCATACACGCGGAACAAAAAGCTGCCGTAAATCCGTACGAACTTGAGAGGTATATCCTACCCCGCGGTTTACTTTCGAAAATTTAGCTAGTCTTTTCTAATCGGACTGGGATCATCTAAGTTTGATACGACGGACCTCGAAGCGCGGAGCAAGCTCTCTCTCGGGACTAATTTAGCGACTTCCTTTTATTCATTTTATACGAAGACTCAGGCACGATACCAAAGATATTAATTATTGTAAACTAGGCGCCGTTGGTAATCGCGATATGGTCGACGTGATAACGCGGGGCTAGAGAGGCGCGCGCACAATGGTATTTCATTAGTACTCGGTAAGGAGAGGGTTGTCCCTTGCACAAACGTCGAGGATAATGTACACACGGACACACCCACGTACACGTACACCCTGGTAGACAGGATCGACACGCGCGCGCGTACAAGGTACAAGGTACGACGTATTGTAATACAAGGATGTCGTACGCTGGAAAGAAGCACGGTGCATTCGGCCGAGATATGCGAAGGTCTCATTACGAGTTTTTAATAATCATGTTGATGAAGACACACTAGTTGGGGGACACTCGATATTAAGGGCGGTCTCGGGCCGCCGTTTACGCGGGGACGATCCGCAGGGCCGGGGATCGCTTGCGGGTGCTTAGAATATTTTTAAGAGATGCAGCGCCGCTCCCCCGCAAAATCCCCGAGACTCGCAAGGGCGAGCTCTCGCCTCTGCAAGAATTTTAATTGACCGTCGAGGGGAGGTACAGATAAATCATTGTGTTCGCGGGACGTTCCGCCGAACGCGCCGTTTAAGCCATTCACAAGCAACGGATTCCATCCACGAGAACGGGAGGGGGGTACGGAGGCGATCTTTCAAGAGGAGGGGGGCCCGACGAGGACGCGAAACCCCGTGATAACCCCTTATCGGGGAGACGCGACTCGGCGGGGGCCCCTTTGGAGGAGCGACTCTGCGGGCTATTCCGTAACCGGCGGCTCGACTCGAGTTATTTGTCTGTACATTTAAGGAGAGGTTTAGCCAGTTATTACGGTTATAAATGAAAAAGAATAAAAAAAATAGAGAGACGCGGCTCTCCGCCCTCGGCGGCAGCCTCTAGAGAATCGCAAGTATCTACGGCACGAGGTCGACGTTGGGAGCTTAGACTTTAAGTAGAGGATTAGTACGATATCTAGAACGCTTGAAACGTATATATATATACATATATATATATATATATATATATATATATTAATGATATTATATAACTTTTTATAAATATATTTTTCCGTCGGAGTCTAGCCTAGGTAGAGAGAGCGCAAGGGAGAGAGTGAGAGCGACCGAGCGTGAGAGCGTGTGCGAGAGCGAGAACGAGAGACGTACGCAATTATTGACGATTAATTTATCCGATCTGATTATAAATGAGATCTAGCGTTAATCCATCACTTTAGACACCATAGATTTTACGAGTTAGGGCCGATTGTACGAACCGTAAGGCACTTAAAAGTTAGCACCTAAGATAAACAAATTTACTAATAGCGTTGTAAAGCGAGGAGCGGTCTCGTTGCAAAGGACTTGAGGTAGGTCTCGTCCGTTTGCCGGATTACATCGTTTATAACGTTGGACCCCTCTCGAGGCGACGGTTGCACTCTGCGCGATCATTTTCCAGCGTATGAGGGGAAGAAAACGACGCCCAAGATGGCGACTCGGGAACGAATCGCAGGGGATACCCTTTGAGGGCGAATTTCGACGCCGTTTAACGAACGCCTCGGGATTGGACTCTCCGTGCCCGGTACATTGCGCTGTACATTCGATGTAGAATAGTTTGAAGAACCATTGCCGCCGAGGTTTCCTATGTCCTGCCGAGCAGGTCCTTGCAGCGAGACGCGTTCCCGCAGAGTTGTAATTAAATCGAGGAGACACGTTTGCCTGCTAGAGTCCGATCTGGCAAGAGGGATGTTGGCGAGTTTTTTCGGGCCCGATGGCGGGGCCCCCCCCTAGAGATTGTAAAAATAGCTGATTAATATTGATAATACGAGCGATCGCCGCGCAGGCGAAGGTCCGGCGTGATAATCGAAGATCATTGACACGGGATGCCGACGTTGATGCCGACGCTATACGAGATTTAACGGAGGGAGAAAAGAGATGAGAGGGAAAGAGGAGGGAACGAGAGATTGAAAGGACACTCGCACACAAATATTATAGCATTTATCAACGATAAAATAATGAGAATGTAACGTGTATTTTGCTTCTTCCTAATACAGTGCCGTTTATCGCTATTTTTTACTGTAACTATTAGAGTCTGGCCAAGCAGATACTCCCAGTAGCATGTTACAGTATTGGGAAGTTGGCCATGTGTAACTCGACGAAGAAAAGTCAGAAAAGAGGGAAAGACGAGACGACGATCGACGGCGGGTAGGGGAGGAAACGATATTCCAAACGCGACTCTGGCATATTTTACTATATATATATATACACACACAATGTACGGCCGATTTTCGCGATTAATTGCCGTCAGAGCGCCCGACTCGAGTCGAGAGAGGATCTTCGAATCATTCCACTTTGTCAATACACCCTGTAACCTTAGACTTTTAACACTTTACTATCGCGGGTTTGACCATTACTCATCGAGATTAAAAAGCTTCTGCTTTTTTCCATCCACTTGTATAAATGGGGGGAGTGATCTAGCCTGGATAAGGAGACATCTTTTGATATATCACGGTCACTCGTAAGTCCACATCCTGATTTTGGCGACACACTCGTGTTATAGGACTCGGGCGATCTCGATTCGGATGAATTGGGGGCATCTTTCCGAGGCGCCGCTCCCGTTCCGCGAAATTAGGGCCTCCTGTTGAACAGTAGCTGCAATCAGTCCGGTAGGCGGCAACTCGAAATGCAAAGATTATATATATATATAAAAATACATACCCATTATACATATATACATATGTACATACATATGTATATCGAAATCAAGCGAGTAAGACTTGAACGAAGAGCCAGGGTTGCGGTTTGGAGCCTTGACTAGTTGTTGGGCAAGGTCGTGCCGAATCGTCTCACTTTGACGCGCGTGGTGCGACACCCTCCGCGCGGCACGACTGCTCGCTCAGCTCTCGGTACACCTAACGATTATGCTAGCGGTTAATAACACGCGAAATGTTATTGAAGTAATAATGCATAGTAAAGGGGTATATTATTACCGATTAATTATAACGATATGAAAATGATATTATATACACATTACTATTTATAACGCGAGGCGGGAGGAGAGGGGAGCGAGACGAGTAGCTGGCAAGTAGGCTGAGGTAGAGAGAGACGCGGCACGTCTAATATTAAAGAAAGGACAAAAAAAGAACACAGAATAAGAAGTAAAGTTATAAATATCATAACGCGACAAAATGATTACAGTAGTGTTTACCATGGCTGATGTAGAGTGAATGCTGAGTAATAGGAGGCATGGGGACACGGTTCTGCTTCTCTACTCGAAATGGCCTTGCTCTCTTGTGGATTTACGGTTAGTGATCGGCGGGTACATGCAAATCGAGCGTTAATTAAAAAATGTCCGCTGTAAAGGGACGTGGTTAGTACCGGTCGACGCGGGCATGCGCCGATCGGTGATCGGGTCGAAATTGTAAGAGGTAGGGAATAAATTAAATTTTTGATAAGGCCCTTTCGAGTAGATAGCCAGGCCTGGCGGGAAGGAATCTGCCGTACCGATTTCGTTCGTAGAGGGTTGCGAACCCGGGAAGCTTTAAAGGCGCGGAATTACTTTCGGGATTTGATGCGAGTGCTTCATCGGAGCACTTGAAAGGCGGAATTACGCACGCCGCTGGGTCGTTGAAACGTCAATTGCAGAGAAACGCGACTTTCACTACTGCCAATCGCTGTTAAAAAGGAAGTAAAATGATATGAAAACGTGTACAGACGCATTCCGACGACCCCCGTTACTTTTCCAGGCCGAATACTTTGCGACTAATTGTCATCCCGATTAGTTTTGTCGAACCTCGAAGGTATACGCTGTTAGTAGATGATGATGCGTAGGTTTGCAGAAACTTCGGTTCGGTTGGGTTCGAGGACCCAGCGAGTTCCCGAGGCTAGCTAACAAATTCGATGATGGAGGCCGGACGAGGGGATCCACTCGATTCCGGATCCCTCGACATTTCTCGAAAATACACGTCCTTAAGATATTTAACACTGGAGTTGTTCATTGACAAAGAAACCTACTCCTCTCTTATTCTATCTACTTGGCGTTCTCGACCTCGAGCCCAACTCGACGAGAATTTTCCCGAACCTTATCTACTTCATTACGATTAAGGGGACGTCAAAGTGGCATCCGAAGAGTCAATGGTTCACGAAACTTTTTCAACAATTCGCCGAATCGTTATCAAACTCTACAACGTGAACGTAGAGGCTACGACGAAGGTCCTGACCGTCATGGAATTTAATTTTTCGGAAGAGATTTTAAAAAATATCCATGAACAAATTAAAAACACTCATACCTCATGAGTTTCAGGACCTTCCTTTACACCCTCCATATTTATATTGTAAAGTTGGAATCGATTCGGTACCCCCAGTTTGGAGAAAAGTATCACGAACGAGAACTCTTTGACGCCACTTTAACATCGCCTTAATGGTTAACGCAGGCTGTGCCGAAACCTGTGCTTTACACCGACCATTTAATTAACGATGTAACTCCTGGTGTTAATTGTCGTGTAAACGCTCTTTTATCTCAGCTGCCGATAAAAACGGCGTTTACATGGTGTTTAATTATCGGGGGGTATAACAATGGTTGTCTTGAAATCGGTGTAAGGCACACGTGTAAACGTACTCCAAGACGACCGCTCGTCGTGGCGCATCGAGTCCTCTTCGTTAACGTTGCGTTTTCGGAGCTGGCAATTCGGTAGTATCTAATTCTCGGAATATTGGGAAAGGGGAGAGGAAATGGAACGACTGTAGATTCGAAAAGTCACATATAGCCAGCAGACTGCTGTTCATAGTGCCCTGTTATAGCGGGTTCCCCAGGCAGAGCGAGGACGCGTCGAGCACTCCTCGAAGTCGCATCTACCGTCGGTTTTGCCTGAAATTAATTGTGACGATAGATCGGCGAGACCGGGAATGCGTCGACGTTCACGCGGATGTCGCGAAGGGTGAAATCGTTCATGTGAAAAATTACCTCCGCTTCCGGTGGGTACCTAGGATCTTGGAATGACGAGGGGAGGTCGCCGATCCCATTTTCGTAACCGGTGAAGCACCTGGTCGAAGGGTGTCGATTCTTCGACGAGGACATCTTCCAGGGTGGATTTCTTCTCTTGGGGAACGGGTCTGGGCTTTTCGTCGTGTTAATTGGCGTATAAACAACCCTCCTTTCGACGCCGGAGCCTCGGTCCTCTGCCCTAGGGACCCTAATCTATTTTTCAGAATACGCTATTGTGATTATTACTATATATGATAACATTTTAAAAAATTTATAAGCGAGAAAAAAAAAGCACACGTGACTACCACGTACCATTGTTTATCGGTCACTCGGACGATTATTATTTCACGGTGTTGAACGATCCGCATTAGGGAGGATTATTGCATTGAGCCATTACATTATATTTAATATTATTAGAGAGTGAGGCTGCTACCGTATTCATAAATTACGTACAATATATACCATTAATTCCTTAGACACTATATACATATATAATATATATTTATATATATATATATATATATTTATATATATTACTAAGCGTACTCTTACACCATCGCATAAACGACTAACTTTAACCGAACGACGTACCGTTATCGAATGGACTGCCTCGGAATGAATTTCTAGCGCTACATTTAAACTCGGCATTTCGTTCCGTTTTTTCACTCGATGCATTTCTTTTATACGTCATCTTAGGTGAAGATTGTACCACGAAGTAAGGAAAAATAAATTTCATTAGGTAATAAAGTACCTCGGTGTAATTTCTAGCCCATCTCACCGGATCACCTGGCCGAATGTCTTGGAAAGGGCTGATTAGGGGCGCATACTTCGGGAAACTGATATCACTGCGTGTTCCGTTTATTCCTAGATCTTGTACGATACGCCTGCGTCGGTGATGCTGCTACTGCTCCACTTTACAGTGGTCTGTATAAAATTTGTAAAATACGTGTAATACGTATAAAAAATAAATCGAGTTAGTAGTACTGACGATGTGCTGAAACGCATGTTCCTACCATTTCTCGATTAGAAACATTTTCCGTTTCTCCTATTAAAACACTTCCGTAAGTAAAGTGTTCTTTAAATTTGCTTAATATTGTTCTTCTGATTTTGATCCTTTTACTTGGATATGATGTAAACGAAGCCATCGATTTTCATTCAAGTTTTACATGAAAATTAAATTTTCGTTTCGAATTAAGTTCGTTATTCTACCGACACCATCTTTGGATGGCGCCACTTGTCTGTAGTACCAGAGATGAGCACATCCTCTGTCCATACACAATCACAAAAATCCTATCCCAATCAGAGATGAAATTCCCATACGAAACCAGAGGGCAGCACAGGATGCGATCGCGCGACCCTGCCCGTGAGCAATCTCACAACTCATCTCTGTCTCTGCTTACGGGCTGGGTCGCACGATCGCGTTCTGTGCTGTCCTAGATATAGTTAGGGAGGTATGTACAGGGAGCAGCACAGTAGAAATTATGGCGGCAGAATAATAAAAAATTTTTATCCATGCCGTGAAAGGATACCTTGGAGCGATACTTGTAATAATAA
This sequence comes from Orussus abietinus, assembly GCF_000612105.2. Taxonomy (NCBI): domain Eukaryota; kingdom Metazoa; phylum Arthropoda; class Insecta; order Hymenoptera; family Orussidae; genus Orussus; species Orussus abietinus. The sequence continues at coordinate 2,167,703 of NW_019396017.1, forward strand.
CATTTTAAGAACAGATTACTAATAAAAATGCCACTTATAAATAAACTGGTGCGGTTCGCTCACCAAGAGGGCCACACGGATGTTTGTTATTACAACGGAGAGAAGTAATTTCTTATGACTGACTTTACTGCAGAATAATTTTTTAATGATTATTTTTAATGTTCATGTGAACTTTCTGACATTGTTTAATTTTATGTCATAGAGGAGGTTTAATTTCATGTGGGTTGGACGGTGATGTCAGAACATGGTTTCATGTAACGGATGATGATCCAGGATCAACTTGTATTTCAGAGCAAGCGACAGCTGTCATATCGAAGGTTTCATTTTAATAATTAATCCATTTGAATTTTAGTAATAGAATATATATTCTTATGAATAAATTTTCTTCTAGGATGGGAAAATATATGTTGGCACTGATAATACAGTACAAATTCTTACATATCCTGATTTAGAGAAACAGGGAATCATAACTAGATTCTCAGCTTCTGTATCAGCTTTAACGTCTGCGAAGAATAGTAAGCTTATAGTTTCAGCTGCGTGGTAAGAAAAATTAAACGTGTCACATTTTTTAAATTTTATATTGAATTCACTTATTCATTTATTTGATCTAATTTTGTGCATGAATAGACTATAAATGTTTTAAAAAAGTAGTCGTGCAGCGATAGAAATAATGACAAGAATTTGTGTGTATTTTTTTTCAGTGATATGAGGATCAGAGTCACAAATATTGAAAAATCAGATACTATAGAACTAAATGGTCATGAAGCACCAGTCTTAGGTATATCCTTAGATCCTAAGGAGGTATTTCTGGTAAGATTGTTAATTATTATAATGTTTTTTAATGAAGGAAGTGTGTACAAAGAAAGAAATTCGTAGGCATCATCTAGTGCCGACGGAACAATCAGGGTATGGGATATTAAGGAGAAAAAGGCAATACATATCTGGAATAATGTCGTACCAAAGTGCAATTCCTTCTTCATGGCAAAAACATATTCTACGCCATCTTTTCATTCCGTGGATGGCAGTGTACTTGCATATCCTCATGAAAAGGACGTAGTTGTTACCGAAAGGTCTACATGGAAAGAGTTGTTTAGATTAAAATGCTCTAATTTAAGAGGGGTAAGTGTACAGATTCCTGTACATTTTTTATAAGTTTAAATATAATTAATATAATTATTACATTATTTTATACAGGATCTTAGCATCAGCAAATTTTCTGAATGTGCAACACGATTGGCTGCTAGCTCAGTTTTTGGTGAAATAGTTGTTTGGAATTTTAATACTCAAGCGCTACTTGGATATATTGAACATGATAATAATACAAAGATCACAGCTATTGCTTGGAACTTGAAAAAACCAGATGAAATTGCATTTACCGACAAATCAGGACAACTGGGATGCCTAACTATTGTAAAAATTTACAATATTCTAGAAAATAATTATTATGTACATTCTATTCATATTACTTACTAGTTGTAACATTTTGTAGGTAGATAACAGTGAGTTAGTGGATGAATTACTACCTGTACCGGTACCTAACGAAAAGGCACCTTCGTATGAATTAGATGATGACGATGATGGAGAAAATGTGATATCATTGAACAAGATTAAATCATCGGTAGAAGATGGTGACACAAGGAGTGACTTTGATGCTGCTACAGAAGACCCACAAAAAGAAATCAAATCTTTAGCAATAGACATTAATTTGCAGCAACCTTTTCAACCGGGATCATCTCCGGTTCATTTATTATCTCGCTACATGGTAATATAAAGCTGATATAATTTAAAGCTAGCAAAACTTAAAACTAGGTATTTTTCAATTCTACACTTAAGCATTTATTTAATTCAGGTATGGAATGAAGTGGGAATAGTAAAATGTTTCGCATCGGAGGATGGAGAAGAATCCAGTATCGAGGTGGAGTTTCATGATTCCGCTGTCCATCATGCAATACATATCAATAATTACCTACAGCACACATTGGCTGCGTTGTCAACACAGGCTCTTGCACTAAGTTGTTCGGCAAATGATGGCCAACCGAGCAAGCTTGTCGTAGTGGTATTGCAGGGTGAGTTTGGTTATGACACAGCTTTAAGCCAATAAAGTGATTAGTTATTTCTGGCTAAGTTACTAGAATATTCGTAACATTAGGCTGGGGTTCGGGAAACAAGGAATGGTCGATCGATCTCCCAGAAGGGGAGCATTCATCGTGCCTTGCTGCTGGGAATAATTTTGTGGCAGTTGCAACCACCAGGCGATTTTTAAGATTGTACATGATTGGTGGTACTCAAAGAGAAATAATAGGTCTTCCTGGTCAAGTAGTTGCCATGAATGCACATGGAAATCATCTCGTTGTTGCTTATCACACTGGACTGGGTATGGATCTAATAACAAGAAAATTGTTTAAATGTCTAGGAAGCATCCAGATGAAATGTTGTTTTTAGGTCTATCTAATGATCAGTACATGAATTTATTGTGGATACGAATTCAAGGATCTACTCTACGCAGTCAAACCTTAAGTGTTCCTTTATCGCCATCGACAGAATTAATGTGGCTAGGCTTATCGGACCTGGGCTCTCCGACAATAATGGATGCCGAAGGGGTTCTTAAAATCTACGACAGAAAATCATGTCTATGGAGAGTAGCTTGTGACATGGATCGACAAGTAAGTAATTAAAATTTATTCTAGCCTCGTGATTAGTAACTCTTATAAGTATTTAAATGGTTTTTAGAGTAAAGGAAAATTAGACCACTTTTTCATAATTGGAGTCAGCGAAGCTGAACGGACAGTTCATTGCATTTTATGTAAAGGAAGTCATTACCCGCCAACAGTCCCACGACCTACGGTCAGCGAAATATCTTTGGTAATTCCTCTTTGTGAGCCTGAAACGGAAAAGTCTACAAAGGAGGCAATTTTATGGCAATTAGGAAGTGATCCACTCGATGAGAAGGAAACTGTACTGTCTCTCATTGCAGTGAGTGATCATTTTATTTATTACTTTATTAATAATTCACGCATGTATGGGGTATATTTACACAGCTGAACATTTTTTTTTTTTTCATCTATTTAGCTCGCTTGCCGGAGTAATGTGGAATATCGCGCTGTGGAGTTGTGTCAAGAAGTTGCAACTCAGAAAGTTATCGAACTGGCAGTGAAGTACGCCGGACGAATCAATAGAATGGCTCTAGCCAACAAGTTAGAATCCATCTTTGACAGTAAAAATCAAAGCGAAGAAGATGAAATTGAACCGGCGGAGAATAAAGATGATGGCTTCGCTGTCTGCGATGAGATCGAGGAAGTAGAAAACACTCCGGAGTTGATTCTGACACCTACCACGAAAAAGCACACGGTTGAAATTAAACCTTTAACCCCGACTGTAAGGAGGAACAATCCCTTTCTGAAAACTGGAAGTGCTCCAAGAAACAAAAGTGCGTACTTTTTTTCTAAACTGTTCTCTTTAATATATATTTTTTATTTTAATAAAGCGATGTTCTGATTGAACGACAGGTCTTAGTGAATTGGACGCTTTGTTGGAACAGCCACAGAAAACAAAAAGCCCCGTGGTAGTCCCTTCTAAACCGAAACCAAAGAAATCTCCGAGGAAGGAGTCCTTCGTTAGTTGGTACGCTAAGAATAAGAAGAGCTTGCAAGAAGAATTCCCTGAATTGAGCTCCGCTGACTTAACGAAAGCCGCGCTAAAAAGGTTCAAAGAGGAGGGTCCATCGAAAAAGCGAAAATTGTCCAATGGCGCAAACGAAGAAGATAGTCAAGCTAAACGGCCATCAATTAATAAACTCACAGACTTCATCTGCAGAGACTCTGACTCTTAATAGCATTTTAAGTATAAATCGCGTAGGAACTTATTTATCATGAACTTTTTCACGTTTGTAAATTTTGTACGATCAGTGCCAACATTATTACACAGTGACAGCTCACTTGCGTTACTTGCCACGTTCTACAATTAACGTTTAATTCCCATAAACCGAATTATCGCAAAAAGGTGTAGAATAATGTACATACAGACACACGATCTAAGACAGGTATCGTCGATCACCTTTTTGATATAATTATGGGTCAACTTTTTCACGCGATCAATAAAGTAACATTGAGAAGATTTCACGTTCTTACAGTTGAGTTAAAGCACACCAACGAATTCCACATTAAACGATACCAGTGACCTAAAAGAAGAGCCTCTTAAACGGTGTTGGTACCAGGAGACGAAGAAGATGAGTAAATCGTTCCGCATGAATGCCCCGATCCGAGTATTCGGTTATTTTATTTCTCACGAGGTACACGACCATCGTCGTTACATTATCGCAATTATATTATTAATTTCCTCTTATTATCTTTAATTTAATGCTGCATCATTATATTCTCATTAATAGTCATAATATATTATCATACTTTCAGTGGAGTCAACAACATATATATTTATATATTTATATATGTATACGTAAGTATATCGGGTGTATGTTCATTTTATTTTGTCTCATGAGTGAATGCATCGCACTGGGACACGGATTCATTTCGCAACTCATTATGAGGGTTATATGTATATATATATGTATGTATATATATCATTTGTGTATTCAGAACTGTTGCTAGGTACAACCTTGACTTATTACGAGTCCCGATTTGTTAACGCATGTGTAACGCAGTACGTAGGTCGTCGACGGTGCCGAAGTAAAAAAAGGGGAAAAAAAGAAGAAGAAGAAAGAAAGAAAAATCAACTGTACAGGAGTCGGCGCCATTTTCGGTCCTCCGATCTCGACCGAAGTACACGGCGCACTTAGCCGGTAATGCGATGCGCACAATCAAAACGAGATCACGCTAATTGTCATTACGTACACACTAGAGCCCCGACAGACTTAGGCCTCGAACAATCGCGCCGTTAGTAATTATTGTATGTTCTATAGTCGGTGATATACATGTATGTATACAATTTTCACTCGCATACATACACGCATATACTCCATGAAAACTTTACAAGAGCCGGAAGATGGTTATGAACAAGAACAATGTACAAACGTCGGGTTGATAAATGCGCAAGGAGTGCATCGTAGCTTCCGTTCGTTAGATACCTCGCCTCTTGTCGAACAAACAAGTCGCTTTTCGACGCTTCTACGTAATCGATCGCCGCCATTACCTTTTCCCGCAAATTGCCTTCAGTCGATGCGCTTCAACTGGGACAACGAACGGACGTTCCCCGGTTTCGGAAAACTGGCGTGTAAAAAAACAAATCGACGGGCATGAGTACCTCGACGTAGTAATAAAGCGTCCGTCGTTTACGCGTCGCGACGTCAAATTATACGCAAAACAATCAAGTACGGGTCTAATTCCCACGAGGTCGCCTAATTGACATAGATTTACTTCGAGAGATCTGCGAAATGTCGGGGTGCGATTGTTACGCCGTTTGCGCATGACCGGCAAAATCGGAGCCGGCGTCGGTTTTCATTTCTTTATCGATGGTAATAATGTAAATAAATGAAAGTTGCATTGGTTTTGTCAGAAAATTCGGTGCCGGTTTTGCCGGTACTTGTGCGAACGGCTTTACAGGTCGGATCCGACGTCTCGAGCTCGGCAACGAAGGAAACAAAAGTCCTTTCGTCCCTCAAAAGCTGTTTTTTTTTTTACATACGCCGTTCTTAATTCTTTTCGCACACCAAGGGAATGGAAACATGAAAACGGTCGCTCGGCTGTTCCTCGAAACAAGCGAAAGACAGGATTACAAACTGTACGTGATTTCGAGGGGTACAAAACGGTGTACGGTTTTGCTCGATTTTCATCTCACTTCTCAAAGCGGGCGGAAGGACCAGCCGAGCGAACCAGAAATTATTTACACGTCGCCTCGCACGCAAATTGCTCCCTTGTTACTCGTTGTTCAACGACCTGGGGCGTACGATCGGTTGTTTCATCGACGGCGATTAACGAAAGTAAGGGAATATAAATTGCCGTGCGAGTTAACGCGAATGAAAGCTTTTCGCACGAGTAAAACGAATGCTGGGATCGCGATCCCTAGGGGTCGACGAAACGTCAACGCGGAAATAAATCGATTGCTTTGTCAAGGGTCTACAGTCAATGGCCAGGATATCTCGGTTGGGACAGGACGCATTCGCCTGTGTTAACGATAATTATTCCAGCTTTTCCGAGATTTCCTGCTCGAACATTTGAAATATTTCCGGGCGTTGTACCGCAGGAACCATAATGGCGCCGCACGGTAGCGACGCCATTTTCTTTTCTAACCCCCGTCTCGTACAATGTGACCGAAATTTATCATCCGCGTTAAGCTCGCCACCGGCCGGAATTTCTTTCCTTGACCTCGCGTAAAGAGGCAAGGGAAAATTGACAAGGAAGCTCGACTTCGCCGAAAAAGCGCTGACCTCACCCAACAAGGAAGCCCGACCTCTTACAAGAAATCTAGCGAGGCCGATCTCGCGCAATGAAATTTAATTTCACGCGACCTCGCGCAAAAATTCCGACCTCGCACGAGGGAGTTTCCCCAGGAAGGTCCGACCTCACGCAATGAAATTTAATTTCACGCGACCTCGCGCAAAAATTCCGACCTCGCAAGAGGGAGTTCCCACAAGGAAGGTCCGACCTCGAGCAATGAAATTTAATTTCAAGCGACCTCGCCCGACCTCGCGCAAAAATTCCGACCTCGCACGAGGGAGTTCCCCCAAGGAAAGTCTGACCTCGCGCAATGAAATTTAATTTCACGCGACCTCGCCCGACCTCGCGCAAAAATCCCGACCTCGTACGAGGGAGTTCCCCGAAGGAAGGTCCGACCCTCGAGCGCTGAAATTTAATCTGACGCTCGCGAGCTCGACCTCGTCCAGAGGAACTCGACCTCGCTCGAAGGAGCCCGACCTTTGGTAAGCGCAAAGTCGAGCGATCGGGCCGATATCTTGACCTCGTCGTGTGTCGGAAAAAATCATGGGCGCCCCTCCGGTTCACTTTAGATCCTCCTCGTCGCCGAGCAGCTCATCGATCTGTTCTTCCCAGTCGTCCTTTCCGGCCGTGGCGTCGTTCGCGGAGGAGCTATTCTCCTGTCCTGGCACGACCTCGAAATCCTTCAGCTCAGCTTCCAATTCCCGTTCCCACTCTTCTTCTGCGGAGAGTCACAAGCAGCGTTGTAGCTATTTTGCAGAGGGCCATTGACTCGCGTGTCGTGTGTGTACATGAAAATGTTAAAACTGTGTCCGACGAGAGGGTGGCTCCGTTCCCGGGCGCTGGGACGAGCCTTTCCGTGAACGCGGGTCACATCGGCTCGCAAACTGAGGAATGTCGCGAAAATAAAGGAAACCGCGTTAAATCCGAGGTGACGAGATGCAAGGGGAATCGAACGCGTGATCACGGAACCGCGATAGTTAGCCTATCAAATTGAAATCCAGGGAGAAAAATGAAAGATATATTAATTCCTTCCACTGGAGAGCCCTTCTCACGGTTACATCTTGGATTCATTAATTCGGGCTGAGAGAAGGTTATAATACATTTTTAGGGAACATCAAGGAATAAAGGGGCATTTTTTATGGTAGGTCTTTTACACGCTGACTTATCCGCCCCAAGAAAAGACACCGAGGTCAGGTTTAATCGCCCCTTCGCGGTGCGCTTTTAAACGCCGCATTTATTAGGGAGAAAGTAAATAAATAAATACATAAATAAATAAATAAATACATAAATAAATAAATAAATAAATAAATAAGTAAAATCTCGACACACCCACGCCAACTGGCGTCCGCCTTCTGGTCATACTTTATTCCCTGTCGCGTCCGATCGACGAGCGCTTATTAATTCGATAATTATTCATTGTTAATTATTCGGGACGCGTTTAACGCACGTCGAGGCATAATCCGGAGCTTTTTTAGGAACTCGTATAGAATCTCCCTGCCTCGGGGCGTCGAGGTTAGGACGACCGTTTCGAAGAGCGGAACGAGAGGCGATCGAGCGACATCGATCGTACGTAAAAAGCGACGACCCGCAAGCGCAGTTGCGAAGAAAACTTCCGACCTAGTTTTAAGGCGACCAGCTCGATCGAAAGTCATTTTCAATCCTCCCCGTACGCGCCGGTCGAGGACTTGGCCGAAATTGCGAAAAAGCCCCCGCGACCCTTTGCAATTATTTCCCCATTACCCGACCGAGCCACGTTGGGTTTCATTTTCTCCCTATAAAGGGGTTTTCGACGAGAAACATTCCGCGATATTTCGGCCCTGCCCGAGGACGTCGAACAATGCATTTCTTTCCTCTCGGGTCCATTTACGGCGTTTGTCCTTTTCTCGCGCATTTCCTTTTTTACGGCGCCTCCCTCCACCCCCCACTGTTCACGGAAGAGTCGGCGGCTAAAAAGTAATCATCGATTAGGCATGGGATCGAATCAATCGTCGGTCGAGCATCGGTTTCACCCTTCGATTTTTCCGCGCCCTTTTCGAGCGAGTTTATTTCCCCCTTCCTGGATTTCTCCCCCATTTTTGGGAGTCCCGATTGTTCTTTTTTTAATCGTGAATTTCGGGAATTACAGCCCCCCGATCCTGCCGGGTGATCGGTTCCCATGGGATATGGGGTTTGGGGGTGTTTTTAGGGATGCGATGTCCCCGAAATTGCTCCATTTCAACCCCTTCGTTCCTGACCTTCCCTAATCCCGCCCGACTCGCGCCCCGTCCATATTTAAATAATCCCGTAAACACGTATTGTCGTTCAACGAATTTCATTAGGTACCTATATGATTCTCCTTTACGTTTTTATATTTTTTTATCCTTTATCTTTAATTAATCGCCACTTTAAATTCTGCTTCGTGCAACTCGTTACTCTCGCTTACTTACAACTTTTACAACACGGAGAGGACAAAGATCGAAGATAGTATAGATGATAACGGACAGACAGACAGACGGACAGACAGACAAACAGACAGACAGATTAATCGAATGCTTCCGACATCCCCTCGTAAATTGCCACCCCTCTCCCCTGGAATTTTATTAGCTCGATTAATTTCCTCGCCCGTTATACCCGATTATACATGCGCCTCAGATTTAACAGCTGATTAATCCCTCGACTAACGTTTACCTAATAGTTAATCATGAACGATATCTTCGAGTTTCGACTAGGTATGTCTCTCTCTCTCTCTCTCTCTCTTCTTTTTTACTTTTTTCATTTTCCCTAAACTCTCACTTAGTTTAGATGTTCATCTGACTGGCTTCGATCGTGTCGCGCGCGGTCTTAAATTAAATCAAACCAATCACTCGGACCGAATCGCCGATGAAGGATCGATACGTCGAGAGGGTAGCGCCCTGGCCGCGGAGGAACGGCGAATTCTCAGGGAAATCAAAAAAGGCTTTTCGAATGGAGAAGGATCGCGGTTCCAAGGGAGGTTTCCTCGTTTTCGAGGCCTCCTGGAAGTCCGAGATTTCGAGGATTTCCGGGGCCTCGAAAAGGAACGAGGAATCCCACCCCTGGAGGCGCGGGGTGAATCGATGGCCGCGATAAAAAACGAAATCAACCGAAAGGTCCAATCGAATGTCAGTTGGGGGTGTGCTTTGAATAATGGCACATGGGACTCTCTCCTCTTCTTAGGCTGTTGACAAAATAGAATGAAAAACCTTCGTTTAGACAGGTCATGGCGGCTGCGAGAAGCGTGCCTTACATTTAAGTACTGCCCCCCCTCTACGGGGTGCTGCGAAGTAACTAGGGGGTGCAGGGGACTATGTACAAGCACACTTATGGGGCTCAATTGTCTCGGTACTTGGGAAAGGATCGGTGCAGGGGACTATTGGTCACTCATACTCGGCGGCTTCGTACAAGACTTCGTGCCACTATCCGCTGCTAATGACAATAAACATCGATCCCGGGTCACGAACTATTGTGTAACGATGCTCGGTGCAGGCAGTGTCATAATTGTCCGGGGTACATACTCACGAGATCACCGAGAGTCGCGCGATCCTCGGTCCGGCCCGATTGGGAGATCCTGGATGTCCATTTCCGGAAACCCTGATCGGACCCCGGTCGGAATTAAATGTCGAAAAAATTCCGAAAAAAGAAAAACATGCAACCCCTCCCAGAAATTAATCTTTGAGAAATCCTTGCGGACAAGAAAAAAAAAACCAAGCGCGTTGGAAGTATATTAGATCTAATTAGGTCCACTGTCGTCTGGACGCAAGCATGAATTTCGCCCTTACGTTGGAAGAGATAACATAATTATATATAAATTTTTTTTTTCTTCAATTTTCCGTAGGAGAAAAAAATTGACCTTTTACTTCTCGGGTCCCTTTTGTAAATGATGAATTTGTATTTATTATGCCTTGAGGAATTTCGTTTGAAAAAATTAGAATATAGGATGCGGTCGAGCGAGGTCCGATCTTGGTCTCCGGTCAGCCAGGACATCCACGAGGACTCCTCGTGAAGATCGCAGGGTAAACGAGGACTGACCAGTACTGACCTTTAGGTGGCTGCATCCCTAGTTTTTTCATGCCTTCCCTGACCTCCTGGATGTCCGTGTCCGAGGCTCTTACGCTGTCGGACACGAATTCGTGCCCCGAAGAGTCCGTCGTCGTGGAGTCTTCCGTCCTGGACGCAACTCCGGAGTTCTCTCGGCCGAAATTCGCTTCAACTGTTCGTAAGACAACACTCAAGGCTAACTAAGGGAGAGTCTGGCTAACATCGATACGGGGTCCCGGATTAAACTCTGCAAACCTTCCTAGCTCCCACTACCTACGGAGAGTCTGGACTTTCGGTGTAATGGCGGTGCAAGGGAAGGTAATTACTAGACTGAGAAAAAAGAGGAAATTCCTCGAGCCAAGGAAATGTATATATATACATTTTTTGTAAACAGTACCAAAGAAATTTTTCCTTGGGACTTTTACAAAGAAACACTTCTCTGGTTCAATGACATTTTTTTTTGTTTTTTTTTTTCACAGGGTAGGCCAAGCTGCACGAGCCGATCGAAAAAATGACGGAAGGTCGCACATTTTTAGTGCCCTTTGATATCTACGCTCGACCCTTTGACCACTTGACTGTGGGGTGGGAAAAAAATGTTTGATAAGAAAGTGATACCGGGATGACCCTGTCGTTTCGACACCCTCGTAGGGGCAGATTCGAGGAAGTGTTTACGGCGTCGTTCGGGCTCGTTTAGATTAGTGGATCTCCGAGGGCTCGTGCAGCGAGGTTCGGTCGAGGGAAACGAGAGAGAGATACGAGAGAAAAAAAGATCGGCAAGGGAAGAGGCCCGGGGGAAAAAAGTCCTCTAGGATGGACGAGGACCATTTTCTCCTACGAGGGTGGCTCGCAGCTTTTTCCGGGTGGTCGTCAAGCCTCGTTCGATCGCAACTCCGGTTCGAGGGATCGGATATCAAAGGCTGTTTATTTTACCCCTTAAGACCACGATAGGAAATCCTTCGATGTGTGTACCACGGTCTCCGAGGAAATCGAGTATCGACTTTCCCCGTCTACCGAGTTCCGACAAGAAGACCACTCTTTTTCTATTTTTTTTTTCTCCACCCCTTTTTACTTGAACTCGGTGCAAGCGTTGTCGGATGTGTGTACATCGATCTAGTTCGCGTACCGAGACACTAGATTGGATTCGCGTTGTACATACATCCGAGGTGAGTCTTGCACACGGGGAAATACAAGAGTTCATCATTGTCCTTATGAATAGAACGAGACCATTTGTTATGAAAAATTTTCTGATATTTCATATCCTCGAAGAAATGCGAGGATTTAACTATCCGTTCAATTTTCAAGAGTACATGTCTCGGTTTAACTTGACCTTTCCACGTCCACGGGTAACCATTTCCCTTCGGGAGGTCGGCTTTAAAATCTTTTGAAAGGTGTGCACGTCTCCCAGAAATCTATATTTACATCGGAGTTGACATTTAAAGGGAGAAATAAATATAGGCGCGCAGAACGCACTGTGTACAATCAGGCGAAATTAAAGGCGACGCCTCGAGGGTGCGGTTTTGCTAATTGGTTCCCCGATGAAATTTTCCTTTAAAATCTCGATCCCAAGAAAATGTTACAACGATCCTTCGTCGTATTGCAGGTGCTGCAAATCTTGTATTCACCGCAAGTAGTACAGGTTTTTCGCAAGCACCGCAAGTACTGTAAATGCGGAGGCGACGGACGCGAATCGAAGGAATATTGAGTCGAGAAATGGGAGCATCGGCGATGCTTTTATCGGCTGCCAATTAAAGCTCCTCGATTCTCTCTCGCTTCAGCCTCGCGGAGTGGAGTGTCGGACAAAAACACCGGGGACAAAAAGAGCCGCGTGTCTCGAATGGAAAACGGCGAGAGAAAACGTCTCTTAAAGCCGAGGCAGGGAAAAGTGCGAGCATTGCCAGTGCGTTTCTGTCAATGACAGGTGTCAACGATGACCTTTTCGTGCCCGGTCTGCAAGGGATCGAAACATGCAAAACACTGGCTGACTGAAGGCGCATGTAAATTCTGTTAACAAAACGGACAAGTTCGAAACAGAATTCGGAAAGGGCATCGATCGATGACGCCCGAACAGAGCCGGATGAATTATTCACCTGCACTTCCATTGAGTCGATACCCTTTTAATAAGGGAATAGGGCCTGGAGTGACTAGTGCCCTGTATTAAAGATCCCGATCCGAGGTGTACTCAACTCAACTGACGGGGAAAAAAAAATAAAAAATGCGTGTACAAGTGTTTATTAGAACATGTACCGCGAGGAGTGTATCTTTAGATATCGTCGGATAGGATGGTTCGATTGTCCGAAATTTTTCATCAATTTCATTTCCAGACAGGCAGACCTTCAGCTCGCCAGTGGCAATTACGCAGGCACCAATGCTTAGCTACAAACAGGCCAAATAATCTGCCAATTAATTACCTTGAGTATGATCGATGCTACCGGAGGATGTAAGGGGTTGTTGATTAGGATTGCTTTCCGTTTGGCTGACCATTGCGTTCAATTCGTGGCTTTGACGTAAAAGAGAGACTCGGTAGAAGTAGTTGCGCCAGAAGTTCTCCTCGGATATGCTGGGGAGAGGAAGAACGCATGAGTACCGAGTCATAATTAATGAAATATTTGTTAAAACTGCTCTCTAAGATGAAATGAAATCGGGACAAATGACTTCAACGACTCGAAGGAATAAAATTAACTCGACCCGACCTCCACCCTTGGATCCATCATTGTCACGACCGAGCCATTTGTCATCTCAGTTAAAGATCTCCCTCTTTGATCTTTCCTCTCGAGGCCGACGTCTGGAAACTTACACTTTGGGGACCAGCTCGAACCTCATGGTCTCCAGGTTGGGATCCAAGGCGAGGGTGGCTTGGGCCATCGGCTGGACGGCCTCGAAATCCCAGGCGAACTCCACCCCTGGAGGGGGTGCTCTCACGAAATTACGCCGATCCTGGAAGAGATTCGGAGTAGATGTACAAACTTGGTAACCGGGAGGCTGCCTGGACACGTGGACCCACGCTGCGTCCTGGAGGTCTCACCCCAAGACGTCGATCACTGTCGCCTTGCCCGATGTCGAGATCTCGAAATCGATCGCGATCTCGTCCGTGGATGGGCTTTTTCGAGGGGCTAAAAAGTGACATTACTCACGCTCGACAGGTCTAAGCACTCTTTTCGCAATGCCTCCTCGTTCGGTGCTCCAACCCAGGGTGCGACGGCCTCGCCCTTCTCGTTGTGCTTGCTGTTGATGAAAGCCTCCTGCTCTTTGTTCAGTTCAGCTATCAGCCTCTGGAACGGAATTAATTAAGAGTCCCTGGCCGTAGAAGACGAGACGGGGGTCTCGTCGGGGGCGAAGAGACCCACGTGGGGGTAGGGCTCTAGGGGGGTCGTGGAGGGGCAATCAAGATCAAGGGGTGCCGAGCAATTTATACGTAACGGGGTCAATGACGTATCGAATTAGCAACCCCCCCGGGTGCAGATCCTCTCGTGATCCGCGAAATCGCGAAAGTCCCTTTCAGACCCTTTTTTAGGTCGATCGATCGCGGCTTTCCCTTTTACTCTTTTAATGTAGCCGAGACTTCGAAAGCCTGGATTCCGAGTGAAAGGCACTTCGTTTTCGAGTCGAGGATTTTTTTATGCATGGCATATCATTGGAAGAGGTCAATTGATAACAGGCGGACGTATGACGGTTAAAGGGAATTTATGGAAAATTCCGGAATCTAAAATCTTTTCGAGTTTCAACGCGAAATTTCAGAGGATATTCGCTATAATAATTCGCCGTAATTTCCTTGTTTTTCTGGAAATTCATTTTCGAACGCTTCCTTTTCTCGCGCATCTTATCTTTGCAGTTTCGGAGCGCGACCTCGGCATCCGGGAGGTGCCCTTGTAGGACTTTGAAATTAATTTTAGTTTACACAGGAGAGACAAGAGGGAAAGAAAAACGAGGCCAGGTTTAAAGCAGATCGATACGGATTGCAAGACAAATTCTCTTCTTCGCTCGGCTGGGCTAAGTAAACGCGATCTTTACGTGCCTATCTGAAACGGATATTGGGTAGAAAATATCTCGATTAATTGCGCGGTAAATCAGCTTCACGACATTAAGTTCTCATTTCCGGGCTGAGGAAATCGGATCATGCTATCAACGCAAGGGGGTGATATATATATATTTTTTTCCAATCTCAAGTGAAATAAGAAAAATTAGATCACCTCGGCAAAACCTGGCATGGCCTCCCTTAAGTAATGTGATAGAACCGAGTGAGTAAAAATCCGTAATTTAGCAAATTTCGAATTTTTCCCAATTTTCTTTCTTACTAATTATATTGTATTATTCAGCATGAATAGATTTGGCCGATTTTTTAATGTCATCCTTTCTGTAATTACGAATAAATTGAATGTCCCGGAAAGAAAGGACAATCGCGTAAAATCGATGCTCCGAATTTAAGTAGATCTAGGACTTCTGGAGATCCTGAAACTTTCCGTCTACAGGACGTCCCTATAAAATGTTTACGACTCAGGGTAACCAGATCTAAATGTCCTGCCCAGGTCGAGTAATCTCTCGAAAGCATTGTTCGGCTGCTATCGAACCCCTTTTCCCGATAACTTGGACCTTCCACCTTCGGAATCGAGGACCTGACCTTTCCCAAGGAGCGCTCCTCGACACTTCTAGCGACAGTAATGACACATATACTCGGAAATTTAGAGAACGACAACGAAATGCCGGATAAAAGCCTCGCGTAAAGATTGCGCCATAAAGGTCGGAGCTTTCGCGTCTAACGAAATTTAGGGAACGAGGTAAATGAAGAAATTTCCTCCCCAAGGAAGAATCCGCAGGAGTAATGGAATCGACACTAAATCCCTTTTCTCTAATCCTCCCTCAGAGCTTCGATCCTCTCACCGCATTTCCGCCCGAAATTTCGAAAATGGATAAGAACGATCCAGAAACCTGTGGAGCTTTCAATAGGTTCGTCGATTCCGGAAAACGGACGGAAAACGCCCTAATAAAATTGGGCACCGAGTTCATCTTGACTTGGGATGGCTTTTCTTGGATTTAGTTACCTTAGCGAAAACAGTGAAATTGCAATCGGGATAAATCTGATCCGTTCGAGTCTTAACTCTTCCTGGAGACGTCTTGGAAAATTTCTAAAACGGGGACTAAAAGCGAAATAAATTGATTATTCAATGCACGCTTCGAGGAAGTGCGTGATAATTAGAGATATGTATTTCACTTTGTATTTTCTTCTGGAAGGGTTTATTTTATCTAAGGGATCTTATCAGGTGTCTCCAGGTCGGTGGGTGTTTAGGAGTGAATTTTTCGGTTTCGATCGCTCTTATCACCGATGCAGATTCATTTCACGAAATGACGCGTCGCGACACCCTCGTAAGCTTCAGCTGTACCCTCGTAGGTGTGTCGTTTCCATTTCTCGGCTTGCAGATTCGTTCGGCCATAACTTCGCGAGACGGCCTCAGCGGAAAGTCTAGCCGTAACGCGCGGATCCAATAAACCGATTGCATAACGCGACGGGGAGAGTCCTTGGAGAAGAAATGATCTGATTTATTAGAGAGATCCCGGAAGGCCGGAGGACCGACCGAGACGTCAAGAGATAACTCTCTTATCCGCGGAGCATCCCTTACGGAGCGTCCTTCGGTCCCTCTGATAACATCATTCCGCCTCGAAAAGCACCCTCGGAAGGACTGCCGATGTCGAAATCAGCGATATTCCTCGTCCACCCCGTCCCACCCGATTAAATGCGTTAATCGTCGACCACCTTCCTAATAAAAACAAAATTATTTAACCCACAAAGTCAAATGTCCAACCCTTCCGACCGAGATTCTCTCTCCCTATTCAGGGCTCGTCCTGGCGCAGCTGCCTTTCCGGGGAGAGATAAAATTATCCCGGTTAAAAGAGGATCTAGAAGGCGTCTCCGTAATCGGACTTGCCCCCTGGAGACGAACCCTGAAGACCCATCCTCGAGGAAGGGCGGCGCACCTGCCCGATTTCGCTGGTCCTGCGTGTCGGACATTTTTTTTTCTCTTATGACCCTAACGAGTCCTCCGAAGTTCAGTTCGATTATGTCGAATATAGATTACGAGTGCTTCTTTCGATTAGATATTTCCGAAATTGCTACGAGCGTAGCCTGTAACCGGGGATAATTATAACCGCGATGCTCCTCGCGGGGGATGAGACACTACGTGACCCGGGAGGGGTGCGAGAGTATTTTGGTCACGCGTAAGAAGGAACGTGGACGGAATTACGAGCACGTAGGAACGTCTGCGAGGGAAAATTACTTCTGTTACGGAATTAAGTTTTCGCCCGGAAAGACCAGGTCCACCCTTCCGGAAGAATGCACAGTCTCGATCGTCGATTGAAAAGGGAAGAGTCGAAAGTGGCCAGGGGTTAACGAAAAAAAAACATGGCGTCCCTGACTCGAACCCACTCGAATAATACCCTGATAAAAAAAATCCCGACCCAGCAATTTAATGAAAATATTAAATCTTGGAACATTTCTTGGTATCGAATATATTACTTCCTTTCCTCCTATTGCAGATCCTTGAGGGAAGGGATTATTCCCTTCGCGTGTATCGACGCATCTTCTCAACTAATATCGAAGTTCGCAGACTGACGGCCGACTTCCCCGAAAGTTGTCGCGGGAACGTCACCCACTTTTCACTTCTATGGGATCTAATTGCAGGGCCAGGATGAATGCTTTCATGGCCCTGCAATGCCGATGCAGAGGTTAAGTAACCCTTCGGCAAGGGCTGCAGAGATTGCATAGGCGCGACCTCCGGCGCGAAAGCCTATCGATCCGGGGATGGAGTGCCAAAGAAGGCACGTCCCTGACGTCGTGCCCAATGGCGTCGAAAGGGACCATTTACCGTCTTTGGCCTCCCCTTAACCGGATTCGATCGAGTCCAAATGCAGCCCTTGGCCTAAGGACACAGGACTCTTATCGCGTTATCACCCGAGGCGTTCCTGCCCCCCAGGGAGGATTTTAAAAATCGTTTACACGACATTTCCGGGCACCTCTGCAACCCAATTTTCTTTTCCAGCCCGCGAAAAAAATTCACTTAACCTTTAATTTGAACATACTTATAAATCTAGAACTTATGGATTAATTCCTTGGTCGTCGAGGAGTGGGACAAAAGGGTGACCCTCGTCCCTTATCGCGTTATCACAGGTATCTCCTCTCGTCCGCTCAGCTTTTCTAGATCCCAGGAAATTTCCAGGTTTAACCTACTTCCCAAAACCGGGCTCTTTTCCTCCATCTTGAGGAAAATTGGGGGGAAAAAAAGGGGGGGAAGTCGAGAGGCTACGTGGGGTCATTTTTTATCAGGGCTTTCAGGGCGGGGGCGGTGGGAAATACTGCATAACGATTGTTAATAACATCGAGTGGGTCCGTACCACTCACGTATCATCTTCTCCGGACGTCTTTACGAGTTATGGATTTTCCGAAAGTTCCGGCACCCGGTTTAACCTACTTCTTAAAACTGGCGTTGGCAATGTTACAGGTCGCTGATAAACGGGATCCGGGAGAGGGAAATTGCGAGTGGGCGGCACTGCAACGTTATGTCGGAAATATTGATTAAGGAGCGGAACTGTGGGAATTAAGAACAGACCTGTACCGAGGTGCTCGAATACGGAAATGATCTGCGGAAATTCTGTGATAAGAAAAAAATATGCACAAACCCCCAGCGAAGTCACTTCAGACGTTAAGTGTGGCAGACGGGAAAGTGAAACTGATTGTAACCTGCGCAACCAAGCTGGAGAAAGAAAGAACAAAAAGGGGGGAAAAAAAAATGAAAAAGTATACACGCTTTGTCTTTGTTGTTCGCGGGTCGCATTGTAGCTCCTTTTAATCAGCATAAGTGAAGTCGAACCAGGTCGCGCAAGTCCCCATAAATCGGAGATAACGAGCACGCTGGAGATGCACTTCGGAAAGGTTTAAGCAATCACTTAGAGGCTGGAAGCTTGCACTTAGAGGTTCGAGCCCAACTTAACCGAAAAAGTTTAGGAAACCGCCGGGGAGACAGGGCGTGACATCGACAGCGACGGAGCTAATTGAAAATTATTAATTTCTCCTTCATGGGAGCTTGGAACGTGTTTCCAATATCGCCGGATCTTCGGTTCTGGAACTAGTTTCGGGGGACTTATCGGTACCCTCGGATTTAATTATTCAGGTGATCTTAATGGGGTGCCACCCTCCACTCGAGGCCTTCGGAGGTTGATCGATCCCTTTGCGCAAATTCCGTGCCAACTGATCGGGCCAATTGGACGAAGTGGTGCCCCACAATTTACCAACGAGAAATTCCTTGGAACTCTTTAAGGCTCAAGAATTATTGGACAAAGTAAACAAATGAAAAAGAACAAGCCGCCATTTACAAATCATTCCATCGTCGAATCCGCGAGGAGGATCTTCTTACGAATACCGAGAGAATATCATTTCCTCGGGTTTCCGAGGTCGCGGGTGGATTTTTCAAATTCCCTGACATTTCCCGCCCTTTCCTCGACGGACGTCTCCGACGTTTAATGGGATTTTCTTTGACCGACGGTCGCCCTGGGAGAAGGTCCGCCAGGCCGCATCTCATAATCGTCTTAACGAGGGGCCTTTTCAACTAACCGTTCGCACCTCCTCCTCCACCAGGAGCTGGAAAAACAGTAAATCCGTCGTAATTAGAGCTGTCGTTTAGTACGCCTCTAGGCAACAACCGCAAGCTGAAGCCGACGATGACGATCCGCGAAGCGAGCGAATTTAAAAGTGCCTCGAGAGCTTCCCGCGAGCTTTCGACGTTTCTTCGCACATGCTCGAGACTTTCTCGCCATTTCTTTTTATTTTCCGTCCCCTCCAACTTCAACACGACCGTTGGCGAAAAGACTGCTTAACGAAGCATTTCTCCGTAGGAAAGGAAAAAAAGAAATAAATTATGCGGAAGGAAAATAGCGAGTCGAATTTCCAGCGGTCGATGCATCGCGGCAGAAACGTCGATCGGTGCAGAATGCATGCCCGACTGTCATCAAGCGCTGTAATAAAGCTTTAATTACATTCCTAGGCGGCACCTGGCGAGTCGGTCGTAAAAGATCGGCAGCAAGGAACACGCGGGCGAACTTCGAGAGTTCGAGGAAGGGAGGTAAAAATTTCATCGGGGAATCGAGCAGGCGAGCTGGAACGCCGGGAGAAAATGGCGCAGGAAAGTGCACCCGAGGCCCAGGAGGGAAATCGATGGCCCGGTAGGAAAACTTGGCAAATTAGCATGGAATACACGGCACGGGTGAATTCCATTTCGCTAACGAATCGCTCCATCTCATGCTACTCCATGACACGACGTGGCCGTAAGAGATTAAATTTTATGATATCTAAATATAAGGAAAAATGTCTAAATATAAGAAAAAGTCGATAGCCCGGTAGGAAAACTTGGCAAATTAGCATGGAAAATACGACAGGATGAATGACAGTTGACTAACGAGTCGCTTTATCTCATGCTACTCCATGACACGACGTGGCCGTAAGAGAATAAATTTGATGATATCTAAATATAAGGGAAAATAAAAATATTCCACAGGAAATTGTAGGAGGAAAAGTGATTTTAAAAATATCCCCCGTCACTCTGATCCCCGAAATGGACGAAGATGAGACTGGAGAAACGTCGGATTGAGTTCATAGGCGTATTGATATCGCTATCGGATGAAAAGTGATAACTCTGTGTGGAGGTGGACGGGTCAACCGGTGCACCAGAAGGGGCAGAGATTCCATGGGAGAGAATGAAAAAGACACGAGCTTTCGGAGGCTCCGGCATTATAATGGAAGTTTCGATGCGATTCATGGCCGCTTGCTCTCAGAAAAAAAAAAAGAGGAAAAAAATGGAGGGAAAAACTCGCACGCCATTTCGGCGCTCGAGTGCGGTATTGACGGATACCATTTAAAGGGGCGCGTCCAGCGAGGAAATGCATCGCCATTGAAAAGTGCAATAATTTGAGAGTACACAACGCTACGTCTGCAGCATAAGCGCTCGGTCGACACATCCAGGAGATTTAATAAAATCCATGCATTTTCATGCGGATCCTGGGGGTCTTATATGCTGCGGAATTTCTTCACGCGGAGACGCAGCAATTCCGCTACGATTTCACGTCGGGGAAACGGGGGCCGATAGTTTTCGACCACGGAATTTTCCCATCCGGGAGGGATGGGGGAAAAGAAACGAAAATGAAAAGCCAAGCGAGGTCAGCCCACGGTGGCCCCGACCTGCCCCAATGGGCGCGCACCTGCAGGCGCAACCGCGAAGAAAATGGATTTTTCCGGGGATAACGATTTGGAAAATCGCGGAATGGAGGGGATAAACCAGGGGCCGATAAACTGAGTTTTTCGAGGTCCTTTGTGGAGATCCGTCCGATCCTTCTTTTTTGGATTGGCGTTTCTGACTTAGAATTGGGGCTCCGAGAATTCTGCCGAAAATCGTCGGAAAATCGGGCCAAAAATCGCGCCGACCCTCGAAATCCGAGAATCGGCACTTTCGGCAGGTGGGGCTTTACATGGAAAGCTGCGTATGCACGTGAGAGCCAGGGATGTAGGTCATAGCCTGTCCTGACCTAGATGACGGGCGTGACGTCACGAGTAACCTCCCCGGCTCGTCCACCGCCGCCAGCGCCGCCCTACCGAGGGGACCGAGTACGAGGTTTGCCAACCCCTTCGCGAGCTAAATGCTTCTCCCTTTGCGTCACCCGAATGCCGGACATGTCTGTCGACAAAGACCTGCAAAGACTGGGAGAGACATCGCGCTTCTTGCGCTTAGACTGATAAGAATGCCCCTGTAACTTTACATAATCATACATTATTTCGAGGTCCCAATAAATTGCAGTTACATTGTCTCCATAATACCGCATTCGGTATCTAAGTTAAGTTAGAAAGTAAAAATGTATGTAAATTTCGATTTTTATCAGCGTAGAGGGACTAGGTGCGGAGGTGCAAAAAAGGACGCAACCTCTCTTATCGAAGGATAGAATATACATATATAATGATTTCAGCATTTCTTGGAAAAAATCCTTGATAATTATTCAATTAAATTTCACGTGAAAAAGCTGTTAGTTAAGTACTGGATATGCCCTCGCAGATATTCGTCATATGACAAAGACATCGAGTGACGTCTCTCGTATTTCGACTAACGACATCGCCCCCCGCCGATGCATCTCTGCCATTGTCCCTTTCTCTCCCAATCCATCATTAAAAGAAATGAAAAAAAGAGAAGGAAAAAAAAAAGAAGAGAGAAACACGCTCCGGGCCAGGAGAAGTTACGTGCGTAACGTCGGGGGTAACTTTTCAGATGCAAATTCTTGGGGGATGAATATTTAGTGGGGGTTCCAGGCCTCGTACGCGGGGTGGATATTGAGCTTCGAAACCCGCGACTTATCGATCCTCGAGATTGTCGGGCAAAGATGCCTGCAAAACGGGGATTACAGGGCAAAGAGGCTGGGGAGGGAGTCCGATCAATGTAGATTCCTGCTAATTCGACGCTCCCCGCGGTTACAAGAGTATAATGGCACTTCTGCAATTTCAAAATGGCGGCCTTCCCCCGCTCGGCCCTTGAGAGACGTCGAGGAAGATGCCGGAGGATCGCTACTGCGAAATGCTCTCTATAAAGCCCACCAAGACGCCCAGTCTTGTTTCCCTTCTTTCCCCTGTCTCCTTCCCTACTTTTCCTCCCTATTGAACCCTGCGTCCCTCGAATTTGCAGAAATAAAATCCACCCTCTCGCGCTTTGTGCGCTATCCTTCGGCCATCCGAAAGTCGTGTACTATCGCGCGATTCGAATACAATTCGAACCCATTGAGAATGAAATGTCGAGTGTTATCGAGCCGAAGCTTGGCCTTAGTGCATTGTCGAGGGAGAAGAAAAAGCCGTAATGGCGGAGGCATGACGCTCTCAGAAATAGTCTCGCCTTATCGCACCGCGAGCACCCCGCAGCGTTGTTTTACAGCTTGCAAGTTAATAAGGGTAAGTGGTAATTAATTACGAGCATCTATCACGGGCTGAAACAATGCCGCGCCCGGGTGTAATCCCTTGGAATACGCAGTGATTCTTATTTCCCGTAAATAACGTCGACATTAACGCGTCCTCGCGCTGCGGTCCGAGAAGAGCGCGAAATTCAAAATGGCGGACGCCCATCTCGGCGAGATTGATATTATTAAAACGCGTAAAGAAATCCCGAAGACTCGCCTCTTCGGAAAGGAACTCGTTCATTTAGACTTTACCTCGTGATAAAACATCGCGGGTAATTCCGCGGGCGAAGTTAAACGTAATGGGGAATTTTCTAAGTACACTTGCGCGCCTCGCAATTTTCAAGGGGCTTCCATATCCGCGCAAACGATGCGATATTTACCTCCGGCCGAGATTTACCGATACAATTTCAAATGAAAATCTCGCCGGCGAATTGCCACACGTCTGCATTAGCATATCCCTGGAGTGCTCCTTCGTTCGCGAAGAATACGAGCGAAGTCCGAGGGAAGTTTCGCAAGAAATTCTCCAGGAAAGGAATGATCCAGGAAAGAGAGCTAATGCAATTCAGCGGAAAGTTTTCGGGAAAATTTCCCCCCAGTGAACCCAGGTGGTACACAATGGTGCTCCTCTGGAGCGAATTTGCGAATCTGGAGAGTTACTAGATGCCCCCGGGTGACGTTGAATATACCGCATGGAAGAGAGAGAGGAAAAAAAGAAAAATGATTTGTGAACGCCGCAATTGCAACGATTTAGTAAGGCCGTTTCCCTTGTCTCGCCACTTTTGCGACCAAAATAGTGGGGTCATTTTTTTTTGTTTAATAAGTTTTCATTATGGCGGTTATCCATCACCCTTTCCCATAATGAAAGCTCGGTACTTTCGCGTTAATTTCACCGTAAAAAAAAGAAGGGTCCTCAGCGCGTGCGTCCACGATAATTTATTTATTGACCAATAAAGTGTTCCTCGTGCGTCGTCCATTCATTTATTACCATAATGTGGGCTTTAATTACTGCGCGAACGTCAACGATAGAGCAGCGCCGAAGCATGTACAGAGTACATACGTGCATGTACTCGCGGAAGCCTCAGAGGCAAGAAGCATCGGCAATTATTTTACCTGGTTGTTCACCTGTACAGACATGTAAATAAATGCTGGATGTCAAAGGGCATAATTATTGATAAAAACGCACGCGCGATGTAACGCATCAACCTGTCGACAAAATGCTAAAACCTTATAACATTTGCGATAATTGTTCGAGCGTTTGAATTTAATGTAACCTGTAAAACAGGTACACGGATCTTCACAGGAGACAGTGATGCATTTGATGACACCGCGAAAGTGTACTAACAGTTAATTTCGAAGCACCGTCGTAGTAGTTTGCAATAAATTCCTGCTTTTACAGCGTCCACTGCAGACGGTAAAATGGGGAAGGGGCTTGATTAAAGCTGACATTAAATTTGCGGATAAACTCCCCCATATAGAGTATCGTTTTGAAAAGCGGTGCAAGTGACGTCGACATTCCGTCATCCCCATAAAGACGCCTATTTTCCTTCGAAGAGTACGCCGATGCACCTGAAAGGCGATTCGGAAACTTCCGCCTCGAAAGCGGTACATGGTTGTTTTATCAAACATTGATTAAAAGCTCTCCACGCGTATGACTCGCGCTCGTAATCCCTTGGAAACCGTAGCCGAGGTTAGCGGGAAATTGTTGCTCGTAAACCTTAGGGATGTGAAAAATGCCACTGGGTGGCCATCCGTTTAATCCGTTTTTCCGGACCAACGAGAAATTAGTATCGACCGGAAAAGGGATCGCGGAGAGTCATGAATCGCACAATCAACGCGTGTATTCCGTTACGAGGGGATGACACGCTCATGGGGCGGAATTGATAAAAAAGGGGTAGCTCGCGATGAAAAGGAATACCGATTATCAGGATCGATAAGAACCATCACACGGGTCTAATGGCGACTAGGGAACACAGTGTAAACATAGATATGAAGTCTCCAAACCACCTTGTACACGTTACATAACATCGATTATCTCGTTACCCCGTGAAAAAAAAAAAGAATGCATTGAACCAAAGAAAAATTCCATTCATTCGAATAATAATTATTTGCTTGGAATAATCTCTAATAAATAGTCACAATTCCGAAAAAACATTGCATGCAATTTATTCCAGTTTATCGAAGTCAATATTCCTCGAATTATTAAAGTACTTCTTGGGTACTGTTCAAAGAAATATTTCTCAGGGCCAATGAAAATGTTTTCGCAGCGCATCTCCCGAAAGATAAAAAACGTGGCGACCATTTTTAGGCACTCGGCAGTAAAAACCAGTGAAAGGGAGAAAACATGAAAATGTAGGGAAAAAAAAAAGAATTCTGCTGGTCTAGTTACAGATCGGCGGTGCAAAGCGATATGTACTCCGCGGGGGTTTATCGACGTGAAAGCGAGATGCGTATAAACGGGCTCGAAACGAGTGCATAAAGGTCCAAAACTGACCATAAAGCACACGATATCGCAGGTGAAACGAGCCTTCCGGCCTGGGGCCATGTATGAAGGGTACACAGTGCGAAGAGATGATCTTAATTGGAGGAACGATCGTCCGTTGGTGCGGATCTTCCAAATTGAAGCGACTCTAATCGAGTCATCTGAATAAAAAAAAACCGAATAAAAAAATATAATGAAACTTCAAGAATAAAAAAAAAACTACAATGAAAATATTTCTAGCCACAATATTTACGGCCACTTAATATAATACAACGTGACATAAAATTGGATTTTCAGAAAATTCCTGAATAACATTTTTCGCGTCAAGTGGAACTTTATCGCGATTACGGAGATGGGACAGAGGGATGTTTAGTTCGAGGTCCTGTGCGTGAATTAATTACTGCAAGGTTTGCGGTGGTTCGGTGTGCGGTCGCCAATGCGTGTAGACGCCATGTTATCGGCATGTCGGCGAGCATCGGCGTCGCGACGCCTTCCCTTACCGCAACGCTCTGTTTTGTCACGCTGCAACGCCCAGAGGGCAATGTATATACGTATCGAGTCAACGTGTACCCGGTCTACGTGCGATACATATGCTGGAAGATATACCGTCCCCGTAATGCGTCTACAGACACGCGGTCTAAGGCCGCCCGAAGATACGAGGCCGTGAAATCAATTGTGTTCCAGTCCCCCATCTCAGATGAAGGCGAAGACTCGGTACAAGGAAGTTCAAGGCTCGAGGAGTGCACCAATTAATCACCGCAATGCTCCTGCATAATGCTCAATGGGGTAATGCATTCGCTCCCTGCATGCCAGGTACAGCCCGCAATTAAAACACCTGGGGTAGATCTCGAAGTTGCTCTCATTGAACATGCCGATTGAATGGGATAATTGCTGCTTGAACGCAGAACTTCTGTACTTTCCTTGTATCAGGTCTTATCAATTGTTGCGTAGATGCGTGGTAAATGGTAAATGGTGCGGTTTGTTGGGCATGTCTGTCGTTATCGGCATCGGAGAGTCCCCTCGGACTGGTCGGCCATGTTCTGTGACGCCCTTAAGGTATCAGTCCACGCGACATATTGTGTCATGCTAATTCAGAGCGTGTACAGGTTGTCATACCCGCGTCGAGGCGTCGACGTCGCTAACAGGGGCCATTTCCTGCCGAAGATACGGGGGTACCATCGAGTCTTCGTGAACCAAAGTGCATTCGCGTGTCTATGACGGCGACTCGAGACAATGCCGAGCGGAGGTTGCGGCCAGGATTTATCACCGTGATAACGGGGTGCGCATTGCGGGGTCTCCGATGCATAAAGATGCTCGCACGATTGCCCAGTCGGCGGCGGTCCGTCCACGTTTCGTTAACCGTTGACACCCGGGTGCACGATATGGGAGCAGTAAAGTAAAACACCTCGTGCAGGGCGCCCACTTCCACGGCGTCGAGACGAATGGCTAACGAGCCCCTCTCACGGGCACATGAGTCAAACGCAGGCCGACAAAAATGAGTGGAGGGGTTTCCGGGATCCACGGAAAGGCCAGAGACACCACCGCGGAATGAAAAACGAAGAAATCCGCGGCCAGGCTTCAAAACACTCCTCGGCGCGTCCGAGGGAATTTTTCATTTCCACGGTTTACGCGCCTCGGACGCGCAGTAAAATCTCCGCCAGGTGCGAGTGGAATTTTTCCAGGGCTGTAATCCCACGGAGCAAGGAAGATCCTCTCGACACCTATCTAACTCCTGGTCGTGCCCCTACGTGCAGTGTATGGCACTCGATGAGAGGGTATCCAAGAAATCCAATTTGCCTCCACGTGGACGTCGGGTGCACGCGTAAGGGCGGCGTTCAAGGCTCCTCCGGATCGATCTCCGGACACTTGCGGGATGCTGCGACTCAACGCACCCTAGAAATGCGTTGCGGGAGCTTTCTGGGAGTTGGTAATTCACAGATCCAACTACAACCGTCCGCTCCCGGATTAGTGGGACATTTTTGCATGCAAGATGTCCCAAGGTACGCATCAATGACTCCCATCGCCTGGACGTCCGCGTGCACCTTCTCGCCTTGTATGCAAGGTGCGAGAAAGTTCAAGGTCCTCGGCATCGATTAATTACCGGAGGCGGTGCACGAAGATGCACCCGCGATATGGGCACGTCGGCGATATCACGGCCACCCCTTGCACGGGTCAACCCCGTGTCCCGGCGTCCCGACGCCAGTCGTGGGTGCGTCCGTGCGAGGGGGTGGCTTTGGATCAATACCAACTGGCCGTAGTCTCGCGGTTGTACGTGCGGATGGTAGGCCGTGTAACGCGGCCGCGTGCACCCCCTGCACGTGCGTGCGTTTCCTCACGCACCTCGATGCACCGGGTGATGCATCGCTCCGGTGCGTTCACGCACTCCGCACCCTCGCCCGGCAACCTCTGACCCTTTTGTGCACGTTTCTACTTCGTTTACACGGTTTGTTTCTCTCGTTAGTCAATGTGCAGTCAGACGAGCTGTCGTTTATAATTGCGTTCTATGAGAAAAATGATCTATTTTTTTTTTTCTCAATCCAGGGTTCCCTAATCCGCGTTTTTCCGCGTGGGTTTTCTCAACCCGTGCCTATACTTTTGCCTGGTAACTTCTGACCATCCCAGCTTTACTATTTCGCTCGTTCATTCCATTTGTTAGTCGACACTAGTGATGATGGTGGATGTATAGTCAGACATACAGCCACTCTGCTCCGTATCCCAGAGGATGGTCCACCCTGTTTCTTAATCCAGGGGAACGTTACTTCTTATTACGTCTCCTGGCTTGAATCACTAAGCTACCGGTTACTCCTTCCACCGCTCTAGGTCATTCCATTTTTCCTGATGGTTCTTCGATGATTTTTTTCCCCATTTATTCGGTGCTCTTCAAAATCCGCCGCGTCTATCAGTTAGAGGCTTGAATCATTGAACTTCCTCAGGGGACGATTTATTCCCAGGCTGGGGAATAAATGCAGGATCGTGCCCCCGTCCCGTAATGTCTGATCGTGCTGGGCATGTTACTACTTCGCCGGCCGCGCCGGACGTTGGTTAGCTCGTTCTTTCCACTTGTTGGCTGACGCTAGTGATAATGGCCGGCGTGCGATCGGACCTGCTCTCTGCAGCATCTCTGGGTCCAGGGGGCCATATATTGCAGGATATTTCGTGTTCCCTTTTAATTTCAATTTCCCATTTCGGCATGCATTATGTTACATGCCCCCGTAGTTTCGCGAATGGCTTGTCAAATTTACAGAAAAGCCCGTTCGTATACGTTACGAGTCCTGGGGAACTCGTAAAGAGAGGTTATGTCCCTCGGGGAGACGCGTTCAGCTCGGCCCGTTTTATTATTCCACCTGCGAAAAGCTATGAGAGAGAACTTCAACGAGACGTCTCGTTTGAGTATGACGAGTAATACGTCCTCGAGAAGTTCCCACGGATCCGAGGTGGGGATGTTCGAGTTGTCTGGTTGTTCGCCAGGATTAGGGCGAGGAATCGGGAATAACGGGGACGGAGGAGGCGGCTCTGGGTGTAAACCCAGATCCGTATAAATGGTTCAATTCGACAGAAGGGACGCACGGATAATATGTGTACCAAATTCGCACGGTCCACCGAGTACACCACTTTGACAAGGCGAGAGAGGGTGATAACAGATCACCAGGAACCCTTTGAAATGTCCGAACAATCGCTCCCCTGAGAACGCTAACCTCCCCCAAAGATACAGAGATATTCAATTTAAACTATCCAAAGCGTTCCTCCTCGTTCCTTCCTTTTTCCCTAGCAATGCGGAGAAATTTCTGTGCGAAACACCGCGTAAGAATTCGCCCCGAGGTAAGATCAACTCGAAGAATGTTTTCCAGAATTTCGCAAGTAAAGGCATTTCAGAGCGAGACCACGCCGGGAAATATTCTCGTTATCTCGTTACATTAGAGGAGTAAACTCGAGGAGCCGGGAAAGAGAGCGCAGCATTCTCTTCGACCTTTTATTTTCCTGTTGATTCGCTGAAGTCCCTTTCGCGTTCGGGCCTTCGTTGCTGGCTTTCAGAAGACCAGCAACAGGAAACTGCCACCCACCGGGGTGGACCGTTTAGGGGAAAATGCCGAGGGCGCGCCGCATACGGTGAATGAGCCGTAAAGAGCTTAAAAATCATGAAAAGCACACTCACGTTCTCCTCGACGGTCTTCTTGATTTTCACGCTGGCCTCGACGACCGTTTTCCCAGCTTTATTCACGGCACTGTACAAAAATCCGCCAAGGCTCTTCGCTCCTGCCAGCGCCTTCGTCGAGACTGTACGGGCAGAAAGCAGATAAGAGGCGCAATTAACACCGATACGTTAACGAGTACTTACTGTTAATTAAATAGTGCACCTTTCGAGAAGAACATTGTTCTGGAAGCAGGGACGCTGGTTGGATTTTTCCCAGGCGCCAGCGACGCCTCCAAAGGCCAGGACACGGAAGTCCTTATACTCCTCAGTATCATGATTAAGGCGATGCAAAAGTTCAGTCAAAGAGATTTCCTTTACGATACTTTTCTCTCCGCACTAAGGGTTCCGAGACGTATCAAACCTTGCAACGTGAATATCGAGGCTGTAAGGAAGGTCTTGAATGAGATTTCAATTTAAAGCAATTATTTTCTTTACTCTTTACAGAGAAGAAAATTAAAAAAAATGAAATTTCACGAGTGTTGGGACATTCCTTGCAGCCTCTGTATTTGCGTTGTAAAGTTTGACAACGGTTAGGTACACCCAGTTGGAAGAAAGGTGTCACGAACGATTGACCCCTCGTATGTCACTTTCACATCCCCTTAACTTCGGGGAGTACATTAAGGGAGTAAAATTCGCTCCCTGAACCCCTGTACGATGAGTCGACGGAAACCCTTCAGGCTCAGAAACTGATAGGTCCACCTTTAGCCCCGATATCGACATTTTCAAACGAGAGTAATCGATATCCGACAGAATAGCCGGGCATCGAAACACCCGTTTTGCATCCAGCATCCAATCAGCGAAGGTGTTTCTAATGAATGCACCGAAGACCGCATCGAAAATAATTACCCACGTTACCGATTACGGGTTGAAGACGGGCTAATTAATTTTTAAACGGTCCAACACAAAACCTCCACGACCTACCAATATCCAACTAACGTTGATAGGGATAGATTCGAGCACTTAAGCGTTATCAGAGATATCCAATAATTTCAGTGATTCATAATCCAATCAAAGGTCGGCTTTTTATGGCCCTTAAAAGAGCAGCCATCGCTCTGAATACATCTCGATAGAGACGGGAAAACCTCAGGGAAGAAACGACATCGATTAACAGGAATCTCGAGCGGGATCTAAAGGATCGTTCACGGGCAATTAGACATCCTGAAGAAGAGTCCGGACCCCTGGGGGAAAAGGTCCTCCAGGTCCTGGGAGGAAATTCCGAGGTAAATCCACGTGCGAGGAGACGGGCAGATACGAATCCTGACAGGATGACGGAGCGCGTCCTCTCGGGACGCGGCCGGAAGTTCCGCCACGTTTCCTACGGAACGAAATCGCAGCGGGATTCAACTTTCCCCAGGTGGAGATTCTATCAGCTCGGTGGACCTCCGCCGTGCGGAAGTTTTCGATGGCTCTCAATAATCCAGTTTCCCTCGGAGCGCCGGGATGTACTCGAAAATACGGCAGAGATTACCCGATTTTCCGAGTACTACCGAGCTATGTCCTTTCAAGATGCCGGAGATAAACCCTGGAAAAGGCACGGCAAACTGAAAGAGGAACAGGAGGACGTAATATTTAATAATAGGCATTACGACGCTCAGTCAACGTCGGGCTCTCCTATCTTGTCATCGCATTAGCGTGCTCGACAAAAGGAAAACCGGAGGTACGCCGGATTTATGAAAAGTTAAGCCGGCCAGCACAATGTGTACTACTTTTTTCTGCAGGCTGATTAAACGTAAACGCGGGTCGATAAATAGGTTTGCACGCCATAAAGGGCAGGTTCAGGAATCCAGGGGATCGCAAACATGGCGGCTGCATTGTCCTTGGGCATGCCGAATCATTAAAAAATTGTTTCTCGAAAATCTAGGCAAGGTGGAGGGTCCTTAGAGATGAAACGCTCATGTCTTTTTCCGATTTCCAGGGGCGGAAGGATCGAGATGATAAAGGAAGACATTCGATATCGAGTCGCGGCTCCATTG
The DNA here is from genome assembly GCF_000612105.2 of Orussus abietinus. Lineage (NCBI taxonomy): Eukaryota > Metazoa > Arthropoda > Insecta > Hymenoptera > Orussidae > Orussus > Orussus abietinus. The sequence continues at coordinate 2,198,738 of NW_019396017.1, forward strand.
TCTTTGGGCATGCCGGATCATTAAAAAATTGTTTCTCGAAAATCTAGGCAAGGTGGAGGGTCCTTAGAGATGAAACGCTCATGTCTTTTTCCGATTTCCAGGGGCGGAAGGATCGAGATGATAAAGGGAGACATTCGATATCGAGTCGCGGTTCAAACTTATCCTCCGGAAAAGGCGGAAGTGCACTCAGGTCGGCGGCGAGAGGAAGAGTTTTCGAGTTCCCACCGAGAGGCGGGAAGAAGTTTCGCCGAAGAGGCTTCCCAGAGGTTCCGTTAATTCCGCGGGGTGTAAAAAGAGCTTCGGTGTAAATGCGAATCCATCTCGACCTACGGAAGAGGTATTAAAATTGGCAGGGAGGGGGGCATCGAAATTGCATAGAGTTATCGAGACCGTAGGAAACATCGCGGAATTGAAATCAAACCAGATCGGAATTACCTGAAATTGAAGGATACCTAATAACCCATTGATTCTCTGGGGCGTTTAGTCGAACCGAATCGATGGAGCTCATTCGACCTCGTGTCAATTACGGGCGAGGAGAGAAGAGGCACGGCAATCTACATTGGCTTTTTCAATGTTACCCCAGCTGACCGATATCACCTGGTGAAACTATTCCAAGTAGAAGGACGTCCGATAACTCGGCGGTCCTCCTTTGACTTCCGACCCCTTCATGTGAAAATTAAAAAAAAAAAAATCCCAGGACCAGGAAGGCATTTTCAATCAGGGATTGAGCTCGATCAGGTAAATGGGGAGATTCATCCAGCGTCGGCGTAAATCTTGGAGAGTCAAAAGCAGACTAAAATCGGTTTAAAACCCCATCAAGCCAGGGGGTGTGTCGGCGTTATTGCGAATCCAGAAAGAGGGCGTCGTTACCGTTCCCATTGTCTCCGAGGCGGCACTAAACCTCACCGAGTAAACGATTTCGTTATTTAATAGAAAGTTAAAAGTAGTCGCTCCTGGGGGAGTCACCCTCCGAGGGATCGATATCCTGGGGGATTCACCTTCTCGGGTCCACCGGCCCTTCCCCATAACTTGAATTTTACACCCCGACCACGTTACACCGGGGAAATTCTCCGGAATACTGGTATGAAAAATATCACCTTGGTTGGGGGATTTCGCAGTACCGAATTCCCTAGAAATTCTACCCTGGTACCGAAATCATCCCCCGAGGAATAATTGGGGGAAAATTCGAGATCGTACTGGAGGTCCAATTTACCATGTCCGAGGGTCAGCGGAGGACTCGAACGACCCTCTAAACTTCGAGTCGGACACGTTCAACTCGATATCACCAGCTATCCCCCGGGTGTCACCCTTCGACCTAATCACGAGAAGCGAGCCTAGGAGGCGGAAGGCTCGCCCCCAGGAATTACAGCAATTAAATTCCCGGAATAAAACGAGAAGTTCCACCCTCGTGTAGAATTTCCCCACGTCAGATTCCCTGGAAAAAGAATTCCGAAATCCTCCCCCCCCGGAGGATAATTAGTCAAAATTCGAGTCCCACCACACCCAGGAGCCATCTTAACCCATCGAACTCGAAAACGCACGCGATAAAATCGATATCATCACTAGGTATCACTTGGGAATCACCTGGATCCTATCAGGAGTGAAATTCCCTCGCGAAAGGATTTACGGACCGCGACGCCTTTTTCTCGGTCCTCATAGAGAAGACATGCGTATAGAAGAACGTAGCCGGTTGATTTTCGAGGAGTCGGAGGGGTAGTTGTGTATTGATCGAGCAGATAGACCAACCCCCAACGCGAAGGACGGCCGCTGGCTGACTGGATCGGGTTAGAGATTCGCAGCCAGCGGTCCAAGGATCCCACACCCCCAGGACGACTGGCACCATATAAGGAGGATCCTTTACGACAGAGGGAGTCCCAGGGATGCCGCCTGCCTGGCTGGTCATACCTATTTACCGAGTGGTTATCTGCTTAGGCGAAGGGGTTAACGGCAGCCAGTGGACCAAGGATCGCGACGGCTAAGTCCTCGTCTTGGGACGCTCTTTACGAGCCCATCACCCCAAAGCTTTATGGCTCCCTTTGAAACGAGAGAGAGTGCTCCTCCCGATCCCAGGATTAACGACGTCGCCGATTTTACTATAGAATCGGCCAAATCGGCCAAATGTTCATCCCCCGACGAAACATAAAAATTTCTCATACGGTAAAGCGCGAAAAAAAAAAAACGCTTCCTATCGCCGGTTTAGCTACAAAAATTGAATTGAACATTTTCGCGATTCTGGAATTTAGGGACAATTTTTCCTTGACTGGTGTCGTCGATTTCCAATTTTTTTTCCCCTAGGTGTAAAGGGGTCCCTTCTCACGAGGGTGTGAACAATACACGGGATGTTATCGTCCCTTCGTTTTCAATTACCCGACCGTTCCAATTCTCGCGTCATTCGCGCGATTGAGGATCGCGTGTTCGCGTGATCGTTCGCACTCGCGACTCCGTTAACAGACTTAACGAGCGAGAAAAGGGCTCTTATCGTTTTCAAAGGAACGTTTTTCCGGCATCGGGGTGACTTTCCTTTCGTGGCAAATGGTATAAATAAAAAAATGGTGTTAACCGATTTACAGGGGGAATGTAGGATACGAGGCGGTTTTTCGAGTGGAATGGAGACCACATATGTGTTAAGTTAACGAGATCGCGTAAAACCTTTCAAGTCTCGTCGAACATCGGATGCGTTTCCATTTACATGGAGATTGTGTCTTATGCAGAAATTCAAGCGATGCGCTTTTAAGGTTGGCATTCTGTTGCATACCCCTCGCCATTTCGTCCTTCGGAGGAATAGCGCGTGTCGCATATCTCGTAATAAATTCTAAATGAAAAAAAAAAAAAAAGCGAAAAAACCAACTTGGCCTCAGATGTCCAAGAAGCACGACGCCATATAATCGTTTACGTCCCTTAGACGTCGCCGGGCCCGAGGAAACCATATAATACGAGACGTCCGTATCCGAGCTGTACGGGACATGAAATGGGCGAAGAAGAACTCGAAACGTGTACCTATGTGCGGCCTCTCCGCACATGAAGTCCAGATACGAACGCGTGAACGATACAAAGGCGACTCCGAGAAAGCGACGAGCCGGGGGCGAGGAAAAGAACCAGGAGTCGCCTTGAGGGTGAGATTTGACATATCTTGAGGATGACTCCTTAAAATCCCGGAGTCCCCACAGGATCTCTCCAGGGAGCGGGAAGAGTCCTCTTCAAGGACGAGCAACGTACCCCGAAGTGGAAGGGACACCTAGGAGAACTGAAAGGAAAGAAAACTAATGAAAGGATCCGGGGACTTTACGGTTCCCCTAAAAGGAAGCTAAAACAAGGACTCCCCAAAGCCCGGTATATCCTCCAATACCTTCCAGAGTCCATTCATAATCCTTGAAGAAGGATCTCGAGCCTCCCCGAAGGGGCACCAAGGAGTCGGAAAGTGGCCCACAACGAGCTGCGCCGATCCAGGCATTTCGATTCAGCCAGATCGGCTTTGAAGAATTACCTCGCCCATCTAGGGGGAAAAGCCGAGACCAGGCATTCACCGGCCCTAGTGGCAGGTTCTTCAGGATACGCGAAAAATTCCAGAGGCGTTCCACTTCCCTGGGTCGAATAAATCACGCCCCTCCAGGGATCCTTCCGCTTCCTTGAGAGATTTCATAAACACCTTATCGTCCGTTCCGACCGCCGACGTCGGAGTCGGTCCTGAAATATCGACCGCGAGTGCCCCGAGTCCTGGGGGCTGGCGGCTCCTTGGTCCAACGTCAGGGATGGTGGGTAGAAATTAATGATGGGGTCCTTCCGACTCACCTGCTCCGAAGGGCTGCTGGTCCTTGTCCTCCGTGGGGGTTCCTTCCCCTAGGCTGGCCGGTCCGCTGTCGGCACCGCTGGTCGCACTGAAACGTTAACGCCGACGTTCAAGACCGCCCTTTCCGGCGATAGCAATTGCACTACATGGGCCTAGATATATATCAGCGGATAATACCGAACACGCACATACCCCGCAACCCACCTGCTAGCGTCATCGTCTTTTACGTGATCGGGGGAGGAGCCCTGGACGCTTTCCCGCGACGTCTGGCTCTCGGGTGCCTCGGGGGGCACTACGCCTTCCTGGACCTCCCCGGGAGCGCCTCCGCGTCCCAATCCAGGGATCCCTCCACTTAGCCAGCCCGTCATCTGGGACTTCACCCCGGCGAGCATCTCCAGCTTGCTGCCTCCCTTAGTAGGGCTGAAATCAGGAACCCAGGGAATTTCTTACGGCGCCCCCCGAGTCAACCAAAATTTGACAACCCTCCTCTTTCGTTTCCCGTAACCGTAACCTCTCCTCTGAACCTCCCACTATGAGGACAATTCAAATTATAAAGTCAAGGGTGGAATTAAATCCTGAGAAATATATTAATGGGACACGGGGACGACCACGCCTCGTTGGAGAAGATTCCCTTTTTTATGGGTCTTGGGTTCGATGTTTCGGTTGGACCGAGTTTATTTAGAGTTGTGGCTGGTCGGGATAGCCCTTTGATCGGCGATGGAGGAATAAAAATTGGGGGATCACTTCTGGTGATTTTACTCCCTGGCATGGAGAGACAGTCGGCCACTCGGCGAAGGGGAGGAAGAGTGTGGTAGATTTTTTAAATTACGTTTTCAGAATCCTCCTCCGTCGTCCCGTTTACTCATCGCGACGGTCCCTCTCATTTGGAGTAGATCCTGAGGAAGGTGGTTACCGATGTAGAGGTCTTTCATTCGAAAATTGGGATACGGGAATAAATGCGCAAAAAAAAAAGAAAAAAAAATTGAAAGTGCGCCCCCTGTCTCAAAATTCCGAATTTCGGGTCTCCGAGTAGAATCCTAAAAATCGGGGATTTCCAGGCTATGCATCGCGTTTCGAAGAATCAACTCGATAAGGGAAACGAGTAAGTTAGGTGCAGGTGCAACTCCTGGGCATAACTGCAGGTGAGGCCAGTGATAGCGCCTCATAGAAACGCGAGATCCATTTTGCGGGCGCGAAACTGCCGAGTAGCGATCGGGTTACTCTTTACTCGATTACGGGGCAATGATGAAAGCCGATTAAAATTGCGCCCTGGTTTTTTGGCATCGCCCCTTGGCGAGGGGTTTGCCTGCAACGGAGTCGTTAGCCCGGTCGAAACCGAGGAGGATGCACTTTTCTCAGAGTGCAGCGAGAGCGATCAGAGGACAAAGACCCTTGGGGAAGTCCTTTAACAAAAAGTCACCAGACCGCCATAAATAAAATAAAATAAAATAGGTTGACCAAAATCATTGACGAGCAAATGCAAGACCAAGGACCAATACTTTAACTGACATTAATTGATTTTAACTGACTTTAACCTGCCTTGGTCTTGCACCCTTGATTGACCGTGCAATCATGGCGCCACCGCCCTTGCACTTTCCGCAAAGAGAGAAGACAAAAGAATACAGAGAAAAATCAGGAAAAATACCGACACGTCGCTGGTCCTCCTCCAGGATTCGGTAAACCCGTGGAGGGTTTCCACAGTCCGTAGGAACGCACCGTCGGGGTAAAACGCGGAAAGCAATGCCGCGCATGCATAAGCCGGAATGCAGCCGAGTAATTCTAGGGAGGGTACCCCTCGCATTAAACGTGGCTTCCCCAGGGTGTAGCGTGCACATCCTAGGGTAGGGTGTATCGCCAAGAGTGGCCAACTGCAAGTGCAGATTTCTAAGCAGGGGTAGGGTGGGGCCAAAGTAGGATCCGGGGCTTCCGGGCCAAGAAATCGGCCCCGGAGTTTCCCCGGCTCCAGCGGAACTTATTCAATTTCCAGGGGGGGGGGGGGGGGTCGTAAATTCAATGCGCAAACGACGGCAACATTCGTCCCGAATTAAGCTCTCCCGGTTCGCAGGGGGTCCGACATAAACGGTGCCGATCGGGAAGCCGATCACGTCCCGGACGTTTGCCTCGGCAGCATTTAGCATGCGACTTGCAGTCGGTACTTAGCAGCACCCATTAACGTGGATTTTGCAGATAGCTCCTCTACGTGAGTCCCAGGGTAACCAAAGTAAGGGCATTCATTCACCTAGCCATAGCGAAATACGAATTCAAAGATGGCGCGCGGGCATGCTCCGATCTGCAAATGAAAAGGACACCGTGTAAATCCCTTATCACACCCCCTAATTGCCAAAAAAGATCTATTTAAAGTGCTGAAAATACGTGTGCTGGTTCATCGCCACCGAGTGCAGGCCTCTAGGTGAGCAAGAGAAAACACCCTCGGCTAAGTGGCCAAACGAAAGAAGAGGATTTCACTCTTACGTAATGTGCATAAGGGGGGGAAAATTGAGGTGCGACTCGCTACGTCGATGCGCCGATTACCTAAGGTCGAGTCGCACCCCAAGTACAAGTGCGGCAAGTAAAGTAGCATTACATGTCACCCTATCAAAGTGCTGCAAGCGACTTAATAAAACGGAAGCCCTGCACCGATTCGACATCGGAGGGAAAGATCCCTCTTTGGCAGGAAATATTAAAATCGCCGCGATTAATATCTCTTAGCGGTGATTTTAATTTTAAATATACATACGCAGACGTAGGTGTTCGCCATTTTTTTTTTTTAAAGCATTTCCAGCGAGTCTGCCGCATGTCTCTAATTTTCGACTTGACCGACCGACCTCGCAATTCGAGTTCGAGTTCTACGAGTCGTTCCCTCGAGTGCGACAAGGACCGTACCAATCGGGTCTTTTCAGGAGATGTCAAAATCGATCGACCGCGACCGGAGAGCGCGTAGTGTCGTCCTTGGCACGAGCGGGGATTGAGAAGCACAAGGCGAGCGATTAAAACGCTGCATTCCACGTAAACGAGTCCCCGCCTGAAACCCTCGAAAAAGAAAAGAGAAAAAGCAAAAAAAAAAGGTCGGATTTATTCATACCGCCCACCAAAGACCCATGCATAGAGCAAGGCAGCATTTTCGAACCATACAAAGCGTACAGAAAAAAAACGAAAAAAAATGCCTATCCAAATTCCCTAGAAATAGCAAGACATCTAAATAACCAAAATCCTTCTAGAAGCATCCGCGCGTCCACTGCACGGGTCCTCGGTGTGCGTTGAAATTTCCCCCGATCGCAAAAAATAAAAGAGAGAGAAAAGGAACAATAGATAGTTATTTAACATCCGCCACGATATCTTAAAGTAGCAGCAGTTATCCGCGGTGTGAATTTAAAAATTCCCTCACAGCGTCGATATTCGGCACTCGCGCATGAGCTCGCGTATCTGAGCGCGGATAAGAACCGCCTAGCGCGTAATAAAACGTATCTGCATTCAGTTATAACGCTTGGAGTCGAGAGATATTAAACGTGGCAACGTTGCAGGAGGTGAATGCGAATGTCAGATGTAATATCTTTCGGAAAGGAGTCTTTTTTCCGAGTCGGCGTCGACCACGTGAACGCGGGGGTTTCAGGCTGGGACCGATCGAGGGGCGTCCCGGGGCCAGTCGGTAAAACAGGCGCCGGTAAGGCCCCGGGGGTCGTGTCTCGATCGATTGATACGCCTCGCCGGCCTTGGCAGGGGCCAGGGGCTTCGGAGGCGCTTACCGAGATATTAAACGCGGTATGCAAACGCGAATCGATAGACCAAGGAGAATGGACACGTGAGAGGTTAGGACCTCCGCTGTGTCGGGCCCGGATAGAGACGTTCGGAATACCTCGAGTCCTTCTTCTCGAGGTCGGGGTCGCCCTCGACCCCGGCGGGCGCAGCCCTCTCCTCGGCGGGGAATTCGGCGCCGTCCTCGGGCTTCTTCCCCATCCAGTTGGACACCTGGTTCGTCAGGCCGGAGAACATCTTGGCGAGGGGCGAGCTCGACCCTGGAGACGACTGCCTTCCTCCTGCGCACCGATGTCGCGAGACCCCAAGCGAGACTGCGGCGACGAGAACGAGCCCACTTGTCCTCGCGACCCCAGCTCACGGACTGTCACGGACCGAATGCTCCGAGCGCGGGTCACTACGCACTGCCAGTCGCGCAGCGACCGTCGAGCGCCGGCAGCGCCAGCTGCCCGAGCGGCGCGCCCGGGAACCAATCCGGGCCGCCGCTCCCCCGCGCTTGCGCCGATCCAGGTCGATACCTGCGCGCGGGACATTTGAATCGGCGACTCGTCCAACAGAAAATAACGTGGGAATAATAGGGAAAAATAAAAACAATGGCCATAACAATTCTCGGTTTCACTCGAGGAAAGCAGAGTTTGAGCCGTGAGTTGTAGCTTTCGATAATTCTACACCGCATTGGATCAAATTAAATTGCTAAACCTGCCTGTAAACGAGGTACTGAAAATAGGGCATTTTATTTCAATTCTTGTGGAACAATTTCAACGGTTGTGCGACGAACCGCGTAGACTCGTGCTCGCCTCTGTGCATTCATTGGTACAGGTTTAATCGATTGTACATTGTTTCGGAGACAGGTGCTTGGTTTGAATTTGCTAGGAGGGTGATTCCCGTTCCGCGGTTGGTGGCGAAACCAAGCAATGGTTAATCTCGGATTAAGGGGATTAATCGAGATCGCATTGCGCGGTGACCAAAGATGATCTAAGGATACCACCTCTCTCGATATAATTTGTTATAATATCGATATAATTTGTTTCCAGCGCCTTGAATGCGTATCACAGTCTGCCAGTTAAATCCGCTACGCTTCAGACATTATATACAGCAATCGACCGTTCGGTCAATTATTCAATAGACACAGAAAATAAATAACATCTCATTCGCAAGTGTGCGCGTTTACAGTTTGCGGATTCCCCATACGCGGATCAATTTGTACGACTCTTTCAGATCCACTGAAAGTTCCCTCCCTACTTCTTTCTCGTAACGCGCCAGCGTTCGCTTTGCATTGAACTCTTGAATAACGGATGTAGTAATTGCTAACGTCACCAAGGATTCGATAACACCAGTGCAATAAGTCTGGACGAGAGATGGTAATACATGATGTTACTATTGTCTCTAGTCTTCACCCAGGACGTGTGGTTATTGCGCCGGCGCCGCCTCGAGTTCCTTCGCTGCCTGTTCACGTTGATACCTATATAAAAAAACAAAACAACATTCGTTATAACATAAATAATTACTGTAATGACGATCTTATCTGCGCATGCATTGCGTAACTCGTTGAGCTGCGTCCACCATTGCGTGGCAGTGAACTACAGAGAATATCGCGGGCAATGACGTCGGTCCTGGCGTTCATTTCGTAAACTATATAAATTGTCCCGAGGACGGGAAGTGCCGAGCATCGTCGTAACCCCGACGCGTAATTTTGTGCCGTGCCAAAGCTCATTGCGATGCATTACTCCACTTCCTCGCGACTCGAATGAATTCTCTATACGTAGAGGTGCCCGGTAACGAGGTCTAAGAAATATCGCCATTCCAGGTTTACCTTATCGCTCTAGAGATTTGATACAACGCCGTGCAGGCAACGAAAAGATTCACGCTGAAGAGGCTCCAGTTCTTCGGTACAATGGCCAGGGAGTATCTCGTCCAGATGATTCCCGTAAGCCCGAGTGCAGTCGACTGGCTGATGGATATTTGACTAGGTGGCCTTTGTAGATCGCCCAAGCCTGCTAGGACGAGTCCCTGAAAAGTAGCCATTAGAAATGTTTAAACGAATCGCAGCCGGGGTCGCGAATGGCGCGAATATACGTCCAACACGCCGACAGATACTCAATCGTATTCAACGACAAACCGTAATGTCATCCTGCATTTACGTAACGTTCCTCGATGTTTTTTCCCTATGCATTTCGCCAGCAGCCGCATTTGCCGAAAATGAACGTCGCCCAGGAACGAGTTTGCAGATTTGCCCGTACGACTTGTTCCTCGATTTTGAATAATTATCCAGAACCGCATCGCGGAGAATAATCCGGGTAAATGCGTGAACCAGCCCCCGGTGATTTCTCCGGGATGGAATGACGTTTCTTTACCGGTGGAAACATCCATTACCGACAATGACCTTATGACTTGCGGGGTGATAACAGGACCGAGTAGATTATCCGGCTTAGAAGTTCTCTCAGCCTCTTATCTATGGCTCTGTGACACCTCCAAGGTCGGCTATCACCGTCTGCGGTCTTCTGATAAATGAGTCGGGCATGTCAGACTTTGAAATCGTTAACTTCCAAGGAAAGTAAAAGTATTCCGATGTAAATAGAAAATTCCACTTAATTTGTCCCCGCCGGTAGGAATGCGTATCGCCGATACGGATATCGTGCAACCTTATTAGAAACATTATCACCCCGTGCACTTATAGAGCGACCTCACGGCACGTGCTTTGCATCGCGCGATAATTAGTATCGGCGAACGATAATCCATTCGAGAGGCGTGCCTTTGTCGGGCCGTACAGTCATATCGCAATTACAATAGCACCTGTATTCCCATCCACGAGAGGCAATGCCTCTCCGATCAGTCATTGACACTGGAAGGTAAATGAAACCACCGCTGCGCTCACTACCATCGGCGAGTAAATGCGCACCTATTTGCCGGTCGTTAAAGCGTTCTTCGCAGAAAATAATACTGACCCACTTGAACGCCGGTGCCCAGAAGAAGATCGTCTGCGGACCTACAACGAGAAATCTCTATTAGAGCGCAGCTGGGATATACAAATTATTATTATTTTTTTTTTAATACAATTTTATGCGCATCGCGTTTCTCTTTAGGACCTCCATAACCACGATATCGTCTTGAGACTTCAGAAACGCGTCGTTTTGAATTTCATGCGCCTCAGCATTTCTTCTCGTCGGGGCGTTTGGATCGACACGTGTCGGGGCGACACTCTTCCTCCCGTTCGATCCGGTAGTGTCCGCTGACCGCGTCCTTGACACGGTTGTCCTTCGCTGCTGCACAGAGGGCAGACCGATCGAGCGGGCCAAGGGGGGTCCCGAAGGTGCGCATGCGCCGGTCCAGACGAACGGTCGACTTACCAGCTGGATGTTTCCACAGAGGCTGCAGTTTCTCTGGCACGAACTGGCCGATGGTCTTCATGGAGTTCCTGTATATCACCGACATGATTCACGTCTTCGTGGTCTGGATTTGGAAAGGTGTCACGAGAGGGTCCTTTTCATAGGTCGAGGCACTCCGCGTTCGAAGTTGGACCGCGCCGAGCAGGTGTGAGGCGCGAGGCGACCCAGCGTCGATCCGCTCGCGCTTGCGGGAAAACTCGAAATGACGATTTACGCGCCCGAGATCGCCCGCATGCCCTGGTGGGCCGTGCGCATGCGCGCGCGAGCTGCCGTGACGTAGCCGCGTCCCGCTCCTTCCGCGCGGCCCGCATAACCCGCATTTTCGATTCGACCGCCGACCGAGCGAGATCGGGCCTCAAGGTCGAACCAGTGAAAGATCCCTTCGCGTCTCTTTCCACGCCCTTAGGACGATGATACGGATTTTGACATTTTCTTAATTTTTATGGTTAGGATGCATGAACTGTCGATAGGATTTCTAGCGACGTTTGTCCCATTTAGGCGCGTTAAGGGCTTATTACGGGAATAGAAACGATTATTGTTCTTCTCGAAGCCGAACGTGATAGGCAATGTCGCAGGTCTGTCTATTACCGTCGAAGGTTTCTTCGACCTCATGAGTCATCGAAAGTGGTCTTTCCGAGGCTCCTCGCACAAGGAGTAAGGCCATTGCCCGAGTGATGCACAAGACCACGAGTATAACGGAGCACAGAAGGAAGCTCTAAATTATATATCGCGCCAGTCATTCCCTGAGAAAAAAGATGTCATCGAACGAAAGAAATATTTCTTTGAATAGTAGCATAAAAAACCTTTTGTTAATTCAAAGAATAATTGACTGAACTAAATTAAACGCAAGGTTTCTTCAAAATTATGATCATCATTTATTTCAGTTTATTTCGGTGAAATATTTATTCTTTGGAATTAATTAAATATTCCTTTGGTTCAATGAATTTTCTTCCCTCGGCGTAAGGAATGCTTGAGTTATCTAAATGTCTAAATTAACGGCCAGTTATAGATAATATTAATCTGAAGTGGTGGTACTGGTTTCCTTAGCGGCAATTCACTCGTCGAAAGTGATGGAGTAAGAGTTATCGATAATAACGAGTTGAGCGACATTTTGTACATTTTAATTGCGCAGTTACGCACCGAACACATCGATATCGTAGTTGATAATGGACGAGTTTCTGAATCGCAAACGCGTGCACGCTGACATTGGCCTAGAGTTCAAAATCAAATATTTCGATCGGTGCCAAAACGCAGGTTGCGTAACTCGAGGAAGCGTTTATTTTTAATTCGAGCACGTGTGTGTGGTATGAGTCGATAGAAATGTTTCCGGGATTGGTATCTCCTTCCTGAACACATTGAGTTCATAGTAACTATCGTTGCTGTTCAATAATAAATATTGGAAAAATTGTCGGTGGAAAAAGTAGAAAGAATATTCCGCATTTCCATTCCGAGGAGAATTAAATTGCCGTAAAGAGGATTGCACACGAAAGGAAGATTAACATGCCCGAAGTGCGGCGTATGTACAAAACCTTTTATTTTACATGTACAAATACATACATGAGCGTAACATTAATTAAAATGCACAAGGTCCCAATTGATTTAAATATACAGATTAAATATTATAATTGAGACCCCCATTGAAAAAAAAAAAAAAAATTGCAGCGAAGACCGTCGTCATCGCTGGCATTATTTATTACACAAGCCCGTTCGATTGGCGCAATTCAGAGATGGATTAATTGTTCACTAGATTGCACCAGAGAAACGAATACGTCGGTCCATCGACATTATTTATTTACGTTTTTCTTAGACCCAGCAGAGTAATCCTACAATTAGTAATTTACAATTTGCCTAACGTGGATTGCGTTAGGTTAATATTATTAAACGGGGTCTCAATGTTAAACCAGTTGCAAAATTCTGAACCATGTGTCGTAAATTCTAATTTATATCCTATTTTATAAATGCACAAGAGAGTCCTTTATCACATTAGGCAACTGTTTAAGATAGCAATCCGCCGTGTCGCTGGGTCTAAGTAAAACAAATATTATTTTCTTATATTCAAATGTTTGAACAAGTACTACATGACGTTTAAAAATATCTCAAAGCCGATATAGAATTCTGGAATTGAAAGACTTTTATCTCAAATATTCCCTTCGCGGTTTATAAAATCGCACGTAAAACTTGTTCGTTCTGGATCCTATCACGTGTACTTAAATGTAAAAATATGAAAACATAAATGATATACTTAATTAAAATGCCACCAGTAAGAAAATGCCATTGGTACGTATGTACTGAATATAAATTCGAAGTATCGTAATGATGAATTCAACTGAATTCATGGATTTCTATAATTAACGCATTATTAATATTAACAATAACATAAATTTAAGGTATTCACCGTAAGAGTATACCAATAATATAATAACTTAATATATATCAACTAAATCATACGTATGAATATGGTGAGGATAAATTAATAATTGTCGTATCGGGAAACAATTAATGGTTTTCTATCTCAATAGGACTGTGGAGCCATAAAAGTATAGTTAACATCTTAATTCGGTAATTTGTCATTCAGTGCAACAATTTGAATGTAATTCTGAGACGATAAGAGAATTTAAAAAAGTATGGTATATGGAAAATTGCAATGGTTTCGCTTCGACGTTATCAGATGTTTTACCAGGTGACATTATGGCATACACAGGTTGAGCACCAAAAATTAAATGCAGAAGAAATGCACCATTGGATTACAAGTCAAGTCTGTTTCGTACATATTTGATAAATTAAAATCGTTCCTGCCAACATGTATATCTGTATGCATATACATGCACGGATATATAGAATATACACTGTTTGTAAAGTAGGTATCAAAATCATACCTAACAGAGGTTTAGGACCTCTGATTGTTATCACTAATTTATCTTAATACACAAGGCACATGATTTTATCGCGTGAAAACACGCACATCTTAACGTAACTTGGTAAATGCTTGTTTTAAAGTATTGTTTTATGCTAGTTTCATGGATCATATTTGAAGGAAAAAAAAGTCTGGGCATTCCTGCCTAAAAATTGTTCAAGTGAAATCTTAGCTTATCAGTCAAATCGGACAGAGATCATGGAAAACGTAGGAGTGAAATCCTGTACATCTTATCAGTGTATTTTCCTGCTTGTGCATTTTTAATTGAAAATTGCAATGCGCACAATTGGCACGTACTTTTAAAGCTCATTGCTTTGATGCACTATTTAATTTACTGATAATAATTTGCCGTCATATAAAAAGATACAGAAGTTGTGCCGGTATTCGTACTATTATAAAATAGTGTCCAAAAGTGAATACTTTATTATTTAAATATAATACCGATTTCGGGCAAATGAGAGAGAGATCGTCTCAAGCAATATATTTACTGACGAAAATTTTACTATTTTTTTTTTGTACTTTTAGTTACTCCTTAATCTGCTACTGAATTCACATGATCATTAAAACTATAAATTATTCCAATCGAGAGCTCGAAGAGACAAAGTTGAACATTTGGCAACATTTTCGATGCTAAAAAAAAAAAAACGTGCAGGTGGCACGTTTTGTTATATATTATCTATAAAATAAGTTTACGTCATTTAAGAGTCATAAAATTATACCGAAGTTCTTATGTGCTAAGAGGATAATTTAAGTTATAAAACGGATTATAAAAAATGTTTCAGACAGGGAGTAGGAATTAAATGTCATTGTCTGACATTTAAAGAAATGCAAATATTTGTTCGATATAAATGCAGAGGGCAGTGGGGTGTCAGTGTTTCACAACCACTCCATTCAGTTAGTTCAATTCTATAAAGTTGAGCAAAACTGGTAACTAATGCACGTTCACCTATGTAGAGTTCATCTTAAAATTCATTAAATAGATTTGTTTCCTTTTTAATACAATCGCAATGCCTGCATAGCCAGCAGTCAAAATATGTTCTTAAATTCCCTAAGTATCTTTTCCCTTTAAGAATCACCATTGCAATATCACAATAGAATTGTAGAATTCTTATACTTCACGCCATCATCGGGGTCATATTTTATCTCACAAGTATCCAATAAATGGCCAATTTTACCTAATATTTTTTTGTTTTTTGTGTTACTTTTTAAAACAACTTCATAGATCAGATGTATCCCTACGTAAGTTCAAATAGCTTATAACTGTGTATGGATCCATGGACGTCAATGACAAGAAATTTACTGAAATCATCGGACGCGCAAATTTTCGGGGAGTAACTTCCGGGTAATTGAACAACCCCTAACAGAGCTGGCTTTTTTGGGTCTCTTGATTTTTTAACCTTCCAGAAAAGAAGGTGGTTACCTTTATTCGAGGAGGAAGCACCTTTCATTGAGGAAGCACCATTTATAGATGAAGCTTCTGCTTGTTGCGTAGTCGATGGACCAAAATCTGTACTCTTGCTACAAGGTAATGAACTCGGCAAAGAACTTACATTAATCTCTGGGCTGCTGATACTATGACTGATTCCCATACGACTTCGTTTTTTAGTTCTTGAGTTGACGTCAAGTAGACTGATATTCCACCATGCCAGATCATCACAGGAAACTGATAGCAGAATAGGTAGATCAATTATACTTGGCGCCCAAAGTAATTGAGTAACAGCACTGGAGTGAAGCAAGAATTTGTACATCTCTTCGCGCATTTCTACATTGATAATCTGTAGACGAAGATCTCGATTAGTAATAGTACTGTTATCGTAGGAATAAAAAGAACTTAAGTTTTCTTACCAAAATATCACCATTTTCCGAACCAACAGCTAAGTACCTTTCATCATGCGAGAATTCACACGTGATTACTTTGTGCTCGAACTGATATTTCATCTCTTCCTTAATCGTTACACTTGCAAGGAAACTGTTGTTCGCTAAGATGTTGTATATTGTCAGTTTGTAACTGTCATGCAGTACGGCCAACAAAGTTTTCGAAGAACCCAGACACGTGGAGCACACGGTAACAGGTCCGGAGAGATTTGACACTGCACTCATTAACAGCCACATTTTCGGTCGCACATTCCAAAGTTTAATCAGTCCTGTTTGAGCGACCGTTACAACGAAGTTCTGATTCAGTGCATAAGTCGCGATTACATTCCCTGTATTTTCCAGCAAATAAATTGTCTCCGCATTTTCCCATATCTGTAAATTCCATCGTACCATTAAGTAAATAGCTAAATATAATTTATGCCAATTTATGATTAACTACAAATAAAATTATTTATAACGACGAACTTACCTTCAAGTGGTTATCTCCATCGTTACATATTAAGATTTCATTTTTATCAATATTAATCAACCATATGAAACTGGTCTGCCGCTTTAATGACAGAATATTAACAGTTTCCTTCTTTTCCAAATCGTACATAGCAATTGTTCCTTTTTCCGAAGCGTAGACGATTTTCTTTTTATTAGGCCATAGGAATAAAGCTGTTAACTTCCCGTCAGCAGGTCCGGATTCACCGATTATCTCATTACTCTGAGATACTATAACCGTATTGTTAGATGTTTCTTTAGCGATGACATCGCTATCTCCGAGTTGACTCATTATTGCATCGAACATAAGGGATAATCTGTGAAAAAAAGAGCATAACAATATCTTTAAACATTATTTATAATTTTATTGAATACTATGGTAAATAATATTACCTATGCGGCTTAAGTGGCTTACGGGCTTCGAACTTCCACCTGTGTATCAACTTATTTTCACTGCCACAAATCTGTAAAAATATGTCGGAAGAAATATTGAATCTATCGATGTAAAGTAATAATAAAATTGTATGTAACTGAGCAATAATATAGAAGTACTGCTTACCAAATGACATTCTTCTTCTTCGTTCAACCAATAAGTATCTAAAGAAGTCACACGACCTTTGTATACTGCTATTGGCTGATCTCCAACATCAATATTCCAGACATTAACAAAACCTCCCGAGTCAGCAACAACGATATATTGCCCATCATACGTTAATGCCGCACAGAGATACTCTATATTCTCATTCTCAACAAAAGCTCTTATTTGCTTGTTATAGCTATGAATTTGTTCATTTTGTCCGCCGAACCATTTAACATATATTGCCTTCACTTTCGTGACAATGATCAATGAATTAACAGTTCGTGGAATACATTGGAAAAATATGACCTTCTGATCTTGTAATTTTGGATTGTATTGCGCGCAGTATGTGTATTGTTTATTGCACTCTTTGTACGATATCAAAACTCCCTTCTCTTCGTCCATCAAGTGAAGAAACGTGTTCGAGGTAGTAAAAGTGATGCTTCTCAGAGAGTAGCTGGAAAATATAGAAAACGTTATTTTGTATATTTTCTTTAGTGTCATGGAATATAAATAGATGTAAAGATATTTTACTTTTGGGAACCTTCGCTGGTCCAGAGTGTGTTACCAGCCAAATCCCAGATCTGAAAATATTTAAGAATAACGTATAATTAAAATATTCGGGAAACAAAATGTTGTACTCTGTTTTTCAATCTTACCTGAATTGTTCCATTTTTAGTACAAGCTGCGATACATTGGTCCTTGAAACCAAATGATATATCTATTATTTTCTGTCGCTCGATAACAAAAGTCACCAAACTATTGTCTTGCAAGGGTTCGTTCACAAAGATATTATTCCAAAACGTTTGCTTTTGCCTAGGACTTGGCACTTGTTCAATTTTCATATTAAAATTGTATGGATCTTCCTTCTTCATCAAATCGAATAATTTTGCGGTACCATCTTCACTCAAGGATGCAAAATAGTTTCCTTTCTCAGAGACGATGATTTTTTTAATCGGGTATTTTTTATGGTGCCCATGGAACACTATCTCCTTTCTATTTGAGCAATTCCAAAGTATCGTTTCACCGCTCCTGTTCCCAATTAGAATTTCATTTGGGTTGTCGGTAAAACATGCGATGCTGATTTCGGTGCTTACTTCTTCACCTAATGGCATGCTCACGTATGTGATCTGTTTATCGTGAGTAAGATAGAGAAGTGTTGGGCGTGCAATAACGAGTTCTTTAGCTTTCTGTTTAACGTAATGTTGATAAGAATGGCTCAAGGCTACTTGTATTAAATCTAGGCATTCTTTTCGTTTTTGATTCACGAGATTATACGCATGTTCTTGTAAAAAAAGTTCTATATCGGCAACTTTTGCTTCTAATTCGCTGTTAAAATTGTTTGTTATGTATTTTCGATATTTCTGTAAGTCATTCAGCAGATCGCTTAAGCCAGCATGATATATTTTGGCTTGTAGAAAATCAAAATCCAAATATAATTTTGGAAATTCCTCGTACAACTCAGCTTGTTCTAAGTGGTTACCAATGTACGAGTGGCTATAGTTATCTCGAGGTAATTTTGAAAAATCGTTATTACAGTACTTTCGATATTTTTCAATGAAAGATACATGCATTTGTTTCAATTTATCAGCCTGCAACTTGTCTCGTAAGTAGCATAAAAGAAGATCGTGAACTCCGTATATGTAACTTTTTAAATCATCATTCCACTGTTTTGCAGCGAGAGATTTGTGACAAAAGTCTAACATCATTTCTTCGACTTGAAACGCTTCTTCCTCCCAGAGAATTTCTAAGGTCTAAAACCCAAAAATGTAATGATTGATATGAAAGCGAGTGATATAAAAATTAACAGTAGCAATATATTACCTGAGGCATTATATTAACGTCTTCATTAAAAATCGCTAACATCTCATACCGTTCTTTCAGTGGACTGGGCAGTCTATCGATACATATGTCAAAAATAGCTTTTTGCTTTTCAAGAAACTGTCTCATCACTCTGATGTGAAAAGAACAAAGTTAAAACATTATCATATATCTCTTTCTAAAATTAGAAAAGTAGGTGAATCAAACATAAAAACTTACTTATTGGTAGGATCTTTTTTGCGAAGGCATTTCAAATAATATTTCCACCGATCAGATCGAATTCTCATGTCATGCTTGAATTTTTCAAATTGTGCAGAGAACATTGCAATGAGCAACGGCATACCTTTGCACTCCTCATGAATTAATTTTGCTTCATGAGGAAGCTCGTGAGCTCCGATATCAAGTACTTTAGCAAACAAGTTTAAACTTTCAGCTTCCGTAAACCCATCATTCATCTGAAAAAGCATTATGTATAACTATATTACTATGTACGTGAAAAAGTAGCATAAATAAATGTATTAATTTACCTCTATCACAGTGTATTGTTTGCCTTCTAAGGCATCAATGTCGCTGGTAATGACTAAAGTCTTACAATCAAAGTCAAAAGCATCAATAAATTCTTTATCGTAGACGTCATCCAAGACTAATAATGCTTTGCGATGATTGGACTTTCTAAAATGGTGCTTGAGATAGCTTTTAACTGTATCTTTCATAAGGCTTATTTCATTGCACTTAGTTATTACTTCTGATTCTTTAACCTGGTAGTATAATGCACTCAATTGCGTTATGATTTCTTCTTCAGCGGATCGATTATACCCAAATTTAATCCAATGAATTTCATTCTGCGAAAAAAATATTTTAATTTCACTGACCGTAAATATTAACGGTTAGAAAACAAAATGCAAGGAACACTTACGGAGAACAAATTTTTTACTAATTGTCCATCCTTTAAAGTACTTGCAGTTAGAGATGATTTTCCAAATCCTTTCATTCCATGTAATGCTACGTATCTTCCAGGTTGTAATTCCTCCAATGCTCGTTGAAGCTGTTTAGTCTAAATTTCAAAGTACTATGTAATTTTATATTAATAGTAATATAAGAATATCTTAATAAAATGTAAGTACCATTACATAA